>NC_080765.1:5402048-6004097 GCF_020826845.1 Diceros bicornis minor | reverse complement strand
AAGATGTGGTGTGTACATACAATGGAATACTACTCAGCTATAAAAAAAGACAAAATTGTCCCATTTGTAACAACATAGATGGACCTTGAGGGTATGATGTTAAGCAAAATAAGGCAGACAGAGAAAGACAAATATTGCATGATTTCATTCATATGTGGAAGATAAACAAACACATGGATAAAGAGAACAGATTAGTGGTTACCAGAGGGGAAGGGGCTGGTGGCTGGGCGAAAGGGGTAAAGGGACACATGTGCATGTTGATGGATAAGAATTAGACTATGGGTTGGTAAGCACGATGCAGTCTACACAGAAACTGATAAGTAATAAAGTACACCTGAAATTACACAATGTTATAAACCATTATGATCTCAATAAAATAACTGAAAAAAAAAAAACAGACACACAGATAGAGAGATTAGATTGGTGGTTACCAGAGGGGAAGTAGGGAGGTGGGAGGACAGAGGAGTAAAATGGCACATGTGTACGGTGACGGATGGTAATTAGTCTTTGGGCGGTGAACACAATGTAGTCTACACAGAAATCAAAATATAATGATGTACACCTGAAATTTATATAATGTTATAAACCAATGTTACCTCAATAAAAAATAAAGTTTAAAAAATAAAAACTAAGATCAGAAAACATATGAATACAATGTGATAGAATTCAAGACAAAGGTACCTGGGCTATTAATAAATGTAAATGGACTTAACCCAGTTATACACAGAAAAGAATTTTCAAATCAGGTCACAAAGCAAAGTTGAACTCGATGCAGCATAAAAGAATGTCTCTATAAAAAAAAGTAGTTCACAAAGCTAAAAACAAAAGCACGGGCAGAGCTAAATGAAAATTTTAAAAAATAACGATTTTGAGCTTATCATCTGAAAAATTAGAATTCAATCCCAGAGGCATGAAAGACAAAGAAAACATTGTAATGATAAAGGATATTATGTGAGGTGTATATAATATTGAAACTAAAATCTGTAAAAGACTGTAAAGATGGGTTCAATCTATATGAAGATATAGTAGTTATGAAAATGTAAGCACTGACAAAGCAGCAACATTTAATCAAGCCAAATTATAGGAACTACAAGGGGAAACAGCAACTTACTGAAGGAAGAAAACTTGAATCCACCTCTCTCAGTCTAAGAAAGTTTAAGTGGACCAATATATAAGTAAAGGTTGAAGAAAAAAAAGAGATACCTAACCAACATAATAAGTTAGGATAGCTCTCATTGGTCTACTGAGAGAACCTGGGTGGTGTAGTGATTAAGCACAGGATTATGGGGCCAGAGACACTGAGTTGAAATCCCATTTCTTCTACTTACTGGCTATGTGACCTCAGCAAGTTACTTCAACAATCTGTGCTTGTTTCCTCTTTTGAAAAATGATGGTAAAACATATATATATACTTCATAGGGTTTTGTGAGAATTCAATAAGTTAATATGTTTAAAATATACAGAATAGTGCCAGAGTGCCTGTTACATAATAAGTGCTGTGTAAGTGTAAGCTATTTTTATCCACTAGAATGTAAGCTGCACGAAGGCAGCAATTGGTCTGTTCTCTTCATTGATGCATTCCCAGTATCTAAAACAGGATTTGAATTTTCTGACCACAAACAATTTTATATAACCACATTACCAAGATTGGTTAGAGAATAAACCAGAAATTGAACACATTTGTTTGAATTTCCCTGATCATATAGCCACATTAGAATTCACTTTATAATAATGTATATTACAAATTGGAGTTGTATAATTTAATTACAATACAAGTATTAATGTACTCAAGAATTCAAGTAAATAAAACATGTTGTCTAGTGAAAACAGAATTAAAACAAGAGGGAAAGAGATGGTTTGAGTGTAAGAAAAGAGTGCCTGTCTAATTGCTTAAGACACACTTGTAGGGATTTCTGCTTCTAACCAAGATGGAGTAATGTGGGTGGGATGTTCCCTTCTGCCTGAAACAACTAAGAAACTGCACAAAATGTAGGAAACAACAGTTTAAGACACTGGACATCAGACCAACAAAGGACAGGAACCCCCGCCTGGACAGTTTCCAGGCTGCAGTGCTGGGAAGAACAAACCAGGTGGAACCACATCAACTCCCAGCGTCGAGGGGAGAGATGGAAGTCTACAAATTCCAGGTGCATTGGAATTAGCAGGGCAGAGTACTGGAGAGAAGAGAGCTGCACAGAGAGAGAAAGCTAGAGGTGTGCAGAAGCTCTCCCTCAGGTACTGAGCAGAGTATTGATCAGCACATGCGCTTGATGAAACTACCCAAGGTTGGGAAAAGAACTACCTGAAAATATGTGGGGAGCAGTACCTGGACCTGGACAGGCCAGGAATAGTGCCTGTTCCCACCTGCCAAACTAGAAAGGCAGTTTTTAGTACTGGGTGCAATACTCAGAAGGGTCTTGCCTCAGTAGTGAGGAATAATTAGACCTAGACTAAACCCTGCTATGTTCTGCCTAACACATCCTAAAAGCAAGATCCAAAATGATCGGACTCCTAATAATTTAACTGCATTCCAGAACAAAGCTCAAGAATATTTCTAGGAATACAAAAACATCCAGCACACAACAAGGTAAAACTGACAACATCTAGCATTCAATAAAAAATTAGCAGGCATGCAAAGAAACAGGAAAATACTTCCCATAATGAATAGAAAAATCATTAACTTGAAACCAACCCAGAACTGAGAATCAATAGACCAATTTGGGGTATCTTATTCATTATACCAGTTCGATCAGACATAACTGGCAGACAAGGACATTAAAACTTATTACAACTGTATTCTACATGCTCAAAATGCTAGAGGAAAGATTAAATGTGTTAATAGAGACGAGGAAGATAAAACACACACAGTTTCTAGAGTTGAAAACTACAATGTCTGAAATGAAAAACACACTAGAGGAATTCGCAGATTATACACTGCAAAAGAAAATATTAGTGTAGGAAGACATAGCAATAGAAACTATCGAAAACGAAACAAGATAGGAAAAAAGTTTATTAAAAAATAATGAACAGAGCATCTGTGAGCTTTAGGACAACCTCAAACAGCCTAATATACATATAACTGGCGTCCTTAAAGAGTGAAGACAGAAGGGTCAGAAAAAATATTTGAAGAAATAATAGAACATTATTAACTAATTAAGCCTAATGGACACTTACAGAACACTCTACTCGACAAAAGAATGATACACATCTTTCAGGTGCATGTGGAACACTTATCAAGATTTAGGCCGAAGCACGTGGTCAGTTTTGCTGCAGCCACTGCAGGGAGAGGGGCCCTCACAGCGGTTTGGGTTTGAGTAACTCCGCTGCTGGTCAGGAGGGGCCGGGCCCCTTCAGGTGCTGGGACCGGGGTTAAATGCAAGAGAAGAGAATGGAGCGGATCTTCACAATTGCAGCCCGAGCGTCTACCCTGCGCCAGGCACTCAGCCCGACCGTCACCTGCTGCACCAAGTCAGAGCACCATCACAACTGTGTGGTTCTCAGCATCTGACTTTTTGTGTGGAACAGAGTAAGTGCATAATAATTGTTTCCCGACATCATGAAAATGTGAGCCAACCATATATTCAGGAAACAAGAATGGTCAGGGCAGGACTCTCCTGAGTGTGTCAGGGGTGGACCTGGCACAAAGGGCAGGCCAAGTGTCTTCTATTTGCTGATTTAAGGTTTTGCATGCCAGTGAGATCCATCCCTCCCCCAGAAATCATTCTGGAGCGGCAGTCTGCAAGTCTGGCGAGGGATCAGGGGACAGAAGACAAAGACCCAGGCACCTTGGGAATGACCGTCCACTGGGGGAGACAGTGGTGACCACGATGTGACGAGTCCCTCCACCTTCTCAGGCTGTGCCTGCCACTTGGGCTCTGAACTGGCCTCAGCTACTGACCCCAATATACGTGGAAGGACAGAGTCTAAGACGACAGGACGGCCAGAGGACACGTCCGAGTCGGCCCCTGGTCACTTCATTCAGGGTGTCATCACACACTCGCTAAACTGAGAGGAGCCTGGAGTCTGCAAACTTTGACTTTTCACAGGGACAAAAGGATAAATTATGGTGACCAGGCTAATGGTGTAGACGGTTTCTGTCTGTGTGTGTTAAATGCTGAGAGGGGCTGGGAACAAGAGGACAAAAGCTGGGAAGGGACATGAGCACAGAGGACAACTGGTGTGTGACAAATGACCTCCGACCACGAACCCCAATCACCAACAAAGAGCACAGCCGCACCACCTGACCAGGCAGACCAAGCCCAACAGGAAGTCACTGGGTTTTAAGACAAATCCAAGGACGCCCTGTATGTCCCCCTGGTGGCCGTTGTCCAAGGTGCAGGTAGTTTCTGGATCAGAATCTTGGTTGTCTCTGGGGTGGGAGGCTTAAAAACCCTTCCCACCTTCACCAGGGCCACTCCTTCACCCTCACCTACCATCCCTGGACACCGGTGTGGGACCCCAGGCCCGCCGTCTGGGGCGACCCCCCTCCACAAATCAGAACCTGTTTTAAGGCAGTATTTCACTGAGGACGGCTTATTGTTCTTCACCCCGGGGCGACGTGGTCCTCAGCCCAACCAGGAGTTTCAGGAAGGAAAATGACAAATTGTTTTCAATTTCTATTTCAAGTTTAAGAAAAGCTTGGCTGTAATAAACATAAGAACTGGTCCCCACAGAGAAGTGGAGATAGCATGAGCCCAGATGACGGGTCCCGGGGCTGCTCCCCCAGACACCAGCTGGCTGTTCCCGCTCCTCAGTCCCAGCAAGGCCACCTGCCCAGTGACCATCCCACTCTACACTGCAGCCAGCCCGGCCTCGCCCGTCCACTTCGCCTGCTTTATTTTTCTCCACAGCCCACGTAACCATCCAGGGGACTTTGCATTTTGCTTGTTTAGTGTCTGTTTCGCCTCACCTCCTAGAACATCAGCTTCATGAGACCTGCTTACAGGGGGTCTTGTGAACCAGTGATAAACAGGAACTGGCAGAGGGATACACAGGAAGGATTTGGTGAGTGAACGAACGGAAGGAAGGGGGCACAGGCCGGCGGGGAGGGAGACCCCAGTTTGTGGCATGATTCCCAGTGATGTCTGTACTTCCTCATTTGCTCCCAATTGAACTGTGGGAACAGACTCCGTTCAGAAGAGTTTTAAAGTAGGACTGTCTTCTCAAGTATTTTTCACTGGCTTCTAGTTGCCTCTTTATCAAAAAGCCTTGTTTTTGAAATATCTAGGGGCCGGCCCCGTGGCTCAGCGGTTAAGTGCGCGCGTTCCACTACTGGCAGCCCGGGGTTCGGATCTCGGGCGCGCACCTACGCACCGCTTGTCCAGCCATGCTGAGGCGGCGTCCCACATACAGCAACTAGAAGGATGTGCAACTATGACGTACAACTATGTGCTGGGTACTTGGGGAGAAAAAGGGGAAAAAAAGGAGGAGGATTGGCAATAGATCTTAGCTCAGGGCCGGTCTTCCTCAGCAAAAAGAGAGGAGGATTGGCATGATGTTAGCTCAGGGCTGATCTTCCTCACAAAAAAAAAAAAAAAAAAAGCTAATTATCTAAATGATCAGGTAAAATAAAAAGACCTCTTTAGCTCTTAAAAATAAAAAGGCAGAAAATAGACTTTATTCCAAAAGAGATTTTTAAAAGATATGTTTAAAGAAAAAGACAAGTTAACATTACTAACTCAAATGTTTTTCACAAATTCTGAATCCTTCTTCTTCAAGGCTGGCTCTCCAGTCAAGCCTCTGCAGGATGTGTTCCGAGTCCTCAGCCCACAAGAATTTGGCCTCAATCTTCTTCCTGTGGGGGCTTCTCAACTTTTCCAAGCCAGGCAGTGAGAATGGTTACAAGGCTGGTGACAGCCATGGGCCCAGGAGGTACTGGGCTGGCGCCCACTGGCATTTCCAGGGAGAACCCCAGTCCAGGATTTCTGCGTGTCCCAGCAGTGACCTGGCCATGGGCAGCTGGCAGGAAATGGCTGAGAGGGCAGGGGGATCTGAATGAAAACCCCAGACCGAAGCCAGCCTGGCTCCCTCAGTTAGGCTGGGGCTTGCCCTGATGCCCACACACAGCCTGCCTAGACGCCAACCGAGAGCTCTGCTGCGGTCAGAGGGGGCCACAAGAAGCCCTCCTGAGCACTAAATTCCGTCCAGTCACCTTTGAAGATCAAATAAAATGGCATGTTGTGAGAGCTAAGCTTTCCTAAGACCAGTTTCTGGGGCGAGATGTGACACCAGAAGCTGCCACAGGTTCCCTGGGAAGAGCTCAGACGTGTGAATTAGCCTCATCCTGCCAGGGTCTCAGAGCCCTGGGACTCATCTCGCTGGAGTTCAACCTGCTAAAGGCAGCCGTCTGGTTCTGAATTCACAGGTCTCATCCTTAGCTGGAGAAGGGACCACGTCCCAGGACTTCTAACATATACCTGCTGAGGGCTTTAGGAGACAGCGTCACACTTTACGAAGGGCCTGATCCTCTCTGACCCCCATCAAGAGCCCTGGCTGGCTGCCTCTGCTACGCAGTCCAAGTGGTTCTGAGGCCAGGGCCGGGCTCGAGTGGGTCAGGTAGGAGATTCAGATGAATGACTTGGCCAGAGTCACCATGTGATCCACACCACATGCCACATCCACGGGCTCCCCAGGCATCGTCACCTGAAAAACAAGACCCAGCGCACCGTGAGGGGAAATGGCGGGCTGGGAGGCAGACAGGCTCGGAGGCCCAACTGGGCCTGATCCTGGTTGTGCCTCTTGGTAGATGACTCACCCTCTCTGACTTGGGTCCCTCCCCTGGGAATGGGCATGCTTACACCTACCCTGCAGGTCTGCTGGGACGAGTCAATGCCACCACCATGGAAAGGGCCATCCCAACTCCCCACCCGGTCAACAGCAGACATGACTGTTCACGCCCACCACTCTGAGGGGCCGCTCTGGGCTCGAGCACAGACCCTGAGTGCACCGTCCTGGAACGTGCACATCCCACAGAGGCTACTCCCCTCTGTGTGTGACCCTGCCAGAGTCAACACCTGCTCTCAAGCCAGCTGTTCAGCGACCTTCTACAGTTTAAGAAAGAAGTTTATCCCCCTTTAATTCTGAAATGAGCCTTTTTGTCTAATTGCATCCTCTCCCTACGAAAATCCTTATTTTTCACTTTGGTGGCTGTGATAAGGCACTCTAAATACTGATCGTCCTGCTTTCTTTTAAATGCACTGTAAAACATTCCTCCACACGGGCCTCAGTAAACAGCTCCTGGCACACCAGCTTTTTTATTTCAAATCTTTCCCTCTTGGGAGCTTCTCTGGGCCTCGGGGCACCCGGCCTGCAGCTTGCTCGTTTGAGGCCCCGGGGGGCCTCTGTTTCTCTGCTCCACGTGCCCGTGGACAGCCTCTGACAGGGCCTCTTCCGGGGCACCGTGGGACTGGAACCCTTGGTCAGGCTGCCCCCTGCTTGGGCAGGCTGCTCACTCACAGCCCCAGGCAGGAGCGCAGCGCCAGGGAGCCTGCAGCCTGAGAAGCGGCTGCTGGGCGCTCGCTCTGGCTCCTCACCACTACGCGGTCTCTCCTGACGCCCTGGCAGAGCGTGCACTGGGGCAGGAGGAGGCCAGCGGGGACCTGGGAGAGGGAGCAGTGCCCAGGGACCTGGTCCCGGCCCAGCTGCCCACTGGGCGCTGCTGCCACATCAGGTAGTCTGCTATGTGGGCACACCCTCTCGCCCGTCCAGTCCAGCCTTACCCTCCATGGGAAATACTGGTCTTCCAGGCGACCAATTCCCAGGCACCCTCGGATGTTCTTGCCCCACACAAACAGCTCTCCTTTGTCTGCATAGAAAGGAAAAAGGTGGCTTGGTTAGGCTAGGCCAGGGGCAAGTCACCAAGAAGAGGAAGGGTCACGAGAACGGGCTTTCTAGAACCAGGTACAAACAGAGCCCAATGTTAAACTTCAGTTTCTACCAGGCAATAATGCTTCCTTTTGAGGGGAAAAGTATATTATCACCAAAACCAAGACATGTCCAAGCCCAGAATGACGCTGTGTCCATCACATGGAGATGAGCACATGCACAGAGCTGGAGGCCCAGGAGGCTCCTGCACACAGCCCGCTCTGCTCGCCCCTTATGCACACCCCTCACCCACAGTCATGGCCCACCAAACCCTGCCCTCCACAACTCCAGAAGTCTGAGCACCTTCCAGTCCTGGTCACACCCTGATAGAATGAGAAATAGGACTACTGTCATTCTTTGTCTGGGTTTCCACATCTAGGGACCATTTGGTCAAGTGACACATGGTGACTCTGGGCACCTCTTTGGGCCGGGTCGATGTCTGTGTGCTGGGAGCTGGGACAGGACAGTGAGTGAACACCCACGGTTCCTGTCCTCATGGGCCTAGAGCTAGTCAAACAGCTAGAAACAAACAAATGATCAAACCAATATATATGTTTACAAACTGTAAAAACTGCCAGGAGGGAGAAGAGACTGCTATAGAGGATAGTCTAGCAGATCGAATCTAGACCAGGCTCTAGGAATGCCAACCTCCAGGACAGGACCCCAGACCTGGTGGGGCAGCTTCCCACTACCCAGCCTTCTAGTCCAGACTTCTGTCCACATCAGCTTTGGGCACTCCTCGGCACAGAGACCCCATTTCACCACCTCCTATCTGGGAAGTAGAAGTAGAAGACAAGACGTGAAGAAGTCAGGGCTAAAATAATCTGGGCTGATTAAATAAGGAATTCCTTTGTTACAAGCCGTCAGAGCCCCTCTGGTCGGCGCATACCCCAGGTGCTCCACCATCAGATTTTACATGTTTAACAGAATAATTCAGTCTGGCCCCTAATGTTAGTAGCCTTCAGGGTAAACCAACCAACTCCAGCTCCCAGCTGGCCATATGTAAATGCTGGGCACACAGACAGGGGAGAAACCCAAGCTCTGATGCTCCCTCTACCGAGGACAGTCACTGGCACTTGGAGGGTGGCTGTGGGGTCTTGGGGGAAATCCAGATAGGGATTTCATTTCAGTGTGACCCAAAATGGCCACATGGCATGACAGTAAACAGAACAGTCTACTCTAGTTGAACACTTCGTATGGATTTCCAAGGATGTGACTCTGCACAGTTTAAGCCTTAGAACATTCTGGAAAATAGATCATGGATACCTTCAGAATGAGTCCATAATGACTCGGGTTTTTTTTGGTTTTTTTGCTGAGGAAGATTCGCCCTGAGCTAACACCTGTGCCAATCTTCCTCTATTTTGTATGTGGGTCATCGCCACAGCATGGCTGCCAACAAGTGGTATAGAAACGCACCCCAGAACCAAACCTGGGCCACCAAAGCAGAGCACACCAAACTTAACCACTAGGTCACCAGGCCAGCCCCATTACTCTTATTTTTTAAATCCAAATAGCTTTAAAAGACTCTCATGCCCTGGAGTCATTAGCAAATGGAAGTGCTGACTCTGCTTGACGGTGCTGAGGGAGTCTCCTCCGGTTACCACTGCGACCGCGGGTGCTGTATACACAGTCACACCCCCACCTCCACCACAGTCCACATCACAGCCTGTGTGCCTTAAGGACCCAAGATCTGAACTTCAGACAATAACTGAATGGTAGTCAGGACTCTGGTTCAGAGGGTGGGCTCTGGAACAGTCCTCAGGATAGGATGGGGCCAGAGAACACAAACAAAGATGACCCAAACTGACCATCCCAGCCAGATGTTTAAGAAGAAAACAATTACTCACCAAGAGTCAAAAAGATCTTTTAACTGCAAGGAAATAGCGAATTTACTTGAGGATCACAAAATGAAATTAATTTAGTTCAGTCTTACTATTCTGGTCAACTAAAGAGCAGCAAGTTGAACCAACGGTCACTGTGGTAGAATAAGAGATGCAACAAGAAAAGCACACACTCGAGAGGTTGGTAGGTACCTGGGTATTTGATGGCTTTGTAATTGGGTAAACCTTTGAAAAAAGCTCTGTTTCAGCCTTCCCTTTGATCGTTCCCTCCCCAACACTTTGGAGAAATCAGGCAGATTTCCCTCCACAAAACCCCGGGACAGTCTGACAAACCTGCTTCCTGCCATCCCACGTTCCTGGGTGGTCAGGGTTTGGGCTTGGTCAGGAGCAAGATGAGCCCCATACGTTCATTTCCTAATGAACTTCTGGAGTCTGCTGGCTTCCTCCAGCACCCCAACATTCTCGAGGGTCCCCTCTCCCACCACCAACTGGCGTCCTCTTGAGAAAATTCACTTTCACGTTAGCCCAAGCACAAACCAAATGAAGCAAAAACAAAACAGGATAAAAAAAGACACACGTTACACAACCTCAAGCCAAACGATGCCTGGATTAGCCGCTCTCTGTAATTATCCACACAGGTCACTACTGCACTGGATGGATGGAAACTGAGAGCTGCCCACGGCTTGAGGTGAACCTGAGAGGGTGAAGCTCTGCCCGTCTTTGGGGCCACACTTTGGGGCTTGGTCACTCACTGGTAAGGGCAGCAAAGTGGCTGAGTCCACAGCGAATGCGGGAAACCTGGACTTCTGGGTTGAACTCCGTCAAGCCGAAGAGAGTGGGTGGAATCATTTCTGGAAGAGCAGTTTCCACTAGGTTTGGTCCTTTCCCAAGAATCCCATAGCCCCAGACAAAGACATGTCCGTCTCCTACATGACAGTAAAAACAGCGGTCAGTAAGTCAAACCAAGTGCAGCCTCCCTCACAAGGAATTTAAACTGCACCACCAAGATGCATTAGATTCACAGGATTGTTTCTTTTCCTTGCTTGGCAAGAACATGCTGACAGATATTTAAAATAATCAGTTTCTTTTCTTCTCTTTCAAATTCTTGCCTGTGGAGTGTGTCTAGCCAGCTAACCAATCTCAGAATACAAACTTCCCACATCTGGAGGGCAACCTGGACAGGCCCAGTCCACAAATCACCCAGAAACCCCCTGTGAACACACGAGAGCCTGACAAGGGCAGTTTTCCTCCTACTAACAGCTCTAAGTTTCACACTGACCAGGACAGCAAACCAAGTACCACCAATTTCTGGCCAGATGCCAAAAACTCTCAGAAATGATGTTTTTGGTTATAAAAAAGTTGAATATTCATCAGTGGTGCCAGACGTTTAATCCCTGGGACGTGGATCTCAGTATCCAAACCCTAAGGCTCTTCTCCCTGTGCCTCTGTTTCTTGGCGCAGCCTCTCTGGAGAAGGCAGGGCTGGCGTCTTGGGCCCGGGCTACGGGAGCGAAAGAAGGTAGCTCCTTCTCCACTCCAGCAGTTTGCTACAGAATTACTGAGCTCTGGGCTGGCTATTTGTCTATAAATCACAGCTATTATCTTTCTATCAAGAATGTCACCCTCACCCTCTACTAACTGAACTCAGTCTAACTAGCTCTTCCCACAGCCACGTTCCCTCCCTCAGGCTGAGTTCTGCCACCTGTGAATCCAACGGACACCGACCCTTCCCCATCGACTCCCCCTATAGCTTCCCAATGGCCTGCCTGCAAGAGAGTCTCACCATTTAATACAGCACAGCCTGTGCCACCACACGCAGCTTGCTTCACCTTCCCCACTCCTGAGAAGGGTAAGCACCGGGGGACGTTCACCTGAATCAAAGGAAGGGTCCATACTGTCAGGAAGACAAACCAGCAAGGCAGAGGTCAGCCAAAATTAACATCAAATTACTCTGTGCTGACAGCAATGAGGGCAGGACAGGTTCTCTGACAGTGAGCCTCAGGGAGCCTGATGTAGTGCGGGGGCAGCAGCAGTCAGGAGGCTTCATTATATCCCACGGTCTGAGGGATGAGTAGCAGTGAGGAGGTGGGGGGGGAGAGAAGGATATTCCACCTGAACAGGGAGGGAGGGGCCCTGGCCCACTGAAGGAGTTTAAACAAGGGCCGAGTGGATGAAGCCAGGGGACGAGGGGGAATATTTGCAAGATGCTGGTGGGGAGCAGGGAGGGCAGGTCATGCGGGATGCTGTAGACCACGGAAGGGTCTGGTCTTTATTCTAAGCACAACGGGGAGCCAGTAAGGGTTCTACGTAGGGGAGGGACGTGATTTCTAGAGGGGAACGTGAGTGGACGTGGCCCACAGTGGAGAAGGAGCAGGTGAGGGACGAGCAGTTTACTTCTGGACCCACTGAACTCGCAGTGCCTAGAGACGGCCAAGGGCAAACGTCAAGTGGCACTGAGAGATGTCTGCACCTCCGAACAGCAGGCTGGGCCCGACCTGCCAGCTGGAGAGTCCTGAGCACACACATGGTGACTGCAGCCGCGGTGAGGGTGAGACCCTCTGAAGGAGAAGGCAGAGGAAAGGAGGCAAACACAGTCCCGCCACGGGGACCTCCGACATGGGAGGGCCTGGCCCAGTACGAGAGCCAGGAAATGAGTCCAGAAGGAACGAGAAAGGAAGAGAGCCCTCGGAGAGACCAGTCACAGGGGCGAAAGGAAGAGTGTTCTTCACAAAGATGGTCAGCACGTCACGGCCAATGTCAAATGCCGCTGAGAGGTCAAGAAAGGGAAAGACTGGACAATGGTCTCCAGGTTCTTTATTATTGTCTCCAGCAACATGGAGGTCACCGTAACCCTAGCAAGAGCCACTCAGCAAACTGATAAGGGTGGAAGCTGAGGGAAACGGACAGAGGAATGAGAAGGAGACGAGGAAATGGGGACAGTAAGTCAATGCAGCTCCTGAGAAGTTGGACCTAGAAGGGGAGGCAGGAGGTGAAGCGAAGGGGTGGGAGGTGGGGGAATGGGAGGATGTGGAGGGGTCCACACAGAGACCTCTTAAGAGGGAAGACACTTGCGTCAGGTGGAAAGACGGATGGCGAGGGACAAGTAGAGAGGGAGGGGCTGAAGTTGTGGGGAAGAAGGCCCAGCAGATGGAGTAAGGCTTCTGAGGAACGGGGGGAGATGGGATCCAGGGCACAGAGAGAAGCATCAGCTTCAGCAGGAAGAGACACATCTCCTCCACGGCTATAAAGGGAAGGGACCCAGGGCGGGGACAGGTAGAGGCAAGTGTGCAGGAGTCCGAGTGGGAAACTGAGGGCTTTCTCAGCTGACGGCATCTGTTCCCTCTATGAAACAGGAGGCAGGTTCTTCTGCTGAAAGTGAGAGATGAGAGGGTAAGGGGTCTGGAGGATGAAGTGCGGCCAACTTAGCTTTCCAGCAGGATTTGATCTTGATGCCTCTGCTGAGGAATAACTTTGGAAAGACAGATTTTAAGTGTTTCAGTGACAGCCATGAATCTTTATAGAGTCACTTTCAAATAAAGACAGCAGGACAATAACTGTCCCTAAGTTGACTCAAAAGGAATAAAGGGGCTTATTGATCCAGACAATGTATGCCTACATGAAGCGAGGCGGGCAGAGCCGGGGCCTGGCCTCTGCTGCCTGGCTCGCAGGGAGCTTCTTTACCTAACTGTGCTCTGGCCAAGAGCCATTCGAAACGCACCACTGTTGTCACTGACAGGGGGAGGCTCAGGCCACAGTCAAGATCATGGTTGTGGCGGGCTACTTCTAAGATGGCCCCCAGTGATCCCCGTCTCCTGCTGTTCACACCCACGTGTACTCCCCACCCTTGTGTGGGGGCTGGACCTAGTGACTTGCTTCTCATGAGCAGAAAGCCAGCAAAAGTGAAGGGAGGTCACTGCCAAGATTAAATGACAGAACACTGGCTTCTGTCTCGTTGGCACTCTCTCTTGCCCTCTCATTTGCTTGCTCTGAGGGAGCCAGCTGCCATGTTGTGAGCTGCCACATGGAGAAGGGTATGTGGCAAGGAACCAAGGAAGGCTTGGCCAACAACCATTAGCTGGCCATCTGCCAGTGAGGACCTGGGGCCCCAGTGCAACGGTCCACATAGACCTGCATCCTGCCAACAACCACCAGTGTGGTCCTGGAAGCAGAGCCTTCCCAGTGGAACCCTAAGATGACTGCAGCCTTTGAGAGACTCAGAGCCAAAGACCCAGATAGGTGCCCCCCACCCCCCAGATTTCTGATCTACAGAAACTGAGATGATAAATATTTGTTGTTTGAAGCCACTAAGTTTGCGGGCATTTGTTATACGGTAGATGACATGACACTGGATCTGTCCCCCACAGGAAGGCCCTGGGAGAGTTCTGCAGGCCTTGGTGTCAGGAGGAGCAGTACTTCTCCTGAACACTTTATTTGCTATTTATCTTATAGAAACAATGGATCATTTAAGTGATGATGATGATCGTTTTCTTCTTTGCTTTGGCTACTAGGAAGCTCAGAGCCAAATCTGCATCCACTTCTAGCCACTGCACCAGTTTTTCATCTTATTAGCTGACCTTTAGTTTATCTGTGTGCAGATCTCTTTATCTGTTCATATATATTTAAATCCCTTCTGGATGTCGTCAGAGTTTGATCACATTAATGAATGTAGTATGTTTTTTAAATAGTCCTTATCTTTTAGAGATACATACTGAAACTTTCATGGATGGAAATATGATATCTAGGATTTGCTTCAAAATAATCCAGGGCAGAGAAATGGAAGTATAGATGTAAGAAAATTGGCCATTAGGGGTTTGGGGTTTTTATGAGTGGAGGGAAATGAAAATGTTCTGGAATTAGATAGTTATGATGGCTGCACAACCCTGTGACTATACGAAAAGCCACTAAATTATACTCTCAAAAATGGTGAATTATCTCTCTTTTAATATCGGGCCATTAGTTGGTAATTGTTGAACATGGGTGATGGGTACATAGAGACTAATTATGCAATGAGCTCTGTTTATATTTGAAATTTTCCTTAATAAAACGTTTAAAATCCTACTGTATTGTACTGATGGTGGCTCGCTTTGGTGACAAGGAGGGGCAAAGACAAGGAGAGGCCACAGGCAGGGTCTGTAGGGCTGCCAGTGTTCTCCTGCCTGATCTGGATGGGGTCACACAGGGGTCCTCTTCGAGCTGCACACTTACAGTCTGTGTGCTTTGGGGGCATATATGTGACAATGCAACAAAAAGCACAGTGTGACATCACAGGAACTTATGTAAACAGCCTCGTATCCCTTTTAGAACAAGACAGGGTAAAGACAGATCTAAAATACTGCTCTACACCAGGACTACCTCATCGAAGTATTGATAATGATGGTTTTTGAATCTAAGCTTTCCTTCCAGGTTCCAATGAGATCGCCAAGAACTTGGTACCTTGAAGAGGCCTTCTTACAATAGGTGAGGCCTAAACAGCACTTTATACACCACACTTTGGTGAAGAATCTGTCATAAATGTCCTTCACACTTTCTATTTCCAAACCTCCCAGCCCCGCGCTGTAAGTGACCTCATACCTGTGTGGAGTCAGTGACAGAGGCCAGCTGCAGGTACTCAGAGTTTCCCCAACCAAAGAGGCCTCCGTCGGCAGACACAGCCAGGCAACAGTCACCGTAGGTGGTGACCTGGACAACGTTCACCCCGGCAAGGTCTCCACCCAGCATGGTGGGCACACTGGTGATACTGTAGTGACCCAGACCTAACACAATGGAAAATACTTTTAATTATTGATTCTTTTAGCAAACACTTAGGTAGACTTGCTATGTGCCAAACACAGTTTTGAACACTTTACAAAGATCAACTCAGAAATCCTAATCTGCTCCTCTGCATGCTCTACAACTTCCTTGTCCACGTTCTCTCAGCGGAGGAAAAAGACACTATTGTAATTGGTATTACTTTAAAACTCTGGGAATTTTCTAGTTCTGATTCAAGTGAGAAAACTTTTCAATGAAACACTACTATACAATGAACCTATTAGAGCTTGCGTTTATTATAATGAGCAATTTCTAAAGTATTGTTGGGCTTGCTAGAAAGTAAAGGAAATCTCTAAGAGCCCATCCCATCCCGACCCCCCAGGCCACTCCCAAAACACAGGACACTGAGACAGGGAAATTGGCATGGCAACCAGTAAAGAGAGGAAAATACAGGGTTTCCCCAAAGGATGAACGTCACCATCAGTACTGCGATGGAGGGTGACCCCTGGGCAGCAGAGCCAGGCAGAACACTGACCACAGACTCCTGCTTACACCAGGCCTCCTCAAAGGGGCCCAGAGCACTGTCAGACCGCAGCACCCTAGGCAACAGGCAAAAGCAAATCCACATCCACTCTGGGGGAAAGCACCTCCAATGTAGGCCCTTAGAGTTTCCACAAAGTAAATTCAATAAAATATGAGTTCACAGTCAAAACCTACTACACACATAAGGAAAGATGCCACTACAAGTGAGAGTAAACAGAACCAACAACAACCGATTTCCACCCTCCAGACTTCAGGCACTGGAATTATGATGCACAAAATAAGAGATACCTCTGTGTCCAAGGTTTAAAGAAACAAAAGCAGGAATAAGAGACTATCGAAAATGGCCAAGTAAATCTGAAAATGAAGCAATTAGAAACAAAAAAATATAGTTAAAATTAAAAACTCAAATGGATGGACAAAAAGACAAGGTACAATCTGGAAGAAGATACGTGCAACACTATAACTGATAAAGAATACAGATACAGGATACAAAACAACTCCCAAAAATCAGTAAGAAAAAGACAACTCAACAAAAAGGGGCAAAGACACCGTTTGAGAGAAAAAACAAGACTGACCAATAAACATATAAAAAGATGGTCCCTCTCAAGTAGTAATTAGGAAAATGCAAATTCAAATCTCAACAAGAGACTATTTCACACCCACTAGACAGGAAAATACTTATAATGGGACAACTCCAAGCCTCAGCCAGGATGTCAAAAAACACCCTGCTGCTATTGGGGGTCACCTATTAACAACTATTTTGGGAAACAATCATTTGAATACATATGTATACCCTGTAACCCACTTTCACTCATAGACTCGTCACTAGAACTCCTAGAACTCTGGACCACACGCACAAGGAGATGTACAGGTGGTCACAGAAGCACTGCTTGTTATATAACAAAAAGCTGTAAACCATCCAAATATCTATCAACAGAGAAGTGAATAAATTGAGGTACATTCCATGGTAGAATATCATGTAGCTATAAAAATGAATGAACTGCATTCAGCAAAGAAGCAAGATACAAAATCAACACACAAATCTCAACTGCATTTCTATATACTAACAACGAACAATCCACAAAAGCAAATTAAGAAAACAATCCTATTTACAGTAGCACCCAGCAGAAGAAAATACTTAGGAATTAACTTAACCAAAGAGGTGAAAGACTTATACAACAAAAACCACAAAACATTACCGAAAGAAACTAAAGAAGACATAAATAGGTGGAAAGACATCTAATGTCCATGTACTGCATGATTTAATATTGCTAAGACAATACTATTCAAAGTCATCTACAGATTCAATGTAATCCCTATCAAAATCCCAACAGTGTTTTTCACAGAAATAGAAATATTCATCCTAAAATTCATAGGGAATTCCAAAGGACCCTAGCCAACTGACCTGGAAGAAGAACAAAATTGGAGGATTCACACTTCCTGATTTCAAAACTTACTACAAAGCTACAGTAATCAAAACAGTGTGGTACTGGCATAAAGATAGACACATAAACCATTGGAATAGAATAGTCAGAAATAAACCATCCCATATATGATTAAATGATTTTTGACAAGAGTCCCAAGACCACTCAATGGGGAAAGGACAGGCTTTTCAACAAATGGTGCTGGGAAAACTGGATATCCACATGCAAAAGAATAAAGTTAGACCCTTAGCTAACACCACGTACAAAATCAACTCCAAATGAATCAAAGACCTAAACATAAGAGCTAGAACTATAAATCTCTTAGAAGAAAACAGAGCAAAAGCTTAATGACATGGGATTTAACATTGATTTCTTGAATATGACCCCAAAGGCACAGGCAACAAAAGAAAAAATAGACAAACTGGACTCATGAAAATTAAAACCTGTTATGCATCAAAAGACACTATCAACAAAGTAAAAAGACAACCCACAGAATGGGAGAAAGTATTTGCAAATTATATACCTGATAAGGGATTAATAACCAGAATATACAGAGAACTCCTAAAACTTTACAAAAAAAAAAAAAACTGATTAAAAACCAGGCAAATGACTTGAATAGACATTTCTCCAAAGAAGATATACAAATGGCCAATAAGCACATGAAAAGATGCTCAACATCACTAATCATTAAGGAAATGCAAATCAAAACCACAAGGAGATACCACTTCACAACCATTAGGATGGCTCCTATCAAAAACAAAACAGAAAATAACAAGTGTTAGTGAGGATGTGGCGAAATTAGAACTTCATACATTGCTGGTGATAATGTAAAATGGTGCAGTCGCTGGGGAAAACAGTACGGCAGTTCCTCAAAAAGTTGAAAGTAGAATTACCATACGATCCAGCTATTCTACTTCTGTGTATATACCCAAAAGAATATTTGTAGGGTCTCAAAGAGATATTTGTACAGCCATGTTCGTAGCAGCACTATTCCAACAGCTAAAAGGGGAAGCAACCCAAGTGTTCGTCAACAGATGAATGGATAAGCGAAGTGTGTTCTATACATACAATGGAATATTATTCAGCCTTAAAAAGGAAGGAAATTCTGGCATATGCTATAACATGGATGAACGTTGAGGACATTATGCTAATTGAAATGAGCCTGTCACAAAAAGACAAATACTATATGATTCCACTTATATGAGGCACCTAGACTAGTCAAATTCATAGAGGCCAGAAGCAGAATGATTGGTGTCAGGGGCTGGGAGGAGGGGAGAATGGGGAGTTACTGTTTAATGGGTATAAACGCTCAGTTTTGCAAGATGAAAGAGTTCTAGAGATGGATGGTGGTGATGGTTGCATAACAATATGTATGTAGTTAATACCACCGAACTGTCCATCTAAAAATGGTTAAGATGGTAAGTTTTATGTTGCGTGTATTTTACCACAATAAAAAAAAATTGAAGAAAAACAAAAAGCAATTTACAAGCTGGAATCGGCCTCCCTGGCTGTAGGGAGAAAAAAAAAATGAACAGACTGCAGGCGCATACATTAACGACATGGCTGAATCTTAACAAACATAATGGTGATTTCAAGCCAAGTCACAGAAGACTACCTAGAGTATGACCTCTAAAATAAGCAAAATTAGTCAAGATATTATTTAGGAATGTGTGTGTCTGTATAAACTTTTTCTCCCTCAAAGAAAGGAATAACAGAAACAGAATTTAGATAGTGGATCCCCTGGGGGGAAAGCAAGCGGATGGAACAGGAGAGGAGCACAGGGGCAGACTCTGCAGTATCGGGAATGTTCTTAAATTGGGTAGGTCTTCAATGTCTAGGTCTTCAATTGGGAAGTGCTTTCACAAAAGTTGATTTTATCACGTTTTAAAATTTACATTTATGTTACATATTTTTTATTGAGATAAAATTCACATAGCATAAATTCACTATTTAAATCATTTTAAAGTGTACAATTCAGTGGGTTTTAGTATATTCACGATGTTGTGCAAGCATCACCTCCAAGTAATTTCAGAACATTTTCATCACCCAGAAAGAAACTCTATATCCATTCAGCAGTCTTTCCCCATTTTCCACCTCACTCCCAGCCCTAATAACCTCTAAGCTACTTGGTGTCTCTATGGATTTGCCTCTTCTGGACATTTCGTATAAATGGACTCACACAATATGTGTTCTTTTGTGTCTGGCTTCTTTCACTTAGCACAGTGTTTTCAAGGTTCATCCATGTTGTAGCATGTATCGGAACTTCATTCCTGTAGCTGAATAATATTCCATTGTAGGGATACACTGCATTTTGGTTTTTGATTTGTTTTGACAAGGCCCAGCACAATTCATCTCCAATCCTTTGCTGCAACACCCAACGGATTCAACTGTGCAGCTAAACCAGTGAGCAGTGTGTGCTAATCCAGGTTTACAGGGACCTGATATCCGGTGTGGGATTCTGAGTTCACGTGCCTTAGAAATGTTTCTGCAGAGGTGTTACACACCGTCTGTGTAGCACAAAACTGGGAAAATGTGCTTGTGTGAATGGCAGCTGCTATAAAATAGCCATCTAGGCCTCTCTGTGGAAAGGACAGCAGGCATTAGTGGATGGGCAATGGCTAGAGATAACTGGGACTGTGCTTTCCTCTTCTTCCACCATTCTAATTTTGTCTCTTTTTTTTTTTTTTTTTTACCTTTTGACCTCCTTCAAACAAAATGAATGCATTCTGTCAGCTGATGGACATTTGGGTTGTTTCCACTTTTGAGCTATCATGAAGAATGCTGCTATGAACATTCGTGAACAGGTTTTTGTGTGGATAAATGTTTTCATTTCTCTTGGCTACAAACCTAAGAGTGAAATTGCTGGGTCACACGGTAATTCTACGTTTAACTTTTTGAGGAATGGCCAAACTGTTCTCCACAGCGGCTGCACCATTTTACATTCCCACCAGCAATGTATGAGGGTTCCAATTTCTTCACATTCTCACCAACACGTTATTTTCTGGGGGCTTTTTAATAGTAACCATCCTATGGGATGTAAGGTGGTATCTCATTGTGGAATTGATTTGCATTTCCCTGATGAGTAATTATGTGTGTATCTTTCCGTGTGCTTATTGGCCATTTGTTTTTCTTCTTCGGAGAAATGACTTCACAAATCGTTTGCCCATTTGTTAATTGGGCTGTTGTCTTGTTACTGAGTTGTAAGAGTTCTTTATATATTCTGGATACTAGACCCTTATCAGATATATGATTTACAAATACTTTCTCCCATTCTGTGAGTTGCCTTTTCACTCTCTTTATAGCGTCTTTTGATGAACAAAAGTTTTTAATTTTCATGAAAACCAATTTATTTTTTTTTTCTTTCTTCGTTTTTGCTTTGGGTGTCGTATTTAAGAAACTGCTGCCTAATCCAAGGTCACAAAAATTTACACCTATGTTTTCTTCTAAGAGTTTTATAGTTCTAGCTCTTGGATTTATGACTTCAATCCCTTCTGAGTTAATTTTCATAGATGGTGTGAGGTAGAGGTTCAAATTCACTCTTTTGCATGTGGACATCCAGTCATCCCAGCACCATTTGTGGAAAAGACGATTCTTTCCCCACTGAATGGTGTTACCACTCCTGTCAAAAATAATAGATCATATAAAGAAAATGTGGTCCATATATACAAGGGGATACTATTCAGCCATAAAAAAGAATGAAATCTTGCCATTTGCAACAACATGGATATACCTCGAGGGCATTAGGCCAACTGAAATAAGTCAGACAGAGAAAGACAAATACTGTATGATCTCACTTATATGAGGAATCTAAAAACAAACAAACAAAAAGAAACCAATCTCATAGATTCAGAGAACATACTGGTGGTTGTCAGAGGTGCAGAGTGAGGGATGGGTGAAATGGGTGAAATGAAATGGGGAGCCAAAGGTACAAACTTCCAGTTATAAAATAAATAAGTCATGAGGATGTAATGTATAGCATGGCAACTATAGTTAATAACACTGTATTACATAGTTAAAAGTTACTAAGAGAGTAAAACTGAAAAAGTTCTCATCATGAGAAAAAAATTCTATAACTATGTATCAATGCTAACCAGACTTACTGTGGTGATCATTTCAGAATTATATGCAAATATCAAATCATTATGTCACACACCTAAAACTAATATAATGTAGTATGTCAATTATACCTCAATAAAAAAATATTGGATCACAGATGTATGGGTTTACATCTGGACTCAATTCTATTCTATTGATCTATGTCTACTCTTATGCAAGTACCACACTGTTTTGATTACTGTAGTTCTGTAGTAAATTTTGAAATCAGAAAGTGAGTCCTCCAACTTTGTTCTTTTTGAAAAATTTTTGGCTATTTGTGGTCCCTTGCAATTCAATAAGAATTTTAGGATCAGTTTGCCCATTTCTGCAAATAAGGCAGCTGGAATTTTGAGAGGGATTGCACTGAAGATCAATTTGAGAAGTACTACTGCCTACACATCATCCTTTGTATACACTGTAATGCTTATATAATCAAAAAGATTTTTAAAAAATGATTCAACTTGCTGAAGGGTCATGAAAAAAAGGAACAGGATGCTAAGAGAGCACCTGCAAAGAAGAAGGAGAACCACCGGGTTAGAAAGAATGGTCACTGAAGAGGTGACACCTGAGCTGAGGCCCAGAGAAGGAAAAAGGGAGCAAAGAAGAGTGTTCCAGGCTAAAGGGACAGCATGTGCAAAGGCCCTATGGAGCCAAGAGGAGGGCACGCTCCAGGAACTGAGTGCAAGGCCGTGGGGCTGGACGCAGAGCCTGCGGAGCAAGGGCAGGGAGGCCAGAGGGGGCGCACCATGTGACCACAAGTTTCTGGAATGGCACCAAGACACTGTGAAGCATGGTTATCTTCAGCAAGTGGGACTTCTACTTTTCACCTCATTCCTGTCTCTGCTGTCAGAATCTACCAACATTCTTCTTACTTTTACAAAAAGCTGATTTTTACAAGTTACTCATATCAACATTTTAAAAATAAAGAGAAGCTTCAACTTTATAGTTACCAAACAAATGCCCATTTAAAAAACTAGCACAGTGGGGCCAGGCCGGTGGCGCAGGCAATTAAGTGCACGCGCTTCGCTCTGGCGGCCCAGGGTTCACAGGTTCGGATCCCGGGTATGCACTGACACACCGCTTGTCAAAGCCATGGGCGGCGTCCCATACAAAGTGGAGGAAGATAGGCATAGATGTTAGCTCAGGGCCAACCTTCCTCAGCAAAAAAAAAAAAAAAAAACTAGCAAGATAATGAAATTAGCAGACTTAAATTGACAATACTCATTGCTTGTGAGGTTATGTATAAAGTGGTACTTCTACCCATTGCTGCTGGCAGTATAAACAGGTGAAACTTCTGGAAAACAATTTAACAATGCATTCTGACAACAGTAAAAATATCCTAACTCTTTGACTCACTCCTGGGATTTATCCTAGGGCAATAACCCAAATGAAAGAAAAAGCTATATATGTATACATGATAAATGTCATAACATCTCCAATGGCCACTGTACCCCACCCCACAAAACGTATGCCTCCTGCCAACAGGGTAATGATTAAGTAATTATTCAATAAAATGATTAAATGCTGAATTACCTTAAGGTAAATTAATTCAATGCTATCTCATACAAATATTAAAAACCATAACTGTGAGGGGCCAGCCCAGCAGTTAAGTGCGCACACTCTGCTGCGGCAGCCCGGGGTTCGCCGGTTCGGATCCTGGGCACGCACCGACACACCGCTTGGCAAGCCATGCTGCGGCGGCGTCCCATATAATGTGGAGGAAGATGGGCATGGATGTTAGCCCACGGCCAGTCTTCCTCAGCAAAAAGAGGATTGGCAGATGTTAGCTCAGGGCTGATCTTCCTCACACACAAAAAGTAAATAAATAAATAAAGGCACACCTATGCTATGTTACAATATAAATGTTGTACACATATGAACAAGGACTGGAAGAAAACACAAGAAAATGAACAAAGATGATCTGATGTGGTGGTAGGATTGAGGATTTATACAAGATTTAAATCTTAAATTTAAAGGCCCTCCCTTCAGACAAATATGAGAAACAAAAAGATTATAAATATACAAGGTTGATAAAGCTTCTCCCTCTTTCCTCCCTCCCTTAATTACATTCTTATCAAATCAGTTAAATGGAGCTCCTTTTAGGTGGCCCTTGTTTCTTCTTTAAAAGGCTCAGTTCCCTCTCTCTGCTGAGAGAAAGGTTCTGAACTCCTTTGTTGAGGGGTGGCTCTAATCCTCCATCCAACCCTTCATTTGCTCCTCCATCCAATCAGTTCATTTCCATGGGAGTCAGGAGTAAGGGGAAGGGACAAACAGAATAGTGTCCCGAGAAAGTGATAAGAGGGGTAAGAATCAAATTAAGGCAGGTAGTTCTAGCCCATGAGAGCCCCACCGCTCACAGCTCCATACTGCACCATCCCAAGGGGGGTGTAAGGTCCACTACCTGTTTGTCCATCCGCGCCCCATCCACAAGAATAGACTTTTCCTTTATCCGTTAGGAAGAGACTATGGTCCTGACCACAGGCGACCTATGAGACAAAGAGAGGGAAGGTTGATGAGAAGGAATCCTTGGAAGCCCAGTGTCCTGGTCAACGGACCCAAAGGACGGTAGCATTCCCTACTGTTCCTGAGCCTCGAAGGGGCCAGGTCCAGGCAGGTTGCCCCACACTACCTCCACACCTTATTCTTTCTCACTCCACGGCAGTCTAGCTTCTGTCTCCCACTCCACTGAAACTGCTCTTGGTAAAGGAAAGGGCAACATGTCCTAAGGAGCAAACCCAAGATCTCCTCCATCCCATTCTATCCCTGAGGAACCACTCCCTCCTCCATAAGCCTTTCTCTTCCCCATCCCTCTCTTCTGCCTCTCTAATAGCTTTTAATCTTTGTCACTAGCTCAGCCTCTACTTAATCCCCTTCAGTGCTGGAATCCTTCTCCAAGGTCTATCTTCTGCCCTCTTTTCTCCTACTCTTCCCTCTCCCCTGGGAGGTTGCATACATTTCCAAGCCCTTCTCTGTCGCCTCTACACTGTTATCTCCAGTCCCAACAACTCTACTGAATTCCAGACCTGCTTTTCTAACTGCCTAATGAAAAGCACCCTTTACTGAACACTTATTATGCCAGGCACTGTGCTAAGTCAATAACCAAGACCACCTAATAAGAAATTGAATCTCAGAGAAGGTTGGTAATTTGCCCAAAGTCATCCAGTTAATATGCAGAGAAGCAGGGACTTGAACTCGCATCCATGTGACTTTGAAGCCTATGCAAGAAGCACTACACTCTACTGCAACTTTAAAAGCAAATTCACTCTCTACTTCCTCCTCGCTTCCCCCTCCCACCCAACCCAAGTCTGCTCCTCCTCCGACACTCCCCCATCCGGGTTGAGAACATCAGCAGCCACTCATTTGCCTGTGGAGTCACGCTCAACTCCTTCTAGCTCACTCCGTGTATATCTTATCAAGTCCCAAATCCAGTCAATTCTCCTTACATGTCTCCCCACGGCTTCCCAAGTGGCCTTCATCACCGCTCCCCCCGACCAACTCTACAAAACCCTGCATCCTTCACTCTCCACCTGTCTTCCAGCCTATCCCACAGCACTCTCCTGTAAGCATACCAAACTCCAGCCACCCCGCATGCTCTCAGCAGTTAAAGCCTCCACCTGCCCCCTCCTCTCTGCCATGAAACCTTGCCTAACACCCATCCCTAGTCTATCTGGTAAATTCCTCTGCCATCTCCTCCACGATCTGTTCTCTCCTGTCCATTTCACCCCTGGGAGACTTAACAATCCCCTTTTGGTACTCTTATGGCACTCTCTGTATGCATTCATTTATGTCTTTAAGTATTTATTATTGGTACCTACCATGTGCCAGGCAGTGCCCCAGGGATGGGAGTAAAATGATGAGCAAGATAAAGGCAGCAGGGAACACACACAGTGTGGTGTGGTACATCTAGTTTTTAACCTGTCTCTGCCACTAGAGTATCATCCCCCAAACCTTATTTAACTTTGTACCCCATGATCTACCATACATCCTGGCCTACAGAATGCAGGCAATAATTTTCACTAAAATAATTTATTAATTCAGAAAGTTCCCCTAACAAATTTGTCATCACCCCACCCAACTTTCACCCTTTCAAAAAAGCGCCCCAGGGGGGCAAAATGAGTGGCTCTCAGCCCACGACCCTTACCTGGACCACCTGTCCATCGAAGTCCTGCATTCTATGGACTTTGTGACTTTCACTACGGCCAGGAGCAATTAGGGGAGAAGTAAGAGATATGGTCATGGTAAGCACCGTGGGGTTCTGGCCCCTCCTCGTCACCCCTAACTGGCGGCCCCAAACGCACACAGTAACTGTTAGAGAAACTCTCAAGGTCAAATACAAGGCAGAGTTAGATCCAGGTGTGAAAGTAAAACAAACAAAATCCTGTGGTGATTTTAATATGCTGCCAGAGTTGAGACTGGTGTTTAGACCCACCAGAATAATGCGAAGTAGGGGAAAATGTTTTCAAAGACTAAAATGAATAGGACTGAAACAGAGAGGAATTCTTTAAGTTAATTGATTTGGCTAAAAATAAAGAATGAATCCAAAGAAGGTCCAGGCATCCCAATCAATGCTCATGTGCCCTCCCTCCCACCAGGCTGATGCACGGAGCTCCCCCTGTGATGCAACAACACTCTCCACAGCTCTCTGGGGAGCACTCACTGCTCCTCTCAGGCATGAGACCTTGCTTTTTACTGCTCTGTGGGTCTATCACATAGTAATCACTCCAGAGATGTTTAACGCTCAACACAACTTGGGGAGGGGAAGTCCTTGTGGAAACTCACCTGTAAATTTCATTTTCAACCACCTTCCTTCCACACTGCCCATAAGAGTTGTTTCCCAGGCTGAAGACTAAAGAATAACACCACCAATGAAATCAGTTCTGCAGATTCAGGAAATCCTAGAATGTCAAGACTGGAAGTGGGTCGGGAAAGTGGTCCCAGTCCAGCTGCTCACCCCACTTGCCACTGGGTTTCCTTCTCCAACATTCCCAGCAAGTGCAGGCACACCTCCAGGCATGCTGGGGTCCAGACCTGCTGCAACAGGCTCGGCCACCTGTACTTTCCCTCTGCTTCCCCTCAGGGCCCTCGTTCTGCCTCAGGAATTCCATGTGAGGAGATGAGCACCTCCTGTGAAAGCCCTCAGGACCTCCACTCGTTGGACCTGTCACCAGGCTGCCCTCGATGCAAGTCCCCTCTTAAAAGAGTTCCTAAACACTACCTTTGCCTTTTCCTACAAAGCACACTTAGCCAAAAAATGAAATTTGAAAGATTTAGTCAAGTTGGCCTTTCCCTGGAAACAACCACTCTTCTGGAGAGAGTCAGGGTTACCCTTGAGGCCTGGACTCTGAAAGCCTCCACCACTTAAAAGTGTTAGCAAACAGGTTCCTTTCAGTACAACAGAAAAAGCTGTCTACACGCAGCCTGGCTTGGTGACTTCACAGCAAAGGGAGGCCTTGATGAAGTTGCCTGGTGTGCGCTGTCATGTTTATAAATACCTGACATTTCCCAGTAACCAGAGAGTAGAGAACATAAAAGAGTTAGGAAGGTCTGCCCCATATAGCTCTCTTGAGCCATCCTACTGATTTCCTCGGGAAATGCCAATAGAGGTGGCTCAATCAAATGAGCCTCTTCAGGCCCAATAGTAAGAAAGCAGTTCCCCCACCCTCCATCAATCTCAAACAGGTCAATTCACCTCCTTCACCGTCTGTCAGGATGAGAGAGTGAGCTCTCCCACAAGAGACCTGCAGCACCTGTGTCTCCTGAGGTCTGTCCAGAGGCAGTGGGATGGGTGAGGGCTCCAAAACATACTCATATCCTCTCGCTGAAACAAACACAACCAGGGTCAGTACACTGATGGAGAGTCAGAGCATTTCTAATATTAGAGATCATACTGTCTGACCCTCACATTGTTATGCAGTCAGAGATCAGAATGACTTACTCAAGGCACATAAGTTAGTGGCAGAGCGAGGACTAGAACCCTGGTACCCAACTCCCAACCCACTGCACCACAGTGCCTCCATTACACACTGGGTTACTGAAAAGCATCCTTAGTCTTATTAAAGCTCTTCACACGTCATTTAGTACCATTTGAATTTTTCAGGAAAGTAAAAGCATTTTCTTCCTGCAATACCCACTAAGATTTCTCAGTAAGGTGAAGAACAGCATATATTACATGACACCACCTATATTAAAAGGAAACAAAAATAACACATAGATGCATTTGCTTGCATATGCATGAAATCTCTCAAGAAGAATAAACTGGAAACTGTTAACACAGGTTGTCTACAGCAGGGAGAAACCATGATGCTGGGAGGACAGAGGTGGAAAGCAGACTCTTCACCACATGTTCTACTCTGCCTTTAGGGTTCTGACTGATGCAAGTACATTATCTATTAAAAGAGAAAATTTTAATATTTAAATAAGCAAGCAGGGGGGAATGTTTTTTAGAAGTCACTCTAAAGAAGAACCTTATTGCTCTTTAAAATCCTTCTGGAGAAGCCAGATTGGTCCCCCTGCAGGTTTTAAACAATGACCTTCAGAATATTTACAATGGAGGCTGGAGTTGAGGAGAAGATCTGAGAATGCACTGGTTCTCAACCTACTTCCCACTAATGATCCCCTATTTTCTCCTATGATCTCCATGTTTAAAAAGATTTTGTCTACCAAATAGACGGCATTATTACTGTTATAGTAATATACTTGCCCATTAATATTCATCTGTGACTGGTATGATTTTCAGACAGAGCTTTTGATCTGCATGGAATAATTGGTTTACCACAATGAGATGATATGATTCTAGGTAAAATCAAAGAAACTGGACAATGTTGTTAGCTTATACAGCCTTATTAGCAGAAAATATGCAGTATTTTAAAATACTGAAAAGTGACTCACGTCCCCCATTACTACCTGCATAGACCCCTAAGGGCCTGGGACGCAGTAAAAACATAACATTGAAACGGAATCTGGCTGTAGGTCCAACTACCAATTGACAGGAAATACAGAGGATCATGTCAAACAGCACCACAGGGATGCATTCAGCAAACTCCAGATGGAAAATTCTATAGGATAAACAATGTGATTTCTTCAATAAATTTCAAGGAAAAAAGATTAAAAAAACTTGAAAGACTTTTAAAACACTTATTAACCAATTGCAAAGTCTGGACCTCACCTGGATCTTGATTCAAATAAATTTTTAAAAGTAAAATAAAAACCTAATAACACTTATGAAAGAACTGGAAATTTGCACACTAACTGGATATTTGATATTAAGGGATTATACTGTTTATTTTTAGGTGTGATGATGTTGTATTTATATTTTTTTTAAAGAGTCCTTATTTTTTAACTAGGTACCGAAATATTTAAAAACGAAATCAATAATCTTACAATTTGTTCCAAATTTATCGAGGGGGAAGGTGGGGGAAATGAGTAAAATAAGACCATCATGAGTTGATCACAGCTGAACCTGGCGACGGTCCGTGGGGTGCATCATCCTATTCTGTCTATTTCTGTGTATATTTACAGTTGCTCTTAATAAAAGCTATAAAGAAATGTAATGTGGCATCTTATAGCTAATAAAGAAGTCAATATTAACTACAAAAGGAATTCTGATGTAAAATTAATCAAAAAAGGCAGAAAACACAATATATGCTATGATCAAAATTTTATAAAAATATATTTGCTTATGAATGAGAGAACCAAAAAAAAAAGAAAGGTTTCTCCAGTATGTACTTCTGAGTAATCTCCCCTTTATTTTAAAAAATGTTCCTTATTGTACTTACAATATCGATTGACTAACATCTACTTTTTAAAATGTCATCACAAATCATTTCTAACGCTTTTACAATCCAAGTTTCAAATATCTGGAATAAAGTTCCAGCTTAAGGATTTCTTTGAATTTTTTTCCCCAGACTACATTCTAGGTGCTATAGAGTGTTTCAGGCTATCTCAAGCTAGGAAAGAAAGGTCATCTCTGTGGGGCTAAAAAACAACATCTTTACTTATCAGCAAATGCCCTTTTGCCTAAAGGTTTAATGTTATTACAAACAGGCTGAAAAATAATCTGGTCCAGGTGGTGTCAAACAACATGTCTTTAAAGACTCCATCCATTTGGTTGTTATGGTTTGGTTTATGTCATCATATTCCTGAAAGTCAAAGGGAGGTTTCTCAGACCAATCACAGCAGAGAAAGCCAAGGGGAGAGTGCTCACTTTGATCTTTCCGGCTCCTGTGAAATCCAAGCTGAGAATCTTTGTTGAGTCCCATTCCCCAAACTTTTGTCACGTCCTTGGTTTTAGAGGACAGCAGTGTGAATCCATAGCCACAGGCAGCAGATGAAATCTGAAAAAGAGTTCCCATAAAGCATTAACTGATTTGTGATACCAGCAGTGTGACCTGAGATAGACTGCTTAACCTCTCTGCGTCTGTTTCCTTCTACTTGAAGTGGAGATCATAATAGTGTCTCTCTTACTGGGTTGTTGTGAGGACTAAATGAGTTAACAGAGCCAAAACCCCTACAGTAAATACTACCTGACTTAAGGTAAGGGCAATGTCATGTCCTTACTGTTATTATTGGTGGTAGTACGAAGGGTATTCGGTAGAGGAGAAAATTGAGGCTCCTAGAGATTAAGTAACTTGCCTAACACAGTCACACAGCTAATAAGTGGAGGCTGTCTGATTCCAGAATGTACTCTTGACCCTGATGCTGCACTGTAACACTCTCAAACCCTGCCATGAAGAAGACTTCATACCACAGCTACAGTGAACATGACACATTCATAGCCCAGTGACTTTGCTGGGTGTTTCACCCACACATATATTATCATTTCTCACCTTCACTGGCCACATGAGGAAACTGAGGATTCGGTGGGGCTGAAGGAAACCAAAAGCAGCCTGGCTTTAGAGTCAACCCTGTTTCCACAAAACCCAGAGTGACCACCTTTGCAGGTGGCCTGGGATAGTCCTGGTTTACACCTGATGTCCCGACCTTCGCTCTCAAACCAACTGGATGACAAAATATACAGTTACCCTAAAGACCCCCAACCACTCTCTCTTGGCTGTTTACAGTTTATCACAGGCCTTTGTAGCCAATCTCAGAGACAACATGTAAATCTAACCTAATCCTGATGAAAATCCAGCTTATCACTAATAATGAACAAATGTGAGGAAATCTTTTTTAATTCCAGCATTTCTTCCAGAAAGCTAGCTAAATATTTCCTTTAAACTTGACTTGTTGATAACTTGTTTAATCAAGTCATCCCAAAGTGATACATCCCTCCTTTTCCTTGTGGTATTTTCCCCTCACATTCACAGGGAACATTTACACATGCACCCTTGTGAGAGTCAAAAAAACCTCAGTTCCCTGGCCTTCTGGAACGGCTCCAGCTCCACAGAAATGACCCAGTGGAGAGGCAGGAGCCAGCCTCTGACACAGGGCAGGAAATATAGAAAAGGAGTGAGGCCACAGATGAGGCCCAGCACACTACGCTTTTTCTCATTGCTTGTGGTAGCTGTTTATTCAACATTCAACAAATACTTGGGGAGCACCTACTGTGTTACTAAATCTGCTAGTGTGGGAAAAGGCTTGAACAATACCAGACACAGAATCAGCATTAAGTAATGTGTGTTATAATAATGCACCAGGAAAGGACTTCTAACTACCATAGTGTGAAGAAGCTAGTGGATCTCTCACCAAAACGTTAAGTATAAAAATGGACAAAACTGTAAAAAAAACAACCATTTCAGGGCTTGAGAAATCCATGAAAGGCATATAAAATGAGAAATTATTCCTGAAAGACTGCTAGAATTACAGGTAAGAATAGCAGGAGTCTCTAGACTTCTTGTCTTGTACTGTTCCATCTCCTCCAGTTCAGTTAGCACAGAAGTTTTAAAAGGGCAGGGCTGGCATAAAAACTATCAGCTTTGCTGCCAGAGAGGACAGACTTAATTTGGGGTGGAGGGTGAAAACTCATGCCCAGCAGCAAAATCAGTAGGAAACAAACAGGGAAAGTCCACAATTCAGGTTGCAATCCTGATTGGGGCAAGAGGAGAGGCAGACCAGCCAGAAATTTAATGGGAAGATACCAGAAATGAGAGAGTCGACGAAGGCTCTGCACACATCCACAGCCGACTGGGAAACTGCATGAATGGATAGAGGCGACCTAAGCACCCAGTGGAAAGTAAAGCTGAGGAGACTGAAGAACAGATTGAACTTTGATGTGGTTACCAACCCACACACAGAATCAAAGGTAGAGGGTAGAAATCTTGGAAGCTCAAGGTGTTTGAGCACAACCTGTGTCCAAATCATTGGCTGATCACAAAGGTATGCAGACAGGGGACAACCATCAAGAAGCCAGGCTCAAAACAAAGAGGGAGGGGGACAAAACAGAAACCTGAGCAAAGACATCAGTGGCCATGCACAGAAGGGGAGACTGATTCTATAGCTCAAGTCTATAAAAGCTACTCAAGAAGCAACTCCAGGGGAAAAACATCAGAATCCAAAGTTGTTATAATATATCATCAAAAATTCCAGTGTTTAACAAAAAAGTACAAGACCTGCAAAGAAATAAAAGTGTGACCTATACTGAAGGGAAAAAGCAGCCAACAGAAACTGACAAGAAGTGGACCCAGATATTGGATTTATCAAAGAATTCAATGAACTACTGTTTAAAGAATATTTTAAAACCATGTTTAAAACACTAAATGAAAATATGATGACAATGACTTGACAAATATGGACACTGAATACAGAAATAAAAACACTAAAAACCTAAATGGAAATTCTAGCGTTTTAAAGTACAATAACAAGATAAAGAACTCACTATACAGGATCAACAGCAGATTTGAGACAGCAGAAAAAAGAATCAGTTAACCTGAAGAAACGTCAACATACGGGCCGGCCCAGCAGCACAGCAGTTAAGTTTGTGCACTCCGCTTCGGCGGCCTGGGGTTCGCAGGTTCAGATCCCAGGCACAGACTGACGTACCACTTGTCAAGCCATGCTGTGGTGGCGTCCCATATAAAGTAGAGGAATACAGGCATGGATGTTAGCCCAGGGCCAATCTTCCTCAGCAAAAAGAGGAGGATTGGCAACGGATGTTAGCTCAGGGCTAATCTTCCTCACAAAAAAAAAAAAAAGTAAACATAAATTATTCACTCTGAAGAACAGAAAAAAAGAAAAATATTGAAAATGAATAGTGCATCAGAGACCTATGACACAACAGCAACTGTGTTAACATTTATGAACTGGGAGTCACAGAAGGGCAAGAGAGGCAGAAAGAAATACGTAAACATAAAAAGAAATAATGGCAGAAAACTTACCAAATTTTATGAAAAACATAAATCTACAGATCAAAGTTCCTCAACAAATCACTGCTAAACTGTTGGAAAACAAAATGTTAAAAGCATCAAAAGAAAATGGACTCATCAAGTACAAGGCAACAACGGTAAGATTAATAGGAGACAGAAACCAGTAGAATGACATATTCAAAATGCTGAAAGACAAAAATTGTCAACCAAGCATTAATTCTATACCCAGCAAAACTAAACTTAAAAAAAAAAAAATGAAGATGGAATAAAAACATTCCCAAACAAAGACTGAGAGAATTCACTGCTAGCAGACCTGTCTTAACAAGAACAAAAGAAATCCTTCAGGCTAAAAGGAAATCACAGCAGATGGTAACTAAAAATCACAGGAAGAAATGAATAACACTAGTGAAAGTAATTATAAAGTTAAATATAAAACACTGCATAAATATATTTTTTATCCCTTCATCCTTTAAGTGATTTAAAAGACAACTGTGTAAAATAATAATTATAAATTGTATTGTTGGGCTTAAAATGTATAAAGATGTAATATATACACAATAACCACACAAAGGAGAGAGGAGGAAATGGAGCTATGTGGGAACAAAGTTCCTATAGTTTCCTCAGCATTAGATCACTATTAACCTGAAGTAGATTGTGACAATTTAAGACATATTGCAATCCAAGAACAACTACGAAAAAAAAGAAAAAAAACCTCAAAAAATATAGTAAAACATCCAACAAAGGAATTAAAAAGGTCCACTAGAAAAATACCTATTTAACACAAAAGAAGGTAGCAAAGGAAGAAGAAAGAAACAAAAAAGACATACAGAAACAAAGAGGAAAATGGCAGATGTGATCCAACCACATCAGTAATTACAGTACAAGGACAGGGATTGAGTGACATCAGTGAAAATGGTAGAGCAACAAGAACACTGGCAAACATTGTCAAAATCAACCTTTCCAAAATTCTGGAAATGAACCAAAGACTTAAAGTAATCTGGGGAATGTTTACTCAAAAAAGCAGCTGAATCTCATCAAGAACAGGAAGCTTTGTAGCATTTTAAATTGACCTATTCCCATCCACCTCTCCTCAGCTCTGCAGTAGCCTTGAACACCAACAGCTCACAATTTCAGTGGAAATCAGCAGTCTGGCAGCCATTGGAGAAGGCAGGATGGGATTGGAGCAACTTCAAAGCCCCATTCCCACAAAATTCTCATTTGATCTCTCTGGTGGTTCCCTGCAAGACCCCATTCACAAGGCTCTATTTATTTGACCTGACCCAGACATCACCCAGTGCAAACAGCCTTTCCCCCAGGGACGTTTGTTGAAAACAATCAGAGGCTAATGATGAACACTGAAGCTACCTGAGGTAGTGGATAACAGTTGGAGCAAACATAGGTTAACCAAGAAACTATCAACCAACTTAACCTGACATCTCCAGAACATTCCACCCAAACAACAGCAGAATACACATACTTTTCAAGCACACATGGAACATTCTCCAGGATAAACCATATGCTAGGCTATAAAACCAAGTCTCAATACATTTAAAAGGACTGAAATTAAAGCATGTTCTCTAACCACAACACAATTAAATTGGAAATTAACAAATAAAGAAATTAGGAAAATGATAAATATTTGGAAATTAAACACTTATAACTCACTCATGGGTCAAAGAAGAAATCAGAAAGAAAACTGAAAAAACAAGCTGAATGAAGACAGAAGAAATACAACATAGAATTCAGGGGCTGAAGCTAAATAGTTCTTAGAGAGAAAATTATAACTTTAGCTTTAAACTTTAGTTTAAAGCTTTAAATGCAGCTTTAAACACCTATACTACAAAAGAAAATAGACCTCAACAATAGCCTTACCGTCCACCTTAAGAAACTAGAAAGAGCAAACTAAACCCAAAGCAAGCAAAGAAAGAAAATAGTAAAAATTCAGGTGGAAATCAATGAAACAGAAAACAGAAAATCAACAGAGAAAATGAATTAAACCAAAATTTGGTTCTTTCAAAAGATTAATAAAGTTGATAAATCTTTAGCTAGGCTGACCAAGAAAAAAAGCAAGAAAATATAAATTACCAAAATCAGAAATGAAAGAAGGGCTATCACTACCAAACTTTCAGAAATTTAGAAGCTCATAAGTGAATACTACAAACAACTTTATGCCAACAAATTGGATAACTGACATGAAATGGACAAATTCCCAGAAAGATATAAATTACCCAAGCTGACTCAAGAAGAAATAGAAAATTTCAATATATCTATAACAAGTTTTAAAAAAATGAATTAGTAATAAAAACTCTTCCTACAAAGAAGAGCCCAGAACCAGAAGACTTACTTCACTGGTGAATTCTATCAAACACTTAAATAAGAACTAATACCAGTTCTTCTCAAACCTTTCCAAAAATTCATTCTATGAGTCCAGCAACACCCGGATAAGAAAACCAAAGACATCACAAGAAAAAAATCCTCAACAAAATATTAGCAAAACCAACCCAGCCTAAAATGGATTATTCATCAAGAACAAACAGACTTTTTCCCAGGAATGCAAGGTTGGTTTAACATCCAAAGATCAACTAATGTAATGTGTCATATTAATAGAATAAAGAACAAAAATCACACGATCACCTCAATAGACATGGAAATAGCATTTGACAAAATATAATCCCTATTCATGCTTTAAAAAAAAGAACAGAAACTCTCAACAAAGTAGGACAAGAAGGGAACTTCCTCCACTTGATAAAAGGCATCTATGAAAAACTTACAGCTAAGGTAACACTTAATGGTGAAAGACTGAATGCTATTCCCCTAAGATCAGGAACAAGGCAAGAATGCCTCTTCAGTTCAACACTGTGCTGAAGGTTCTATCCAATCACGCAAGAAAAAGAAATAAAAGGCATTCAAATTGGAAATGAAGATGTAAAACTGTCTTTATTCACAGACAAGCAGACAACATGATCCTGTATGTAGAAAATCCTAAGGAATACACAAAAATCTGTAGAATACACAAGTTCAGCAAAGTCATAAGATAGAAGGTCAATATAGAAAAAACAATTCTATTTTTATATACTAGCAATGAACATTCGAAAATGAAATTGAGAATACAATTCTATCAAAATACTACCAAAAAGAATAAAATGCCTACGAATAAATGTAACAAAAGAAATGCAAAAGTTGTATACTGAAAACTACAAAACATAGTTGAGAGAAATTAAAGACCTAATTAAATGGGGAGACATTCCACGTTCATAGATTGGAAGACTCAAAATTGTTTAGATGGCATTTATGCCCAAATCGATGTACAGATTCAACATAATCCCTATCAAAATCTCAGCAAGTTTTTTTGCAAAAATTGATGAGCAAATCCTAAAATTTGTATGGAAAAGCAAAAGTCCCAGAATAGCCAAAACAATTTTTAAATACAAGAACAAGTTGGAGGACTTACATTTCCCAATTTCAAAATTTATTATAAGGCTAGTTATCAAGAGAGTGTAATTTTAGCATAAGGGTAGACATATAGATTACTGGAACAAAATTCAGAGTACAGAAAAACCCATATATTTACGGTCAACTGATTTCGACAAAGGTGCCAAGATAATTCAATAAGGAAAGGATAGTCTTTTCAACTAATGATACTAGGACAATTGGATATTCGCATGCAAAAAGGCCCCTACCCCACACCATACACCAAAATCAACTCAAATGGTTGGCTCATAGATCTAAACATAAGAACTAAAACTATGAAGCTCCTAGAAGAAAACATAGAAAAATTATCTTTGTGATGTTGGGTTAGGCAAAGATTTCTTAGATACACCAAAAGCACAATCCATAGAAGAAAAGCGGATGAATGCAATTTCCTTAAAATTAAAAACTTGCTCTTCAAAGGACGCTATTAAGAAAATAAAAAGAAAAGCCATAGACTGGCAGAAAATATTTGCATATATCATATATGTGATAAAGGACCTTTACCCAGAATACATAAATAACACTTACAACTCAATATTAAGAAGTCAAACAACCCAACTTTTCATTCATGTGGAGCATAAATTCCATTTCTCTTGATCTCCCCTTTGCAGTTAAAGATCACTGTTACTCTTGACAGAAAAGTTAGAAGTAAACCGGTCAAATCTGCTTCTTTGTCATCACCCACCAAGATTTCCAAACCTGTAAACTGTTAGCCATTGATGATTAGATACCTAGTAGCTCAAGTTTTTTTGAAATTACTGATTATAGCTTTTAGTTGTTCACCTACCCATTGTTAACTGCTGCTTAGGCAATACACTATGGGACTCCCACTAGGTTCCTATAGATAACATCTCCCTTGGTGCCTGGGTCACTATGGTAAGGGATGTTTGAGCTGTTTTTCAGGGGATGTTTGAGCTGTTTTTCAGGAGTTAGGACCCCTTGTCCAGTACAGGCCAGTTGAGACCACCAACCCATCAACTGGGCCTACGGAAACGCTCCACAAGTGACCTTTTTGACTTCAAGGAGCTAAAAACTCCACGCTCAGATCATGGTAACACCTCCATTTTGTGAATATGTGTTCTATCAAGAGGCATGAAGCTTGACTACCCTTGCTAAGATCATCAATTACCACACTTCTCCTTACCTCCAATTATCTATTCCCACACTTCAGACCGCCCTGCCCCCTTATCCCACATCCCCCAGTCCCCATTTTCAAGGAGGCAGGTCTGAGATTGATTCTCCCACCTCATCGCTTGGCTGCCTTGTGATTAAATCCTTTTTCTTTGCACACTGGTCCTCTCCGTGCTTGGCAATAATCGCGTGGAGAGCAAAACGACCCTGGTTGGGTAACAAACCTATCCTAAGCACATGTCTGCATCTCTGACTGTTGAGATACGCCGCCCTCCAGCTGCTGTCCTTTGCTGCCATCTTTTCAAATCTGAGTCAACTCAGAGGCCTCCTGTGCATCCTAGTGTGTGGGCCTCCCCTCCTCCTCCTCGCTCATCCCTGTACCTGCTGCAGTTAACACTTCCTTTCCCACTTGTCTACTGACTCCAGCCGGCCCGCAAGGTCCCTAAGGTTTTGCCGTCGGCTGTCCTAACATCAGAACTTCTGGAGCCAGACAGCCCGAGCGCGGATCCCACTGTACCTCCATCTACCAGTTGTGGGGCCTGGGGCCTGTCCCTTGACCTCTCTGAGCCTCCCTCTGCTCCCTGAACTGTGGAGACAATCCCGACCCCCGGGGGAAGTGCGGATGCCGCGACCCGCCACAACACCCGCCGTTTCCGCCGCTCCATCCGTGTAGGCAGCGCCCCTACCGCCTTCCCCCCGCGGGATTGCGGCCGCTCGAGGGGCGCCCTCCCGGAGTCTGACCCCACCAGCGTCGCAGCTTCTCCAAGAGGCCGAGAGCCCAGGGAGGAGCGGCAGAGGCGGCGGGCGGAACGGAGGGAGGGAGGGAGGGGGCCGCCCGCACCTTCTGGTCCAGCTCCAGGCGGTAGGGCACAGACTGGATCCTGCGACGCGGCCGTGAGCCGGCGCGGGGCTCGGGCCCGGAGCTGGGCAGCACGAAGGTGGGCACGCCGAGCGCCCCTGAGAAGCTGAAGCCCCACACGAAGACGCGGTCGGCGCGGGCCCCGCGCTCGCCCACGTACTGGACCACGGGCGCGGCCGCCTCGGCCTCTGCCGCCTCCCGCCGGCTCCGTGAGCGCCCTGCCGCCGTCCAGTGCCCTCGACCCGGCCCCAGGCAAGTCAGCCGGCGCCCCAGCCAAGCCCCCGCCGCCAGGGCCGCCAGCGCCATTCTCCGCTGCACGCCTCAGCCGCTCTTGGGCGCCGCCATCTTGCGTGACCCTTGACCCTACGCCCTGGCGGAAGCGCCGGAGGCCTCGTTTCCTATTGGCTGAAGGCAAAGACACTGAGGGCAGCCAATGGTTAAGGGAGGCGGGAGGGCTGGGCTGGGCTGGGCGGAGCCGGGGACGCCGTTCATCAGCGAGTGGACGGCGGGGACGTGGTTCTGGCCATGCTACCTAGTGCGCGACCTTCCTCCGAGCTCCAGGTCCACCTGAACGCTCTTCCCTCCCTGCGCAGCGCACGTTTACTAAGTATCTGCCCGGCTCGGGCCTGCGCACGGTGCTTTCCTGTTGCGAGGCCCTTTGCTTCTTGGCCATCGGCAGGGGGAACACTGGAGGGGTGTGCGCATCTCCAGGTAAGTTCTTCCCCTTGCCCTGTTCACTCCCTTTGCCGGTGTCCCTCGTCGTTTCTTACCTACCCTTGTTGCGGCCTTTCCCTGCTCCCATCCTCTACCAGGCCACTCAGTCTGTGCTCCAGCCACAGTGAGCTAGAGGGTAGCTCTTATTATTGTCATTCTCTGCCAAAAACCCTGCAGGGTTTCCCTGCTGTCTTCACAGTGCATCCATCTCCCTAGCTAACCTCGCCCCTTAGCCCTTCAATCTAGAGGCAGAGGGCTCCACTTGTGCCTTCTGAATCCCAGTGCTGTTTCAGGCCTGCCTACTTTGCACACAGTGCCTCGAATGCCCTTCCCACTGCCTTCCTGTCCCTGCAGATGTCTGGCAAACTCTTAGTCCTCTTCTGAGATCCAGCTTGAGAACGTCCTTTGAAGTTGCATGAAGGTAGGAACTTCAGTCTGTTCAGAAAGTCCTCACCAATGTTGTACTCCTAGAGTTTAGCATGAAGGTAGGATCTTCAGTCTGTTCAGAAAGTCCTCACCAATGTTGTACTCCTAGAGTTTAGCATGCAGCCAGGAAAAAGGGAAGCCCTCATGAATGAATGACGCGGATCTGGGGACCTGGGTTCTAGTCCTGGCTCTGCTACTGACTTGCTACATCGTGTTAGGAATTTGTCTCCCTTCTCTGGATCTCACCTCTGAAATCAGAGGCTTAAAAAAAATCGATACATGAAATGAATGAGGTGTTTTGACTTTATGGCTTGTACGATCTCTTGCAGCCCATTATGATCCATGATGGGCATTCCCAAATACTAGTCCCAAATGTTGAGGGCAAAGTCTTTCTTTCTTCGACCTCTCTTGCTTCCTTTTCTCTCTCTCTTTTCGTTGCTTGATACCTGAAACTAATCTAGTTTTAATCTACTCCCAAGACTAGTTCAAATTACTTTGTTGTACTGGAATGTGCCTTGTATCGTCTGTGAAACATGTTTTTGCTGTTCTGTGGTGAAATGTGGCTGATGTTTCACCATTCTGTGGGGCTGTATCAGGGAAAACTGATACAGAGGGTGATGAGGGAAAACTGACTGATAAGGTGTGGTAGCCAGGAGACTGCTCCTCAAAGGTCTCCAACTACAGGGAACATAATTAACCAAAGCTATGAAGTCAATAGTCTGCTGGGCTATGAGATCTATCCTCTGTTTGCACTGAGGTCATGCTTCCCTTGAACTGCTCCCAGTGACTGAGTGAGGCAGGGATGGACACTCAAGCAGACCTGGTCCTGGGAGGCATGGACTCCTCTGATGGTCCACTTGCGCTCGAAGACTCCTCAGTGGCCTTACCAAGCCTTCCTTAGACTATATAGCAGTGTAGGACACTTCTACCTGGCCTTCTCTCTCTCTCTCCCTCATTTAGAGTCAGACTTGCATCGTGGCCTGATGGCTCTCCCACTTTCTCAGGTTCCCCCACCCCATTTTCTCTTACAGAGGCATTTCCCCTTATAAAATCCTGGCCCAGGTTCAGGTCAGCCAGCTGTGTGAGGGCATGCTGTGAAAACCAGCAGGCCTCCATGTTGCTGTTTAAAAACACTTTCATCTCCTGCAGCTATAGAGAAGCCATAGGCCTGGGATTGCATCACGGGTGTGACAGTTACAGAGGAGGATGCATGTACACTGTTGGCAGGTCTCCTATGCTGGAGTCAGACCTTGATAGGGAAGGGGTGGAAACCTGAGATTGGGATGAGGCATTGGGGCCATGCACCTGAGAATATCACCTCTCCCTGCTCTCTCACTCCCAGTACCTCCCAAATTAAGTATCTGGGTATAAGACCTTGTCTCCAGCTCTGCTTTTATTGATAAAGCTGAGACAGATTGATAAAGGAGAATTATGTAAATATTATTGTATTTGTCAGGGTCTCCAGAGAAACAGAACCGATAGGAGACTTAGGCGTCCCATGATCTTCCATCTGCAAGCTGGAGACTCAGGAAGGCCAGTGGTGCACTTCCAGTCTGAGTCTAAAGGCCTAAGAACCGGGAACAACAATGGTGTGAGTTCAAGTTAGAGGGCAGGAGAAGACTGATGTCCCAGCGCAAACAGTCAGGCAGAGAAAGAGAGAATTCAACCTTCCCCTGCCTTTTTGTTCTACTCAGGCCTCAGCAGGTTGGATGAGGCCTACGCACATTGGAGAGGGCTATCTGCCTTACTCAGTCCACCAGTTCAAACGCTAATCTCTTCCGGAAGCACCTTCACAGACACACTCAGAAATAATGTTTAGCCAGCTGTCTGGGCGTCTCGTGGCCCAGTGAAGTTGACACATTTAACAGCATAGTTAACCATCACGATTATTGATATAGTTATGGGATATCTCTCTATTTATGAAATGTGTTATAATTTTACGTTGTTCTTTCATAAGCAGGACTGTCCTTTTATCTGAGATTATGGCCTCTCTGATTTTTTGGTTTTAAATATCTGTTCTTTTAAAAACTGGCAATGATGATAGATAGTAGGCTTTTGTTTGTTTTGTTTTTTTTCTTGTTTTTGGTTTTTGTTTTTTTTTTTTTTTTTTGAGGAAGATTAGCTCTGCGCTAACATCTTCCTTTTGCCAATCTTCCTCTTTTTCTTTCTTTTTTCTCCCCAAAGCCCCAATACATAGTTGTGTATCATAGTTGTAGAGTTGTAGCTCTTCTTTGTGGGATGCTGCCTCAGCATGGCTTGATGAGCGGTGAGTAGGTGCACACCCAGGATCCTAACCTGCGAACCCCCAGCCACCAAAGCGGAACACGCAAACTTAACCACTACACCACTGGGCCGGCCCCTAGATAGTAGGCTTTTAAAAAATCTTTATGTCAGAGTTAAAAATTTGGTAACTCTTGAATTTCTAAAATACTAAACTTTTAAGGAATATCCAATGACAGAAGCATTGGTTTGAGATTTGGGAGACAAAGGGTACAGTGACAAACTCTGCAGTGTGAACCACAGCTACTGGGTGGCGATGCTTGCCCATCAATTTTGTGGCTCCTGTTCACGGAGAAATAGGATCAGACAGCCTAAAAGCTGGTTTTGGCCAGTGAAGAGCTGGATTTATAGTGACAATCGAGCTTTTATGTTTTATTATCAAAACCTGCTTGGTTTTATATACTGGCTGTATACTGGCAAATACTTGCATTTTTGTCCAAAGTTTTGCAAGGCTAAGATGGTCCTACAGCAAAATATCAGCTACCCCAAAGTGTGAAAATGTCTGCTAATGTTAGCCAAGCCCGATTTTTCCCCCACCTATGCTGAGATTCTCCTGTGGATATTCTAATTTTTTAGTTACTTTAGTGTAGCTGAAATTGTCAAGTCTGGGAAATAATGAGCTTGTAATGAACTAGTCTTATATATTTTAATTTTTATTATTAACTTTTAATTATACAATTAATAGATGATGCAGTACCTTTGTAAAAAATTCATTGATTAACAGTTGTATATGAATAAAGCTAAAGACTCCTTTAACCACAGCTGTTGCTGTAGAAAAAATAATCTTTTCTTTTTGTTGTGTGTGTGCTTAATGAAAATGGTATAATATGGACCTCATTCTGCAACCTCCTCTTTTCACTCAAAACTACATTGGAGATACTTTTGTAACAATTTGCTTGGACCTTCCCCTTTCTTTTTCACTCTTGCATATTAGTATGAATAAACTACGTCTCCTTTGTTCTTCTTTTGGTGCACATTTGGGTTGTTTCCAGTTTTTGCTATCACAATATTACAATGAATATTCTTGTACATGTTTCCTTTTGCACCTGTGTGAGGGTATCTCCTGGATAGATATTGATAAACAGAACTGCTGGGCCATTGAAAATGCTCATTTAGAAAATTTTAATAGGTACTTTCAATGTGTTCTCCAAGTTGTGCTTCAATAGCATATGAGTGGATTCATTTTTCCATATACCCAACACCTCACAAACTTTATAAATGTTTGTCAATCTGATACCTAAAGCATATCTCTTTGTTGATTTATTTTGTATTTCTGTCATCTCTAGGAAGGGTGAACACTTCATGGTTGCTGGCATTTCATATTTCCTCCACTGAGAATTTGGCTATTCATATCCTTGGCCACATTTCTGCTGGGTGGTTTGTCTCTTATTAATTTATAGGAGTACTTGATATATTCTGCATAAAAACTCTTGGTTATGTGTTGAAACATTTTCTCCTGTCTTTTTACTTAATTTATGGTGCCCTTTGTCTTACAAAGTTGTACTTTGATGTTGTCGGTTTTATTAATCTTATCCATTAGAGCTTTTACTTACTGTGTCTTGTTTAGGAAGACTATTATCCAAGATATAAAGATGTTCTATAATATTTGTGAAACAATCTAATACTTTTATTTTTTATATTTAGATTTGGAGTTGATTTTCATGAGTGGTATAAGACCAGATTGTATACTTATTGAAATTTTGTCAAACAAATATCTGATTGTCCCAAAATAATTTATTGGCTATTAACTGACTTTATTAACAGATGTAGTGATTTGTTATGTCACATGCTGATAGATCAAGTAATTTACAGACTATAAAATGACTGTAGGATTTAGCAATGTGGTGGTCACTTGTGACCTTGGGTAAACAGTTGTAGTGGATGGTGGAGGTTCATTGGAATGGGTTCAAGAGAGAGGGAGAGAAATTAGAGATACTGAGTACACACAATGCTTCTTGATGTCAATCAGCTTTTCTTTTAAACCAATTAGAAGATGTGTATTTTGACATTTTTAACAAATGGTTCAAAACACTGAAACCTTTCATATAGAAGATTTTAAAGCGGATTAGAAAACAGTTTCCATGTTTAAGTTCTCAAGTATGAGAGTTTTATACTCCCATTGTTTTTGGCAACAAAACAAGTGAATTCTCATTATTCACTAATTTCGTATTTGTGAATTCTCCTACTCACTAAAATTTATACATCAATCCAAAACCAATACTCCCTGTGCTTTCCCTGGTCATTCCTGGACATGTGCAGAGTGGCAAAAAATTTGAGTTGCCTGAGGCACACGTTTCCAGCTGAGGTAGAACAAGGTGACGCTCTTGTTTTAATTCTCACGTCAACAAATGTCCTTTTCCTGATCTATTTAATTCTATGTTTTTCACCTTTTGTGCTTCTTGTTGGTGATTTTGCTCTTTAGAATAGCCCTCAAACGTAGTGCTGAAGTGTTGTGTAGTGTCCCTAAGCACAAGAAGTCTGTGATGGGCCCTATGTAGAAAATGCTTATGTTCGATGAGCTTCCTTCAGACATGAGTTATAGACAGTGCCATTGGCCAGGAGTTCAATTAATGAATCAACAATCTATATGAAATAACGTGTCTTTAAAGAGACACACATAAGACAAAGTTGTGCATTGAGAGGTTCCCAAACATGTCACGACCAGAGGCTGCAGAAACCTAACCTTGTGCTTCCCCTGGGAGCACTAGTTCAGTCTTGCTCATGCAGTGTCAGCTAAGAATGTACAGAACATAACTCTTCCAAATAAGGAGGATCAATGGTAACATAATGGAGATATTTTCAAACCTCTCTTTTAAAAATGATATCTAAAAAGCAGGTACTTTCTCAACTAATTGTTGAATTGTTATATTTACTTTGAAAAAAACATTTTTTTTTTTTTTTGGTGGGGAGGATTGGCCCTGAGCTAACATCTGTGCCAATCTTCCTCTATTTTTTGTATGTGGGATGCCACCACAGCATGATGAGCGATGTGTAGGTCTGTGCCCGGGATCCAAACCTGCAAACCCCAGGCCACTGAAGCAGAGCGCGTGACCTTAACAACTATGCCACCAGGCTGGCCCCAAAAAACAGATTTTTTAACAGCATCAGCTAGGAAGCATATCTTTGATAGCCATTTATAGAAAAAAAGTGTCAGAAAACTTGGGACACTTGCTTTTTGCAAAAGAAAATGTATATAGAACATATGTATTAACTTCAAGACAATAGTTACCTCTGGGGAGGAAAGAGGGAAGAATGAGAACAGTGCCTTCAATTGTCTCTGTATTATTTCTTAAAAAATGAAGTAAGCAAGGCACACTATGTTAAATCTGAGCAGAGTAAAAAGTTTCTATTATCCTGTTCTCCTTTTAGCATATTTAAAATAAATATGTAACTGGAACTGAGATGAAATAACACTACTGTAATATATGCTATTTGCTGGAGTGCTCCCACCATCTGATCGACAGCTCATGATTGATTGGTGATGTCACTGACCCCATCCGAAGGTCAGGACACGCTGTTTACCACCTATGGAGCTAGAGAAGGCTTGGTCACCAGCAGCAGAGCCAGAGTTACCTCGACCTACAAAGTTAGAGCCACATAGCACCAGATCCTGCTCCAGCTGTGGACTAGTGACAGCTCTGGCACCAGCTCTAGAGCTCAGTTGCGGCCAGCTCCAGAACTAGAGCTCCCTCCAGCTCCCACCCTTGACCAGCTCCAGAACAGCAACCATTTCCATCACTAGCTCCCACACCAAAGCTGTCAACAATGCAGAGCTAGAGTTGGTCTCAGGACTGGAGCCAATTCTAGAAGCAGGTCTAGCACCATCACCTGAGACACTCCCAGCTCCAGCCCCAGATCAGGTCCAGCTCCTGGGCCAGTTGCACAGCCAGAGCTGGCGGGGTCTCCAGCATCAGCCACAGCAGTGGCTGCAGCGCTAGAGCAGCTGCAGCACCGCCCTCATCGCCAGCAACTAAGGCCCGGCTGGCTCCAGCTCCACCCCAGAGCTGTCCTTCACCTTGCCTGTGAGGGAAGGATGTCTTTTCTCTTTTCTGTGTTTTATGATTTTTTATATTTTATGTGTTAAAATTTAGATTCAATAAAGTTTAATTTTTTCATCAAAGTTGTACAATTCAGGGCCATTAACTACATCCTCTATGCTGTGTACCGTCACCGTTATCTAGTTCCAGATCATTGCATCACCCCACCAGAACCCCTGTACCCATTAAGCAGCCATGTCCCCATATCCACTCCCCCAGACCGTGACGAGCACTGATCTGCTTCCTGTCTCTGTGCATTTCCCTCTCCCTGGTGTGGCTGTCCTGAGCACAGCCAACCCTCCTTTGGCCCCTCCCCCCCCAAAGCTGAAGACCCCTGAGGATGCCAATGTGTTCAGTGCCATGAACCCGATGCCTAATATGACTTTGACCTGAAAAAGCCCACCATCACCAAGGGGCTGAGGTCAGGCATGGAGCCAGCTCAACCCTCCCTCACATGATGTGAAGGGAATCGATATTGCTAAGGGCACCTTCTCATCAGCCCCTAGTGCTGTTCAGCCACAGGGTCACCCTCCCCAGGGTCTGGCTAGCTGGGAAGCTAAGCACTTACAGACTAGAGTGACAAAATTAGTGGGGCATCTTCCATCCAACCCGCTAGCCCAAGCCACTCAGGGGCAGCTTCACCCTGAATCTCTCCTGCTGCAGGCAGGACGCCTGCCAGTCACCAGGCTGTCCTGGCCTCGCCTGGACCACTGGCAGCTTCGGGTGCTTTCTGCTTTCTGGGATCCAAAGGACTAGCTGACTTTTGCCAAGGAGCGCTGCCCATGGGCATAAAGCTCTGCCCACACCTAGGCACTACCCTCTGTGTACCTCCCTCACAGCTTCCCACGTGCAGGTCACTGCCATCTGTGCTCACGGGCACCCCAGAGCACCTACTCACTCAGTGGGCAGGACTCTGCAAAGCCAGAGCTTCCATCCAGCCACTAGCCTCCCAACACAGAGTCCAGGACCAGGGACAGCTCTGACTCCAAGTCCTGTGATAGCCCAGGTGGGGCCCAGACCTCAGCAGCAGGGACATTGTTCAGGGCTCAGCAGGCACTCAGCCAGTTCCTACAGCTCCAAAGTGGAGGAGATCAACAGGAGCTTTGACCAGGTGTCCCCTGATGGCCAGGAAAAGAAGGTGACTGCCCTACCTCTTCTCCCTGACAGCAAATCCCCAGCCCTTCCCTTCTCGGTGCCCATGTTCCCCACCCACACCCAGAAAGGGGCCAAGAAGCCCAGGAGCTGGACGCCAGTCTGGGGTGCCCTGAGATCCAGAGAATCTGCTGATCATGCTGATCATTCCACAGTTATGGAAATTGACCTTCCCATGGTCCCCGATGATCTCCTGCATCAGCTTGGCCTCCAGCAGCACCTCTTCCTCTTCAGCCTCCACCACACCTGTAGCGGCCTCAGGCACACACAAGTGCTGTGTCTCAGGGTCTGCAACCACAGCTCCTCACTGCCCCTCTCCATCCAGCAGGTGATCGATGCTGCATCACCACGTCAACCTGGAATGAAGAACAGCAACATGAACAAGAGTGTCCTGGTGAGCCAGGCAGCAGGGTGAACTCTTGGTCCCCTCACTCAGACCTCTCTGCGCATAGACCTCTCCTGAATGGCTACTTTGACAAAAAGTCCTCTCTGGGCCCTCCAGGCAGCATCCCCATCCCTCACAGAAGGGAATGGAGGCAGCCTCCTCATGCTGGTTGGTTCTTGGGGACCTGGGCTTGAGTGGAGGTGGATAAGGTGCCCGCCAAGCTCCCTCCAAATCTAGGATCTGACCACCTGAGGCTCTGATGAGACTGCTCGTTCACGTCCAACCAACCTGTAGTGAGGCCCGACTGCTTGCCTGAGTCAGAGCCCTGTGTGATCTGGTCCAGACACCATCCCCAGAGTGCACCCCTCACTGCACCCCACCCCCACCCCAGAGCCTTCCTCCCCAAGGACTCTGCCAAGCCCTTGCCCCCTTGAAAGCTTGTGGCCTGCAGTGCCCCTCCCCTGGGCCCACATCCAGGATGGACTCAACCTGCGCTGGATTCAAAGGCCACCTCCTCAGGCTCCTGTGCAAGCAGAGCCTTTAGGGTCAGATTGACCTAGGGTCAAACCCACAGCTGGGTCACATCACAGCCCTGTGACAGGCAAGTTCATGTGGTATCTTCTCGGAGCCTCAGTTTCCTCCATGAAAAATGGGGTGAGTGACTCTGACCTCAGGAGAGTGTGTTGGGATTAAAGGAGGGAGAGGAAGGTGCCCAAAGTGCTTGGACTCAGGAGGTCGCCCAGCTAGGGGAGACACAACACAGGACAAGGCCTCGATGGTCAATGCTGAGCTCAATTCTGGTGAAAAGCAAGGATTTCTAGTCCCCTGTTCATGTCTGGACTTGGTCACTTAGAGCAGAATGACCTTGAATGCTGGGACCACTGGTCATCTATAAAATGGGGTGCGATCATTCAGCACCCAGGGGGCTCCCTAATAACAGTAACTCCCTCCAATACTTGCCCAGCTGGGCTCCCTTCAGCTCCTCCTACACCCGCCAGGGCTGCAGGCAGGGACTGGCTGGACCTTATGTGGCAGGGAGGGCGTGTAGAGGAAGAGGGAAAAGGGCGACCTGGCCTTCTCCCTGCCCAGGGTCTGTGTCCACCACTGTCTTCATGTTGCCAGGACCAGCCATGCATGGAGCTGGACCCTGGGATGGAGCCTGTGGACCAGGACAGTGAGGTGGGTGTATATTCAGTGACCCTCATGTCCCCAGATGTCCAACCTACCCAACTGCGCACCGTGTGGCCCACCTGGCTTGTGTGGGGTGTTCCCGGGACTTAGGGGATGTGAGGGTCACAGAGCAGTTGGCTGGGGAGGGTACAGACGAAACCAGCCATGTCAGGGGACCGTTGTGTTACACGTGTGTACTGGCTGTGTCACCCAGAAGTGCTGTCTGCAGGGCCCCTCTGTGTGCCTGACCATGGACAGGAGGCCTGGTTGCCACACAGGAGAGAGGCCTGTGAGACCGTGAAGGGATCCCCGCCACGCCCATGCAGGCAGAGATCCCGGGCCATGTCCGTGCTCATCTGGGCTGATGTTGCTCCATGTCCAACCCTCACAGGACAGTTGGGAAACTGAGGCCGGGAGAAGCAGGGACAGGCCCTGGGTCCACGAGGTGGGTAGAGTCCAGAGGAGAAGAGAGCGTTCCAAGCTCTTAGGCCAGCCTCAACACTTCCAAGGGGTTTGCTTTGGGAATGAGAGCCCCGAAGATCCTGGGGGAGCCCTGCCAACCCCCTCCCATGTGGGGCCCTTTCCTCTATGCATCCCCACGTGGACACACTCACACACACATACACACACACACACTGACTGCTCAGCTAGGAGTCAGAAGGGGAGTTCACACTGGGGAGTTGACAGGGGAAAAGAAGAAAGAGGTTGGAAACAGCTCTGCCATGGGGCAGGGGCATCCGGTCCCCTAACAACATGCCCAGGCCCATAGCACGAAGGGGAGAGATGCCAGACTGGTGGGCAGGGGGTCCCCAAGGTGCACAGGGGGGTGCATGGGTTGGGGCCATCCCTAGAGCAGCCTGCAGAGAACAGGGTCTGGCGTCCTGCGTCCACCACTCTGGGCCCCGGGAACTAGGATGTGACCCCGTAGCGGGGAGGGGCTACAGGAGAGAAGGCCTCATCTTACTCCTCTGTAAATTGGGCTGCATAGATGGGGTGACTCTAAGGGTCCCACAGGCTTGTAGAAGAGTCTATTGACCTTCGTTCTCCATCCATGACCCACTGTTCTCTGAGTCCTTGTAAAATGCATTCCATTCCCTCGAGGTCTTGCTGAGCAGAGGGCAGCCTGAGAGCTTGGGGACTGGGGACCCGGGCAGTGCAGAACATGGCAGAGCACTGGTCGACTTGTCTGGGGACCAGGGACAAGGCCATCCTTGTCGGAGCCTCGGGGTCCTCCTTTGGAAGTGAGGTGGAGTCATTGCTCTGGCTGTGGTGAGGAGGCCTTGTGAGTCAACCGGACACTCCAGGGCCAGTGGAGGGAAAGCGGGGAGCAAGAGAGGCTTCTGAGGTCTCTCACATCACTCCTGGAGCCTACAGGCCCTGCTCCTTTGTGCCCTGGGCCCTGGTGGAGCCACTGCCTTGAGGACCCCAAACCAAGTAAGGTGTGTGTTTTGCTTTCTGCTTTCCTGCCTGGGGCTGCAAGGCTAGGGCTGACCACCAGGGGTGTCCTGTGTCCACTCGTGCTCAATGCAGCAAGTGGAGCAGGGAAGGGACGCCCAGGGCTTGTTCTGGGTGTTCCCCTGTCCAAAGCAACAGGCACCTTTGAAGACTGGCATCCACGTCCACAATGGGAGCTGCTCAGAGGCGGGAGGGGGCTCTGAGATCCTCTCATGATTCTCTCAGCTACTGTGGCCCCAGCACTCACCCTGAGCAGGGCCCGTGTTAGTCCCAAGGGCAGTGCTGAAAGCACGCACATGGTCCCTGTCCTCCAGGAGCTCACAGCCTGGAGGTGGAAGGGACAAAATTATGAACAAATCCATGTGAAAAAGAAGAGCAGGTGCTACAGGGCAATGAAGCAGGGTGCTGGAGGAGGGAGGGCCTGGAGCCCCTAGGTGGCGTCTTAAAGGCCTTCTTGGTGACATTTGTGCTGTGACCAGGACAAGGGGAGCCAGCCCTATGCGAGCAGTGTGCCCGGGGGATAGCTCAAAGGTGCAGAGACTTGGAGGCAGAAGAGAATTTGGCCACAGAAGAGGTGAGAAAGGAGCCACTGTGGCTGGAGAGATCTGGGGAGGAGAGAAGGGAGGGAGTGAGGAGGGCAGGGCCACACCCAGGCCTGGAAGGAGGAACTAGCTGTCTATGCTATGTGACAGCATTATCCTAACTTAGCAATTATAAGAACAAACATTGACTATCTCAAGTTTCTGTACCAGGATCCAGGCTCTGTTCAACTGGGAGCCTCTGCTTCAAGGTCTCCCGGGAGGCTGGGGCTACAGTCTCGGTTGAGATTTGTTTGGGGCAGAGTCTGTCTCTGAGATCATTCACAGGGTATTCACAGGATTCAGTCTGGACGGGGGGTTTCAGGTCTTTTCTGTCTGTTGGCTGGGACCCTCTGCCAGTTCTTTGTACTGGGGCCTCATAGGGCAGCTCATAATATCTGATCTTGGTTCTCCAGAATAATGGATCAAAGACACAGAGAGGGAGAGAGACAGAGACAGAAAGACAAAGAGGAGAGACAGACAGAGGCAAAGAGACAGAGAGGAAAGATGGAGAGAGAGACAGTGAGAGACAGAGACAGAAAGAGACAGGGAGAGATAGACAGGCTGAGATAGAGAGAGATAGACAGAGATAGACAGAGAATGAACACAGGAAAGAGAGAACCAGGCAGAAGTCACAGACTTTTCATTAACTCAATCTTGGAAGGGACATCCCATCACTCGGCCCTATTTTATTGGTTAGAACCCAGCCACAAAGCCATTCTCCCTCGAGGAGGGGGGATTACATAGGATGTGTGCCTAGGAAGTGAGAATGCTGGTAGCCATTGTGGGAGCTGCCCACCATGTAGGCTGAGATGAGGCACTTGAACCTGAGTTAAACATAACAGGAGGACCTGGAGGGTTGTAAGCCAGAGGGAGATGATGTCTGAACATCATTTCATTTCAAGCCTCCCTAGGGACACTGGGCAACAGGCAGGAGGGGAAGTGCCTTTCCAGATCCCAGAGCAGACCCAGGCCTGTTTGGGTTGTATTCCCTACTGAACCCAGCCCTTTCTGTGATCCTTCCACTGCAAAGTCTGTGCAGGAGCTATGTGTGGGAGCAGCCCACTGGTTTCACAGGCACTAGAGGGATTTATAGGTCTGTACACCTGATGACACCCCTAGGAAGTAGATGCTAGAATGACCCCCACTGCACGGGTGGGGAGACTGGGCAGGCCCTGAGAAGCACATGGCTGTCCAGGGTGACATCATTGGTAAGAAGGAGGAGCCGGATCTGAACCCAGCTCTGTGTCATCAAGGCTGGGGCCCTGGCTGCACCTAGGCCTTCCCAGGGGCTGTGGAGTGGGCTATGCTGGTATAACTGTGTATGGACATGGCATGGGGTTGCAGAGGGGGCAGTCAGCAGCCCAGGGGGTTCTTGGGGAGATCTTGTGTGAGGAGGAAGCAAAGGTAAGGGGACCCCAGGCAGTGACCTCACAGAGCCCAACAGAACTAGGCACCCACATCCTAGAGACAGCCCCCAACCCAGTTCACTTGGCTGGAGACACTTGAGTAAGCATCATGTTTGCTTGCTGCATCCGCATGTCCAGAGGCTGTAGCCCTGGACAGCCCACGCTGCAGAGGTTGGGTCAGGTCTCACCTCAGACGCCTCTGGCCATTTGCCCAGAGGGACACAAAGATAACACAGGGAGGCCTAGGGCAGGCCATTCCAGGCCAGGCCGCCACTTGACCTTGGAAAGGCATTGCCATTCAAGCCTCGGTTTCCTCACCTGTGAAATGGGGTAGCAGCTGACCTTACATGGAGAGGTGAAGACAAGTTCACTGAGGTTGCACTTGGAGTCCTCTGCCCGTTCTAAGAGCTCATCAGCTGCTAGCTCACGTGACGAGGACAGCACAGGAGGAGAAATGGGCCAAGGGCCCAGATCCCCACCTGCCTGGCTGACTGCCATGGGACCAGATGGGGTGGAGAAAGGCTTTCCAGAGGAACAATGGAGTCAGAGCGACTAGGGCATGCCTGGTGGAAGAACAGAGTAAACAGAGGCAAAGGGCCCCAGGGGGCTTTCAGTGGGGTGACATCAGCAGGAACAGCTCACGGTCATGAGCACTTACCAGGGCCTCTGTTCTCCTCATGAGTTATCGCGTTGACTCCTCCCCACAACTCCATGAGGGAGGATGGATTATTGTCTTCATTTCACTGATGAGGAAACTGAGGCTTAACTAGACTTGCCCCCTCTGTGCCCTACAGAGTGGCAGAGCCGGGATTTGAACCCAGTGCCTCTTAGACCCCATGGGGCCTGCCTGAGAAGGAGGCTTCCCTGAGGCTGAGGGAGGGGCCTCTTGTCTCTGAAGTTCCGACAACTTTTGGTCCTGGTGCCCAGAGAGACCTCGTCTTCCCGAAGGATAGGCTGCCAGACTGTCACAGTGGTCCTCCAGGGCACAGGGTCTGAGAAGTCTCTCCTCAGGTTCCCCTCCTGCTGCCCTGCTGCCAGAAATATTCAGAATTATTTGAGGAGGAGTTGAAGAAGATCCAAGATGACAGCATGTTGCAGGTGAAGGAGGTTCTGCCCGGAAAGGACAGCTGGACGCACTCCACGCCGCCATCTAAGGCCTATGATCTGATGCCCTCTGACCCCACCAGAAATAAAGGCTCCTCCTATTTGGATCCTGGCTTATGGGATTTCATTCACTCACTCATTCATTCACCCAGTCATTCATTCACCCAGTCATTCACTCACTCATTCACTCACAAACTCATTCCTTCACACACTCATTCATTCACTAGTTCATTCATTCATTCATTCAGTTTTTCACTCATTCAGCCAATATTCTCTGGTCCCTGCTGTGTGCTGAGCACTGAAACTTCACCAGTGAGTATGACCCGAAGTGGTCCCTATCCATATGGAGCTCATGTCCACTGCGTGACATGAAAGAGGGTGGCCCCTGGGCTTAGCAGGGATGATGAGCACCAGGAATCCACTTCTGAAAATAGAGGCCAGTCATGCAAAGAAAATAACAGAGAAAAGGCATGCTTGGCACTTCATCTAGAATAATAAAATAATTAAAAGTTGTGAAAAATAAATATATTCTATATTTAACAAAATGTGGATTATAATTGCAAGTATGCACTGATTCCTAGAACCAACAAAGAATAAATCTAGTGTGGACTGGGTATTCGTGACACAATTTTTCTGACCAATAACAGCATCTCAGGAAACACCTTCTGGACCTCACCATTTTCCTAAGGCCTCTTTGACCCTCCAACGCTTAAACCTTTCTCCTTGGAAGCCTCTGTCCTGTCAGCCTCTTTGTCGAATGGCTCTTCCACTGTTCGGGGCCTACCCTGCATGGCCACACTCGTCAGTGACTCTCCACGTTGTTTGGACAGGCTGCCCGCGTTCCTCCCTCAGCCTCATGAGCTCCTGTTTCCTTGGCAAGGTTGGCGTTTTCACTGGATGATCACCGGGCATCCTTCTTTGCGGTGATTTGCATCTTCCCACGCTGTGTCTCCTCTGACGCCTCCGGGAGGCAGGCCTTTTGTCCCCATCTTACAGGTGAGGAAGCTCAAGTCCTGAAGGCTAGACAACCTGCTCCAAGTCACGGTCAGTGTGGGACCTCGGCAGAGTTTGGGTCCCCAAAGCAGATGAGGCCTTAGAGGCAAGTGGTTTGTTTGCAGATAATCCCAGGAAGCCCGAGGGAGGACATGGGGAAGGGAGCCTGGAGGAGAGCCAGGGCGAGGCCTGGCGAGGGAGCACTAAGGTGAGCATCGATCTTAGTCCCGCTGGGAGACCAGGTCCCACCCAGACTGGCACTGTCCCCATGGGTGGAGGGTTTCCCCCAGGACATGAATGCTTCTGTGCTGCAGTCTGGCACAGCCTTGCAGGAGTGGAAGCTCCCAGTGCAGGAGAGAGCCCTCAGGCAGAAAGTGGGTGCAGATGCTCCATGGGGACACTGTAGGCCTGCTGGGGACTGGCTCACAGCTGCAGGGACTCAGGTTTGCTGAGGGAACAGGAGGGCAGCAGCAGCAGTGTCTGCAGGGGGGATCTGCACACATGTCCCACGCTTAAGCCCACAGAAAGGCTGCTCTGCACGGCATTTCCCCTTCCAAACACAAAGTTTGGCCCAAGACTGCCCCCTCCACCCCACACTCCCAATTCCTTTCCACTCATCTCAAGTTACTAGAAATTCAGAATATTTTAATTGGTGCTGAAGCCCAGAGACTTTTGTATATCTGGCCCACGTTGTAACATGGCTGGCATTTTAAAGACCTCAGGGCTTTGATTCAAAAACAGCAAGATGTTGAGGATCCCAGAGAACTTTCTGCAAGTAAGACTTGTGCTTTGCAATACAGCCATCCCAACAGGTCTTCTCAAAATCCCTCCAGGCCACAGACTCACAATCTTGGGTTCTCAGATTGCTGAAAGTATGTGCCTTCAGAAAGTGATCGAGGTGGGGTGGCAGGACACACCGAATGGTGGAGTGAGGAATTCAGCAAATCTTCTTCCTGGAAAACAATGATCACACTGGACGTGCTGTCAGAAAACAACCAGGTCAGGACTGTGGGAAGAGACCAAAGACATACAACCAACTGAGGAGCATTTGAAGCTGAGGGAAGAACAGTGAGAGCTGTGGTGTTTTTGCCCAGGGCAGGTCCCGTCCTCACACCCTCAGTGTGATGGCCCTGTGAGGAGGACAGGCCGGAGTGGGGGTGGCTTCACTGTCAGAGGTTGCCCACTTGATGTCTGCATGGGTGGGAAAAGCCTGGCCCCTAAGCATTTCTGGAAACAGTAGCCATCTCAGTGGCAAGCTGACATGGAAGGTCAACTTTGCAGCTGCCTGAGGTTGGATCTAGAACAGAGCAGCGAACTAGCTGGGAAGGTGAGAAGGAGAACCAGGCAATGAGATAGACATGGGGCCTTAATGGGCTCCACATGTCCCTGTGGGTCTAGAAGGTTGTGTGCATGTGCTGGCCTGTGCCCACTCAGGAGACACCACGCAGGTGGGGACTGTGGGGACGCTTAGAGACCTGCCACCAGCCCAAGCTCTGCCCCCAGGGGTTACTGCCTCCCAGGAGGTCCCAGCCTTGTGAGGCGGGCAATGCCCAGTCCTGTGGGAGGTCTCTGTCCGCTCTGGGGCTCCTATGGAGAGAAGAAACTTCCCACCTGGAAACTTCTCCCTGGGTCTTCTTCAGAGGGTGAACCGAGGTGCTCTCAGAGCAGAGAAGATGGTGAGCAGTGAGGAGAGGCTCCTGAGGACTCGGCCCTTCTGGGGAAGGAAGAGAATGAACTGGGAGGGTGGAGTGGTCCCTGCTTGCTCTGGCCTCAGCCCCCTCAGTGTACATCTCCCTCCTGGAGGGGACAGGAGCCCAGGGAACCCGGAAGAGCACACCTGGGCCCCAACGAGCAACACTCCCAGGGAGGAGGATTTGAGCTCAACCCAGGATGAGCCCAGGTAGGAAGGGAGCCTTTCACCACCAGGACACTCGAGTCAAGGTCAGCGTGCCCCTGCAGGGATGATCTCCCTGCCTGTTCTACACGTCCCTGTGGACCACTGACTGCTTAGGGACTGGCTTCTCACCAGCAGACCCAGCACAAGTGACAGGACGTCCCTTCCCAGATTCCATCACCGAGACTGTCGTTCCCTCTTCCCTCTCCCCTTGTTTCCCTCTCTCTCAGTCTGTCTTATCCCTGGACCTGGGGACCATGCATGGACGTCCTGAGCTCGCCTATGCAGAGGCCCACACAGGAGACAACCGAGGGAGTGCCCTGGCCAACAGACAGAAAGGAGCTGGGCTCTCAGTCAAGCTGATCCTGACCACGCCCACGGGAGTGAGCTTGACAGCACATCTCACCCTGGTCCAGCCTCAGTGAAGGCCACAGCCCCGACCTGGAAGACGCCGTGAGCAGAGGCTCCAGCTCAGTTGTGCAGGATTCCTGGTCCACAGAGATGGAGGGAGAGTGAATATTTGCGGTTTAAAGATGCAGGGTGGGGAGCAGTGTTGTCAGAGAGGAACAGACACCTCACACCATCTCCCAGTTCCCGGGTCTGGCCTGCCCTTCTCCCTCCTCTCGCCTCCAGGCTCTCTGCAGCCACAGTGCCCACCTCTCTAACCTCCTCTGGCCAAACTCACTTCTGCCTGCGTGTCTCCGCACCAGCAGTGCCTTCTCCCTGGCACGCTGATCACAGGTGAGTGCAGCGCTGGGTCCTCATGTCATTCTGGTCACAGCAAATGTCACCTCAGTGAGGCCTTTCAGACCCTCCTACCCAGTGAGACCCCAGCCCTCCCCACAGGACACTCTTTATTTTCATTCTAGTTCATGCTCTCCTCTTTCACGTGTCTCTGAGTTTGTGCCTTTGTCCATCTCCCTCCAGACGGAGCTCCTGGTGGGCAAGGAACACTGCGTAGATTTCAGCACCACCCTCCGGCCCACCAGGGCTCCCGGCCCAGGGTGATGGCTTGGCACATAGCTGCTGAATGAATAAATACGGGGATCTTGGATCTCTCATTCTCGCTTCTGACCTGCTCCGATGGTGGAGAGGAATGCTAGTAATAGGAGGTGCAAGTGGGTCCTGAAGGTCAGCATGACTTCCGCCTGGCTCCTCCCTGCTCCAGTTGGTCCTGCAAAGCTCAGTGGGCACCACTGACAGAGGAGGCTGCCACCTGGTGGTCAGCGTTGGAACTGCACTCCAGGAAGGACAGCACAAAACCAGACAGGCATCTCCATTTGGGGTTCTCAAGGCAGTGGCTCTCCAGGTTCCCAGTGTGTCCTACAGGCAGCAAGGACAGCTTGAGGACCTCAGAAGCCTCCCTTCCCCCCTCTCTATTCGTCCACCGGTGTCATCTTCACCCACGAGGCATCCTCGCCTCAGCCAGGACAATGACTCCCCTCTACTTACAAATGAGGACCCCAACAAGGACTGGTCTTACCTCGGACCATGGACTCAGTGTACCATGCTCTGGCATATTCTTCCATATCCTTAGTCCTTATCCACCAACTCCTCCAAACCTCTCCCTGATCTACAGGATCTTCAGGGAGTGGAAAGCATTGTCCCAGGGTCTTGGAGCATAGTGGGTCATTGATGGAGGACCAAGGCCAACAGACATTTTTAATCATGTGGATCACCCACTGCAATCACGCTAATTTATACAGGAGACACTGTGGTCTCTCTCCTATAGTCCCTGTCTACACTCGGGAGTGTGGGCTCATGGAAGTTCCAGATGCCCACAGAGGTTGGTAATTTCCCATCTAAAGATCCTTAGCTTAATCCCATTGGCATAGTGACTTTTATCATATAAGGTAACACATTCACAGGCTCTGGGGATTAGGATGTGGGCATCTTTGGGGGCAGCCATTATTCAGGCTACCACATGGAAATTGATCATCAGTAGTGTTGCCAGAAAGTGAGCAGGGTAAGCCTAGCGGGTGATGTGTCCTCAACAGACATGGCCAGGGGAGTGACAGAGAGCAGTGCAGGGAGTGGGGTGGGGTAACATCTTCCATCGTGTGGTCTGGGGAGGTTTCTCTGAGCAGGTGATTTAAATATTTTTTATTTAGATTCTAATTTCCATACCAAAAAATTCACCCTTTAAAAGCATACAATTCACCCTGACTAGCCAACACAATATTGAAGGAGAAGAACAAACTTGGAGGACTGAAACCACCTGACTTCAAGACTTACTAGAAAGCTACAGTAACCAAGACAGTGTGGTATCGGTGAAAGAAAAGACAGATCAATCAATAGAACAGAATAGAGAGCCTAGAAATAGACCCACACAAATATAGTCAATTGATGTTTGCCAAAGGAGCAAAGACAATACACTGGAGCCGAGATTGGCTCTTCAATAAATGGTGCTGGACAATGGACATCCACCTGCAAAAATATGAATCTAGACACATTTCTTACACCCTTCACAAAAATTAGCTCAAAATGGATCATGCATCTAAATATAAAATGAAAAACTATAAAACTCTTAGAACATAATGTAGGGGAAAACCTAGATGACCTTCGGTATGGTGATGACTTTTTAGATACAACTCAAGGCACAATTCATGAGATAAAAAAATGGATAAGCTTGATTTCATTAAAATTAAAAGCTTCTGGGGCCAGCCCAGTGGCGCAAGCAGTTAAGTGCATGCGCTCCGCTGTGGCGGCACGGGGTGCACGGTTTCGGATCCCAGGCGCGCACCGACACACCGCTTGGCAAGCCATGCTGTGGCGGCGTCCCATAGAAGGTGGAGGAAGGTGGGCACGGATGTTAGCCCAGGGCCAGTCTTCCTCAGCAAAAAAAAGAGGAGGATTGGTAGATGTTAGCACAGGGCTGATCTTCCTCACAAAAAAAAAAAAATTAAAAACTTCTGCTCTGTGAAAGACAATGACAAGAGATTGAGAAGACAAGCCACAGACTAGGATAAAATATTTGCAAAAACACATCTGATAAAAGACTGATATACAAAATATATAAAGAACACTTAAAACTCAATGACAAGGAAACAAATAACCTCATTAATAAATGGGTGAAAGATCTGAAGAGACACCTCACTAAAGAAGATATACAGAGGGCAAATAAGCATATTAAAAGATTCTCCACGGAGAGTGACGTCAGCATCATGGCGGAGTGAGCTTTCCCGTGAATTCTTCCCCCACAAAATACAACAAAAGTAACAGCCACAGACCAACAACGGAATCCCAGACAGTGAAAAGCTGGAGCGGAGGGATCCACACTGCCGCACATCTGAGAGCGGAACGTGCTGGGCCCCCGGAGGAAGTGGGGAGAGGTAAGGAGAACTCCACTCCCTCCCCATCAGATCAGCGATCCGGTCCGCGCGGCTCCCAGAGAGGGGGGAGGGGCGGCCCTCGGCGGGAAACTGTAGCTCTTCGGGCTCTCTCAGCCAGTGGGAAACTCCCGCACAGAGGGCTCAGAGGAGCCACAGGGCTACCATCAACATCTGAGCAACCCAGAGAGCGGATAAAGAGGGGCAAACGAGAAGCCTCCCACGTCAGGGACCCAGAGGGCAAAAGAGAGAGCTCCCCCCTCCCCGCAACCCGGAGTCTGCAGCTCGACCAGATCTAGCGGTCCGAGGCAGACCTGAATAAACTGGACTGGACCCGTGGATCGCAGTGGGGAAAAGAAACAAAACAAAACAAAACAAAACTGCGGATCGCAGCAGAAAAACTGGGGCAGAGCGCAGGGGGCTTAGACTACACAGCCCTTTACCACCAGACAGTGGCGGCAGGTGGAAATTGCAACCAGAGACTTCCAGGATGAGGAAAATCAAAACCAACACAGGAACCACAATGCAAAAATATATGAAATCACCAGACCAGAAACAAAATGACAAGCACCCAGAAATCAACCCCGAAGACACAGAAATCCATAAACTAAATGACAGAGATTTCAAAATAGCTATCATAAAAACACTCAACAAAATACTAGACAACACAGACAAACAATTAAATGAGATTAGGAGTTTCTTCACAAAAGAGATTGAAATCATAAAGAAAAACCTATCAGGGCTGATGGAGATGAAGAACACAATGGAGGAGATAAAGGAGAATCTGGAATCTTTAAAGAACAGAGCTGACAATATGGAGGAAAGAATTAGTACTTTAGAGGATAGGAATACAGATATACTCCAGATGGAAGAAGAGAGAGAACTAAGACTAAAAAGAAATGAAGAAAGACTCCGAGAAATATCGAACTCTATTAGAAAATGTAACATAAGAATTATAGGTATTCCTGAGGGAGAGGAGAGGGAAAGAGGAACAGAGAGCCTATTCAAGGAAATAATAGCTGAAAATTTCCCAAATCTGGGGAAGGAGCAGGAAATACCAGTAAGCGAAGCCAACAGGACTCCTATATATATTAACAGACAAAGGCCTTCACCACGACACCTAGTGGTAAGGCTAGCCAGGGTCAACAACAAAGAAACAATATTAAGGGCAGCTAGACAAAAAACAAAAAATAACGTACAAAGGAACTCCCATCAGGCTCTCAGCGGATTTCTCAACAGAAACTTTTCAGGCTAGAAGAGACTGGAATGATATATTCAAAATACTAAAAGACAAAAACTTTCAGCCAAGAATACTCTATCCAGCAAAAATATCCTTCAAATATGGTGGAGAAATAGTAACTCTCCCAGATAAACAAAAGCTAAGGGAGTTCATGGCCACGAGACCGCCACTACAAGAAATACTCCAGAGGGCCCTCAGGCCTGAAAACAAGAAGAGAAAGGGAACACAAAGCTTGGAGTAAGGAGAAAAGTAGGTAGACAAAATCAGAGAAATAGTAGATCTTTACCGGAATAGGTTAGCAACCACTTAAATACTAAACTCAAAGATCAAAGGAAGAAATTCACCAAAAATAAATTTAACCTCATCACTGTAAACACACAGCCACAACACAAGATAGAATAAGGTATAACAAGAGCAACTTAGAAGGGGAAGAGGAAAGTGACTGAATTGACTTAGTATAAGGAAATAGGAGGCTATCAGATAATGGACTATCTCATACAGAAGATTTTTCGCCCAAACCTCAAGGTAACCACTAAACAAATAATCAAATTAAAACCACATATGATAAACAAAGAGAAAACTAGAAGAATCATAAGACAGAACAACCAAACTGAATTGGCAGTCCAAAACAAATGGGACAAGAAACAAAGGAAATGCAAAAGAACCAGAAAATAAGTGACAAAACAGCAACATTCAACCCTCATATTTCAATAATTACCCTAAATGTAAATGGATTGAACTCTCCAATCAAAAGATACAGAGTGGCAGGATGGATTAAAAAGCAAGACCCAACAATATGCTGCCTTCAGGAAACACATCTTAGCACTAAAGACAAGCACAGGCTCAGAGTGAAAGGATGGAGGACAATACTCCAAGCTAATGGCAAACAAAAGAAAGCAGGTGTTGCCATACTCATATCAGACAAAGTAGACTTCAAGATAAAACAGGTTAAGAAAGACAAAGAAGGGAAATATATAATGATAAAAGGGACACTCCATCAAGAAGACATATCACTTATAAATATATATGCACCCAACATAGGAGCACCAATGCACATAAAACAACTATTAACAAACCTAAAATGAGAAATCAACAACAACACAATAATAGTAGGGGATCTTAACACCCCACTTACAGCAATGGATAGATCATCCAGACAAAAAGTTAATAAAGAAATATTAGACTTAAATGAAAAACTGGACGAGATGGACCTAGTAGACATATACAGAGCACTCCACCCAAAAACAGCTGACTACACATTCTTCTCAAGCGCGCATGGAACATTCTCTAGGATAGACCATATGTTGGGAAACAAAGCAAGCCTCAATAAATTTAAGAAGGTTGAAATCATAACAAGCATCTTTTCAGACCATAAGGCTATGAAACTGGAAATGAACCAGGAAAAAAAAACTGAGAAAGTGACAAAAATGTGGAGATTAAACAACATGCTACTGAACAACCAATGGATCATTGATGAAATTAAAGGAGAAATCAAAAACTATCTGGAAACAAACGAAAATGATAACATGCCATATCAAACCATATGGGACGCAGCAAAAGCGGTCCTGAGAGGGAAACTCATAGCGATACAAGCCCACCTTAACAAACAAGAAAAAGCCCTAATAGGCAACCTTAAATTACACCTAACAGAACTAGAAAAAGAAGAACAAACAAAGCCCAAAGCCAGCAGAAGGAGAGGAATAATAAAAATCAGAGCAGAAATAAATGATATTGAGACCAAAAAAACAGTAGAAAGGATTAATGAAACAAAGAGTTGGTTCTTCGAGAAGATAAACAAAATAGACAAACCCTTAGCCAGGCTAACTAAGAAAAAAAGAGAAAAGGCTCAAGTAAATAAAATTAGAAATGAAAGAGGAGAAATTACAACGGATACCATGGAAATACAGAGGATTATAAGAGAATACTATGAGAAATTATATGCCAACAAATTGGACAATCTAGAAGAAATGGATAAATTCTTAGACTTATACAACCTCCCAAAATTGAACCAAGAAGAAATGGAGAATCTGAATAGACCAATCACAAGTAAAGAGATTGAAATAGTAATCAAAAACCTCCCAAAAAATAAAAGTCCAGGACCAGATGGCTTCTCCAGTGAATTTTACCAAACATTCAAAGAAGATTTAATACCCATCCTCCTCAAACTATTCCAAAAAATAGAGGAAGATGGAACACTTCCTGAATCATTCTATGAGGCCAACATCACCCTGATACCAAAACCAGACAAAGACAATACAAAGAAAGAAAATTACAGGCCAATATCGCTGATGAACATTGATGCAAAAATCCTCAACAAAATATTGGCAAACCGAATACAACAACATATTAAAAAGATCATACACCATGATCAAGTGGGATTTATACCAGAGACGCAGGGATGGTTCAACATCCGCAAATCAATCAACGTGATACATCACATCAACAAAACAAAGAATAAAAACCACATGATCGTCTCAATAGACGCAGAGAAGGCATTTGACAAGATACAACATCCATTTATGATAAAAACTCTCAATAAAATGGGAATAGAAGGAAAGTACCTCAACATAATAAAGGCCATATATGACAAACCCACAGCTAACATCATACTCAACGGGGAAAGACTGAAAGCCATTCCTCTGAGAACAGGAACGAGGCAGGGCTGCCCACTCTCACCACTCCTGTTCAACATAGTACTGGAGGTTTTGGCCAGAGCAATTAGGCAAGAAAAAGGAATAAAAGGAATCCAAATAGGTAACGAAGAAGTGAAACTCTCACTATTTGCAGATGACATGATTGTATATATAGAAAACCCTAAAGAATCTGTTGGAAAACTGTTAGAAACAATCAACAACTACAGCAAAGTTGCAGGGTACAAAATCAATCTACAAAAATCAGTTGCATTTCTATATGCTAATAATGAACTAACAGAAAGAGAGCTCAAAAAGATAATACCATTTACAATTGCATCAAAAAGAATAAAATACCTAGGAATAAATCTTACCAAGGAGGTGAAGGACCTATACAATGAGAACTACAAGACATTATTGAGGGAAATCTACGATGACATAAAGAAATGGAAAGATATCCCATGCACGTGGATTGGAAGAATAAACATAGTTAAAATGTCTATATTACCTAAAGCAATCTACAGATTCAATGCAATCCCAATCAGAATCCCAATGACATTCTTCACAGAAATAGAAAAAAGAATACTAAAATTTATATGGGGCAACAAAAGACCCCGAATAGCTAAAGAAATCCTAAAGAAAAAGAACAAAGCAGGAGGCATCACAATTCCTGACTTCAAAACATACTACAAAGCAATAGTAATCAAAACAGCATGGTACTGGTACAAAAACAGACACACAGATCAATGGAACAGAATTGAAAGCCCAGAAATAAAACCACACATATACGGACAGCTAATTTTCGACAAAGGTGCTAAGGACATGCAATGGAGAAAGGAAAGTCTCTTCAATAAATGGTGTTGGGAAAACTGGACAGCCACATGCAAAAGAATGAAAGTGGACCATGTGCTATCGCCATTCACAAAAATTAACTCAAAATGGATCAAAGACCTGAAGGTGAGACCTGAAACTATAAAACTCATAGAAGAAAATATAGGCAACACACTATTTGACATTGGGTTTAAAGGAATCTTTTCGGATGACATGCCTACCCAGACTAGGGAAACTAAAGAAAAAATAAACAAGTGGGACTTTATCAGACTAAAGAGCTTTTATAAGACAAATGAAACCAGAATCAAGATGAACAAACAACCAACCAGCTGGGAGAGAATATTTGCAAAACATACATCTGACAAGGGGTTGATCTCCATAATATATAAAGAACTCACACAATTGAACAACAAAAAAACAAACAACCCGATCAAAAAATGGGCAGAGGAAATGAACAGACACTTCTCCAAGGAAGATATACAGATGGCCAATAGGCACATGAAAAGATGCTCAACATCACTAATCATCAGGGAAATGCAAATCAAAACAACACTAAGATACCACCTCATGCCCGTTAGAATGGCTATAATCACCAAGACAAAAAACAACAAATGTTGGAGAGGATGTGGAGAAACAGGAACCCTCATACACAGCTGGTGGGAATGCAAATTGGTGCAGCCTCTATGGAAAACGGTATGGAGATTCCTCAAAGAATTAAAAATAGAGATGCCCTATGATCCAGCCATCCCACTACTGGGAATCTATCCAACGCACCTGAAATCAACAATCCAAAGAGGCTTATGCACCCCTATGTTCATTGCAGCATTATTCACCATAGCCAAGAAGTGGAAGCAACCTAAGTGTCCCTCGACTGACGATTGGATTAAGAAAATGTGGTATATATATACAATGGAATACTACTCAGCCATAAAAAAAGACAAAATCGTCCCATTTGCAACAACATGGATGGGCCTGGAGCGTATTATGTTAAGTGAAATAAGCCAGAAAGAGAAAGACAAACACTGTATGATCTCACTCATATGTGGAATATAAACCAACACATGGACAGAGAAAACTGGACTGTGGTTACCCGGGCAGTGGGGGTGGGGGGTGGGCACAAGGGGTGAAGGGAGTCATATATGGGGTGATGGACAAACAAAAATGTACAACCCAAAATTTCACAATGTTAGAAACTATTAAAATATCAATAAAAATCACCAAAAAAAAAAAAAAAAAAGATTCTCCACATCATATGTCATCAGGATAATGCAAATTGAAACAATAAGCACATGCCGCTACACACTTACTTATTAGAATAGCCAAAATCTGGAACACTGATAACATCAAATGCTGATGAGGATATGGATCATCAGGAGCTCTAAGATATTCTGGTGGGAATGCAAAATGGTACAGCCACTTTGGAAGACAATTTGGTGGTTTCTTACAAAAGTGAAAACTCACGCCATATGATCCAACAATTGTGTTCCTTGTAATTTACCTAAAGGAGTTAACAGCTTATGTCCCCACGAAACCAGCACATGGATGTTTATAGAAGCTTTATTCATAATTGCCAACACTTGGAAGCAACCAATATGTCATTCAGTACGTTAATAGAGAAGCAAACTGCAGTATATACAAATAATGGAATATTATGCAGTGCTAAACTGCAGTATATACAGATGATGGAGTATTATTCAGCATTGAAAAGAAATGAGCTATCACACCATGAAGACACGGAGGAATCTTAAATGCATATAACTAAGTGAAAGAAGCCTATCTGAAAATGCTGCATAGTATATGATTCCAACTCTATGACATTCTGGAAAAGGCAAAACTGTGGAGACACTAAAAAGATCAGTGGTTGCCAAAGATTATTGGAGGCAGGAAGAGGGGAGAATATGCAGAGCACAGAGGATTTTTAAGGCATTGAAAATGTTGTGTATGATACCGTAATGATGGATACATCTCATACTTTTGTCCAAACCCATAGAATGAACACCAAGAGTGAACCCTAAGGTAAACTATGGACTTGGGGTGGTCATGATGTGTTAATGTAGGTTTATCAATCATAACAAATTTACCACTCTAGTGGGAGATGTTGAAAAAGGGGGAAGCTATGCATGTGTGAGGGCAAGGGACATATGAATAATTTCTGTACTTTCCCCTCAATTTTGCTGTGAACCTAAAATTGCTCTAAATAATAAAGTCTTAATTTTTAAAAAGTATACAATTTAGTGGTTTTTAATATATTCACAAGGTTGTGCGATCATTAATACTAATTCCAGAATACTTTCATCACCCTAAAAATGTTCCTCATGCCATTAGCAGTCATACCCTATACGTCCTTCCCCCAGCCACTGCCAATCATTAATCTACTTTCTGTCTCTGCGGATTTGCCTATTCTGGACATTTCCTATAAATGGAACCACACAATACGTTGTATTTTGTGTCTGGCTTCTTTCCTTTTGCATAATGTTTTCAAGGTTCATCTATGTTGTACCATGTATCAATACTTCATTCCTTTTTATGGCTGAATAATATTTCATTGTATGGATATACCACTTTTGTTAATCCATTCATCAGTGTAAACTGTCAAACTATTTTCCTGAGCAACTGCACCCTTTCACATTCCCACCAGCAACCAGTGAATCAGTGAGGGTTCCAATTTCTCCATATCCTCACCAACACTCAATACTATCTGACTTTTTTATTATAGCCACGCTGGTGTGTGTAAAGTGATCTCTCACTGTGGTTTTGATTTGCATTCCCCTAATGACTGATTATGGGGAGCATCTTTTCATGTACTTGTTGGCCATTTGTATATTAATCTGGAAAAATGCCTATCCAAATACACTGCCCATTTATAATTAGGCCATTTGTATTTTTATTGTTGAGTTGTAAGAGTATATTATATATACTCAGTGGTAGATCCTTATCAGATATGTAAACATTTGAAAATATGTTCTCCCCTTCTGTGAGTTGTCCTTCCACTTTCTTTTTTTTTTTTTATTTCCTGAGAAAGATCAGCCCTGAGCTAACATCCGATGCCAATTTTCCTCTTTTTGCCAAGGAAGATTGGCCCCGTGCTAACATCCATGCCCATCTTCCTCCACTTTATGTGGGAGGCCACCACTGCATCGCTTAACAAGTGGTGCATTGGTGCGTGCCGGGATCTGAACCTGTGAACCCTTGGGCCACTGAAGCAGAGCTCGCGCACTTAACCTCTACGCCACAAGGCCAGCCCAGTCCTTCCGCTTTCTTGATCATGTCCTTTGATGCACAAAAGTTTTAATTTCGATGAAGTTCAACTGACCTATTTTCCCTTTGGTCACTTGTACTTTGGGTGTCATATGTAAGAAACCATTGCCTAATACAAGAACTTGAAGTTTAGTTGTACATTTTCTCCTAAGAATTTTGTAGTTTTAGGTCCTCCATTTACATTCCTGATCCATTTTGACTTAATTTTTGTAAATGGTGTGAGGCAGGGGTTCAACTTAATTCTTTCACATGTGGATATCCAGTTGTCCCAGCACTACTTGTTAAAGGCTATTCCTTTGCCATTTTCTTGGCATGTCAACTAATTCTAGAATCTGTGTTTTTTGGGTGTGGTTTGACTTACAGTTCCTTGGAATTGTTCTTTATCCAACGGTTTTTTTTTTTTTCCTGGCTTTGTGGACTTTCACCCACTGCATGTGTAGGCTGGTCATTGATGAAGAATCATTTCACGTATTTTGACCAGTTTTCTCTTTGTTTGCTGTGGGGATGTAAGTCCATACCCTGTTGCTCCCCGATGGCTGGGGAGACCTCATTGCACCACCATTCTGGCCTGGATTACTGTAATGGCTGTCTAACCAGTTTCTCTGCCTCTATATTTGCCCCCAAATTTATCCTCATTGCAGCAACCAGAGCGATGCTTTAAAACCAGAAGTCACACCCTGCCTTTTGAAATCTTTCCAGGGGCTTTCCATTACTCTCAGAAAAGCTCAAGTCCTTATGATGGCCTACAAGCCCAACTGAATCAGTCCCACCCTCTGTCTGACCTAATCTTTGGCCAGTCTTCACTTGTATCATTTGTTCCTGTCCCTCTGCCCTCCATTATGTTCCTGGTACGTGCCAGGCACTCTTCCACCTGAAGACTTGCACTGTATGTTCCTTCCAGTTGAAATCCTCTTCCACATGATGATTTCATGGTTCATTTTCTCCATTATCTTTAATTCTGTGTTCAAATGTCACCTTGGTGAGGCTGTATTGACCCTGTCATTTAAAATACAAACTATCCCCTTGTCCTGACACTCCCTACCCAACTTGTTCCGCTTTGATTTTTTCCCCTTAGCACTTATCACCTTTTAAAATAATATATAATTATGTGAACCAGTGTTCAGTCAGAACACAGAAACCATACAATAGATCGAGCAGAGATAGTTTACATAACAAAAAATTAACTATAAAAGTGTAAAGAGAACTATAGAGAATAGCCCAGAGGTACAGTAGAGTAGCTAAGAAAGAAACAAATTTGGGAGGGAACTCCCTCACCAAGGCTGCGTTCAGACCTTGTTGGAGAAGGAATGATTGCAGCCCAGGGATGGTGGAGAAGATTGCCATGTTTCCCAGGGCCAGTACTGGTCCCTGGTCAGGGCAGAGGTCAGCAGGTAGGGAAATGTAGGCTGAGACTGGCAAGTATCAAAGCTCTGTCCCCTCCCAGGGGCAGGTGAGCTGAGGCTGAGACACCTACAGGATTCACTGGGATCCCACTTGTAGAGGTGCCACTCAATGTCCTTAGGAAGCCATCCACGGGGATCCACTGATTCCACTGTAGATCACCCACTGTGGGTGACTCCCTATGGACATCCCCGAATTATACCACTGCTGGTTGTACGGCAGGAAAAAGAAAATGAAAAAACATAGAAGCACCATAGGACCAGGAAGGAAGCCCCTTCGTCCTAAGCCTTCTACTAACAAAGCTTAACCTCTGCCAGGTGCAAAAGAGAAATGCCTACTGGGTCCAATTCCATTATTGCAGAACAGAAAATGAAGGGCAACACATTGATGTTGTATTACAGAGGCAATCCATTGATAAGTGGCGCCATAATACACTTATTTATTTTGTTTATGTTTTCCATGCTTTTACTTCCAACTTGCCTCTATCATTATATTTGTAGTAAGTTTTTTGAAGAGAGCATATGGTTGTATCATAGTTTTTAGTCCACTCTGCCAAGCCCTGTCTTTTAGTTTGTGTGTTTAGCCCATTTACATTTAATGTTATTATTAACAGGTTAAGGATCGTATTCATTTCCTAGGGCTGCTGTACAAAGTGCAACAAACCAGGTAGCTAAAACACAGACATTCATTCTCTCACAGTTCTAGAAGCAGAAGTCTGAGATCAAGTGAGATGGAGAAGGTAGAAAATCCAATAAAGGGTATATTAATGAGAATATCACCATCATGGGCAACTGGGACTCAGTCCTCCTGAAGACTCTCTGAGAAATAGAGTGGAACCATCTCAGACTGTCCCATGGGGAACAAAGAGCTTAGGAAATTTATCCCATCAGTTACCATCTCTACTGACTGGGTATGTGAATTCACCTGCACATCTGGTTTCACCATGTGTGTCAGGGGAAGCAGAGAAGAACAGAGGGTGCGGGAACTGAGGTGGGAAGCTGGGAACCTGTCAGTGTGTAGGAACTGCAGCTGGAGTTGGGCTGAGGGGGTGGGTCATCAGCCCTGTCAACCACAGTCTACCCTTTGCACTGCACTGATGCACTCATGCTCCAAATCAAATCTGTTCTGGCAAATTCTGGAACTGAGGCTTCAGGGTGGTAGCCAACCACAATCTCTAAAACAATGAAAATAGACAGTTAGTGGAACAAGCTACAGTCCCAGTTTTCCAGTTGGTCTTCCGGCCTTAATTGATATTCATCTTGCCTCGTCTTCTACCCCTTCTACATGCCCCTTAGTCCCAGCCAGCATGCCCTCTGGTCTTGGTGTTTGGTGGTGCCATCAAAAACCTTTTGTTCCCACGTGCCAAGGAAAGCCCAGACACTGCTCACTTTAGCGAGGTACCTGGGATGTAGCAGCACATGAGGAGCTGTGACCACTCTGAGATTCAAAGGGGAGGGAGGGAGAGGTGTCACCAGAAGTGGTAAGAGTTAGAGCTGTGGAGTAGGGACAGTCATCATGGTGTGGATGGTATGAGGGTCTACCACCATAAAGGGATACAGCCATCCAAAGAAATGCCTCAGGCCATGGAGTACTGGGGGCAGAGATAGGTGTCCCCTCCATCCCTAGTTCTCACAGTGGTGTCTACCACCTGTTGAACGCATCCAGTATCCAAAAAGAAAACTCTGTAGAGTTCACCTGCTGGGGCACAGGGCAAGATGGTGGATCATGGGCAGCCCCTGGAAACCTCCGATTACACTAAGCATAGAGTTCATGGGGGCAGCCCTGTACTCCTAATGATCCCTACACCTTGTTCCACCATCTTTTTCAAGGATTGAATTAAATTGGTCAATGTCATAATATGCTGAGGTCAGTGACTCCCAAATAATAAGCGAAATCAAGGTTTCTGGGGTACAGTTGACAAGAACAGGGGACAGGAAGAGGTCTCCCTCTCCAGCGTGTTTACTAATCTCTGATCCTAAAGTGCACTGGCCTCGCCCTGTCCCACTCCCAGGGGGGCAGGCTCTCTGCTCAGCAGCACCTTGCAAGCTGGAAGTTAATTACTGGGTCATTCCAGCACCCTCAGTACAATCCCTCAGGGGTTATTAGAGAGGGCTAATTATTGTTATTTAGGAAGTACTTGTGGGTGTGCAATCTACAGTGGTGCCCAATCTTCTGCCAGAGAGGCACAAAGGTGCCCTTGTGTGGCCCAGCCCCTGCATACAGGCTCTGGGTCAGCCGTGGGTTCAGGGAAGATGATTGAAGCCCAGGAAGTACAGGGTCAAGGAGGGAGAAGGCCAAGTTCTTGCTCAGGAGGCAGCGGGGCTGAGGCCAGCAGATCCTGGTGCCCAGAGACACTCAGCCATGAACTCTGAGCACAGCCCTGCACGTGGCCTCTTTGTGCCTCATTCGGCCCATTTATCCAAAGGGAATGAGATTTGAGGCCTGTCTTGAGGGACATGGGGGGGTCAAAGCAGAGGAGGGAGGTGAAAGAGCTCTGGAGAGTCGGGGTTCTGCAAGAATGCACGTTAAAGCAGTTGCACAAATGGGGGTTTGGACAGGCTCAGATGGAACCTGGTCCTGGGCCCCACTCCAGGCAGAAGGAGGGGAGGACCCCTTGTTCACGGAGCCTTGTACCTGCCAGGGGAGTGGGCTTCACACGTCGCAGCAGAGCCTCACGGAGATCAAAGCAATAGAAGTTGTGGGTTCCCCTGTCGGAGAGGAATCCTCTGAGGCTCCAAGAGACTCAGTAACTGGTTTACTCCTGGGGAACAAAGGTCTGAGAGCACCAAGCATGTGGGAGGAGCTCCCCCTACAGCAGCATCGCCATTGTGAGACAGGAATCAAGCCTCTACCTTTGGGGAACTTAAATTCTAACAGGGGAGACGGGCGGTGAACACGCGTGTGAAGAAATGAGCAGCCAATCCAGAGAATAACGAGTGCTCCCTGGAAAACAGAGCCCGGCCCCGGGGTCCAGAATGAAGGGGTAGGGTAGCCATAACGCTCCCTCCTGTGGCCTGGGGAGGCCCCTCTGAGGAGGCGATATTTCAACTCATCCCGAGTCCTAAAAGAGTGCCCTGACCCCAGGAAGATCTGGGTGAGCATCCCAGATCCTGGAGGAGCAAATGCAGGGGCCCCAGGGTGGTGAGAGCTCGGGCTCTGGGGAGCCTGTGGGACTCGGCTGATCGCACGCCCGTGTCTCTGCGGTTCTAAACCTCAGTCCCTCTCCCCTCAGCAGCTGGCGGGGGCCCGTGTCCAGAGAACTTGCTGAGGGTCCAGCCCTGGGCTCCTGGGAGGGGCAGGGGTGGGAAGGAGGGGAAGCAAGCCCTTGGCCTTCCCTCTGTGACTGTAGTGCAGACATGCACACCTGCCCATTCTGATAACATACTCCTCCTCCAGATGGCTCACCTGGAGTGAGCGCCCTGGGAGGTGCAAACAGGGGACGGCACCATGAGTCTTAATATGTGGTTGGCACTTAACTGTCACTCATCAGATTCCAACAATAACGACAGTCCACCTTCCCTGAGGCAGAATTTGCCAGGATGCTGGGTGGGAGGGGTGTGGTCTGTGCCAAGTGTTCATGGGCAGGAGCCGAGCTGGGTATAAAGGGCAGCCCTGTGAGGGGCCCGCACAGCCTCCTCCAGACCGCCAGTGACCTGCCGGCAGCTGTGAGCGCAGAGCCCTAGAGATGAAGGTTCTCTTCCTGACCATCACTCTCGGCCTGATCACGGCCCTGCAGGCCCAGGACCCCCTGTTCTTCCCCTTGGAGACACAGAATGTGAGCCTGGGGAGTGGTGGCGAGGACGAGTGTAGGGGGGTGGCGACTGCCTGTGGGTGGGCAGTGACCAGGGGCCCTGTCCTAGGAGGTGTCATTCAGGGTGGAAGTTCTGATCCTGTGCTCCCTGCAGAGAGTGGTCAGAGGGCAGGAGGGCTCTGTTCTTGTGTCTTCAGACAGGGCCCCTCCTTGGGCCCAGAGGCTGAAGTAGGGGAGCAGGTTCAGCTCAGGGACTGTTGAGCTGATGCCCTGGGGACCCCAGAGGCGCTGAGGGACCTCTGGAATGTGGACTCATAGGGAGCTGGGGCCTGGTCCCAGCAGAGAAGAGATTTGTGGGGCCGCAGACACCCCTGCCTCTGTTTGGGGCCGGGAGCCCTGAGTGTTGGGCTTGTTCTGACAGAGCCCTGGGGAGCGGGTGTGTGGAACCCAGCCGGCCTGTGGAGGACTGTGGCTGGGGTGCTGGGGATGTCTGGGGATGGCTGCAGCCCGTGCACCCGGGGAGGCAGCTGGGGGGTGAGGAGGAGATTCTGGGCCGTGCCCTTGCTGGGCTCACGGGCCCTACCCTGCTCAGATCACAGGGACGTGGTACGTGAAGGCCATGGTGGTTGACAAGAACCTGCCTAAGGAAAAGAGGCCCAGGAATGTGTCTCCCATGAGAGTTACTGTCCTGGATGGTGGAGACTTGGAGGCCATGTTCACCTTCATGTGAGTGTTGCCTCCCAAGGGTCCTGCTCTCCCCTCCGTCTCCCTGTCCCCAGGCTGCAGGGTGGCCCAGAGCAGCCCCTCTTCATGCCTCTTCCAGCCCCAGTTTGGGATGTGGGTAAAATGAATGTCCCCCTGACCTTGAGGGGAAAGAGTCCCCAGCAGTGGGGGATGACAGTGGAATTTTTGGGGACACCAGGGCAGAGGCACATGTGCCAGGTGAGCTCAGGTTGGCTCAGGAGTTTCCTGAGAGCCTCTCCTTCTGCTTCCTGTTTTCCAGGAAGGGGGACCAGTGCCAGGAGAAGAGAACTGTGATACACCAAACCGAGGAGCCTGGCAAATACAGCGCCTGTGAGTCCCGGCCCAGGCTGTGCTGCATTCCCTGCCAGAGCCCAAGCCTCCCCCTCCCCTGGGGCGGCCTTGCTGCCTGCCCTGTCCCCTTCCAGGAGATGCTAATCTCTCCCTCCCTAGGGGCCTCCTTGTCCTGACATCAGACACCAGATGGGACAGGTTTCTCCACAGCAGCGATGATGGGACCACACCCTCCCTCTGGGCCGTCCTAGCTGTTCAGCTTGCAGAGAAACCAAGGGTTGAGGATGGGGTAGCAGGGTGGGGCAGGAGCTGGGAGCCCAGAGGACAGAGCCCCCCCTCTGATGTCCTCTGGCCTCTAGTGACTCCATAGCTTGGGTTGGAATCTCCCCTAGGAGGAGGCTCCCTCTCCAGTATTGGGGTCCATGGTTGGGAGCAGCAGCATCTCCTGAGCACAGGCCCAGCTTGGGTGCCTGGATTACAGGGCGGTCAGTACAGCTAGGGTGGCCAAGAGACTGAAACATTCCGGAGTGTTCCCTAATGTGGTCTCGAATATTTTCTCTAGGAATGAAGACACTAAAGACCCATTTTCTCTCTGTCTGCAGATGGGGGCAAGAAGCTTGTGTACATCCTGGAGCTGCCAGTGAAGGACCACCACATCTTTTACTGCGAGGGCCAGCTCCGAGGGAAACCAATTCGCATGGGAAAACTCGTGGGTAAGAGGCTGCTGTCCCAGGTCCTCAGAGATCCGCCTCTCCTAACCCAGCCCCACAGGCTCTGCTTCTAAAAGCCAGTGAAACCGGCTTCAGTCTGATTCTGGGGAATATGAACCCCCTGCATCTGTCTTTCTGGGTCTGGCACAATTTGCTGCCCCAGGGTGGCCAGTCCGAGCTCCCTTGGTGACCTGACCACTCACAAGGACGATCAGGCCACAGCTACAAAGTATGGCTTCCTGGGGCCTGGGGTGTGGGGCCAGGTTAGCGTAGGGGAGTGTGCTGTTGCTGAGAGAGGCCCTCTCAGGGCAGTGACTCTCCAGGGGGGTGGTGAAGTCCAAGAATTCTCTGGTAGATGGCAGCACAATTCCTCCAGGCCATAAGGGTCTTCCAGGTCAGGGATGTGACCATGCAGGTCGGCTTTGGGAGTGGGTCCGGTACCCCAGGGACACTCAGTGTCTCGGGTGTCCCCTTGGCTATCCCCCTCCCAGGGGCCTGTCAGCTAGTGGTGGCCTTTCTCCTCTGGGCCTGCTCTGCGTCCACTTTCAGGCTGAACTCTGCACTCTCAGCCTCGGCCGCTCCAAGGTGAAGGCCCCCCAAGTGCTGGGAGGTGCCGAATCCTCTTGAGGTCGGCTTCCTGAACCTTGGGCTCACCTGGTCACCTCACCTGCAGGTAGAAATCCCGACATGAACCTGGAAGCCCTGGAGGCATTTAAGAAATTCACACAGCGCAAGGGATTGCCACTGGAGGACATCTTCATGCCCGTCCAGACAGGTAAGAGGACAACTCTGTCCAGGTTTTCTGTATCCACTCTGCATCCCCCTTTATCCCCCTTGTCCCTCCCTGTGTCCCCAACAGGTTCTTCATGTCCCTCTGTGTCCCTCATGTCCCTCTGTGTCCCCCATGAGCTTCCCATCCCCTCCATGGGGGAGACATCAGCACCGTGACGTGTCACAGGGATGCAAGGGCCCCACTCCGGGTCTTCATTATTGGTGTCAGAGCTGCGACAGTGATGGGGTCTGGCTCCTTGTTCAGGCCATCTTCTCATTCCTGAATTTTCCTTGGTTTCTACAGAAAGCTGCGTTCCTGATAGTGACTAGGGTAAGTGACCCTTGAAGCAAACAAGATTCCTGGGTTCAATGGAACATCAAGAGCCACCGGGGCCCCCCAAGCTGCAGACAGGAGGAACCCTGTGTGAGCTAGGCAGAGCCTTGTCTGCTCTGAGATCCCCTCTGGGACTTGATCCTTACTTGGGATATCTGTCCCCAAGGATCATTCCCGGGACATTTAGGGACTCCTTTTTCTGTCTGCGCAACTTGGGTCAATGGGCCAGGGTCTGTCCTCCACCACACCCATGCACCTAGTGGAAGTGGGAAACTGCCCCCGATGCAGCAGCCCTGAGAGCATTGCATCTGCCCCCCACCCTGCAGCCCCTTGGTGCCCCTCATCTGCCCCCCACACCGCAGCCCCTGAGAACCCCACATCTGCTCCCCCCTCCCCTCACCTGTCTTGAACTCGCTGAACCTCCCTCCTTCCCAGGACAGGGGCGCCACGGCTCCACAGCAGCCCCAGAGCAGCACCACCAGGACGCTCTGTCCTGCAGGACATGGACGGATCCCCTGCCTCTGGGGTTTGGCCTGCCCCCCCACACCCTGCCACTCCCACTCCCCTTCCTCCCCCAGCCCTCCTGGTTCCACATAAAGAGCTTCAGCAGTTCCTGGTGACTCTGCCTGTCTGTGGGGTCTCTCAGGTGGGCTGGGAACTGGGAGGAGGTGGGCAAGCCACGGCGGGCAGGACAGGAGGACCCATCAATGTCCGGATTCTCCGGGCCTGAGGGTCCGGGCCGAGGGGTGGGTGTTGCAGCTCTGACCAAGGGTCTTATGGGGGGCTTTCTGCAGGTCTGACGCCCACGAAGCTCATGTTCTGGGTGGTCGTGGTTGGGGAGAGGGGGTGTGAAGATAACAGGGTCAGATCCAGCCCTGAGATGGGGACATGTGTGCAGGTAGGGATCACCTGGCCCCTGGTTCCCGACTGGCTGGAGGTGGTGGCAGGAGTGAGGGGGAGGCTGCCTTTGAGGGCTCAGGCAGGAGGCCAGGCCACCAAGATGGCAACAGCAGGACCCTGGGATTCCAGCCTGGGGGGGACTCTGCTCCTGCTCTGCCCCACTCTCAGGCTTGGCTAGACACAGGCACTGTCCCTGGGGAGGGAGCCACTTCAGGAGGGACGTTGCTCACAATTCTAATGTCATCACTACACTTTCCCAAATTACCCTGGGGCTTTGCAGTGAGTGGCCTGACAGCCAGCCAGCTGGGGTCAGGGTCTTCTCGCTCATGGTGGGAGGGGGGACCCCAGCCCAGCTTCCCTGGATACAGGGGGATACTGGGAGCTCCCTTCATGCAGGGTCAGTGTACCTTCCCAAGTCCCAGGCCCAAGGTTCCCGGTCATGTGGCCAGTATCCCTGGGTCTCTCCGGGACACAGCAGGCTCCGAATGCAGATTTCTGGGGCCCTGGCATTTGTGTGTTCCTTCCTTGACAATGAAATACCGGGTAGGGAGTCCCTATGTGGTGCAAGCCTCCCGCCAGTCGGGGGGACACCCAGGTTCCAGGCCGTTACAGGCCACATCAGCCATGGCTGTGTATTTCTGGCTTTCCATAAGGATGACAGTCCTTATGTCACTGTCCCTGCAATAGCACAAAGCCGTCAAGCCAGAAGCCTGGCAGGAGGGACCCGCTGGAAGCCTCTGTGCCCGCACGCCCCTCTCCTGGGATTCCAGGGCCCTATACCCTTTGTCTACCTGGTTCTGACCTGCCCCTAACCAGTGAGGTCCCTCTGGTGTGGCTGCCCCAGGGGCTGTGCAGAGAAGGGGCTGTGAGCCGGCCAGGGCCAGGGTTCAGGGTCCTCAATGATCGAGGGGCTAAGACTTGGGTTGGGGAAGCTAAGATCTGACAGGTGACAATCCTCGGCAGATCTGCCCCATGACACACCCCTCCAGCTGGAGAACAAGTGGGCAGAGGTGGGGGTCCCTTTGCCCAGCTCCTGGGCTCCCATGGAGCCTATTTTCAGGGTCTGTCTTCCTAGTGTGGGGGCAGCAGAGGCCCCATGTGAGTCTCTTTCCTCTGTCTGGGAATCCAAGCCCAGTGCCCTCCCCAGTACCGTCTGCTCCCCAACAACCCTGGCCCCACCTGATGGCTGTCCAGGTGCCCGGTCTGTGCTGGGCAGTGGTCTGCAGGGGAGGCCTGGACCCTGGAGGGCCTTGTGTCCCAAGGAGCCCCTTCACAGGCAAGATGGGACAGAACAAGTGGGATCTTAACAGAATCCTGCAAACCATACTTCCCATGGGATGAGACCCTGGAGGGGACCCAGGAAGACCACAGATTTTCTCACAGAGGCAGCCGGCATGCTGGGGGCTCAAGTCCCTGCTGCTGAACCACTATGCTTTTCTCCCCACCTGGACCTCGTTCTGGGATGGAGGCCGAGAAGTAGTCCTAAAACAAAACCAGCCTTACAGGCCTAGCTCTGAGGGTCCTAGCTGTGGCGCCCCCCACCCCCCGCAGGGCAATCGGGGGGATACACAGAAAGAAGGGTAAGAAGTGGACCCCGCAGGGTTTGACCACATAGAGTTCATCTTTCCTACAGACATGACACTTCCATTTCTCCGTTTCTCCTCCTGGTTTGTTTACCTGGTTTCTTGCTCAGTTGGGTCCTCTGAGAAGTCGCCACTGAGCTGGGTAGGAGAGGGAGAGGGGCCTGGGGGCTGATACCTGAGAAAGATCAGGGGCAGGAAGCCAAATGAGGCAGGAGATCCTCCAAGGAGCCTAGCTGGCCCAGCAGGGAGGTGGGAGCCATGGCTGCCCATGGAGGAGCCTGCAGGGTGGAAAGGCCAGCCCAGCACCCTCCTCCCCAAATCTCCCCAGTCCTGGGGGTGCTGCCGCTGGGGCCCTTCAACCAGCTGTCATCCTTGCAGCTCAGTGGCAGCCTCTCTCCTAAAGGGGCTCTGACAGCACCCTGCATGGACACCACAGCCCACCTGTCATGTCCTGGGCACAGGTAAACACCTCCGCGCACCTTTGGGGAGCTGCTCCTCCAGGTCCCAGGAACGCTCCTTCCAAGAGGACACTCAGAAGAGGGAGGTAATTGGTCAAACCACAGCCCATGACCCGCTGCAGCCAGTCCTAGGACCAGACTGACCCTCACAGCCTCCTATCAGCTGTCTCTTCTTGATACCACTCATCTTCAGAGCCCCTCCATCTCAGTGGTGCCCAGATGGATGACCCAGACATTCCTTCCTGCTCACATGCTGGTCAGGAGGGCAGTGCATGTCCACTCATGGTCACCATGTATGGAAGCACCACGTCTGCAAGGACAAGCTGCCCGAGCCCTGACCTCCAGTTAAGAAGGTGTTGGGAAGAACCATCTGGAGCAAGAGTCAGGCTGGTCTCCTCCCAATGGACCCAGTTTGGGTCAGCTCAGCACATAAAAGGCCCTGCCATCTAACTCAGCAGAAGGAACTGACCCCCACAGCCGAGAAGTTGGCGCTGTGGGGGCTCACCAACCTCGACTCACCCCTTCTGGGGTCAGCCTCAAGGGGTCCAGCACACAGATGGGGGTTGCTCAGGCCACTTGGCCAGATAAGATCACTGCACTTTCTCTCCACATCAAGTTCAGAAACTCCATGCAACTCCTCCCCTCCCCCTTCTGAGAGACCACCCCCTCTAGCCTCACTCCCTCCACTAATTCCAGAACATTTTCATCACCCTATAAATGTTCCTCACGCCTTTTAGTGGTCACTTTTCATTCTTGCCCCCTTCCCCAACCCCTGGCAATCACTAATCTGCTTTCTATCTCCATGGATTTGTTGACTCTGGACATTTCTTATAAACGGAATCCTACAATATGTGGCCTTTGGTGTCTGCCTTCTTCTACTTGGCACGATGTTTTCAAGGTTCATCCATGTTGTAGTGTGTGTCAGAACTTCATTCCTTTTTATGGCTGAATGATATTCCATTGCATGGATAGACCACATTTGGTTATCTGTCCTTCAGTTGCTGGACATTGGGGTTGTTCCCACCCTCTGGCTATTGTGAATAATGCTGCAATGAACATGCTTATTTGTGGACTTGTCTGGGTCCCTATTTCCAATTCCATTGGGTCAGACAAGTTTTGTAGGCACTCGACACACCTTCCACAGGTTTTCTCTTCCCCTTTACAAGCTCTATGTCTCATTGTCCTTCTGTCTGATAGAACCAGTCCAAGGACACTGGAAGCTGGTTCTGTCACAGACTTGGTGCAAGAGTTGCAGCGGTTAATTTTTCTGTATAAGCATCTGGACCAATCAGGGTTATTGACTACAAATACCAGAAGAAACTCTAGATAATTTAAGCAGAAATAAAATTCAAGGAGATGATCCTGTAGCTTACAGCATTCACAGGCATCTGGACGATCATCTTGGACAATGTGCAGGAAACAGGAGACAGTGGTCATCCAGGGACACCCTCAGCCCCACCCTAGGAAGAGCCCAGTCAGTAGGCCACTCTGGGCCTTCAGACACTGGGCTGTGGCACAGGCATCATTGATTGGGATCCGCACTGTGTTAGCTCCCTGACGACACCTTGATTTCAGACATCTGGCGTCTAGAACCATGAGAGAATAAGTTTCTGTTATTTTAAACGATCAACACTGTGGTGACTAGTTATAGCAATCCCAAGAAACTAACACACACACATAGATACACAGAGACACACACAAACCCACACACAGACACACTCTCACACAGGCCACTCTCTTACCCAGAGGCACAGCTCTCCATCTCAGGCTGAATCATAACCCTTTGAAATGCCCACCTGAAGACTGGAGAACAGCTCCTGCCTGCAGTCCTGTGAGGACTGGACCAGATCTCTTCAGGTAGAACCACCCCCTGCACCTTTTCTGTGCAGACCAACTCTGCCTCCTTATCTGGTAGACAATGGGACGCTGAAACCATCGATTTCAACAGACAAGTGTTGTTTTTCTGATGCATGCCGGTTGCCTCTGGAGGCTCTGGGGAGAATCCATCTTCTCACCTTTTCCAGCCTCGAGAGGCCACCGTGTTTCTTGGCTCATGGACACTGTGAGCCGTGTTCAAGGCTGGCAGTGTCCAGTGGAGTCCTCCTGACATCACGCCACTCTGGCTCTGCCTGCCTCCTCACATCTCTCCACTGTAACCGCACTGCCTCCCTCTTCCACTTATAAGAATTGTGATTACACTGGGCCCACCTGGACAATCGAGGAGGGCTCCCATCTCAAGGTGAGCTGACCGGCCCCCTTAATCCATCTGCACCTTCATGTCTCTTTGCCTTGAAACCTAACATATTCACAGGTTCTGGCCCTTGAGGGACGGGACGGGCATTGCATGCAGTGTTGTTAGAGAAGCAGCGAGAATCCGTCTCTCTGAGTTGAATAACTCCAAGGGCCTCTGGGTGGGACAGTGCACGCAGAATGCAAATGTTCCTTCCTGCCCACAGCAGCCATGGATGGAGTCATTGGTGTGTGAGGAGCCATGAAAGAGGAACAGAACAGGACAGCTGGCCCTCCTCAGGAGCAGCTGGAAGACCTCCCAAAGAAGGGAGCCCTAAGCTTTGTCGTGGCCACACGAGTGATGCACTCCCAGCAGAGGAGCAGCATGGCCAGGGCTGGAGGGTTCGTAGAAGGTTCTGGGGCCTGCTAAAGGTGGAATCACTCACCCTTTGGAGCAAGAACTGGGTAGCGGTGGGAATGTTGTGAGGCCTCCCGCTTACCATGCACAGGCACACACACGCACACACACACTCACATACAGACACACTTGCAGCACAATATACACACACAGAGACACATGTGCAATTGTGCACATGCACACACTCAGACACACGTACAGCATAATGTGCACACAAAAAGACATATACATACATGCACATGTGCACACATTCAGACACACATGCACACATGCGTATACACCATACATACGGATACATGTGTGCACAACACATGTACACGTGTGTGCACGTGCATGCCCAGATGCGCACATGCACACGCAGACACACATGCAGATATACATACGTGCACACAAACACACATGCACAGGAGCAAGACAATGCCATTTGCACTTGGTGGAAAGTCCTGGGAGCAGAATGGAGCAGGAACAAGGGGCAGGGAAAGAGAGACCACTCAGGGTATGTCAGTCAGTGGAGTCACCCCAGTACTTCCAAGTCGGGAGGAAGGAAAGGGGCAGCAGGAGTAGAGGGAGGAGGTGGACTGGGGGCATGTGTGTAGGCAAGCAGCCCAGGTAGTGTGGGTAGCAGAAGTGAAGGGTACAGAGGGTCAAAGAGGTCTCCCAGGGTCACTGGGGGCAGTGATGAGAATACGGAACACAGGAGCCAGGGCGCATTTGAGCGGAAGGAGATCAATTCAGCCTGCACGGGGTGAGGAAGCTGCAGCGGGAGCCGTGGGCCTCCTGGCAGTGGCGTTTAGGGCAGACTGGACACTTTGCTTGGAGTTCAGGAGGTCTGGGAGGAAAGGGGAAGTGTGGGGACATCAGCTCCAAGGCAGGAGCTGGAGCCTGGACTGGGACCAGCTCTCCCAGGGGTGCTCAGAGGGACTGGGCTGGTCCAGGATCCCTGGGGCTGGGGCAGCAAAGGCCATGGGAGTTGGGGGGCGGGGTGGGGTACACACAAGGAAGCCATTGTTCTATCTTGCTAACTCTTAATGCAGAGGTGTACTACTTCCCATTCTGATAACATTCTCCCTTCCAGATAAGCTTTCTCAGACGGAATCAAACCCAGGAGCAATGATGGCTAATTACACAAAATTAAGAACATCCATTCACAGGATCTGAACAAAACAGTTTAATCACCACCTACATGGCAAAATTGAGGGTCCTTTATGAAGGTAAGGGAGGGGCAGGATCCTGTCTCCAGGTCAGCCCAGAGCCAGAGGATAAAAGGGCAGCTTGGAGTCCAGGCGAGCAGGAAACAGATATAGGACCCCCCCACCAGGCCATGCACCTGTCCCTCCTGAAAGCATGGCTAAGTCTGCTTTCTGTGCTGTGAGGCGAAGGGACCCAGTTTATTCCTACCCACACTAAGGAGGGGAGGTGAGACCCTCTGGGAGGGATGGGTGGTGAGAAAGTATGTGTCCCAGGTCAGCCACCTGCACTGGGTTAGGGTCTCAGTCCTGTTGTTCTGATCCCCAGGTGGACTTGGGACAAAGTTTCCTCTCTCGTGTGTTTGGTGGTGTCTCCCAGGCAGAGCAGGGTGTCTTCCTGGCTACTGGGGGACAGGGGGGCTCAGTGAGGCTTTGGACAGATTTCCATCCACCATGGGTCCCTGCCAACTCCTTACTCCTGGTGAAATTGTAGGCAAGTCAGGTAACCTTTCTAAGACGTATTTTCCTCAGAGACCAAAGTCATGGTTTGGAAGGAACTTTGCATATTTTAAGCCTATCTATAAATTGCATAATTTAAGCCCATCTATAAATGTGAAGAATGTTGCCCCTACTATGTGTTTATATTTTGCAAGACTACTGCACTGGGGTCAATATTAAAAGTCAAACACATTATTACCAAAAATGTTATCAACTTCAAAAATCCATGGTGCTGTTGGAACAATATTTGAGGTCTGCAAATGTCTAGATGCCACCAAGTTCCAAGTCACTACCCTCCCACAGGAACCATCACAGCCTCACCTCCTTGGGACCCCTCTGTGCCTCTTGCTGGTACTATTGTGACCTGGACATCCCTGACACTCAGGCCTGGGCTCCAGGCATCCCCAACACCTGGCCTCCCACTGCAGACCCCAAGATTCCTGCCCCCTCTCTGCCCATTTGTCTCCCCATGCCCACCTTCCCTCTCCAGGTGCTGGTCGGCTTGCGGCCTCACTCTTGTCCACCTGGGCCTGAGGACCCATGTTCCCCTCTCTTTGCCTTTTCCCTGTTACATGCCCATGTCTGGATCCTCCTTCTCCCTCACCCCTGAAAGAGATGGTCTCATTAAATCCTGAGGTTTATCCTCAGTTTCTCAAGGAAAGTCCCCAGAAGACCCAGGGATGAGGCAAGAGCTGGTGTTGGGAAACCAGATCTTGGTGGTTGGTCATGCCCAAGACCTGGGGAATGGCATGCATACGTGTGCTCGTCATCAGAACAAAACTGCACTTGATTTCAGGGGAAAGGGCTTGGCAATGGTAATGGTTAGAAGATCTGGAGCCCTCAATAGTGTCAGGACAAAGGAAGGTCTGGCCACACAATCATAATAATTTTTATCCCATGTTCCACAATTATCTGGTAAATGGATGGATGGATGGTGGATGAATGGATCGTTGGTGGATGGATAGCGGATAGAGGGATGGATAGTGGACAGATGAGTGGATGGATGGCTGGCTGGCTGGATGGCTGGATGGATGGATGGATAATGGATGGATAATTGATGGATGATGGATGAATGGATGGGTAGATGGGTGATGGATGTATGGATGAGGGATAGATGAATGGATGAATGAATGGTGGATGGATGGATTGTGGATGTATGCATGATGGATGGTGGATACATGGATGGATGGATGGATGGATGGATGGATGGATGGATGGATGGATAATGGATGAACGGATGAATGAATACCTATGAGGCAATGAGGTAAGGCACACATGGACACCTCTAAAGTAGGAGAGTCTAAATCCACGTGACCATCACTGTGAGCCCCATGCACATTTGCTCCATCCTCTACTCTTGCTTATTCACCCCTTTCTTGCTCTGGATTGGGGGCATGTCCAATTCTGACAAGTGTCTGGTCCCTTTTGCAGTTGTCCTCTCAATGAGCCCATTAACAGTCCCTCCCCTTTAGGATGTTAGGGCCATGGCAGCTCCTGTGGAAATCTCACAGGACATTTCCCACCAGTGTCAGCTTCCTCTGCTGACCAGATGGGAGGGCAGAATCAAGTGGAGGGACACCTTGCTGTTGCCTCCCATATCTCCCTCAACCATCTGATCTCTCTCTCCCTATTTCATCCAACTTCACAGCCCATTTTCATTGAGCTATGGACACCTGCTCTGATATTAGCCATTTTAGAGACATCTGGGCTTAGTCCTTTCAATCTTGTTACAATTTTCTCCATAAAGCTCTTATTACAGACATTCTTTTTCCCCAGCTTTCAGGAAAATGGTATAGAAAGCACTGAGCAGGAACCATTGATATCACCAGGGTAAAATGGTGTCACCTCACCGCCCTTCAGCTTCATAATGAACCTCAAGGTCATTTGGAATTCAGAATGCACATCATGGGGAGTGTTCCTCCCTCCCCTCCCACCCATGAGCTCCCCTATACCAACCCTGGGGTGCTAGGAACAGGCCTCACCACCCATCTGTGCTCTGGAGCCAGACAGCAGCCTGCCAGTTGATCATATGTCTTATATGTTATTAATGTGCCAGTTCTTCTAGCAGACTTCACACAATAAAGATGCTGGTCACGGCAATGAAATTAAGGGTGAGTCACCATCATGTACTGAGAACTAATTACGGTGTGGTTCCCTGGAAAACACTTTACATGCCTTATCTCATTCACACTTTGCAAAAGCTGAGTGCTATGGGTCCTTGAGGAAGGGGAGGCTTCATAGTTCTCTCATGAGCTAGAAGTTGAATAGATTGATAGGCACTGAGGATCTCTGAGCCCAGAGTGCAAGCTTTGGACTGGCTTCTGCTGAGACAAGGAACAGAGACTTCTTGTCTACAAGACAGGTGGGCAAATGGGTGAGGGCAGACCGCAGCCATTGTCATCCTGCTGCACCCAGTGGGGCCCGCTGTTGGGCTTACCTGGCAGCTCAATGCTGTAAGTGGGATGGGCAGGGAAAGGAGTTGGGATATTCCCCATAGCAGGCCAACAGCCTCTCCAGGATCCTGTTGGGCATGATCAGCAAGACGAGCATTACATGTCTTTAGAATAGGCCCAATGGGGCAATTCTGTGAGTCCCTGAATGAAAGGCCGAAAGCCCCATTCTTCAGGGGGAAGGGGAGCTAGTCAGGGCATTGACTGTTCCATTAGCTCGTTCCGTTCAGCCCACCACATGTGCTGGGTGTTGGTTTACACCGTCCTGGGCTCTGGAGACAAAGATAAATAAGATGGGATCCCCACCCAAACTTTCACAGTCTCCTTGAGTGGTAGATGGGCAAGCCTGGTCCAAGAGCAGTACCAGTCCTGCCATCTGCAGTCCACAGCCTCACCATGCTTAAGATGGGAGGACATTACCCAGGAGTGAGCTCCTGGCAGAGATGGGGGGAGGAAGAGTGTGCAAGATTCACTGGACAATCTCCTGACCATCCATTATATGTGGCCACATCGGCACTGCCTGGAAACATTGGTGGAGGAGATCCTGGGGGTCCACGTGCTTCAGAAGATCATGGCAGCAGAGTGTGTTGAGATGTGATGGCAGGGTCTGTGGGACTAAAACTATCCTTTTATTTTTTTTGAGCAAAGATGCTGCAGAACCTCAGGCAAGGGTCCTTGGTGTCTTGGGGTGGGACTGACAGGGAAGGGGCTGGGTCTAATGGACAAGCTGGTGGCAAATCCCTGGGTTGGAGGGAGGCAGGATGGACATTGAGAGAAGACTGAGGAGGGTGCCCTTTGGTTGAGAAGTGCGGGCTCATCCCCTGATGACTTTGGGATGCTTCCATCACCAGAACAGGGCTCCAGGGTGGCTTCTGTTTTCTGGGAACCCACGTGGATGCAAACTATTTACAATGCCCTTTGTGGAATCACCACCTCAAAATTCAAAACCTGTAAGTAGCCACTGGCTCAGCTGCATGGAGGGCCTGGGCTTCCAGGGGGCAGCAGTTCTGCCACAATGTGCCAGGTGAACACCTAGACTGTGAACTTTCATGTGATAGACTCAACTCCCGCTGTCCCCTGAAAACTTCACATCTCCACCATGGAGAGACAGTTTTCCCTCTACTGCTCAGAGCCATCAGTCATCCTGGCTGGTCCCCACATGCAGCTCATGTTCTTTCCACACCATGTCCAAGGACCAACTTTCTCCAGTTTTCCAGAGTCCAGGCATGCCTTTCCCTGACCACCCCTCTACCTGTAAGCCTGTCTCACTGAAGCTGGCCCCATGCCCAGGGACAGGATAATTATGCTTCCCCCACCTCACAGGATCCCCACCTTCAGGGGACACCACACCCTGTTGGTACAGTGCCCATCATCTCCCCTTATTCCATTCAGAGACCTGGTCAAGAAGTCTGGGGTTCAGGTCAGCTGCTCCCAAGCTCCCTGCAGCATTAAGAACCCGTGAAAACAAGCGTCCAGGAGCCTTGGCTGATGGCGGCGATCCTGAGGCCAGCAGAGAGACCCAGGGTGGACAGCCTCCCTGCCAGCCACCAGCCATCTCCACTCTGCACTGCTGGGTGTCTGAGCCTGCATCCCTCCAGACCTCGCAGTTCCCTGCACTGGGGCTTCCTCCACCTCTGCTCTTCTTCTCTCAGACATTAGGACCCTCCCCAATCCCACGGACCATGAGGAGTCCAACATGGCTCTAACCCATGTCACCTCCAGGGTGGAGACCCATTATCAATGTGTGGTTCATCCTGGAGAGGGACCATGACATCAGCTACTTCAAGGACAAGATGAATAACCAGGACATGCAGATGATGAAGCTCTTCAATGGGGGTCTCCACAGTGCAGGAGTGTCCTTAGGGACAGTAGTATGGCCACACAGAGGGGGCTGCCCATGTCAGCTGGCACCTGTGGCAGCTGTGCTCAGGCTTTGGGCCAAACTGCGCTCTGTGCTTTGATCAGGGTCTGTGTGTGTGTGTGTGTTCACATGTGTGTGTGTTCAGGTGTGTATGTAAGCCTACGCTGTCTGTCTCTTCACCACCACTGTGAATCAACCCCTCTTGGTCACTCTGCACCCACCCAGATGATCCTTTTGACATCCTGGACTCTCAGGGCCCTGTCCTACTCCCTCCTTCACTTGGCCCCTGCCATCCACCGCCCTGGCCTCACTCTACGCATTTAAACATCTCCACCATGACCGACACCCCCATTTATGGCCAGCCCATTCAAGCCAGTACCCACCGGTGTCTCTCCAGCCCACTCGCTGCGAGTTCCCTCTCCTGATGAGTCCTTAGCCCACTGGGGCTCCGTCTGCCAACCTTGCTCCACGTTCGCTTTCCTTCCCCTACGTCACCTCCTTCCTTCCTCTGCACACACTGAGCTCCAGGACATCCCCACACTCCTGTCCTGCAGCTCTGCCCCGTTCCTTCCATGGTCCTGGCCAGGTGAAATCCACCCTGGGAGCCCAACTCTGTGCCTTCTCTGCACCTGCCCCAGCTGGGAGAGGGGCAGAGGGTGGTGCAGAGAAAGGGCTGGTCCCACCTGCACATCATGACTGCAGACCACAAGGCCCCTTGGTGCGGCCCACTCCTCCCCGCTCTAGGTGCATTTTACATGTCCCTTCTCTCCTCACCATCCACCCCTGCCTCCCTGTGCAGGACAAACCTTCACCCCAAACAAGGCTCAGTGCACGGATCGTGCACACTGAGGTGTACACGGCTCGGTGGGGCAGGATGTGGGTGTGATGTGCACATGGCCAGCGAGGAGGAGCCTGAGGTTCAGCTTCTGAGACCCAGATTCCCCCAGGTAGAGGCCAGGCCCAGGATGCTGGGAGGGGCAGACACCCTGGAGGGGACAAAGGCCACACCAAGGGACTATACCCTCTCCAGGATGAATGTCTTGGGAAGGGGGGTTCAGGATCTAATGGGCCGGGCTGGGAAGATGGGGCTCCACTCAGGAGGGGCTGGGGGCTGATTCAGGGGGGAGGGGAGGAGAGTAGAAGGTCACCGACACCTAGAGGCCGGGCACTGACAGCCTGAGCCCCCTCCTCTTGGGGTGGTCCCCCCCACAAACCAGCAAATGCCAGGATGTCCCTCATGGAGGGTCTGTGGCAGGGCAGACAGAGCACCCCTGAGCCCAGGGAGTTCCACACCATCCCATCCACAGAGGGCAATTCTCTGCTCTCCAGGACCAAGGGGGCCGCCTTTCCTATGGAGACTTCAGACAAATGAACCACCCCAGGGGTCTCAGCCACGCAGATGGCTTCTTGGCTCAGGCAGCTCCTGTCCCAAATAGAAAAAAGTACAATGAAGAGTATAGAAAGGACCCATAATCCCACCACTATATCCACCTCCCCTAACTACCTGGTCTGGTCCTTTGTGTTTGAGTGGGGCTCAAACTGGGAAATTTGTTTTTGACTTTTCATGGCATTTCCATCGCCCTCCTGTCTCTCCAACGTCCTCGCTGGAAGGACTAACTAGCTAGAGATCACCTGGTTAGTTAACCTCCTGTATTTGTAGAGGGGCAGGAACTGAGATGGGGAAGGAAGGAGGGGCCCCAGGCCTTTGACCTTTCCTCCTGCACCTCAGCATCAGCTCTGCTCTGTCCCCTCACTGTCACCTGGAGAATGTGTCTTGACTGGATCCCCATCCTGCTCCTCCCTCCGCCGCAGGCCATCGTCCACCAGCTCCCCAGCCCGAAGAGTTAAGAATGGCAAGAACAGGGGCCGGTCCCGTGGCTTAGTGGTTAAGTGCTCGCGCTCCGCTACCGGGGGCCCCGGGTTAGGATTCCGGGCGCACACCGACGCACCGCTTCTCCGGCCATGCTGAGGCCGGGTCCCACATACAGCAACTAGAAGGATGTGCAACTATGACATACAACTATCTACTGGGGCTTTGGGGAAGAAAAAAAAAATTATCTCACTGAGTAAGAGAGAGGTTCCAAAAGTAACCCATTTTACGAGTGAAGAAACTGAAGCACAGAGAGTTAATCACTTGGCCAGGGTCTCTGAGGTAGGAAGAGGTTAGATCCACGATATGAACCTACACCCATAATTCTGGAGTCTTGCACTAACCACTATGCCTTGGGACTAATTGGTAAAAAAGTTTATAAACATGTGATTGGATTTGCAATTTGGAGCATAGCATACATACTAGAAAGTATGGAAATCGTACTAACATAGCTCCATGAATTATCCAAAGGAAACACACCTGGCAACTGGTACCCACAAGAAATAGAACATGACTAACCTTCCAATGGCCCCCTGATGCACCATCCCAGGTCACTGCCCTCTCTCCCCCAAGGGGAACCAGTTTTTAACTTCTGAATATGTTTTTTCTTGTCTTTGAACTGTATTTAAATGAAATCATACACAGTGTCTTCTTTTATGTGTGGCTTCTTTCATAAATAGTCTTGAATGTGGGTGTAGCTAATTTTTATAGTATTTTATAGTATTCCACTACAAAACATATAACCCATTTTCTTTATCCATTCCACTACTGATGCACTTTGGGTTGTTTCCAATTTGATGATATGCCAAAAAGTGCTGCTCTGAATCTTCTTGTACAAGTATCTTGGTGAACATATGAACACATCTATGTTGGGCATAAACTTAAGAGTAGAATTGTTGGGTTGTAGAGAATGTGCATGTCCATCTCCAGGAGATACTACCACAGAGTTTTCAAAGTTTCCCCTCACAGGCGTGTATGAGAGGTCCAGTTGCCCCGCATCCTCACCAACACTTGGTGTTGTCAGGGCTTTGATTTTAACCACTGTGGTGTATGTGTAATGGTATCTCATTGTGGTTTTAATTTGCCTTTTCCTCCTAAGGAATGATGTGGAGCAACTATCCATCTACTTATTCCCATTTGGTTATTTTTTTTGTGAAGTGCCTAGTCAAATCTTCTGCCCATTTTTTTCTGGTGGATTGTCTGTAGTATTTTTATAAATTTATAAGAGTTAGTTACATATCCTAAATAAGAGTATTTTGTCAGATAAATAAGCTACAAATGTTTATCCCTTCTATGCCTGCCTTGTTTACTCCCTTAAAAGTTTATTTTGACAAAAATAAGTTCTTATTTTTAATAATTTCCAATTTATCTCTTTGTTCCTTACGAATAGTACACTTTTTGTTCTATGAAATCTTTGCCTGCCCCAAGATCTTGAAAATGTTCTCCTATTATACCTACTAGAGAAGTTATTGTAAAAACTCCCACTTTTATATTTAAAATCCACCTGTAATTGATTTTTGTTGGTGCAGGTATTATGGAAAACAGTATAGAGTTCACTCATAAAATTAAAAATGGAACTCTCATATGATGAAGCCATCCCACTACTGGGTATATTTACGAAGAAAATGAAATCAGTGTCTTGAAGTGAGATCCCCACTCCTGTGTTTACTGTAGCATTAGTCACGATAGCCAAGATGTGGGAACAGCCTAAGTGTCTGTTGACAGACGAATGGATTAAAAAAGTGGTATATATATGTTGAATGTTATTCGGCTTTAAAAATGATGAAATCCTGCCTTTTCCGACAACATGGATGAACCTGGAGGACATTATGCTAAGTAAAATAAGCCAGACACAGAAAGACAATTACTGCATGATCTTACTTATATGTGGAATCTAAAAAAGTCGGATTCATGGAAACAGAGAGTGGAATGGTGGTTACCAGGGACAAGGGAGGGGAGTGGAGGGGAGGAGATGTTGGTCAAAGGGTACAAACTTTCAGTTATAAGATAAATGAGTTCTGGAGACCTAATATACAACAAGGTGACTATAGTTAATAATAATGTATTATATACTTTAAATTTGCTAGGAAGATTGATCTTAAGTGTTCTCAGTAAAATAACAAACAAACAAACAAAACAGAAAAAATGGGGGTAGCTACATGATGATGGAAATGTTCACTAGCTTGATTTTGGTAATTGTTTCATAATGAATATGTACATCAAATCATCCCATTGTATACCTTCAATATATACAATTTCTATTTGTTAATCATACCTCAATATATCTGGAAAAAAATTGTGCTGACTTCAGAAAATGCTTAGGAAATAATGTTAATGAGGAAAACAAGATATGAAACCACGTATACAGCAGGAGCTAAAAAGCCTGGGAGAAAACTCGCCAAAACGTTACCTGCAGGCAGGGACTAGCAGTGATTACTAATTTCTTCCTTATACCTTTATCACTTCCTGACTTTTTTAAAGCACATTCACTTTACCAGGAGAAAACCAGCAGCATTTGTGAGTGACAAAATAAGACGGAGAGAAGAGAGAATGCACCCCCAGCCTGACCGGCCCCCAGGTGGGCTGGAGGGAGAAGACCGGGCAGTGCAGGTAGCACTGACCCTACTTGGCCCAGGGTCTCCTTCCTCAGAGTCTTCCGGGTGGCCACCCACCCCACCAGTGGTGGCTGCAGAGCGCTTGCTGCAGGTAACACCCCTCAGGGTGAAGGACAGTTGGGCAGTGGCCTCTGATTGACCAGCAGGATCCGGTTTGTGATCTTGGTCAAGGTGGGCAGGACCTAGGTGGGGCAGGGGCTCAGTTGGAGAGGGGCAGTAGGAGGCTGGACAGGGGCTGGGAGAGGTGCAGCCCAGGGCCTAAAGCTCAGCAAAACAGGGGCCTGGGATGGGGTCCCAGCAGAGATTGGGCCAACAGGTGGGCTGGGTCTGAGAGATGCTGAGAAGCCCACAGGGGTCAGTGGGGCTCAGGGAAGCTGCCTGGTGCTGACTGTGATGAGTGTCTCCCTCAAGACTTACCCAGGGACCCTGACCCTGTGACCTTCAACCCAATTCCAAGGCCACGGGGATCCTTTCTTAGAGAAGGTGAAAGGACCAGAGCACTCTGGGGCTCTAAGTGTTTCAATGTTTTTATTAATTTGCTCCAAGTACAGAGTCCTCATATCCCCAGGGACCAGCCACGTGTGCTGGTAGGAGCACCTTGTTTATCTCCAGTGACCAAGTGAGGCCAGAGCTAGAATGTCCTTCCCCAGTCCTCCCAGTGGTTCTCACCTGGGCACCCTGGGCGTGGGGTGGGGGTGGTGACAATTCTTCAGTCTGTGGCATGTTCTGCCCCCTTAAATGACAGTGGTCTCCCCCGTTCACTGGCACAGCCCAAAGAGCCTCCACAAATTTCCCAAAGCCCCAGAGAGACAGCACCGCCCCGGGGACAGGGGTGAGGACATGGCCAAGCTCAGCAGGTAGAAACTCCAGAAACACTGTTCCTGACCCTGAGTTCCATGTCAGCTGTACCTACTAGCTGGGGGCCCACTAGTGACACTTCCTTCCCCTCCAATTCCCAGACATGACATGAGGACAATGCTGCTCCCAGGGTGGGGATTCTGTGAAGTTAAATGAGATCAGCACACGTGGAGCGGGCAGCCCAGCCTAGTTGTCACGGTGAGTAGAATCAACACAGGGAAGGCATTGTGGGGGATCAGAATTGGCCACCTCAAAATATGTCTTTTTTACCTTGATTATTTTCTCTGAAAGAAACTTTGACCTCCTCCCCCCTCCTCCTCCCCAATAACTGCCTAAAAGAATTTAACTCTGGGTATGATAGACTGGGAGGGTCCTCCCTAAGCCCATTCTTATCAAAGCTCTGAAAACCAAGTAAAAGTAGAAGTTACCCTTTGTAAGAAATATTTACACTTATAAGGGAATCTCCATTTGTAAAGGTATCTCCCTCTCTGTACCAGGAAGAAGGGGGGATGACCTTATCTCTAGAAACTCTTATCAGTACGGAAGGCAAGGCCTTAAATCTGCCTTCTCTTGTTTACTGTGCTTTCTGGTAATCTCCCATAACTGACTCCTCCTACCCCCAACATCCTCCTTTGTCTTTACCTGAATATGCTATTTAAAGATGAACCTCTGCCATTTGTCGAGTTACCCGGCTTTGCCTGGGTCTCTCCCATGTATACAAGTTATAAATCTTTGTATGATTTTCTCCTGTTTTTCGGTCTCATGTCAATTTAATTTGTAGCCCAGCCAGAAAGGACCCAGAGTGGGTAGAGGATAAGTCTTCCTCCCCTTCAGCATACATAGAGACATGAGTTGACCCTGCTCCTCTGACCCTCCTGAGGATAAAATGTGATAAAATTCAGGCCTTCCTCCACTTATCTAAAATAGGGCACCCACCCTGAGGCCCTGTTGTGTCCTCCCCACAGCCCTGTGAGCTCTTTTATCCCCATTCATGGACCAGGGAGTTCTGGGCTCATGGCGGAGCTATTTCTGGAGCTTTCCCATCTGGGTGGTAGATGGGAGGTCCCTGCTCCCTCCTGCTCTGGTCTTGATCCAGGACACCAGGGGCAGCCCTGAGCTGGACCATCTGTGATTCTGAGGCTGTGCTCCTTCACCTGGCTGGGCTAACATGGGGACCTGCATCTGGCAAGCTCAGCCATCTGCACAGGGTCAGGTATCCCATGCCAGCACAATGCCAGTGCAGCCAGTGCCATTTTCCGCTTCCCACCTCAGCGGCCCCTGGGCACCGCCATCTAGCGTGACCCTTGACCCCTCACCCCAGGAGAAGAGCCCACTGCCATGTTTCCTACTGGCTGAAGGCAAAGGCGCTGAGGGCAGCCAGTGGCTCAGGGAAGCCTGAGGATATACCTTGTCAGGGTTGAGCATCTCTGGGCTCTGGCTGGGGTGGCAGGTGGTGCAGGAGAGAAATGGGGTTCCTGGGCCAGGCTGCTGAGAGGCGGGGTAAGCGGGCTGCCCAGAGCCGCCACCTGGGTTCCAGGTGTGTGTCTTTGCCTGTGTGCCTCTCCCTGGTAAGAAAAGCTCACACCATCTACATGCCACCCTCACCCCTCGCCCCTCGTCTGCCCCATCCCTGTACATTCGAGAGCGGTGGCAGCTCAAGGAGGGGAGAGTGAGGGACAAGGTGGCTGTGACCACCTCTTCTCCCTCACCCCCAATTAGAAAAATCACCTCTGCCTCAACCCTCAGCATGGGCTCCCCTAGGTCCTAATAAACCCCTTTCTCCCTCAGCTCCCTGTCCTGACCCAGGAGAGAGATGGGCAGTGCCAGCTCTGTACCTCCTTCCTCCATGGGGTCTCCAAAGCTCTCCAGGAGGTGCTGCCCATGCCACAGCCCTCAGTCCAGGGCATACATCCAACCTGGAGAGGCATGCAGACCTCTCCTCCCTAAGGTTCAGGGAGTCCAGAGACCCCCAAGGACCAGCATTCTCCCCTTCCCACCAACTCCAGGCCACAGGCCCATGGTGGAAACAGAGGGAGCCGGGTGACCCAGAGCTGCCCACTGTGGCCTCCCTCACCAGGCAGCATGGCCTCAGGGACCAGTGTGGTGTCCAGCAGAGGATGCACGGTCTGGCGGGTCTTGTCCCCTCTGAGGTGATGGAGGATGCCATGGAGGTCACGAGAGAAGGCTCTGGGGAGATAGGAAGGGTCAGGCTCCCACCCCAAGCTGAGGGCACCATTTGCCTGATAATCAAAGATGAACCTGCTCACCCACCTGGCAGCATTTCCCAGGCTCACCTTTAGGAGTCCCACAGCCACCCGGGGCCACCTTTCTGAGCCTCTGGATCTGGATGTGGGAAAAGCTAGGGACCTTCCCAGCCTCAGCCAAGAGAGGGGACCTGGGGGATCTCCCAGATGATCACAGAGCACTCCAGCCCTGTGACTGAGGAATTTTTGATGCCACTTCCTGAGTGGACACTGGGCGGGAGTAGGAAGACAACACCCCCGATGTATCTGTGCCCACTGTAAGCCAGGGCAGGGAGCAGCCAGTCACTGCTGTCACATCCACCAAGAAATGAAGTTGGAGGTTGGCTTAGTGAGTGGAGCCTTGGGGAGGATGACGGAGTCTCCCAGCAGCGGAAAGACATGAGCTTTGGCCTTTCAGGTTCCTGGATACTGTGCTGAGGGAGAGGCAGGAGCCCTCCCTTCACAGAGGCCTCCTGGGAGGGGAGCAACCAGGGTGGTGGACGGTGGTTGGCCCAGCAGAGGGCAGGCTTGGGAAGAGTGGCGGGGCTGTCCTGAGGGGAGTGGAGCCCTGCTGTAGGAGAGACCTTTTCCTACCTCTCAGAGCTCATCTGGCTCTCTTCTTTCTTTCATTTTCAAATTAGAGGCAGCAAAAGGACAAGCTTAACTGTCTCTCATCCCATTTCCATACCTTCAGCTTTGATGTCCACCCCTCCTATGACGCCTGCTCTCTTGGGAAGGTAAAGGCAGGGGCTGGTGGCTGAGGCAGCCTCTGGCCTCGAGGCTGGCGGCACCAGGAGTGGCTGGAGTGGAGGTAGGAGCCTGCAGCCCGGCCCCTGGCGTCTGTGGGCAGCCTGGTGGTGAGGGAGTTTGTGGCTCTTGCTTCAAGGAGATGGGAGGCTGTGAGAGTCAGGAGTGCAAGGTGGCCCCTGCCCTTGGGTGAGGACAGTGTTCTGTGCACGGCCACACGTGTGTTCATACACACAAATGTAAGTGTGAGCATGTGCCGTGTCATCCACATTAGTGTGTGTGCGAGCACACGTGTGCAGAGCCCAAATCCTAGCTGAGGGACTGGCTCATCCAGTATTTTGAGGCCTCAGTAGCATTCTCACCGGGGGCCACATGTGGAGTTGATGGGTGGGGGTGGCAGGCCTTGAACACAGGATGGCCCCGCCTCATTTGACTGTGTAAATCTGCTCTGGGGAGGGGGCAGAGGTGTGTGTCCCCAGCAGGGGCTCTGCTGTGCACCACGAGGCCTGGCAGTCCCTGCAGCCCAAAGGGGCTAGACCTGTTGAGCCAGCTCTTCAGAAGCATCCAGTCCTGAGGACACTGTTCACAGGGAGAGGTTTTGGGTGCTGGTGTCCCCTTGCCTACTGGGGCTCACCCATGAAGAGAGTCCAGCAAAATTGGAGATGCGGTGGGGGATGAAAAACAGGCCACATTCAGGTCCTAAGTCACAGGCCAAGCCCAGTGCCATTTCATATCCACTGCCTCAGTTTACCTATTCAGGAAATGGTCCCTAAAGAACTGAGCAGGGGTGGCTCCAAAACTGGTGGGGGGGGCACTAACAACAAACAAAATCGCAAACCCCCCTCTTGCTCTATGCCAAAATCATTTCTGTTATCTTGACATGGGGGTGAGTTGATGTTGGATGCACAGTGCGATTCTGGGGGCCTCTGCCCTGTCCAGGGCCTCGTCTTGGGGGGTCTGGCCCTCACCTGGCCTGCGCCAGGTCACCAGCAGTAGCAGTGGCACTTATATCCATCCCAAGGTGTGGAGAGGGGAGAACTGGGCAGTCCTACACCCTGGAGCGGGGGGTGGGGATGGGGGTGGGGGCGTGGCCCTCACGCTTTCTTTCTTGAAGAAACACGAACCCCTTAAGATTCATGTACTGTATGATGGAGAGAAAAAGTACCTAATGTTCCCCCAAAAAGACAGTATATTTTTTAATTTGTAAAGTGTTAGTTAAAATGGAGAAGAAAATCATGTTGGCTGAGGGCGTCTGATTTTGTGCTGATCCTGGGCCACATCTCACCTCTTTCCTTCTCCAGTCCATGGTCAGGGAACATGGCCAGGGGCTGGGAGGAAGGCAGAACAACCTTCCCGTCCAACACCCAGTGTCTGAGAGAGGAGGACACGGCCCCCAGAGCAAGAGGGGCTGGATTAGTTACCTGATGCTGTGTAACAACTTGCCCCAAATTCAATGGATTAAAATGATTGTTTACGTGTCACGGTTTCTGTGGGTTAGGAATTCGGGAGCAGTGTGAGCAGTTGGCTCAGTGTCCCTCAGGAGGCTGTGATCATCTGAAGTCCTGGCTGGGACCGGAGGATCTACTTCCCAGGTGGTTTATTCACAGGGCTGGCAAGTTGGGCCCAGCTGTTGGCAGGAAGCCTGTTCCTCTCCACGTGGGTCTCCCCATGGGGCTGCTTGAGTGTCCTCACAGTGTGGGGCCCGGCTTCCCCCAGAGCAAGGGATTCAAGGGCCAGTGTAGGAACCAAAATGGTTTTTTGGCCCCAAGCCTCAGAATTCACACGCCACTGCCTCCACCATACTCTGTCACCACACAGCCCCGCTCTGATATGACACAGGAGGAGAACACACAAGGGTGTGAAACCAAGAGGGCAAGGTCACTGGGGGCCATCTTGGAAACTGGCTACTGTGCCCACCATTCCTCCCAAACCTCTGGCAGATGTGGGCCTGGGGTCAGGGGGCCTGTGGAGCAGGACAGGGCCTTGCTGGTGGCAGGGGGAGGATCAGGGGCTGGATCCGGGGCCACAGGGCCTCTTGCCCAAGCCTGGAGCCCCGCTGTGGATGTCACACCCTCAGGAACGGGTCCTTGGTGCTAGAAGCCCAGGAGATGATGCCTCCAGACAAGATACCATGGGGGCAGGAGGGAGGGCTCCATGCCCAGCGTCCCTGCCACAAGGGCTCTGGCATTTGGTTCCTGCCCTTTTGGCAGGTGAGCACTGGGGCTGCCCAGGCAGGACAGAGGTCTTGGACCTTGGACACCAGTCACTGCCCCTCTCTGATGTTTTCCGTGGAGGGCAGGTGTAAGCAGGGCAGGGCTGAAGACCTGAGCCTGCACTCAGCACCACCAACCCCCATCCCCATCCCCCTCACCCCTGCCTGCAGGAAAAGCAGCCCTGGAGATGGAAGGGAGTGACAATGGGAGCTGAAGCTCTCTTACCACCCTGAGACAAAGAAAGTTGTGGCTGCTGCGAAGGCTTTTCCTTTTGGGGTCTGCAGACTAAGCACCCTCTCAGTCCTTCAGCTACCCCACAGGAGCCAGGACATCCACGAGGACTCTTGATATCCCCCCCAACTCTCAAAACAGTTACAAAGGCCTCCAGAGCCTGACCTCCCTTTCCCACCACTCACTCAAAGTCACTGTCACTCGGGTGATGCTGGACCTTGTGCCAGGTGCTGGGGACCCAGATGAACCCGCTGTGGCCCCTGAACCTGAGTCGCTCTAGAAGGTGTGAAGACATAGAAAGGAGCTATTCCAGGGAGTACAGGGCTAGGCTAGACCACAAATGGATGCTGTGTCCAGGGGTAGGGAATGACCTCTCCCGGCAGTAGGGGGCAAACCAAGAAGCCAGAACATTAGGGTTGAGTTTGGTAAGATGGGGATCCAGCAGAGGGAAGAGTAAAGTCACAGAGGGCCAGCGGGAACCTTGTCTGGAATGGAGAAGTGCAGTGGAGGGAGGAGTGGACGAGGCTGCTAGGGGATGGGACTGAAATGCAAGGTGGGTGCTCAGGCTGGCCAGGGGCCTCACCCTCCTACAGGCCATGGGGAGCCACTGAGGACTTCCACGCAGGGGACCAAACTTAGCATCTGAATGACAGGTCTGGGTTATGAACAGGGCTGATAGAGAAGAAAAGGGAGACAGCCAGGCCCAGGGTCCCGGCATCAGTTCTCAGGAGAGCCGCCCCTGGCTGGCTCAAGGGCCTTCCCAGTGCAGAGTCAGGGGTGGCGGGGGCAGTGGTGGAGGTAGAGGATGGTAGACGTCCAGCCAGCCCTCAGGACTATGACTGTGCCCCGCCCCCAACCACGGCATAGTTCCTACCAGAGCAGCTCTGGCTGCTTCCTGGCAGGTTCTCAGCCCAGCGCACACTCGGATGCCCTGGGGGTTACCCACGCTAGCACTCCGCTCCAAAATGTCTGATTCCACTCATCTTGGCTTCAATATAGTTTAAAAAGGTCCCCCACCCACTCTCAAAAAGTAACAAAAAGAACACAGTAACAGAAGGAAATAGCAGCCTCTGTGGTCACTTTGTCTCCCCTGGTTTCATCATGTGAATTTCGGCTAGAGGTGGGGGGCTCATGATGGTGAAAACGAGCTCTCCAAAGGGAATGTGTGGAATGAGATCACGGGCGTGGTTGCACCATATAGACAATATGCTAAAACCACTGAATTGTCCACTTTAAAATGGTCTTACATCATGTGACTGACATCTCAACGTTGTGAAAACATGAATGTGGTAGAAAAAGCAACAGGAGTGGATGCCCGGTGTGAAGGATGGCCAAGAAAGAATGTGAGTTATTCTCACACTCTTGAGGGTTAAAGAAAGTCCCTGTCAACATGGTGGAGGCAGCACAGAGGAGGAGGAGGACGGAGGCAAGGACCCGGAGATCCTACCTCGCAAAGGTTGATGGGGGAGCCTCTCCTTTGAGCTGTTTTTCCAGGAGCTCTGGACCTGAGCTGACCCAGAGGGAAGCTGTGCAGCATCAGCTAGACCAGGGCCCATCTCTCACCGTGCTGAGCACGGGCCACAGGGAGGGTCCTGATGTCCAGGGAGAACCTCAGAGAAGCAGGTAGAGCCTCTGAGGAGCCTGTAGGGAACAGCTCGAGTTGTCTTCAGGGAAATCAATACTCAGTGTCCTGATTAGAGTGTGTCGTGGATTATGTGATACAAGTGTCAAAACTTAAAAAATTAAATGAATGCCTCAGTGATCCCACTCCTTAGGTATACACCCAAGAAATCTGAAAACACGCTCACACAAACACTTGTATGAGAATCTTCCAAAAATCAAACGCTCGGCCAATGTAAAACTTGTGCATGAAGTTCTGGCATTATTCACATTAGCCAAAAAGTGAAACCAACCCAAATTTCCGTCAGCTGATGATGAATAAAATATGGTACATCAAAACAACAAATAAATAACCTCCCAGATGATTCTATCATACAGGCAAGGCTGTGAGGCCCAGGGTGAGGGGTAGAATCTGCCCAAAGGAATCCCCTCACAAACACGGCCTCCTTCGGCTGCTCTGGGGGCAGGCGGCCTCGTCTTGATATCCTAGTTTGAGGCCAGACTCATGAGAGGCAGCCAGCCCCTAGATGCACCAGCTGGACTGAACGCGTCCTTCTCACCAACGCATCCCCAGCACCTGGCAGCTCCCGGCGTACAGTCGGTGTCAGGAATAGGGACCCAATCAGGCCTTTGCTTCATCTTCAGTGTTCTCCCGCTGTAACGAGGGCAGATGACTTAGCTATGGAACAGCTTCCAGTCATGAGCCTGAGCCTGTTCAGCTTTCGTCTCCGAGGGTGGACTCACACGGGGCATTTTTCTGATGGTCACAGCTTCATGCATGCTTCTCTGGTCTCCTGGCACTTGAGCTGTCACCACGCTACCAGAGCCATATAAAGATCAAGTTTCTCTCCTCCATGGGCTAGCCCCAACACTCACCAGCTACATCCCACCTATTTGCTTCCCTAGCAAGACAGTGAACTCTTGGTTTGAGGAGGTGACCACATTATCTGAATTTATCCTTTTAAACTTGACCGCTGAGCATGCCCTCAGTGTGGCCCCGAGAAAAGCACAGCCAGAGGGACTCCAAACATTGCTTCCAGCTCAAGCTGAATCTGGGCTGCTGCTCTGTGTGAAACATCAAGGTTTGTGTGAAAGAAAGGCTGGGATTTCTTGATTGGTGCACCATGAGTCTCTGAGGGTAGCTGGGTGATGCACTCTGGGAGAGAGAAAGGCAAGAGTGGGCTCTGTGGGGGAGGAGATACATTCCTGGGACTCAGTCACGGGGCAGGGCAGGCCCCCGGGCGATGGTGCCTCACAGAGTAGCCCCAGTGCTGGGGGCCTCCCCCAAGGCCATCTGAAAGGGTCTGTCCACAGTCAGGCGGCACAGTTAGGACCATATTCTGGGCCATAAATAAAGGATGAATAAATTTAAAAAGAATTTTAGTCATACAAGCTATTTTCTCGGAACACAATAGAATTAGAAATTGTAACAGAAAAGATCTCCAGAAAAATCCCAAATATTTGGAAACTAAATAGCATACCTCTAAATAACCCATATCAAAGGAGAAATCAAAAGGGAAATAAGGTATTTTGTTTTGTTTTGTTTAAACCACTTTATTGAAGTATGATTGATATATAAAAAGCTGTACATATTTAATGAATAAAATTTGATGAGTTTGGAGATGTGTACATCCACGAAACCAGCACCATAATCTATGCCATAAAATACCCATCATCTCCAAAGTTTCCTCCTGCCTTCCTTATTATTTTTCCGTGACAAGAACATAAGATCTCCCTCTTAGCAAAATTTTAAGTACACAATATAGTGTTGATAACTGTAGGCACTCTGCTGTACAGTAGACCTCTAGGACTTATTCATCTTGTGTAACAAACTTTGTACCCTTTGACTAACATCCCCCCACTTTTCCCTCCCCCTAGCCACTGGCAATCACCACACTAATTTCTCCTTCTATGAGTTTGACTATTTTAGATTTCTTATATCAGTGGTATCATGTAGTATTTGTCCTTTGGTATCTGGCTTATTTATCTTAGCTAATGTCTTCCAGGTTCATCTATGTTGTCACAAATGTCAGGATTCCCTTTTTTGATATAAAGTCTGAATAATACTCCATTGCATGTACATACCACTCTTCTTTATCCATTCATCTGATGATGAACATTTAGGTTGCTTCCACGTCTTGACTATTGTGAATAACGCTGCCGTGAACATGGGGTGTGCAGAGACCTCTTTGAGATACTGATTTCAAGTCCTTTGGATATTTAGTCAGAAGCGGAATTGCTAGACCATACGATACTTTAATTTTTTGAGAAACCTCAAAAAATTATGTTTGCCATAATTTTTTGCTTTCTTGATAATAGCCATCCAAACAAGTGTGAGGTGATGTTTCACTGTGGTTTTGATTTGTATTTCCCTGAAGATTAGTCACCTCAAGCCCCTTTTCATGTACCTGTTGGCCATTTGTATGTCTTCTTTTGAGAAATGTCTATTCAGATCCTTTGCCTATTTTTAATAGGGTTATTTGATTTTTGGTAGAGTTGTAGGAATACCTTATGTATTTTAATTATTAACCCTCTATCAGATTGCAGTTTGCAAATATTTTCTCCCATTCTATAGGTTGCCTTTTCATTTTGTTGATTATTTCCTTTGCTGTACAGTTTTTAGTTTGATGTAATCCCAATTATTTTTGCTTTTGTTGCCTGTGCTTTGATGTCATATCTAAGAAATCATTGCCAAGGCCCATGTCAGGAAGCTTTTTCTCTACGTTTTCTTCTAGGAATTTTACAGTTTCATAAGTTTAATTTTATGTTTAATTCCTTAAACAATTTTGAGTTGATTTGTGTATGGTATAAGAACACAATTTCATTCTTTTGCACGTGGATATCCAGTGTTCCAAAAACCACTTATTGAAGAGCCTATAATTTCCTCATTGTGTATTCTTAGCACCCTTACTGAAGAACAGTTGACCAAAATACCAAATTTAAAATTATTTTTTAAAAGATGTATAGCTCTTTAAAGACCCAATAGCTGAAATAAAATAAAAGTTTAAAATATTTTATTTACCCAAAAGAAGGCAGGAAAACAGTAATAGAGAAAAAATAGGGCAAATTTTAACAAGTTGATAGATTTAAACTCAACTATATCAATAATTTAATTAAGTAAAAATGAACTAAATGGTACAATTAAAAGCCAGAGAGTTTTACAATGGATAAAGAAGCAAGATCTGAAAGTGTGCCTGTCATGCTAAGAAACCCAAAATGGGATGACCTGTCAACACGAACTCCATAGGTCTACACCATGACACTGACAATGGTAAAACTGTCAGGGGAGCAGATAAGCTGTCCTTTCTAGTTTATTCAGAGGACCCTGATCCCTTTGACTCTGGAAATCTTTTTCACTTCAGAATCACCTATTTCCTGCATTTCTTTTAGCCCTGAAAGGAGCCCAGGCCACTAAGAATTGAAGGCTGAACTCTCAGCAGCCAGACTCTAGAGAAGCTGTGATTTTCTCTGTCTTTCCTGAGAGTCTCTCTCTGCTGCCTGAATGTAGTCTATAGCTTCTAAGTCAGCAGTATGGATGTTCTATGACAAATATCTTTCCAAAATCTCTTGAGTCTTCAGTTACCTGGGTTTCTTCATTGTGTCTCCTTTCCACTTTTGGGTATGTGTCATTTCATACCCCTTACCCTTTTCAACATACCAGGAGATGGTTAAAGCAAATAAATGTTTAAAGCATTAATAGCAACAATGTATTGGGTGTTTACTGCACATGTAAAAGTGAAATGTATGACAACAACGGAGGAAGGACTAGGAATCAAGGCCATACCGTTATAATCTTTCACCACACGTGAAGCAATCTATTATTTGAAGATAGATTCAGATTTTTCAAAATGTATGTTGTAAACTCTATGGCAATGACTAAAAAGATTTTTCAAAGAGGTATAAATAATAAGCGAATAAAGGAGATAAAATGAATTTTATTTTTAAAAGTGCTCAATAAAACTAGAGAAGGCAGAAAAAGGTAAAAAATAAACATAGAAGAAATGAAAATAGAAAACAGCTAACAAGACAGTATATTTTAATCCAACTACACAAACAATAACTTTAAAGGTGAATGGTTTAAGAATAACAGTTAGGAATTGACAGGGGCCGGCCCGGTGGCACAGCGGTTAAGTGTGCACGCTCTGCTTCGGCGGCCAGGGCTTTGCAGGTTCGGATTCCAGGCGCACACTGACGTACCGCTTGCCAAGCCAAGCTGTGGTGGCGTCCCATATAAAGTAGAGAAAGATGGGCACAGATGTTAGCCCAGGGCCAATCTTCCGCGGCAAAAAGAGGAGGATTGGCATTGGATAGTTCAGGGCTGATCTTGTTCACCAAAAAAAAAAAAAAAAAAGAATTGACAAGACTGGATAAAAAAAGCAAGACCCAACTACATGAGGTTGTACTAGTCAGGGCTCTCTAGAGAAACAGAACCAACAGAAGGATCATTGACCACTGGCTCACGTGATCATGGGAAACCAAGAAGTTCCACAATCTGCTGTCTGCAAACTGGAGAACCAGGAAAGCTGGTGGTGGAATTCAGTCCAAGTCTAAAGGCCTGAGAACCAGGGAAGCTAATGGTGTAAGTCCCAGTCCAAGTCTGAAGGCCCGAGAACCAGGAGCACCAATGTCCAAGGGCAAGAGATGATGGATGTCCCAGCTCAAGCAAAGAACAAATTTGCCCTTCCTCTGCCTTTTTTTTCTATTCAAGTTCTCAACTAATTGGACAATGTCTACCCACATTAGTGAAACTTACCTTTTCCTCAGTCTATTAATTCAAACATTAATCTCTTCCGAGAACATTCTCACAGACACATCTAGAAATAATGTTTTACCAGCTATCTGAGCATCCCTTAGTCAAGTTGACACATAAAATTAACCATTATAGAGGTCTAAAAGAAACCTATTTTAATAATATGATAGAAGACTTCCAGTTTCAGCTCCAACATGTAAAGAATTTGGAAGTCATAAATCACATCCTTAAAAGAAAAAGATGAGAAAACTGAAAATCAATGTCTTTTCTTGGACCCATCAGAGAACTTAGGTTGCACAGCAAATTGCCACCCCAAATCTGGATAGACAAGCAAGTCCACAGGGTCAAAGCTGAGATCCATTTACCTGAAGCAAAATCCACTGGGGCCAGCCCCAGTGGCCTAGTGGCTAAGTTCGGTGTACTCCACTTCAGTGGCCCAGATTCGGTTCCCAGGGGTGGACCTACACCACTCGTCTGTCAGTGGCCATGTTGTAGCCGCGGCTCACATACAAAAGCAGAGGAAGATTGGCAGCAGGTGTTAGTTCAGGGTGAATCTTCCCCAGCAAAAAAAAAAATCCACTGGAGCAATAAACTGGTAGGAATACTTAAATGTTAGTTTTGATGAATTGCTGCAGGTTGAGTGTGGGCTATCTTAAGAGTGAGAAACTTCTGGGAGCTGCAGTATGGGAGGGGCCACATATTCATGGGTTTTTACCTCCAGGACCCCACCAAATTCTCAGAGTAAAAACTTGAGAAAGATCCCCTCATGGCTCTGGCAGGGAGAAGAAGAATAGAAATCACTGAAAAATGTGCCCAGAGTGTTTTCCATAACAGAAACCTAGTCTCCAGGGGAAAGAGCCTTATGTGGGGTCACACAGTGTGGGTAGCTTACAGCACCAATGCATGTATCCACCAACTTTGGGGGCGGGGGCAGTGCAAGCCTAGGTTGAAATCTGAGATGGTCAAGATCACCCGGAAAAAGTGCAGAATAAACAGTCATTGCCAAACCGTCTTCTGGGAAGTCTTAATTGCTGCTCCCAGAGCTAAAATTTCCGTGGTGGATAAAGCTTGAGAAGTGCTGCATAATAAATACCCCTCCTAATGATTCACATAACACATTAATATAGAAATTAGAATAGACTCAGAAATTAATACAGACTCAGAGAAATACGAAGCAAAATTGAAAACTATTACAAGTTTATTCTCAATCCCGTTTGTGCATCAGAAGAGTTTTAATAAAGATGATACCTGGGCCCCATCCCATACCTGAGATGAGGGGCCAATAGCAACACTCCAAAAAGAGGCAAAGAATTGCAAATAAGAAGGGTAGCGTAAGAGAACATATTTTTCTCAGTAGAATATGCAAGTTCTTTGCAATAATAAGTAGTAATGGAAACCAGAATGTTTCACCCCAAAATATGCCTCTTTGACACAAAAATTATTTTGAGCTGAAGGCAATTAAGAAGCAGCAAACCCAGAAAAAAGCTCCCCCTTTTCTGCCTACAGGCAGGATATAAATTGTCCTTTTACTGGAGACAAACTCTTAGCCCAGAGACAGCACCAGAGGAATCTGCAAACAAACATTATTCCATTAGTTTCCTCACATATGTTTACCCTCCCACAGCCTGCCACCCTTGGAAGCCTAAAACTGTCATTTCTCCACAAATTTATTGTTCTTTGTTGAAGATACTATGTAAGCCAGAAGTCTAAGCCACTTTGAGTTACGATTCATTTTAGGTTTCTCCTGTGTGATGTGCGCTGCATGTGTTAATAAACCATTGTTTTTCTCTTGTTAATCTTTTTGTGAGTCCCAGCTGAAAACCTAACATGGGTAGAGGTAAAGCTTTACCTCCCCTACAGTAGTACAAAGGGGGGCTCATGAAGGCTTGAGAAAAGAGGAAAAGGTTTGGAATCACTGTCACCAGAAATGTAAAAGAAAGTCACGGGATGAAAAAATAAGTTTGTTTACCAAGCAGCTCAAAGAGCCCTCTTGAAGTCAGAGACAGAGACTTTGTGGCAGAACCCATCAACCTGGTTCAACAGCCCAGAAGGAAGAGTGGAGGAAAGGTACTAAGGAGTTTCCCAGAGGACTGGAAATTAACCAGGCAGGGATGGAGAAAGGCCTGATGGACAAGTATATTAGTTTCCTGGGGCTGCCATAACAAAGTACCACAAACTGGGTGGCATAAAACAACAGAAATTTATTGTCTCACAGTTCTGGAGGCTAGAAGTCCAAATTCAAGGTGTTGACAGGGCCATGTCCCCTCAGAAGCTTCTAAGGGAGGATTCTTCCTTGCCTTTTCCAGCCTCTAGTGGCCCCAGGCATTCTTTGGCTTACAGCAGCATAAACCCAGTCTCTCCCATAGCCATCTTCCCTGTGTCTTCACAGGGTATTTCTGTGTGTGTGCGTGTGCGCGCGCGTGCACAAATTTCCCCTAATTATAAAGGATACCAGTCATGTTGGATTAGGGGCCGACCCTAATGGCCTCATCTTAATTTCCAAATAAGGTCATATTCACAGGCAGGACTTCAACATATCTTTTTAAAGGGCACAATTCAACTCATAACAGCAAGTATCTTGGAGAGTTAATGAGAACTCAGCAGAAATCACTGAATCAGGGGGTTGCTCAGGCTGAAATAGGAAGACAAGCCAGGATGGGTTGAGACATAGGATGGGGAGGAGGGCTTAGGGAGGGTGCTGGAAGTTTGTAAGACTTGTTAGATCACTACCAGAAAGTCTATTGACAGTCTGGGAAGAAACATATTAAAAGTGGTGGGATTATTGATAACTTTAATTTTCTTTACACTTTTTGTATGTTCCAAATTTTCTACAATAAGTACATCATGACTTTTATAACCAGAGAGAAACAACTTTTTTTTTTTTTGGTGAGGAAGACTGGCCCTGAGGCTAACATCTGTTGCCAACCTTCCTCTTTGCCTGAGGAAGATTGTCACCGAGCTAACATTTGTGCCAATCTTCCTCTTTTCTTTTTGTACGTGGGACACCACCATAGCATGGCTTGATGAGTGGTGTGTAGGTCCACGCCCAGGATCTGAACCCGCGAACCCCGAGCTGCTGAAGCAGAGCACGCAAACTTAACCACTACACCACCGGGCCAGGCCCAACAATCATTATTTTTAAAATAACTATCCAGTAACTGCTGCAATCCTCTGAATGCATACGATCTAGAGCAGAAAGTAAGGAAAACACACATACAGGATAAAAACGGAACAAAATAAAAATCTGAAACAAAGATGAAGCTGATCTACAGTCCCTGGACTTGTGGGATCAATCCCACAAACTGATCCCACAATTTGTAAGAAATGAATGTAGAGTAGAAAAGAGTGTAGGCTTTCATCTCAGATAGATCTGGATTTAGTCCCAACACTCCCATTTGCCAGCTGAGCAATACTGAGCAAGTTACTCTCAAGGTTTGTTTTCTCACTTGAAAAAATAGGATTTTAATTTCCATCTCAGCAAGCTGTTGCCAAGAATCATGAGAGCATTATATGAAGAGGGTAGCACTGTGTAAATACTAAAGTGTTTCCCAACATGTTCGGTATGACGTTAATTACCTTGTATATACAGTATATGAATTTGACAGATGGATAGCATAATGAACACTGGAGGGCAGAGACCTGGTCAGTGAAGAAGAGTAACAGCACAGGCAGAGTAAGGGAAGATTTCCTCAATTTTCTGATCCAGAAAAGTGAGGGATATCAGAAGTTACTGGAAAGAGGACGAATTACATGACTAAATAGAAAGGGATTCTATAAACCTATCAAATTTCAGAAAAAGTGACATAAGCCTATAGGGTAGGATGCCGATGCTATGTGCCCACAGCACCAGTCAGGATACTTCAGACTGCAAGTGACCAAAATGCAACTAAAACTGCCTTATACAATAAGGGAGCAATAATCTCATATAATAAGAAATTTGGGATTAGGAAAATTCCAGCAGTTGAATGATGCCAACAAAGACCATATTTCTTCTTCCTTTCCCCTATTACTGTGCTCTCCTCGATTCCAATACAGCCGCTAACATCAGAGACGCTGTGTCTTCCCAAATAACTCTCTAAAAGCTACAAAAACTTTCCCCAGAAGCACCCTGGAAAACTCCTCATCCTATCTAGTCAGCCAGAATTACCATGCATGGGACTGCCTCTCCTGAAGCATGTGGAGGGCGCATACCAAACAGTTCAATTAGGAAGACCCAGAAGAGAAGGAGAGAAGTGCGCCAAGTGGCCACTGGAAAGGCAACCCACAGGGTCTGCGGTATCCGTCTATGCACAGGACATCCAGGGAGCTCAACGAAACATGAACTTGGAATCTGAATGGACAGTACTGATGTACTATCCAGGATCAATATGTATGAAGTGAGAGAAGAGGGTCAAGGGATGTATGTCCCTGGGCTGGGGTAATAGGGAGATGTATGTCTTGGGCAGGGGAAGAACAGCCTCATTTCCCACCAGTCACTGGTGGGATAACTAAAGATGCTAATGGACTCAACCAAAAAAATGGCCGGAGACGTGAGATGAAAGAACAAGAAAAAGTGTGTAGGTGCACTCCATCCACAGCACTGTAGAATGAGATATCCCCAGCCCCAAGATCTAGGAAAACTCCCACCCGGTGAAGAGCCGGCTCTTGCTTGGTAGGACTTACAGGGAAGCTTGTTAGGGGCCGATAGCCAGCAGAACTCCAAGAAATAGCCCAGATCCCCACATGCGGGGACATTTTTGAACTATCAACAATCCCCATGATGTCCTCCCGACATACCCCCACAGCAATCTCCAGGCTATCTCGGTTCTCAACTTCCCAGTAATGTTTCCCGGAAGTGAAAACGTTTTTTCCCAAAACACAGGGTAAGTGCTGAAATCTCTCCACAAACTGTGAGGTGTTCTGAGGATTCCTCCATCCAGCCAAGTAGCTCCATGCTGTAGAAAATAATGGCCAAGAACTGGCTGACGCTCCATTTTTCACATATCTCCCTTCCTGGGAGAAGACAAGTTTCGGGTGAGCTGTGTCTTCAGCCAGATTTATAGCCACTGCAGAGAAAATGAGAGCTGAGATAAATAAAGCAACAGCTTACCACCAACCCGCCTCCAGGAATGCCCATCTGTTCCAGCTTCAGCTCCATTCTTCCCCTCTTAACAAGTACTGTTAGGAATGAGACTCCTCATTGACTCTCAAGTGATCCTCAGCTGGGCCTAGCAGGCCACAGCCTTTAGCAACCTGAAATCTTCATTTCCTTTCTACTATTAAAGACTAAGACCTATAAAATGGGGAGCTCATTATTTCATGGCTCCAAGTCTTCACAATCAGCATAAAATTTGGAGAAACGTTAACAAATTCTGACTTGTTGAATCAGGACCAGATCACCACCGTTGACTGGCTGGTTCTTTGTACAGGTACACACGGATGTCATGACTGACAAGGTTTCTGTTCACTGGGCAAGCCCCCATAGATAACTCAAAATGGAACTCCTTAACCTAAGTCTCCTTCCACTTTCTTGGGACTAATTCCCCCTCACATGCAGACATCTTGTCTTCTCTGTTCTCTAAGGTGTAAGAGCATTACCTCCATTCAAACACTCACACTTTTAAATCTTGAGATTATTTGACTCTTCTTTCCCTCTGGCCCTCAATGGCTGATTAGTCACCAAGTCCTATCAATTCTACCTCTGAAATACCACTCAGGGTCTTTTCCTCCTCTCCATTCCCACTGCCAGTCTTCACTCAGACCTTCAGCATCTCTCACCTTAACTGTGTCTATAACCTCCTCCCTGCCTTCAAATTCTCTTCCCTCTCAGACTCTCCATGTCTCTCTAGTTGTTTAGTTTTTTTTAAAATCAGGAATGGATGTTAGGTTTTGACAAATGCTTTTTCTGCATCTACTGATCATATAGTTTTCCTTTTTTAGTTTGCTAATGTGATGAATTACATTGATTTTTCAAATGTTGCACCAACCCTGCTTTTCTGGGACAAATCCTATTTGGTTGTGATGTATTATCCTTTTAATACATTGTTAGATTCAATTTGCTAAAATTTTCTTTAGAATTCTATGCTCATGAGAGCCATTGATCTATAGTTTTTTTCTCTTGTAATGTCTTTGTCTGATTTGGCTATCACGGTAACACAGGCCTCATAGAATGAATTGGGAAATATTCTCTCCTCTTCATTTTTTTGTGAGAGTTCACATAGAATAGATATTTCTTAAATGTTTGGTGAATTCACCAGTGAAACCATTTGGGAAGGTTTTTAACTACACCACCAATTTCTTTAATAGAAATAGGGTTATTCCAGTTATCTATTTTTTCTTGAGTAAGCTTTGGTCATTTGTGTCTTTTAAGGACTTTGTCCATTTCATCTATATTGTCAAATTTATCAGCATAAAGTTGCTCAGAATATTCCCTCATTATTATTAATTTTTTTTTTGCTGGGAAACATTCGCCTTAAACTAACATCTATTGCCAACCTTCCTCTCTTTCTTTTCCCCTCCCCAAAGCCCCAGTACATAGTTGTATTTTCTAGTTGTAAGTCCTTCTAGTTCTTCTATGTAAGCTGTCACCACAGCATGGCTACTGACAGACAGTTGGTGTGGTTCCACAACCGGGAAACGAACTCAGGCCGCTGACGTGGTCAGAGCGCTGAACTTCACCACTAGGCCATCAGGGCTAGCTCTTCCCTTATTACCTTTTTAATATCTGTAGAATCTGTGGTGATGTTGCCTCTTTCATTCTTGATATTAGTAATGGGTGTCTTCTCTTTTTTCTCTAATCATTCTGGTTAAAGGTATATCAATAAAATTGATATTCTCAAAGAATCAGCTTTTGGTTTCATTGATTTTTCTGGTTTTTTTCTGCATTCTGTTGCAATGATTTCTGCTCTGATTTTTATTATTTCCATTCTTCTGTTTACTTTGGGCTTTATCTGGGGCTCTTCTTTTTCTAGTGTCTTAAGGTGGAAACTAAAGTCACCAAATTGAGAACTTTCTTCTTTCCTAATATAGGTGGTTAGTGCTATAAATTTCCCCTTAAGTATTGCTTTAGCTGCATCCCACAAATTCTGATATGTTGTTTCCCTTTTCATTCAGTTCAAAGTATTTTCTAATTTCCCTTTTGATTTCTCCCTTAAGTCATGGATTTTTGAGAAGTGTCTTAACACTTGGGGATTTTCCGGGGATATTTTTGTTATTGATTTCTAACTTAAATGCATTATGGTCAGAGAACATACTTTGTATGATAAGAATCCTTTTGAATTTACTGAGATTTGTTTCATGGCCTACACTGGTCTATTTAGGAAAGCGTTCCAGGTACACTTAAAAAGAATGTGTATTCTGCTGTTGTTGGGTGTTCAATAAATATCAGTGAGGTCAAGCTGGTTGCTAGTGTTATTCAAGTCTACTAATCCTTTCTGATTTTCTACCTACTTGTTCCAAAAATTATTGAAAACTGCAGCTATAACTGGATTTTTCTATTTCTCCTTGCAGCTCTATGAGTTTTTGCTTACTGTATTTTGAATCTCTATCATTAGGTGTATAATTGTTTAGAACTGTTATATCTTCCTGATGAATTGATCCCTTTACCATTAGGAAATGACCTTCTTTATGTCTGGTAATATTCTTTGCTCTGAAATCTCCTTTGATATTAATATACCCATTCCAGATTTCTTTTGACTAATGTTAGCATGGTATATCTTTTTCCATTGTTTTACTTTTAACATATACAGTTCTTTATATTTAATGTGTTTCTTGCAGCATACAGTTGGGTCTTGCTTTTTTATCCAATCCAACCAATCTCTGCCTTTTGATTATGGTATTTAGACCATTTATATTTAATATGATTATTAATATGATGAGATTTGTGTCTATCATCTTCCTATTTGTTTTCTCTTCGTCCTATTTGTTCTTTTTTCCTTTTTCTGCCTTATTCCTGATTAAGTATTTTTTTATGATTCCACTTTATCTCCTTTGTTGGCTTATTAACTATAACTCTGTTTTATTTTAGTGGTTGCTGTAAGGTTTACAGTATATACCTTTAACTTATCACAGTCTCCCTTCAAGTGATATTATACCACTTCACATATAAGAACCATATAATAGTATACTTCCATTCTCCTCTCCCAACCTTCATGCTGTTGTTGTTGTGCATTTCACATGTAAACATGTTACAAACTCCACAATGTGATTTTTTGTCTGTCTGTTTAAACAGTCAATTACTATATTAGTTAGCACTTGCCAGAGAAACAGAACAAACAGGACATGTATATAGAAAGAGATTATAAGGAATTGGCTCATGTGATTATGGTTACTGGCAAGTCCAATCTGCTTTTTGGGATGGCAGGCTCAAGACCCAGGGACAGCCAATGTTCCAGTTTGAAGGCCTTCAGGCAGGAAAAGCCAACGTTACAGATGAAGTCCAAAGGCAATCTGCTGTTGAATTTCCTCTTGCTCGGGGAGAAAGGTCAGCCTTTTGGTCTATTCAGGCATTCAACTGACTGGATGAGGCTCACCCACATTATGGAGGGCAATGTGCTTTACTCAAGTCTCCTGATTTAAATGTTAATCTCACCCAAAAACACCCTCACAGAAATACCCAGAATAATGTCTGACCAAATATCTGGGCACCCCATGGCCCAGTCAAGTTAACATACAAATTAACCACCACGATTACCTTTTAAAGAGATTTAAATAACAACAAATATATATATATTTATTCACATCATTACCATTTTGGGTGATCTTTTATTCCTTTGCATAGATCCAGACTTCCACTGGTATCATTTTCCTTCTGCCTGAAGGACTTCCTTTAGCATTTCTTGCAATGTTGGTCTGCCGGTGGTAAACGCTTTCAGTTTTTGTATATCTGCAAACATCTTTATTTCACTTTTGTTTTTGAAGGGTATTTTTGCCACAATTCTGGTTTAACAGTTTTTAATTTCAGTAAAGACTTTGCTCACTTGCAATGAGCAACTACCAATGAGAAGCGTGGTGTCATTTTTATCTTTGTTCCACTGTAAGTGACATGTCCTTTTTCTCTTATTGCATGTAAGATTTTCTATCGCTGGTTTTGAGCAAGTTGATTATGATATGCCTTGGTGTAGTTTTCTTCATAGTTCTTGTGCTTGTGGTTTGTTTAGCTTCTTAGATCTGTGCACTTACAGTTTTCACCAAATTTGGAAAATGTGTAGCCATTATTTCTGCAAATTTTTTTTTGTCTAATCTCCATCCTCACTCCTCTCCTTTAGGGACCCCCATTACCATATATAAGGCTGCATGAAGTTGTCCCACAGCTCACTCTTCATTTTTTAAGTTCTTTTTTCATCTGTGTTTCATTTTGCATAGTTTCCACTGCTCTGTCTTCAAGTTCACTAATCTTCTGTTCTGCAATGTCTAATCAACTTAATCCCAACCAGTGTATTCTCCATCTCAGTCATCACTCAGTAGTTTTCATCTCTAAAAGTTTGACCTAGGTCTTTTTTATATCTTCCATGTCTCTATATGCCTCTTTACAGAATACAATTATAATAATTCTGTGAATGTCCTTCTATGCTTATTCTAACATCTAAATCAATTCTGGGTCAATTTCAATTGATTATTCTCTTCACTATGGGTCATGTTTTCCTACCTTTACGCATGCCTGTTAATCTTTGATCAGATGCCAGACATTATGAATTGATATTGTTGGGTACTCAAACTTTTTTTTTATTCCCATCAATCTTCTTGAGCTTTGTCCTGGGATGTAGTCAAGTTGCAAACTTACAAGTAATTCAATCCTTTTGGGTCTTGCTTTCATGATTTGTAAGGTGGGTCCAAAGTAGTGCTCAGTATAGAGTTAACTATTCCCCCACTAATGAGGCAAGATTTTCCTGAGTACTCTACCCAGTGCTTCAAGAATTAAGAGCTTTCCAGTCTGGCTGATAGAACAGGCACTGTTCCTAGCCCTGTGAGAGCACCAGGAACTGTTCCTTCTAATCATTTTAGAAACTTCCTTCCTCACCCTCAGATAGTTCTTCACAACTACGTACTGATCAGTACTGTGCTGAATATTTAGGAGGTGCCTCTGTAGATTGTCAGGGTACTTTCTGTACAGCTCTCTCCTCTCCAATGCTCTGTGAACTCTCACTGTTTTGTTCTTCCTGGACTTTCAGCTCTATTCCTCAAGTCAGGGAGTCCACCTGGCTCCATCTCTGTTATCCCTCCCTGAGATGGCCTGGAAACCGTCACAAGGCACTAGGCTGGAGCAACCACAGAGCTCACCTCATTTGTTTCACATTTTTCAGAGATCATTGTCCTTCATTGCCTGATGTTCAGAATTTTGAAAACTGTTCTTTCACGTATTGGGTCTGCTTTTGAAGTTAAGTTTCAGGCAGAAGAGTAAATCCAGTCCCTGTTACTTCATTTTAGCTGGAAGTGGACACCCATAATATGGTTCTTAATCAGGGATGTGCACACGAGAATTTCCTGCATAGCTTTTACAACATGTACATGCCTTGGTACTTCCCTGGAGATCCAGTAAGTTTATCTTCAGTCTTTCCTACTCTCATCGTTTCAACCTCAGCCCCTGCCATTCCCCACAATGTACCTTAAGGTTTAGTCACATCAGCTACCCTCCCTTTGTTTTCTCCACACCTTAGCTCATGCTGCTGACTCTGCTTGAAGGAGTATATCCCCATTTTCCACTTGGCAAACTCCTACTCATCCCTCAAATCCTAGAACTGTCAGCTCTGCTGTGAAAACTTCCCCACTTCATCCCCAAGGAAGCTCTTCCTCTGTACTTCTGTAAAACTTTACTCATACCACTATATTACAGTGAGTGACATGTGTCTGTCTCTCTAATTTGCTTATGAATTCTTAGAAAGAAGAGAACAGGTTTTTTTCTTTTTGTATCACTAGTACCTTCTAATACACAGTATGTGTTAAATAAATGTTTCTTGAATGAAGCATATATCCATTTATTCCTTAGTTATTACCATTTTTCCTGATACTTCTGTTAGCTGCATGCTCTGTTTTCTCTTTCCTTTCCAGACTTTTCTAATTATTTATTCTCTTATTTGAAAGATTTCTAGGGAGCTCCATATCCTAGAAATTTTGCTCACCTTGGAATCGCTTCAGCATTTCCTTCATCATTGGTATCTGGCACACAGTCTTCACCTTCAGAACTTCAAGGGAATAGTTCACATCCTGGTTCTCACTCCTAAGAAAAGTACAGAAGGCTGCTCTTCTTAGGAGACAGCTAGGGCAGCCAAGACCCCCAACTCCTACCTGAAGCTTCCAAACCCAAAGCTCAAATCACTTCTCTCCCACTCCTCCTCCCAAAACTGAACAATAGATTCCTCCTCCACAGACCCCTCAAGCTGTGCCCAGATTGATCTACGGAGCCCAGGCTTTGTTTCGCCACTGCTCAGCCTATATCTTTACCATTCCACTCAGGCCCCCAAAAGAAAGCAGGAGCTCATACCTGGTCAACACATCTTTTGGATTCTGTGAAAAAAAGAAAGAAAGAAGTAAGTTATGAACCTTGCCCTTGAGATCTGGTACTCAACTTTGTGAGCAGGTATTTTCTGCCAGTTACTTTTGTTAATGTCACATGTGACGTGCTGCCAGAGCCAGTGGATTGACACAATGTAGTCTTTTTTCATGTGACCCCTCTGCACTATGTGACAACATCGACCAATTCTTTTCTTGAAACCCTATTCTATCTCCTTTGGCACAATGACATTAACTCTCTCCTGGCTTTCTGCCTATTTCTCCATCTATTCTCTTTCAATCACAGAAAATAACAAATGTTGGTGAGGATGTGGTAGGAATATAAAATGGTTCAGCCACTTTGAAAAACAGTTTGGCAGTTTCTTAAAAAGTTAAACATAAATATACCATATAGCCCAGCAATTCTGTTCCTACTATCTACCCAAGAGAAATGACAATATATGTCCACACAAAGAATGGCAAGCAAGTTTTCATAGCAGCATCATTCATAAGAGCCAAAAGGTGGAAACAACCCAAATGTCCATCAACTGGTGAAAAGATAAACAAAATGTGGTATATTCTACAACGGAATCCTATTTAGGAATTTCAAAAGTTAAGTGAATACAATACTAATATGTTAAAATATGAATGAATCTCAAAGACATTATACTAAATGAAAGAAGCCATATACACAAAAGACCACATATTGTATGATTCTGTTTACATATTTAGAAAAGGGAAATCTAAAGAGTCAGAAAGTAAGTTGTCTGGCGCTTGGAGCAGAAACAGAGGTTAACTATAAACAAAGCATGAGAGATCTTACTTAGGTGATGGAAATGCTATAAAACTAGATTGTGGTAAGGATTGCACAACTTGGTAAATTCATAAAAACCACTCAATTGTACACTTAAAATGGGTGAATTATATGATATATATATCATACCTCAGAAAAGCTATTTTTTAGAGTATATCAAAATGGTTAATTACCATATGAAAAAGTTCTCAACCTCATCAGTCATCAGGGAAATGCCATCTACTTTTGGGAAGAGGGAAGGCGTGGTGCTGATTGAGGACGTGAGATAACATATACACTATTCAGGATGGCTAAAATTAAAGAACTGACAATTCTAAGTATTGATGAGGATACAGAGCAACTGGATCTTTCACACATTGTTAGTAATGGTGTAAACTGATACAACCACTTTGGGAAACAGTTTGGAATTGTACTAAACTGAACACGTGCATGCCCTGTGACCAGGAATTGCTCTCCTAGGTACAGAAATGACAGAAATATATATGTGCACCAAAAAAACATGTTCATACTGCTTTTTTGTAACAGTAAAACTAGAAACAACCCAAATTTCACTAACAGTAAAGTGAATACTACGTTTTGGTATATTGACATAATGGGATACAATGCAGCAGGGTTTTTCAGCCTTGGCACTATTAACATTTGGGGCTGGATAAGTCTTTCCTAGGAGCTAGGCAGGAGGTGTGTTCTGTGCATTATAGGATGTTTCGCAGCATCCATGCCCTCTATACACCAGATGCTAGTTGTAACCACCCCCAAAGTGTGATGACAGAAACATTTCCAGACATTGCCCCTGGGAGAGCAAAATGACTCCTGGTTGAGAACTACTGCTAAGCAGTGACGAAAACAAACATCTACTGCCAAGTACAACAACATGGAATAATCTCACAAACATAACGCTGAGCAAAAGAAACCACACACAGAAGAGTGCATACTGAAAGATCCTTATTCAAAAACAGGCAAAACGAAACAGTGTGAGAAGTCTGGAGGGAGAATACCTCTGAGAAGAAGGGAAAGGGTACTGACTGGGGGCATGAGGAGGGCTTCTGGGATGCTACTCACATTCTATTTCTTGACATGGGTGGTGGTTACAAGGGTGGGTCACTTGGTGATAACCTGTCAAGCTTATGATTTATACATTTTTCTCTACACATGTTATATTTAAACTGTTCTTAAACATGTTTATTATGACAATAAAAATAATATTGCCAAAATCTGTGGACACAGTTAAAGCAATACATAAAGGTGAAAGTCTGCCATAAATATATAATTACCAGCAAACAAAGGGTAAATATGAATGAGCTAAGCATGCCAACTTGAGAGGTTGAGGAAAGAGCTACAGAGCAAACTCAAGAACCAATAAGGAAAAAAACAATAACAATAAGAGCAGATATTAATGATTCCACTGCAGCATTATTTGTAGTGGTAATAGTGTTGGGGGCAACCTGGGTATCCGTTACTGGAAGAGGGAACTGGCAAAATGTGGTGGATGGACACACGGATTAAATGTATATATAGCAACAGGAATGGGTCTTAAAAACATAGTACCTAATGACAAAAGCAAAGAACAGAATGCAACAAGAACTCTAAATCACTGCATAAATTAAAAATGCATAAACCCAAGCAATACTACATATTTTGCAAGAACACGTTCAAATAAAAAGGTAAAAATTAAGCACAATAGAATGTTTTTTATTTTCGATGTTTCTATGTTCCTAAAAAGAACAGAAGTGAGTTATAGGCTAAAAGCCAAGGAAATAATGAAAAAAACAGATGGATGGATGGACAGATGGATGGATAAATCAGTAAAATAAGTTCTCTTAGGTTCTGAGATTCTATGCTCCAGTTCCATCTTCTTTAATCACTTCCCTAACCTTGCACTTATGTTGGCTGATATATTTTTTTGTAAGCATTCTGCTGGTTCATGGGTATCTTTGAGGCTTTACACTCTGACTAGATGTTAAACCTCTATTTTAAAAACACTGTTTAAAGGTGTTATTTCAAAGATTCTGCTAGAGTATATATTTGGATACGTCATTGTAACTTCATTGCTCAAGCAAGTTGTAAAAGTTCTAGACAATTCTTGGAAATTATTACATTTAGATATCATCTACCACCCCGCTAGCAATTTCTTGTTGAAAATAACTAGTGAGTGGGTCATGTTTCTCTCTTCCTTAAGAGTAGAATAGAAAATTGTCTCCTTCTGATGAGAAACAACAGTAATGGTAGATTGAAGGTATTCTTGAGGATGCCCTTCAACGGTTCTTTCATCTTCAGTCACATGATATGGAGGAAAGAGAGGTTCTGAGGGATCTGAGACCAAAAGTGAATTATTTTAGTGAAACAAAAAGAAGACAGTCACAAATGTTGGATCTTATCCAAAACCTGAAAGAAGCTACAAGGACACTTTACCTACAGAGGATATAATGGTAAAGATTAACCCAAGGAAGGACTTTTGGTAACAAACTGGCCAAAAGACCCATAGCTAAGTGCTAATGAGTCAGAATCATAATCTTTTAAAGGTTGCAGGCTATTAAAAATTATTTAAATAAATATACCAATCAAAATCTAGGGCTAAGAACAAAGTTATATCAAGCTGTGATTGTAATGATTAAAAATTAGAGGGGCCACCCATCAACAGATGATTGGATAAAGAAGATGTGGTATATATATACAATGGAATACTACTCAGTCATAAAAAAAAGACAGAATCATCCCATTTGCAACAACATGGATGGAGCTTGAGGGTATGAAGTTAAGTGAAATAAGCCAGACAGAGAAAGACAAATACTGCGTGATTTCACTCATACGTGGAATATAACAAATACGTGAATAAAGAGAACAGATTAGTGGTTACCAGAGGGGAAGGGGGGTGGGGTGGGTGAAAGGGGTAAAAGGACACATATATACAGTGACAGACAATTATCAGACTACTTGGGGTGACCACGATGAAGTCTACTCAGAAATTGATAAATAATGTACACCCAGAATTACACAATGTTATAAACCATTATGATCTCAATAAAGTTATTGGAAAAAAAAATTAGAGGGGCCGGCCCCGTGGCCTAGTGGTTAAGTTAGGCGCGCTCTGCTTCGGTGGCCCAAGTTCATTTTCCGGGCGCAGACCTACACCACTCATTGGCAGCCATGCTGCGGTGGCAACCCACATACAAAATAGAGGAAGACTGGCACACTGTTACTCAGGGCAAATCTTACTGAAGCAAAAAGAGGAAGATTGGCAACAGATGTTAGCTCTGGGTGAATCTTCCTCAGCAAAAACAAAAAGAAAAATTAGTGAGAAAGATAAATTTCTCTTAAAAACTGTTGATACAATTATCTACTTTGTGGTTTTATGTTTGCTCTGTTTTAAGAAAGAATTATAAATGTATAAATAAGATGAACAGAAGTCTTAGAAGTGCTTCAGATCTTAGATAAACCATTAGACCAAGTGAATCTAAGTATCTCATATTACCTGAGCTCAGCATAACTAAATTTCACCTTAATTTCCTTTGAATGGTGAATCTTTGACTCTTTAATTGTATAATGACAGTAGTAACAGAATTATCTACAGAGAAAATATTTCGTCCATTAAACCCACTCACCAAGAAAGACATTCAGCTCTAAAGACAAGAGTGAGTGCAGTTAATGATGTTAACGAACCCCTCCCCTGCCTGTCTCACCTGAAGCAACTCCAGGGTGGAGCTCTGGCTCTTCTCCCCCACCTCTATGATGAGCTTCTTCAAGGAAGAGATCATTCGATTGAGCCTTAATGTGTTCTCATTCCGTTTCTTCTTTGTCTCTTCTTCTTCTTTGCTCAGTCTCTGAAGAAACCATTGCTCTTCTTCAGCCAGAAAGCGGTGCAGCTTTGCAAACTCTGTGCTGAATCTCACTCGCTGATTCTTCATCTTCTCCTATAGCCACATGAGATTTGCTCAGTCTCGTGTTCTGCAGGGCCCTTGTCCCTAAATTCCTTGCACATCACTCCCCAACAATCCATGGTCCTTCCATCCTAATCACCTCCAGAAAAGCTCCTGCCCACGCCCCACAAATTTCCCCTACTCCTCTATTTACACTTACTTGATATCTTTGTACTAGTCTTTACAGTATTAATTCATTCTTTGTCACATTTGAGTCTCTACTAAAGCCATTCACTGCATAACAACATTTCAGTCAACAAAGGACCACAAATATAACAGTGGTCCCATAAAATTAGTGCTATATAGCCTTAGTGTGTGGCAAGCTATACTATCTAAGTTTGTGTAAATACCCTCTATGATGTTCACACAACGATGAAATCGCCTAACAACACATTTCTCAGAACATATCCCAATCATTAAGCAACACAAGACTGTAGTGACAGCAATGCCTTGTTTGTATACTTTTTAAACTAAAATGCACTTTCAGATTATTTAGTTTAGCTCTCAGAACCCCTACTGTTTAGTTTTGTGAAATCTTTAGACGTGCACGTGTGCACATGCATTGTGCCTCCCAACAAGACTACCATCTCTGAAAGCAAAGTCCACTTACTTTCCACAATGCCATGGACCCAAACCAACTCCAAACTAGAGTGTATATTTAGGAAAAAGTGGGAAGGAGGGGGGCACTACCTCAAAGTAGAGATATGAAGATGAAGTGTGTGGAACTCACATTGCCCAGAGCCACAGGTCAGTAGGGATAGATGCTTCCTGTTCTATCACGTTATCTGCAAGGGGCCTGACCACTGATAACATCCTGCATCCTCTTCCCAGCAAAATCCCTTGAGCAGCCTCAGACTGAAAGGGCCTCAGGAGCAAGAAATGGCCAACCACTTCTGCTGTTACCTTCCACTCTGTAGCATTCTTCACCTCCATGTCCTGCAAATGCATGGCTTTCTTCATCTTGGCCGTCAGACTACATTGAGTCTTAAGAAGTTTTTCCTGCCAGCAGAAACATCTATCAGAGAGAAATCACCTCCCCAAGTAGCCTACTTGTTCAAGAGCTAAAACTCACCTAATCCAAACAGGGAATGAGATTGAGAAAACGCTGAAGGTCACAGGCCTATATGTAAGAAATATTCTGTTCTGTTATCATCAAAACACTAGAGTTTGTCTACTAAGCTGGCAAAAACTAAAAACTGTTAGAAGATTAATAAATACCTAGCAATGGCAAGGGAGAAGGCCTCTGGCACCATAATACTAGAAGCGTAGAAAGGTGCCATCTCTTTAAGGGCAACTGGCAGAATTTAACAACATTTAAAATGTGCATAATCCTACTTCTAATAATCTATGCAATAAAACACTAGCAAAAAATAATCAATATGTATGGGAATGTTCACTGCAGCATTATTCATTACCCATCAATGGGGAATTATTAAATAAATTGTGGTGTACTCATACTCCATCAACTTCCAGTAGCTCTCTACATATGGACATGTTATATTAAGTTAAAACTAAGCTGTAAAACAATAGTATTGTATAATTCTGTTTTAAAAAGAATAATTATACATGTGTCTAGGCATGTGTGTGTGTGTTTGTATTTGAACAGAAGTAACATCTAGAAGGATATATACCTAAGTATTATTAACACTGGTTATTTTTGGGGAATAAAAATGGGTTGGAGGTAGGGAGGGAAGACTAGAAATTTTATAAATCTCTGTTTTGTTTGAATTTCTACAGGAGGCATACACCATTTTTGTAATTTAAAAACCTGAATAAGCTTTTAAAAAATAAAACGAGTCAATGAGCATTAACAAAGTAGGCTCTGTACAGGGGCAGCACATGATAGCAGAATGTCAGACACAACCTTAGAGAAGCGGGCAGGTTAGAGACACACACAAGGGAAAACCAATAGGAACTGATGACCAAGTGGTTACAGGAGCAAGGAGTCCCGATTTAGCCCCTAGGTTCTGACATGAGCAGCTAGATGGATCGTAGGTTATTTACCAAATTAGGAACTATAGGAAAATGAGCAGTATGTAAACAGAAGGAAAGAAAATAAATTCAACTTGAATCAAGCGAGTTTGAGATGTCTGTGGGAGAGACAAGTGGATATAGTTAGCAGTTAAGAGTCAAAAAAGAGATCTGAGCTGCAGAAGCAGATTTAGGGATTAAAGCACAGATAGCAGTGGAAGCCACAGGTGTGAGTAAAATCACTTGGTAAGACTCTATAGAGGAAGAGGAGGATCAAGGCTAGAACTGGGAACAACCATATTTAAGGGGTATGCAGAGGACAAAAATCCTGCAAAGCAGCTAGATGAGTGGTTGGTGAAAACCCAAAAGAGAATGGTTTCTTATACACCAAAGGAAGAGAAAATTCAAATTAAAAAATGGTGAATATTGTCAAATGCTAAAGTTGCCTAGGGCAACTTTCCATTAAGTCTGAATGTGTCAAAACAAAAAGCTAAAAGAAAAAAAAATGAATAGAACTAAGAAATAAGCAACACAATTTTTTTTAATTCTTCCCTAGGAGAATTAAAGAAAACTAAGCGTTATCACTTTACTTCCAATCATTTACAAATGACAATGGTTAAAATAAAGTTAGATAATTTAAAAGACTGACAACTCCAAAGTTGGCAAGGATGTGGAGCAACCGGAACTCTCATACAATGTTGGTGGGTGTGTGAAATGGTACAACCACTTTGGAAAAAAGTCTGGCATAAAACTAAACATACATTAATCCTAGGGCCCAGCAATTCTACTCCTAGACCCAGGAAAAATGAAAACGTGTGTCCACAAAAAGACCTGTATGAGAATATTCAAAGCAGCTTGTTCATATAATGGAATACTACTCAGCAGTAAAAAGGAACAGACTGCTGATACAAAATGGATGAATCTCAAAATCAATGTGCTGAGCAAAAGGAGCCTATAAGAAAGAGTACAGACTATATGATTCCATTTACATGAGGTTCTGGAACAGGCAAAATTAATCTGCGGTGGAAAAAATCAGAACAGTGGTTGCATTGGGTAGGGGGAGGGAGCAGAGATTAACTGGGACAGGGTATGAAGGAGCTTTCTGGGGTGATAGTAATGTTCTTTATCTTGAGAAGGGCTTGAGGTGCGCAAGTGTATGCATTTGTCAACAGCTAGCAAATGTACACTTAAGATGTATTTAATTGTACTAAATTTTACCTCAAAAAATACCATAAAAAAAGTTAAATCTGGTTAATGATATGCATGCTAAAATATAGAAAGAAGTGTACTATCTGCAATTAACTTTAAAATGCTTCAAAATAAAATAAGAATTGATGGATGCAGAGAAGATATAGATAGATGCATAGACAGGTGATAACAGAGTAAAATGTTAATGGCAGAATCTAGATGTGCGTATACTGGTGTTATTATAAAATTCCTTCAACCTTGATGAATGCTTGAAAATTGCATAGTAAAATGTTGGGGGAAAATAAAATTAGGTTACAAATGGATTTATATAGTTCTGTTATATACCATAAAATCACCTGTGCCATTTTCTTTCTAACACAATGTTTCCTAACATTATATTTATTACCCCTAGTTGTTAACTTAAATAGGCATAGAATCCTGCTACTCAGTAAGCCAGCTCAAGTAATTTTATTCCTTTATTCAATTATATATCTGCCACTTTGTGATCACTGTCAAATTTGATATATGTGTGAGACTTGTAATGATATAAATAGTACTTTGAATGTGACCAAGATTTTTTTTTTATGTTTTCACTGTTGTTTGATAATGGAAAAAAACTAAATAATCCTTTAAATAGAATGTTTCAAATTTTTTAAAAGCCCTTAACAATTCCAATATGCATGAATTATCCTGTATGGTTGGTTCTATTATCCAAGACTCTACCTAAGTCTTTCTGAATCCTGCCACAGCTGGGATCTAAACAGGGCCCAGGAGTAAACTTGGGAACCCTTGGGGAAGATTAGAAAACTCCTTCCCTGCAATGACAGGAACTGCCACACGGTGGCAGGAGGGCAACACCAAGCACGTCAAAGACAGCGGTACCAGAAGTTGAAAAACTCACTTTCTCTGCATTTAACATCAGAAAATTGCATATATGTAAAACCCTAAGTATGATAAAAGAGCATACATTTATAGAATGAAGACATTTGCTGACTTGTGATCATGTGGTTCAAACAACATTAAACTTCAAATTAGATCTGAGTTTCAGTCCAGACCTTCACAAACTAGCTGTGTATCTGAGCAAGCCAGCCTCATACATTTCCTGGGTCGCAGCTTCCTTACCTATAGGATGAAGACAACTGGACTAGCTGGTCCCTTAAATACCTTCCCAGCCCTTAGGTTCTGTGAATTTCAGTCATTGTAACCTCTGCATTCAGTCCAAGCAGGAAGGTCTACCTCCAAAATACACACCAAATCAGCCTACCTGCCATCCCTAACGCCACCCCTAGTTCAAGCCACCATCATGTCTTGTCTGGACAACTACAATAACCTCCTGACCGGTCTTCCTACTTCCAATCTTGTCCTTCTCTTATCCAATATCCACAGAGCAGCCAGAATAATCTTTTTAAAAACAAATCAGATCCTGTCACTCCCCATTCTTCACTGGAATCCCTCACCACCAAGAAAATTCAAACACCTTATTATGGCCTGCCATAACCCCACCCTCGCCTACATCTCCCAACTCATCTCGTGCTACTTTTCCCCTTGCTCCTGATGCTCCAGGTGCGGAGACCCTCCTTCAGTTCCATAAATACGTCCAGCTTTTCCCAGCCTCACGGTCTCTGAATTTGCTACCCACTGCCTGGAACGTTCTTCCCACAGTTCCTTAGATGGCTAACTATCTCCTTCTCGTCCATCAAGTCTCAACTGAAATGTCACCTTCTCAGAAAAGACTACTCTGTTCACCTTACTAAAGCCCGTTACTTCTCTGCCACGGCACATCATTTCTTTCACAGCACACAACACAATCTGTGATTATTTCGATTATTTGTGTGTCTATTGTTTACCTTCCAACCCCAGCCCAACTAGACTGTGAGCTCCATGGAAACAGTCTTCACCTGCCTCATTCACCACTGTATTCCCAGTGCTGTGTCTGACACAAAACAGGTGTTCAATAAATATTTGTTAAATGAATTAATAGCAATGGAGGGATTAGCTCCTAGAGTCAGTGGACTAAATACTGGCATGAGGAAAAGAAGAATTGCATTTGGAAGCCTTTTCCATGCAAACAATTTGCTCCCTGAAGCTTATGAAGCTATTTCTTTCTCTGTTCTCCCTTTCTCCCCCACCACCAATGACTCTCTTAAAAATAACTTCTGTTCTACACAATTTTTTGAGATTTCCCTGCATGAAAGTACTAAGCTGTAGGTCCATGGTTTCTATCTTGTACATTAGAATCACCTAGAGAACTTTTAAACAATGCTGATGCCAAGGGCCCCACCAACTGAATCAAAATCCTGGAGGGAGTGGAGAGAGGCCTGGCTTGGCTAGTTCTTAAAAGTGTTCTCAGGTGATCCTAATGTGTATCCTGAGCCACTGGTGTGGCCCAAGAGAGCAAGCAGAGTGGGCTAGGAATTCATCAAAGCAGGTTTCCTGGATGCAGTGCTCCGGGACTCAGAGCCTGAGAGGAAGCATCTGGCACACTGTGTGCAGGGCCAGGTGTGGGCATAGAATGGGGGATATTTTCCATGAACTTAGGGAACTCCCAACTTTTAAGACACAGTGCACCCAACTGAGTTTGTGCTGGGAACGGGATGGTGGAAACAGGGCAGATCCACCCATGAGCAACTTAATGTTTTCTAACTTGGGGTGGGGGTGGAGTTGGAGATGGATGAATGGAGCTATGACTAAGCAGAGAAGGGTGCACAGGAGGACAGATACTGGAGAATTCTGCCTAATGACCTAACTCCTGAACAGCCGCCCAGTCAACCTTGTGACATTCAACCCACCCCAGCATTACCCTTACCCACTCACTCCCCGTCTGTTGGACCATTTTGTTTAATCCTGAAATCCCACCTCTTCCAAGAAGTCTTCTCAGCTAGATTAGTTGTAGCATAACGAAAAGTGCAGTGGACTAGGGGTTAGAGGACCTCAGTTCAAGCTTAGCCACTTCCTAGCTCTGTGCCCTTGGGCAAGTGACCTCACATCTCCATGCCCCATCCACGAAATGGGAATAAGAGAATCCATCTAACAGGGTTGCTAAGAGGATTAAAGAATTACTATATGAAAAATACTTAGAACTGTGGGTGGTACATAAGCCATCAATAACTGATAGCTAGTATTAATATTATTATTATTGCTGAAGATTGACGCTTTAAGAGTTATTTCCCCCTTTTCATGCTAGTATTAATATTATTATTATTGCTGAAGATTGAAGCTTTAAGAGTTATTTCCCCCTTTTCATGCTAGTATTAATATTATTATTATTGCTAAAGATTGAAGCTTTAAGAGTTATTTCCCCCTTTTCATACCCATCCACTTACACTTGCCTCAGCCCTCTCCTACAAATGTATTTTCCTTTCCATTTCTCTGATGGGTCCTTTCAATCTCTTTTGGCTACTAAGCATTGGTGTTTCCCAAGCTTCTCTTCACGCCCCTTTTTTTTCCCTTTATGTGGTCCCCCTGGGTGAGGGGCCAGTGGTGCAATGGATAACGTATCTGATTACAGATCAAAAGATTCTATGTGGTCCCCCTGGGAAACTCACTTCTGCTTACTTCTTCCATGACTTCAGGGATAGGCTGATGATTCTAAAATATTGTGTTTCTACCCTCCTATGTCCCCTGCCTCCTGTCCCTCTTCCTCGGACTTTCTGTCACAGTTACTTCACACTCAACATGTCCCAAATGAGCACCTGATATCTGGGCAGCCATCCTAGACTCCTATCTCTCCCTGACCAACCAAGTCCAATTAGTCACCAAGTCATTCAACTCCAGCTCATAATTAATCCATCCTCTCTTCTCCATCACCCCTGCCCTGCACTAATTCAGGCCCCTGATACCTCCTGCTTGAAACGGTGCAACAGCACCCTAATCAGTCTTCTCCATTCATCCATGTGGATGCCAAAGTGATCTTTCTAAAACAAAGAAACTGATAATGTCATTCCTTGCCTTAAAATCCTTCGATGACTCCCCATTGCCTCAAAGAGAAAGTTCAGTCTTTTTAGCTCAGTTAACAAGATCCCTCATGACACGGCTTTTGCCTCTTCCTTCAATCTCAACTCCCTCCACCCTCCCTCCCATGCTCTACACTCCAGAAGTACAGAGCAACCTCCAGTCCTCTTATATATCACAAGCTATTCCATGCTGCCACACTGCTGAATATCCTGTTCCCTTGGCCTGAATTCCCTTCCCTCTCCCGTACCTTGTTGTACTCACCCTTCAAGAATGAACTGATGTTTAACTCCTCTGTGAAGCCTTTCCTCACTCCTCACTCCGACCAGAGACCTTCTGTGTACTTGGTACAAACTTTGATAACTCTCACACATACTGAAATTATTCGTCTACAAGCTTATGTCCCCTACAAGACAAAGCCCATGTCTTTCTCATCCGTTTATGAGCAGATTCTAGAACAACACCTGCCATACAATAAGCATCAATAAAGATTACTGAATGAAGAAATGAATGTACACTTTCTAGACTAGCTTTGCACCTGTTTCCTGTTCACAGTCAGCTGATAAAACTGTATAGCATTTTACAATTTACAATACACTTTAACTTGTATCATTAAATTCTTGTATTCAACAAGTACTTACTAGATACCAATTCTGCTGGAGACCACTGGAGGTACACCGTCAGTAATGGAAGGGGGTGGGGCTACTCTGGAAAGGATGATCAAGGAAGGTCTTCAAGCTAAAAGCTAAAAGGATCTAAAGGATGGAAGGTGAGGGTAGAGAAAGAGAACAGGCTTGAAACAAAAGCAAGAAAGCCAGTGCGGCTGGAGCAGAGTAAGATACACTGATTTATTCAACTGAAGCTTCTTAACCCATGAGATAGGCAGGACAGATGAGCTCCAAATTCAAACAGTGATTTTCCCAACTGATAAATGAAGCTAGTAAAAAAACCCAGCCTCATCACTCCAAGCCAGGCTTTTCCCAAATCATCAGCTGTGTACAACATCTATAGATACAGACCCGCACTGCCCAATATAGCATCAATTAGCCACGTGAGCACCTGAAATGTGGAGCGTCCGGAGTGATATGTGCTGTAAACAGATTTCAAAGACCTAATACGAAAAAAAGGAAAATATCTCACTGATAATTTTTCATATGGATTAATGCTGAATGACAATATTTTGGATAATTGGGTTAAATAAAATACATTATTAAAATTAACATCACCTGTTTCTTTCTACCACTGGAAAATTTTTCAATTACATATGTGGCATATTGTTTCTATTGGACAGCACTGGTATACACCCCGTCAGTACGTCTGTCTTAAACTAGGAGCTCCTAGGGGCCAGTCCCTTGAAATTCTGCACAGTGCTGACTGAGCATTGCCCCTCCCATTCCCAGTTTTAACTCCAACTCTGAGATCCGTGTGTCACTTAACTTCTTTGAGAAGGGGGGTGGGGGTGTGTTCAAGCTTCCAGTGGGAATAGCAGCCACCTCGTGGGTCTTGCACGAGAACTGAGTATTCCGGGGCAACACCGGCAGCCCCCTAACTCTCGAAGATACCCGGCTCACCCGGTAGCTCTCGAAGGCCTCGTCGATGGGCGCCATGGCGTGGGCCTGGTGCTCCTGCGACTCCCTGCACACCAAGCACACGGGCCGCTGGTCGTCCTCGCAGAAGAGCCGCAGCGGCTCCCAGTGGCGGCCGCACAGGCCGGGGGGCACGGGGCCCTGGCGCCGGCGCCGCGTCTTCTCGGAGAGCCGGGCCAGGGCCCAGTTGGGCCGCAGCGCGGCGGGCGCCGACGGCTGCCGGCACTCCGGGCAGGGGAAGGGGCCGCCGCCCGGCGCCCAGCTGCGGTGCAGGCAGCCGCGGCAGAAGTTGTGGCCGCACTCGATGGACACCGGGTCCTCGAAATAGTCCAGGCAGATGGAGCACGTCAGCTCCTCCTGGAGGTCCTCGGCTTCCATGCCGCTTCTCTGCCCCAGAGCCGGAGTCGGGGTCGGACGTGAGGCCGCAGCCGCGGCCGGCGCCTCCCACCGGACGGGAAAGTGGAGCCTCTCTTCCGGGGTTCGGGACCCTGCCGCGGCGCGCGCCGGCCGGGGTGCGCCCCTTCCCCGCGCGGGCGCTGCGGGTCCGGACCGCTCAGGCCCGGACGCCGCAGCCGTTCCTCGCGGGGCGGCCGCGGCCTGGCCGCGGCGCATGACGGGAGGTGGGCTGCGCCTTCGGCCGGCAATAGAGATGCGGAAATCCCCCGGGAAGCCTAGAGGGGACTTGAGGAGCTCTCGGGTTTGAGGAGGGCGCGCTAGGGCTGCGATGGAGCCGCGGGTGGAGCAAAACGGGGAGGCGCCAGCGGACTTAGCCTGTCCGTCAAGTTTGAGGGGTGAGGTCATTGTTCGCCGGCCGCTCGGGGCGATTTAAGTTGTGAAGTCCTGGGCGAGCGGCAGCCTAGCACCCTGGAGGGCAGGAGGACTACAGGGGTCTGTGCAGCCGGGCCTGGAGTGGGGCTAAGGAGGCGCAGGGCCCTTTAGGCTTGCTCTCCGTGAAGTCTCCCTTTTTCGTTCAGCCTCATTCTCCTGGGAGTGGAACCCGTTCTCGGCCTCCAACTGCGAGGTCTACTTGAGTTCCCAGAAGGGCAGGATTTCCTACTGCCCCCACGAAGCCCACCAACTGGAAGCCCACCAACTCTCCTGGTGTTGGAGGAGTCCCGGGAACTGGAGAACCAACTTTCTTGGAGGGGAGCGGGAAAGGGAGTGTTTCCCTCACGAGCTAGTGGGGAGCTATCTGATCGCCCTGCCACCCTGATTTCCCTCTTTTTCTCCCCAAGCATAGGAGACAGACACAGGTAGAAGAATCCCATTCTCAGAGCATGGGACACACTCACCCAGTGCAGATGGGGGTACTAATAAGTTAGGGGAAGAGAATCTAGGATTCGATGGTCTCCCCCATATTGGAGACTTCCCATCAGTGTTTTAGGTGGTTCAATTCCCAGGAGGTCTGTGGGCTATGGGATGCTCTAAGGCAACTCTGGGTGATCTGCTATGAGTGGCTGTCATGTAAGATCCTGGGAAGGAGCAGATCCTGTAGCTGTTGGTGCTGAAGCAGTTCCTGATCCTCCTACCTGAGGAGGTCAAGACCGGGGTGCAAGAGCCTTGCCTGGAGAGTGGAACTGAAGCTGTAGCTGTTGTGAGGACATTGGGAAAGAGCTGGTAGGACCAGGAGAGTGGGTGAAAAGGAAATCAAGTTTTTTAAGTGGGAGTGCTTAGGATTTAGAAGCACAGACACATTGCCTTTTGGTACCCGATTTGAACAGCAACCACTTTGCTATCCCAAGAAACATTCATTGAGGCTTTCAACAAACAATATGCTTGTCTGTTGCAGGGAATTATCTATTTGTCTTCAATGGACTTGTGATCCTGTGTTTCTGAGGTGCTTTGTTTTTTATTCCTCCCACTCTGTTCCTTTTCTTATGGATAAAATTTTTTTGCTTTTGTAAGGAAGACTCACTCTGAGCTAACATCTGTTGCCAATCTTCCTCTTTTTTTTTGCTTGAGGAAGATTAGCCCTGAGCTAACATCTGTGCCAGTCTTCCTCTATTTTGTATGTGGGTCCCTGCCACAGCATGGCTGCTGAGCGGTGTATCCAAACCTGCGAACCCGAGCCGCCAAAGCAGAGCACCAAACTTAACCACTACGCCCCTGCGCTGGCCACTTATGGATGAAAATTTTAATTCTTCTTTTGTTCCAATATCAGATACTGTCTTTCCCTTAATATGCTCAGTAAGTATTACTGAATGTATGATTACATGAGTTGGAAAGGGGTTCCTATGATCTCTATTTTGGGGTTTTTGATAAAAGTCCCACACAATATCTAGTTTTAAAATGTTTAAATTATACAACTAATAAATGCATGTTCTTTGTAAATTAGAATTAGAATGAGAAGGAATCTGAGTCCAATCATTTTTTTTAAAGATTTTATTTATTTATTTTTCCCCCAAAGCCCCAGTAGATAGTTGTATGTCATAGTTGCACATCCTTCTAGTTGCTGTTTGTGGGACGCAGCCTCAGCATGGCCGGAGAAGCAGTGCGTCGGTGCACGCCCGGGATCCAAACCCGGGCCGCCAGCAGCGGAGCGCGTGCACTTAACTGCTAAGCCATGGGGCCGGCCCAAGTCCAATCTTAATATGGACCAAGCGGGAAGAAGTGTTCTTATCAGTTACCAATGTTTGCCATGAGTGTTTGTGGTGCAAGTATGTGTCTGTCTATGTATTGAGTGGCAGACATTAGGTCCTATGTCTCCTTAAGGTTCATGTCTTCTATCCTGCCACACTCCTGAGATGAATGTCCTTTTTCGCTGAAAGTATCGATGCTCCCCAATTCACAATTTTATTCATACAGAATTCATATGGAATTTCAGGGGACCCAAAATAGCCAACTATTTGAAAAAGAACAAAATGGGAGGACTCACACTTCCCAATTTCAAACCTTATTACAAATCTACAGTAATAAAAACATGTGGTACTGGCATAAGGATAGACATATAGATCAATGGAATAGAATTGAGAGTCCAGAAATAATGCTATACATCTACAATCAATTGATTTTCCACAAGGGTGCCAAAACCATTATATGGAGGAAAAATAAGCTTTTCAACAAATGGTGCTGGGACAACTGGATATCTTCATGCAAAACAATGAAGTTGGACCCTTATCTCACACATATACAAAAATTAATTCAAAATCAAAGACCTAAATATAAAGCTAAAACTTTCTTTCTCTTAGAAAGAAACAGGCATATCTTCATGGCCATGGATTAAGCAATGTGAAGGTTTAAACATAACCCCAAAATTATAAGCAACAATAGAAAAATTTGATAAGCTGAATTTCATCAAAATTAGAACTTTTCTGCATAAAAGGACACTATCAATAAAGTGAAAGACAACCCACTGAACGGGAAAGAATATTTGGAAATCATATATCTGATAAGGATCTAGTATCCAGAATATAGAAAGAACTCAACAACAAAGATACAAGCAACCCAATTTAAAAATGGGCAAAGGCTTTGAATAGACATTTCACCGAAGAAGACATACGAATGGCCAGTAAACATATGAAAAGATGCTCAACATCTTTAGTCATTAGGGAAGTGCAAATCAAAACCGCAATGAGATACCACTTCACCCCACTAGGAAGGCTAGAATTAAAAAATCAAACAAAACAAACAAAAATCAGAAAATACCAAGTGTTGGCGAGGATGTGGATAAATTGCAACCAGTTCATACATTGCTGCTGGGAATGTAAAATAGTTCAGCTACTGTGGAAAACAGTTTGGCAGTTCTTTAAAAAGTTTTAAAGAGTTACCATATGCCCCAGTAATTTCACTCCTAGGTATTCACTTAAAAACTAGTACATGAATGTTCATAGCACCATTATTCATAAAAGCCAAACAGTGGAAACAATCCAAATGGCCATCAACTGAAAAATGAATAAATAAAATGTGGTATAGCCATACAATGAAATAATATTCAACCGTAAAAAGGAATGAAGTGGGCCGGCCTGTAGCGGTTAAGTTTGCGCACTGCACTTCAGCAGCCCGGGGTTCACAGGTTCAGATCCCAGGTGCGGACCTATGCACCACTCATCAAGCCATGCTGTGGCAGGCGTCCCACATATAAAGGAGAGGAAGATGGGCACAGATGTTAGCTCAGAACTAATCTTCCTTAGCAAAAAGAGGAGGATTGGCAACGGATGTTAGCTCAGAGCCAGTCTTCCTCACAAAAAAAATTTTAAATTTTTTAAAAATTTAGGAAAAAGGAAAGAAGTACTGATACATGCTACAACATGGATGAACCTCAAAAACATGCTAAGTGAAAGAAGCCAGTCACAAAAGACCACATATTGTGTGATTCCATTTATATGAAAAGCCCAGAATAGGAAAATCTAGAGAGACAGAAAGTACATTAGCGGTTGCTTATGTTTAGGGGGTATGGAGGTTTGGGGGTGATACTTAAGTGTTGTAGGGTTTCTTTTTAAGTCGAAGAAAATGTTCTAAAATTGTGTTCATGGGTGCACAACTCTGTGACTATACTAAAAGCCATTGAGTTGTATACTTTAAATGGGTGAATTATATGGTAGGTGAACTATATCTCAATAAAGCTGTTTAAAAAGGGACTCTATCAAGGAGGAATTCAGACGGATGACGTTTACTTTCTTCTGTCCTTGGTCACTTGGCTGGGCTCTGGCTACAGTAGATAAGGGACTCTTTATGAAACACTTGTGTAGCAGAAAGAAAAATTGTTATTTTACTAGCTGTTGCCAAAGTGTCCCTTGGGGAACCAAATATCTTTCCTTAGGAATGGGCCTTCCTCATTTACTTGGGGGTACACTGGGATTCAGAAGGAGAAAACAACACTAGGTAACTGCTCTTTGTTGAGAATTTGAGGGCGAGGAAGGGCTGTGGAGAGAGATATTTCTGCAAAAAGGTGGAACTCAGACAGAAATGACTGACAGATTCAAGAAAAGAGAAGCCTGATATTCAGCTTTAAATTATCTGCTGAGTCACATTGTGATGTAAACGTCCCTTACTGTTATGCCTGAATCAGCAGTAAATCTCTACTGTCTTTTCTCTGTGGTATTGACAGGTATGCCTTTAAAAACTAGGAACGGCCCCACATAGGAGGTGCTGCTTTGCTGGAGACAATGGAGCAGCTGCAGTGCACCAAGCAGAGAATGAGAATTGAGCTGAAATCAGAGTTGTCAGTGGTTAAGGAGACATAAGCTTCTGAATTCCCAATGATCTTCCTAAAGGATGTGACTGGGTATTTGAATAAATCTAATCTATATATTAAAGGACACTGGGTCATATATGCTTGGAAGGCCAGAGCTTCTGGATATGACATGCTGCAGGGCTGGGGGCATTCATAGTTTACAGGACTTTGAAGGTGGGGAGAGCAGAGATTGTGGAACAACAGGAGAGATAAGTAGAGTCACTGAGACGGGGGGAGGATTGTCTTCAGCAACAGGAATGCCAACAACAGTAGTCAATATTTATTGTGCATGTAGGGAGTGGCACGGTTTTAATGGAGGCTTCTGCTGGCTGACTCGGGAACCAAGCCCATGAATATTATTATGCTGACACCAGAGGATTCTGGTGAGAAGGCACAAGCAGGAGTTCTTCAAGGCAATGCTTCAGACAGCATGGCCCATCTGGCCCTTAGAGATGCTTCAATAGCCTCTCATTTGTCATGGAGGTAAAACCCCACTCACAGGATATTTGGAAGAAGATCCAATCATAGGGTTTCCTTCAGAGGTGAGACAGATGTCTTCATAACTCTGCAAAGTAGAGAATCAAGCAGAAGCTGAGATTTTTCTGAGTGGGAAGAGACCTAAATGGGCAGGAGGCAACTGACTGAGCACTCTCGTCCTGGTTCGTTGGAAGGAATTATTGAACTGATAGGGATAGGGGTTGGGAGCAGTGGTCAGAATTTATGACATGTGGGAGTTGTATGTCCCAGAGGGCGAGGGACCTGCCATGGGAGATCATCAGGACAGGATATCAGGGGCAGGAAGAAAGAGTGACGTGAGTGCCCTTCTCACCTGCTTCTCGGAACTGCTCTCTTGTTTCCACCACCAGGAAGTTGTTGGTTGGTTCCTTGTGTCTTCTGGTACTCTCTGAAGTTGGGAAGTAGTTAGAAGAGGGAGATTTGTGCTTCCGGGTCCTCCACCATCTCCCCAGGCCCAGGAGCACAAGTTCCAAGAGAGTAAGCAAGAGACAGAGTCCAGTGACCCCAAACATGGTCTTTAGGAAGATGGTCTTCTCAGAGGGGCGAGACACATTACAGGTTATACTACCAAGGCAAGGCTCTCGACGACACACAAAGGAGCCTGGCATCTTGAAGCCATACAGATGGTACTGCCCCCCCAGGCCTGCCCCCTCAAGGACCAGTCGCACTCCCAGCTGTGCCACATAGGCCCAGAGCAGCCTGGGGCTTCCAGACCCTAGGGCATCTCTGCTATCCTCCCCTTGAAGGCCCAGGGTCTCCTCTTCCTTCTTCACCTTTTCCGATTCTTCCCAGTGCCAGATCACATGATACAGAGTGAAACCCATGTAGAGGACGCTGGGCACAGCCACCAAGATGATTTGGAAGGCCCAGAAGCGCAGTGGGGAGAGGGGGTGGAAGGCATCATAGCAGGTGGCCTTGCAGCCTGGCTGCTGAGTGTGACACACAAATTCACTCTGCTCATCACCATAGACCCCCGTCCCACTGGCAGCCAGCAGCACAAAACGGAATCCCAGGAGCACGGGAAGCAGGAGGCGCCCCACGTGGGTGGAGTGCCGGCTCTCCTCAGCCACCAGCTGCCTCAGGAACCTGCCACACATCCTGTTATGGAGCAGAGGACAGTGATGGGTGTGGGTGTGTTGCTCACTGTCCTTTAGGAGTGTCAGGCCACCTCTTCACTCCTAATCCAAGGATGGGTAAGGCAAGCCTCTTGCTCCTCCCCAAGGATCTGGTTGATCAAATACCAAGACTCGGATTGCACCTACTTAGAGTTAATGGAATCATGTATGTAAAATAATAATAGTGAGTCAGTGTGGATGTGGCTCTCTCTCTTCTGTCCCCTCTCTGTACTGCTGGAATGGAGAGGAACTCTTGGCATGGTAGGGGACCAGGATCTGTCTTTGTCTCTCCCTTTCCCTCCCTCCCTCCCTCTCAGCCCAAAGGCTGAATAGTCAGAGACCAGAATCCTCTGAAAACTGTTGCTTCCCCAGGTGATGGCTACCAGGTCTGGTGCTACAGTCAGCGTCAGCTGAACGAAATCAGTGCTGACCCTGGGGAGAATGTGCATTCTCTTGCTATCGGCTTTTCTCTGGCTCCATGCCCTCGGGTGCTCACAGGTGTGTCTGGGCAGCCTCTGCTCCCATCACAGTGGTGAGATTGAGATGCAGTTAGGTTAGTGGGCTGAATGGGGATCAAGTGAACAGAGTGTCAAGGCTTTCTTTAGTCTGATGTTCTTTAGACCTAACCAGCTTAGGAAAAGGAAAACATTTTGAAAGAAAAAAAACAGAATCTACTAGTTACATGTGATGGAGTTTGGGGCCAAAGCCAGAGCTGGCTGGATAAAAATTCGAAATTGGACTTTGCTTTGCCATTGTTCTTTGGGCTTATATCTCCCTCATGGTGAGAGGTGACCTTGGTCAGGGACAGGCTTCAGAAATTCCTCAGTTCTCTGGACAAATACCATCATGCTACAAGCCCAATTTGCCATCTTTAGTTTTGTCCTAATCAGCAGTCTCCTCAATGTCCCGCTGCTCTTCCTAACCATCCCACTTCAGCCTGAACTCTTACACACCTAGTTCCCCTCTCTCTCAGAAGACCATGCAAACCTCTCATTCCACAGAGAAAATAGACTCTTTGATGTGAAACTCCAGGGCTACTACGTCTCTCACCTTCATAGTCACTTCCTTCTACAGCATCTTAGAGAAAGAAGTGGTCCTACACTTCTCCAAGGCTACTCTCCCTTCCAGATCCATGCCCTTGGGTCTCTCCAGCTTCTTTAAGGATTTGATCCCCAAATTATCTTTCCTGTAATTCAAATAACCCAGGGTTTCCCCTCTGACTATGAACTTGCTTAGATTTCTCCTTTTAACTCTAATAACAATAACCCGAATTTCTAAGTTCACATGGCAGCAAATGAGACACAGCTAATTTGTCTCGTATCAGCTTCCCAATTATAATACCCAGAAAGATGCACAAAACAGTTTTAAATGGGTATTAGTGTTATAAACTATAGAAAAGACAAGGCCATATGCCAAAACTGAGGCAGAATGGTCACTTCTATGCAATCAGAAAAGATGGATTGAGATGCCTCTAAGGGTATCAATTGACCAGAGAAATACGTCGCCACTCACTAACTGTGAGAAACCATTTTTTGAGCCACTAGGAATGAGAGTGTGAACCTCTGCCTGCCCCTCAGAGGTATATCAGGCAGCTGAAAATTCTTTGCTATAAAATTGGGTTAAAATTTTTAGAAGAAATCTGTTTTCAGTCTCTAGAAAGATGCAAAATTGGTCTCATAATTAATGATGGCAGATTGAAGATAGAGACTTATCCCTTCTCATTCTCAAGGCTCCTGGAAAATGAGAGTAAATGGATCTTTAAACGTATAAACCGTGATGAATGGAGCAGGAGGAAGATCGCCAGTGGCACAACTGAAATCCACTTCGAAGGCAACAGGACAGATTTGGAGGAAAATCAGAGTGGGGTGCTGGAAAGCACCTTGGGTAATTCTTCCAGAATTCAGAGGAAGAAGATGAACAACTGAAGATCATAAAAGGTAAATAGGTAAGGGAACAAAATCTGTTTCCTAATGTGAAAATGCAGACAACAATAAAACAAAATCACTTGCTTAGTGGATGAAAAAGCACTTAGTGAAGAGCCTGAGGAAAAGCAGTTTCTCAATAAATGTTTAACTGAGTTTTGTTGGGAGAGACATTGAGCTCCACAGAGGACCAAAAGGAAGGTCAAGTTCTAATGCTGGTCCTGGGTTTCTCAACCTTGGGGCCTGATAATTTTTGTTTAGGGGTAGGGGGGATGCTGTCTTGTACGTTGTAAGATGTTTAGCAGCATTCCTGGCCTCTGTCCACACTCCTCCCCTCCCACCCACAAATGTCTCCAGTTGTTGTTAATTGTCCCCTGGGGTCAAATTCACCTCTGGTTGAGAACCATTGCCTTAAGGTCGCACTGCTCCGTCAGCTCCCCACTCTTAGCTTCAGTTACCAGCTCTGTAAAGCAAGATGTCTATACAAGAGCATGTCAACGGGCTTTCATTTGGTGGAGCATGATAAATAGCCCATTTCCAGGCTAGTTGTGCATCTTCCCTCAACCAGCCCCATCTGTGAGGATGCCTGCTGCCCCTCTCCGCCTCATAAGTCTACAGGGTCCTTGCACTTAGAGGAGGCAGCCCCAGGCTCTGAAGGTTTCTGCCCTGGCTCTCCTGGAGAGTTACCAAATGCTATCCTGGTAAATTCTTAGGTCTTGCACTCAGCCTCATCTCATTTCAAAGTGCAGGCCCAGGACCCTCTAAACGCATTTCCAACACATTCCCAGCAGACCTGCAGTTTAACACAGAGCAGGCCTGGCCTATTCCAAGTGTTGGGAATTTTAGTAATTTACAGAGGCCCTATCTCTGTTCTTCTCTCTCTCCCGTGCCCACCCCTGACCCACATCTAGACATCCAAATGTCCTCTGAGAAGCTCTTGGAACTGAACTGGGGTCTCCAGAGCTCACAACAGAGCTTTGGGGGTTTGGAAAGGAGAGAGGGGATAAAACAGGACAAGAAGACTTGCCTGAGAACTCTTTGGTTTGGAGTCCCCACAACTAATTCTGAGCACCTTTCTGTGTCCTTTGCCCCACAGCTATTATCACTGAAACAGTATTTATTCTGCACACATTCCGGGGCCTCATGGAAGGTTCAAACAAAATCATGCTCCATCTCCCACAGTCTGCAGACCAAAGGGAGTTTCCTATATAAGCAGAGCCTAAACACAGCCCTGCCTCCTCCCTCATCCCCTGCTTTCCTGGGACCCATCTGTTCCAGCTGTCCCCAGCCCACCTGTCTCATTCTCTGAGCCCCACAGCCTCCTCCTGCAAACGTGTCTGCAGCTTTGTCCTCAGGAGCCAGAGTCCTCGGGCCTAACTTGAGGACCTAAGGAGCTGAGGGCTCAGCATTGTTGACAAAGCTCAGCTCAAGGGACACCACTGTTTCTAGGAGTGGAGAAATAATTTGCAAATAAATCTCTTCAGGAAGAAGCTGGCAGGATCTGAGACCTGTCACGATTTCAATCAGTGAAGCGACACCTGTGAGCTCAAGAGCTGGGAGAGGGAGGAAAGCCCTAAGTTTGAGGGGATTTTCAAATATGTAAATAGATTTTTTTTAATTCCATCATGATTTTGGTAAGAATTTTTCTAAGCATCTCTATTCTTTTAGAGAAAAATTTCAGGATTCCGTTGGTGGCAGGTAACTATCTGAGGTGTAAGGGAGAGATGTCCACTGAGGACAGTGCTGGACCTGGCTCACTGCTCCCATCTCACCCCACCTGGCCTGGAAAATGCTCTATATTCTTTAATTCAAAGTGTGGTCCGTGGTGCAGCAGCACTGGCATCACCAGGTATCCAGAATCTCAGGCTGCATCCCAGGCTTAGCAAATCAAATCTGATTTTTAGTAGTATCCCCAGGTCGTTGGTGTGTGCATGAAGCGCAGTCTAGAGCCCCCCCACCACTACCGCAGGCCCTGAGCCAGCCCTGCTGCTCTCTGCCCCAGCACTCACCTGGCAGCTTTGAGCAGAAGCACAAACGGGAAAGAAGCAGAAAGGAGCGTCCTCAGGCTGGAGCCTCGGGGTCCCAGCTCTCCGCCAGGCCCTGCCCCTGCCACCACCCCCGTCTTCCCCTCCCCTTTCATTCCTGGCAGCTTTAGTGAAGGGTAAGAGAATTGCAGCTGGAGGAGCGGGCAGCCCTGCCGTTAAAGAATGGGCTCTGGAGAATAACCCGCTGTTGTTGAGGGTGAACTGAAACAGGGATTTTCAGATTATCTGCAAGGGGAGCAATGGCTTCAGTGTGTTTCCAACTTTTGAGCTCTCAGGCAACAATAGATAGAATTTCCATATGTTTAAATCTCTATTGTGTCCCCCCACTCTCCTGGCCAAGGTACCCAAAGCACAAGAAGTATGGGTGTGTGTGTGGGTGTGTGTGCACGCGTGTGTTTGCTTCATTTCCTCAGGCAGCAGCTGTCCCAGAACTCATCCTGCTCTCAGGATGTCCTCTCCTCTTGGCTGGGAGAAATAGCACAGGCTTCCCCTCACAGCATGATGCATGTCCCCTCAGCAGCTCGGGGAGCCCAGCCCAGTGAGAACTGCAATGCCTGCCCCCATACCCATTCCTGCCCCCATTGCTAGAGCCAGGATCCCCTCCAAAGATATGCTGGAGAATGGGAAGGGGCGAGGCTGGGCCAGCAGGTGGATGGGTGGGAAAGTAACTCAGGAGTGCAGAGTGAGGGGTCTCATTACTTTGCTGCCTGCCACAGCTCCCAGAGCCAACATTGAGCTCTTCAAGGAAGGAGAGCTGGGGGAAACCTCAGTTCCAGTTACTGCCCCTGTGGATATGAGGGGCATCGTTCCACTATTTTCTAGTATTTAATGATGGTATGGAGAGGTATAAGTCCAGCTCGACAGTCTTCACCTTTTAAATGATTTGATCTTTTTGACAGTTTGCCAAATGGATTCTTTTTTAGCTCTGAAGCCTGTTCACTCCTCCAGGGGATTCTATTAAGCAAGACATATGATAACTTCACACTGGCTCTCTCCTGGGCATGTCCACATCTGGCCCACGGAGAACAATTACACATCCTTAGGTCCAACAAACTCTGGGCATGCAGGCCAGTTCCAATGCAGCCACATCTCCTTCCATTCCTCTGCTGGATAGCCTACCTCTTGCCTTCTTGATTTATCAGACAGGCATCAATAGACACAATGGAGCCCCTCTTACTGGGCTTGAGAGGCAGGAGGCAGCACGCTCACCCCTTTCTCTTGGGAAGAACTAACAGCACATTTCTTTCCAAAGACATTCTCTCTCCAAAGTTAACCCTCTCTCCTTCTAATTTCCAAGAACTCTGCCGTTTTATCCAACTTCGATGTGAGTGTAGAGTCTGAGTGACATAACTGTTATTTATTTGTTTTTTTCCTTTGAAATATTGTATCTCAGACTAACAAATCATTCTAGAATGTCATATATATTGTATTTTCTAAAACATTGCATCTCGAAATCCAGTCAAAATCTCCAATTTAATATCTTGTTACACTAACATTTATTCAGTGCTTAATGAATGACCAAAATTCTAAGTGCTATATGGCTATTAACTCACTTAGCCCTCATAACAACTTTATGGTGTAAATACTATTATTATCCTCTTTTATGAAGGAGAGAAATGGAGAACAGAGAAGTTAAGTAACATATTCAAGGTCAACCAGCTAATGAGTGGAGAAGTTGGGATTTGAACAGGCAATCTGGCTGCAGATGGCAAACCCTTAACCACTCCTACACTGTTAGCCTCCCCATTATTCAAATTACTAGCCTTTAAAGAGCTTTTGATTGCAAACTCATTGTAATTTCATGCCCTTGAGAAAATAAAAATCCTCTTCTTACACGTTCCACATCTTAATAACTAACTCTGCTATCCCAACCAAAAACTTGGGTGTCATCACTGACATCTTCTCTTTCATTGACCACACCTTATCCATCTACCAGTGGTACAGATTCCATCCCTTGAGTTAAGAAGGCGCCTGATTTCAAGACTGAATGAATGAAACGTCATCCTAGTGCCTCTGCTTCTTGACTTGTCCACCTCTAATCCATTCTCTGCATTGCAAACAATATTTAACTTAATTCTTATTTAGATTTACCAATTTGTTTACCAGTTTCTTTGTTCAGTGGTGCTTCTTGAATCCCATACCATCCTTCTGGAATAAATTTTTTTCTTCCTTTTTTTTTTAACCATCTTAACCATTTTTAAGTGTTGAGTAGTGTTAAGTATATTCGCTTCGTTCTGCAACAAATCTCCAGAACTCTTTCATCTCGCAAAACTGAAATTTTGTACTCATTTCTCCCCTACCCCAGCCCCTGGAAACCACTGTTCTACTTTCTATTACTATGAATTTGACTACTTTAGATACCTCATATCAGTGGAATCATATAGCATTTGTCTTTTTGTGACTGGCTTATTTTACTTAGCATAATGTCTTCAAGGTTCATCCACGTTGTAGCATCTATCAGAACTTCATTCCCTTCTAAGGTTGAATAATATTCCATTGTATGTGCATATGTATGCATGTACCACATTTTGTTTATCCATTCATCCATTGATGGACATTTGGGTTGCTTCCACCTCTTGGCTATTGTGAATAATGCTGCTATGAATGTGGGTGTGCTAAATCTTCTTCTTGAGGTACAACCTTCAGTAGTTCTACTAGGAAACTGTTAGAAGTAAACTTTCTTGATCCTCTTTGGTCTTAAAATGCTTTCATTTTATCCTTAATCTTGAATTATTATTTAGTTGGGCATAGAATTCTAGGTTGACAGTTATTTTCCCTCAGAACTTTCAAGATATTATTTAAATGCCTTCTACTATCTAGTGGATTTATAAGTCTTATTGACAATCCTTTACTGCCAGCAGACTTTAAGAAAACTGTCATGAATACAGTTGATAAAATCGTTGAGTAAATATCTGCAAATGCCATAAGTCATCACCAGTTTGTGGAACTGCTGAAAGAAATAGAGGGCAAAGCACTTAATGATCTTGTGTTCTTTTTCGATGCTTGTTGGTTGTGTTGTGGAAGAGTTTTGCTAGGATTTACTGTACTGATAACTCCAATGCAAGATTTTCTTGAAACAAAAGAAGTGCTTGTCAAATATTCAATAATCAAAGATTTAAAAAAATGGCAGTGTGATTTACATTTCCTCGCTGGTTTCTCACTGCAGATGAATAAACTAAATTTGAAGCTCCGAGGAAAAGAAAAACTTATTTGTGAACTAGCCAGATAGATATGAGAATTTCTGTTGAAGTTTAAACTTTTCGAAATACAAATGAATAATAATGATTTTACACATTGTTCTAACATTGAATCAGTATGCACATTAATCAGATGAGTAGAGACTTACCACATAACAAAGGCTGTGTTATTTTGCTCTACTAAATATGCTACATCTGGCCCAGTGTTTAACCATTGGGCCTCCTACTTGGTTAATTCTTCAGTAGTCCACCATCATCTGCCATGATCCATTCTGTTCTGCAAGGCCCAGACTGGGGAATTAAATGGGATATGATGGAGACCACCCCCAGGCATTCCTTAATTATTTGAGGATGCCATTGATTTCTGCCATTCCTCCTGCGATGCAATATTGTTTTCTATTTACTATATTGGCCTACTGTGTATTGGGGCAGGGCCTTTGTTATATAATAATTTTATTCCACTGGTCAAGGAGTCTATGTGGGATTCAGGCAACTGCTAAGTTTATCCATTCTGACTGTACACTCTGGGACATGGGAAGTGACTACCAGATGGATCTGTAAAGCCAGTGAATGTAAGATGTACTGTGAGAGGGAGCTGGGCCAGGGCTCCATTTATTCCCAAACTTCCATATGCGCTATGATGGAGCTTTGGATCCTTGGAGTTTTCAGTGCCAACTCAATCATGTATCCAACTGTCCTCAAAATTTCTCGATATTCCCCTTCCCCATTGTGTGGTTAGGTAAACGGCTATGGATTACTTTGAGGAAGAACTCAGGGAATCACTACTGAACACACCTCACATGGTGTTGCAGGGTACTTCCACATGGAGATCCAACCCTTCAATCAATGGGTTCTCCGTCTAACTTACTTCACACTAACAGTCGTCAGAACTAACTCAGTTCAGAAACCTGTTAAGGACTCAGGAATTTGCATTAAAGTGGCTTTTCTTGATCTCTTTTGTGTGATATTTATTACACCAAACCCAAAAGTTTGCTGTCCATCTAACTTTTTTATGACAGCTTTATTGAGATATAATTTACATGCCATAAAATCCACCCTTTTAAGTGTACAATTCAGTGGGGTTTAATGTATTCAAACTATTGTGCATCACTACTATCTAATCTTAGAAAATTTCATACCCACTGACAGTGACTCCCCATCCCCCTACCAATCCCATGGCAACCATTAACCTACTTTCTGTCTCTATAGGCTTTCCTATTCTGGGCTTTTCAATATAAATGGATCATACAATATGTGGCCTTCTGTGACTGGCTTCTTTCACTTACTATAATGTTTTCAAACTTCAGTCACGGTGTAGCATGTATCGGTACTTTGTTCCTTTTTATTGCTGAATAATATTCCATTGCATGGATATATCACTTTTATTAATTCGTTCATCAGTTAATGGACATTTTGGTTGTTCCACCTTTTGGATAATACTGCTATGAATATTTGTGTAAGGCTTTTGTGTGGACGTATGTTTTCATTTATAGTAAATCTATGTTTAACTTTTTGAAGAATTGCCAGATTGTTTTCCAAAGTGGTGGCAACACTTTACATTCCCAACAATAGCAGAGACAGTTCCATTTTCTCCATATCTTCACCAACACTTTTTCCCTCCAGCTTTATTGAGGTATAATTGACATATAACATTGTGTAAGTAGAAGGTGTACAATGTGATGATTTGATACACGTTTATTGATTTGCATGTGTTGAACCATCCTTGCACCCCAGGGATAAATCCCACTTGATTATGGTATATGATCCTTTTAATGTGCTGTTGAATTCAGTTTGCTTGTAACTTGTTAAGAACTTTTGCATCTATATTCATCAGGGATATTGGCCTGCAGTTTTCTTGTAATATCCTTATCTGGTTTTGGTGTCAGGATAATGCTGGCCTTGTAAAACGAGTTTGGAAATGTTCCCTCCTTGTCTATTTTCGGAAGAGTTTGAGAAGAATTGGCATTAATCCTTCTTTAGTTTGCTAGCATTCACCTGTGAAGCCATCTGGTCCTGGACTTTTTTTTCTTGGGGGGTTTTTGATTACTGATTCAATCTACTTACATATTATTGGTCTGTTCAGATCTTCTATTTATTCATGATTCAGACGTTGTAGGTTGTATATTTCTAGGAATTTATCCATTTCTTCTAGGTTGTCCAATTTGTTGATGTGTAATTTTTCATAGTCTCTTATGATCCTTCGTATTTCTGTGGTATCAATTGTAATGTCTCCTCTTTCATTTATAATTTTATTTACTTGAGTCCTCTCTCAAGGGGTACCAAGGGTGGCTCTAGGGTCAGATTCCTTCCCCTTTGCTAAACCACTTCTCAAGGAGGACCCACTGAGTCAGCTGCTTTTAGTACATCTTTGCTCGTGGTATGTGATCATCTCCTTGGAAACCAAGAGCTGTGAACCCACCATTTGGGGCTATGCGGATGGTTCAGCCGGAGTGACCAAAGTCCTTGTTTAAAGGTCTGAAGTGGGGGTGGAAAGTGGGGAGATGCACAGGGCCCGGGAATAGGGGTACTTTTCAAAGTTGCATGAATTTCTGTTGATTCTTCAATGGCTCTATTTATAAATGTCCACAGTACCCGGGTCAGTGTGGGTATCAGGGGAGGAGGCTATGGTTGGTGCCGGGGGTTGGGGGGTGGGGGTTTCTGGTTAATTATTTCTAAGCTTCTGACAGGACCCTAAAGCACCAAGACAAACACCTCTTTCACGATAAGTTTCTGAGGATTGGTGCCAGGAAAGAAGCCCCCAAGGGTAAAGAGAACTCTCATCCCACTTCTTTATTCCACTAAACAACGCCCTCTTTGTCTCCCCTCTTCCCACCAGATGAGACCAGCCTCCTCCCACAGCCACAGTTGACGATATGTGCCAAGACCTGGAGCAGCAGGGTGTCCAGAGTGCAGGGATCACCCAAGGGTAGGGAAAGAAGTGTGGAGGCCTGGCATCTCTGTGCCCACCAAGATGGGAGGAGAAATCTTTCTTCTCTCCCTCCCTCCCTCTTTCCACAGTTGGGTGTATCCACTTGGTTTAGGGGATAGTGAGAGACACCCTGAACAAGGGTTGTGGGGGGGCCAGCAGAAGGAAAGTGTGAGAACAAGAAGGAAAACATCTTCGCAGGGAATGAGATACAACAGCGCTGTGCCTGGGATCCTTCGTGACCTGGAGAGAAGGGAGCTAAGCTAGTCCCGAGCCCACCAAAATATATAAACTAATGATTTCTTAACATTGTGCAGGGTTAAAATCTGTAACATTTACAAGTAGTCAGCAAATGCGTTTCCCACCAGTATGACAAGGATTCAACTTAGCAACAAGTTTAACTCAAAGAACTGGTGGTACAGAAGCAGCAGCCTGATTTCGTCCCATTTGGTTCATTATCTGAATTCCCGAAAAATTCTCCTTCCTGCACTTTCTACCATACAAAGGGAAGTCCTTGCCTGTGTGAACACGCAGTGCTGGGAGCTGATGGGAAGAAAAGGCTAGAGGCCAAAGGCCATAGGCAGCTGTTAGTCCCAATGACCCGGTCTTCCTTCTTGACCCTCCGCTGCCCCACTATGGGACTCACAGTTGACCCACACCTCAAAATCCTCTCCACTTTTTCAGGTCCTTACTCTGTGATTTTCTTCACACCAGATTTTCCAAGCCAAGTGAGGTATTCCCTAGGTTTTAGGCCACTTCCCACCCCACGATCAGGCCTTCCTTCTCTAAGGTTGTAAAGGCAGTAAGGCCCTGGGACCCTAGATCCAGGTGATGGGGATGGAGGATTGGAGGAGAGCCAAGTTCAGAAGACCAGGGATGACATCTTCATGGTGACCTTGGAAGACATCATGGCCTAGTCCAAGGACAGAGAAGGCCAGTGGACTGAGGGCTGTGGGTGGAAGGTAGGAAGCTCACAAGTTCAAGGGGCAGTCCCAAGTAGGCATGAAAAGGGGAGTTAGGAGGAAGGAAATATCAGAGCCCCAAAAGATCAACAGAAGACACAAGCAGAAATACACAAGCACTTCTGCATTCTCCCCACCGCACAATGCATCTGCTTTTCTCCTTCCCCATCACATCCCCCATCTTCATTCCCAGGCCTCAACTCTCACAAGAAGTAATGTGGGAGTCAACTCTTATCCAGGCACGTCTGACCTCTCATCTCCACACCCCACCCCTCTGAGGCTGATCCTACTTAAGAAGGATTCAGACTCACCTCTGCCCAAGGATGTTGGGTGGAGAGTGAGCCAGCCTTGGGGTCAGTCAGACCTGGGTTCACATGGTGGCTCCACCAGTCACCAGCTGTTTCACGGGGACTTAATCAAGTGACTTAATCATCTGGGCTGCACTGCATCAATGAGCCCTTGCATGGTTGTTGTGAGGATTCAATTTTTTAAAACTAGCCTATGTAACCTTCATGAGGGCAGAGGCGGGATGTCTCTTGATCTGCCCTGTACACTCATTGCAGAGGACATTGCTCAGCATTTAGAACTCACTCAGTAAATACAGTCATAGTTCAGAGTCCATGCTAGGTGCTCACTGGATGTTGTTTTCCTTTCCACAGACTGTTACCGCTACATGGAACCCTGAGGATCCTCCAGGCCATTTTACACAGGAAGAAACAGACTCAGAATAAATAAATGACCTGGGTCATACAGACTGCAAGATGCAGAGCAAGACAAGAGGCCACTCCTCAGAGCCGGTGACCTGTTGATACTAAGGCACAGAATGAGGGGTGAAGAGTGGGATTAGAGAACAAAATGCCCCAAAAGCTGCAGAGAATCTGGAATCTCCAGGAGACACCAGGAAAATAGCCTGGACTGTGTCTCCTAAGGAGGAATGATTAAGACACAGGGGGCTGGGAAGGACGTTGGCTGGAACAGAAAAGTTGTGGCCAGAAGTCGTGAGTAACAGGGGTGATGGATAAAGACCAGAAGAAAGGAACACGAGATGTTATAGTAGGTGGCATTTATTGAGCAAGTGCTATGTACCAAGTACATAATTAATTCTTACAAAAAACTCTATGATAAAGCTATTATATTAACATCCATTTTAGCGATGAGGAAATTGAAGCACAGAAGAATTAAGTAATTTGCTCAAAGTCACAAATTAAGCAGGTTGTGATGGAGCTCGGGTTCAGACTTGGAAGTGCTGCCTGTAAAACCTGGATCATTAGCCAAAACGCTCACTATGTTGAGTGAAATCCTGGTTAGGACACTTTTGAATAATCAGAGAGAGGCAGGAGGTGGGAGCCCTGGGTAGGGATTACATTGATCCCAGAATGTGGTGTTTAAGGAGGGGAAACAACAGAGAATTATTGAAAATGGGTAGGGGAGGTGAGGACATCAGGAATCTGGGACGAGGGCAATAAAAGCAGGATAAAGGAGCAGAAGATAAATGTTGTGATCACTCTACAACTATGCGACTGGACAGTTGAACTCAGCTGGATGGAAAGAAAAGTTGAAAATAAACTAAAGATTAAAAATAATTTTTAATTGGTTTTGGAATACCTATGAATGTTGTTATGTCTGATTCCCTCAGTATTCACAAGATATCCCAAGAAATAAATTCTATTCAACTGACTTCGGAGCTGCTTTTCCCCTCCCAGCCCGCTGACAGGCTCCCGCTTGTGGCAAAACAGGGTATTACCTCTAAAATTCAAGAAACACTAACCCAAGCGTTAAAAATCTGCCTCGGACCTTAATGAAATGGAAACAGTAGGTGTAGAGTGTCCGCCGCGGAGCTCCAGGAGGCCGGCGACAGCGAGGGCTGGGTCATCCTGACTGTTTGCCCTGCAGCAGTAGGCCCAGTTTCCCAAAACTGCACCGGCATATCTATGCAAGAGGGGCCTCCGCTGCCCAACCCTCCTCCCCCGTGGCTGGGGCGCACACAGGCGGGTTGATCAGCTTGGCACACAAATTCCCCTCTGCCAGCGGGGATCCAAATGCAGACAGAGGAGGGGCATGGGACCGTCCCCCGAGGCAGGTGCTTGTCAGAGTCTGGAATTCAACCTCACTTGCAAGCCAATAAATTAGCCTGACAGTAACCCTGTTTCACGGATGCTAGCAGAAGACTGGAGAGCTCTGGGACAGAGATAAAGGACTAATGATCATGGCACAGCAAGCAGCATTAACATCATGTTGGCCAGGGTTCCATGGCCCCTAAATCCCAGACAGTAACTCCACAGGCCCGACGTGGATGCTCTACAGGCAGCAGGCTTGCAGTGTAGTCAAAGAACACTGAGCTTGGGAAATGCATGCTTTCACAGTGAGCTGTCACAAGCCCGATCTTTTTCCAAAGGGGATCAGTGGGATCAGTACCTCATCCCTTGAGATTGCTCACTGCAAACAGTACCCTGAGAAACAGCCCGGGTAAAGATCACATAGGGCTTTTTTTTTTTTTGGTGAGGAAGATTGGCCCTAAGCTAACATCTGTTGCCAACCCTCCTCTTCTTGCTTCAGGAAGATTCACTCTGAGCTAACATCTGTACCAATCTTCCTCTATTTTGTATGTGGGTTGCGACCACAACATGGCTGACGAATGGTTAGTCATGCCCGGGATCTGAACCCACGCACCCGGGCCGCTGAAGCGGAGAGCATGAACTTAACCGCTAGGCCAGGGGGCCGGCCCCTCACACAGGGCTTTGCATTCCTGGCATGCCCAGTAAGAAGGTGCAGGAAGCTCAAGGCCCATGGCAGATTGCCCTTCCCAACGGGCACTGTCACCAACTCCTTCCCTCCACCCCGACCTCTGCACTGGCTCGACGAGTTTTCCGAGTTTTCCCCAGGAGCTCTGTGACTCACAAGCTGATTGCTCCTACTGGTGAGGCAGGATTGCATCAGAATGGTGCTAACACACTGGTGGACGTGGGACACAGGACGGGTTCAAGATTCTGGGATACAGCTGCCCACTGCCATACCCATCTGTGTGTGTTTGGAGGTGGGAGGGAGACCCTGTGCAGTGCCACCTCCCATCTACAACACCCCGGGGCGCTGGCAGTGGCAGCCAGTGTCCCTCATCCCAGATCCCCTCACCACCAGCACCCAGGGCGCGCCCTCCTCCTCGTGTCAGGCGTGGGGGAGGGGAGAGCAGCTATCTTCCTAGGTGAGCTTTCTGGACGAAAGAAGCAGGGGAACATCCTCACTTGCGGTGACCAATGTGGTGACCTGGGGCTCTCATGGCGGGCGTAAGCCGTGAGGGATTGCCTGCCCTTCTCGCTGCGCCCCTTGGCCCTCCTCCTCCTCAGCCGTGTGGTTGGTGAGGGTGTGGCTCAGGCCCTCCCTTCCCCAGGGTCTCTTTGTCTCTGGTGGGTAGCCCTCTCTACCAAGGGGAGGGAGGGTCCTCCTGTCATTGGGCGTCCCTCTCCAGACCCTCTCTCTGGCCCTGGAAAGCTCCAGGTTGTCCATCAGGTGCAGGAGCAGAGTGATGGGTCATTCAGTCTCTGGAGCCCCTTAGCCAAGGGGTAAGGGGTTTCCTTAGGTGAGGAAATCTCCCAGAAACTACAGTAAAAACAAACAGAAATAGAAAGTCAGAGAGAACAGAAAAGAAAATTAGCCTGGCCGGAATGTCCGACAGCTATCCACTACAAGTTCCATACAGAATTGAGAAGAAAGAATAGACTCATACCACAGCATATCATTATGATTTCAAAAAGCTAGAAGAAAAAAATCAAAATTTTACAAGCTTGCAGAGGGGACAAAAAAACAAATCACACACTAAAGAATCAGAAATCAGAATGGCTCCAGGTATTTCAAATGCACCAATGAAAGCTAGAAGATAACAGAGCGATGCCTTCAACTGCTGAAGAAAATTATTTCTAACCTAAAATTCTATACCTAGGCAAACTGTCAATCAGGTGTGAGGGTATAATAAAGACATTTTCAGATATACAAGCACTCAAAAACTTTACCTCCAGAAGCTTCTTGATAATGTGCTCCATCAAAATGAAAAAGCTGGGACCAGCCTGGTGGCATAGCGGTTAAGTTCACGCATTCCTCTTTGGTAGCCCGGGGTTCGCTGGTTCGGATCCTGGGTGTGGACTTACTCTCTGCTCATCAAGCCACGCTGAGGCGGCGTCCCACATAGAAGAGCTACAACTCTACCAACTATGATACACAACTATGTACTGGGGCTTTGGGGAGAAAAAAGAGGAAGAGTGGCAACAGATGTTAGCGCAGGGCCAATCTTCCTCAAAAAAAAATGAAAAAGCTAAGAAAGGAGATGAATATGGTGTCTAGGAAATGGAAGATGCTACACAGATGAGAGATGGAATTCCCAGGATGATGATGACAAAGGGAGATCCCAGGGGTGGAGAGCAACCTGTCTAAACCTGAGGTTCCTGAAGGTCCTGTGGTGAGATTAACATGGTTGGTGAGGAGTTTGCAGTTGAATAAGAACATAAAAAAGTAATAACTCTTACCTCCATTGAAAACAAAAAGTTGTGTGGAAAAGCAAAAAATGAGAGTTTACTACATAGCAGAGATGTAAAGGTATTACATAGTCTTGATAATGAAAACAATATATACAGATATAACCAAAATTCTCAGCTATCATATTTATATTAGGAGGATGGATGACAGGAAATGGGCACGTGTAGTGGAGGCTGGGAAAGGACAGAAGATAAGTCAGCATCTCCCAGACATTGATTTGTCATGCCTAACACCGAAACATCAAGAAAGCATTTTGTTTAGAGACAGAAGTAAATATCTCCAAAACACCCAGCTAAAAGATATGAAAATACAGAAATAAATAAAGAAAAAATATTTTGGAAACCATATTCCTTTGCATAAACCAGGCATTGAAAAAATACATATTGTCTTAAGCAAAGAATTTTCACTGGAAAATGATTAACAGAAAATGGAAGGAACTGCAGAAAAAGTATGTAATAGGAAGTAAAAGTGTGGAAGTTCATTTAAAACAAAACATTTGACTCAAGTCTCAACTGCTTTTATAGCTTTACAGGATAAAATACATAATAAATATGAAACATTAAAATTTAAAAAACAGAGATGGAGACGATGCCATGAACAAAGCAGGACTTGAAGCCAGACCAACTGACTGTGTGTGGGGTCTGGGAGGCCATACCTTCAGGGTCTCGCACCTTCCAGGGAATGTTGAGAGCTCTGGAGTGAAAACACAAACAAAGCAGGACAGCATTCTGGAGGTGCACCTACAGCGGACAGATTCATCAGGTTCAACAAAGAAATCCCAGCCTGAGTCCCCTTGGACTCTGCAGCCCCGGATACCAATCAGAAGTGGAAAGCAGAGGGTGTCTCAGTGAAGTGGCTCAGGCCTACCTGGAGGAGGAGGGTCCTGAGATGCTCTGAGGGATCGCCTACTACCTGGACTAATTTTTCACTTCATCTTGTGTTCTACTCACCAGCATTGAGCAAGAGAAGGGCCAAGGAACCTTGAGGAGCGGGGACGTAAGTGGATAGATGACCCAGTGGAAGAGAAAGAGGAGGGCTTAGAGGTGTGGAATGGTGTTCCTCAGAATCCTTCTTAACCCACTAAAAGTACTCTCAAAAGCTCCAGGTTCAGGACAAGGATGGGGACAGGGAAGGACATTGCCAGCCCACTGTTTTTTTTTTTTGTTTTATTTTTTTGTGTGTGTGTGAGGAGATCAGCCCTGTGCTAAGATCTGCCAATCCTCTTCGTTTTTTGCTGAGGAAGACTGGCCCTGGGCTAACATCCATGCCCATCTTCCTCCACTGTATATGGAACGCCACCACAGCATGGCTTGACAAGCAGTGAGTCGGGTGCGCACCCAGGATCGGAACCCGCGAACCCCGGGCTGCTGCAGCGGAGTGCACACACTTAACCGCTTGCGCCACCAGGCTGGCCCACCAGCCCACTCTTGAGGCTCAAGGAAGGACCCTAAGTTTGGGTTTTGTCCTTGTCCCAAGCTCACCAGGAAAAACTGGCCTGGATAAGCTCCATGGTCCTTTAGTTCTCTCTCAAATTAGTATTTCTTTCTTACACCATGTTGAGTGGGCAATATGTGGAAATGCTGTCTTTGATATTTAGTCATGGAAGAAAAACAAAATAACTCAGAAGGAAGTAACCCAGCCATTGATATTTCAAAGCAACTTCTGATCCTTTGACCAAATAAAGAAAACATGTGACAGGAGAAAAATTTCAGATCAATGAGGAAACTCAAAGTCCACGTGAACAGGCCAGGGCTAAGGCAACCTGGAATGTGAGATCCCACCCGCCTGTGACAGGAGAGGTGGGGCAGGGGTGGAGAAGGGGAGGAAACCCCAGAAGACCCAGTCCTGGCCAGGTGTGGGAGAGGAGGAGAGGGGCACAGAGCCGCTCAGATCCCAGAGAAACTTCGCAGAGGGATCCAGATTCCAGAGCAAATGTGAAGGCCTAAGACAGCTTGCCAAGAAGAGGTAAGAGGATGGTTCCTGACCACTTGGGTGTGAGACAGTTGAGAGGGGAGGGCCACAAGGGCCTCAGGTGACCTGGGGTGGAGCCAGGCCATGGGCATCGACTGGTCACACCAGGGAGGATAGGGGGTCCAGAGAACCAAATGTGGGTCCTTCCACGGTCACCTCCTGCCCACCCAGCAGAGACCGCCAACAGATTCTCCTGCAGGCAGGACTGACTTCAAGTGCAACTTGAGGATGCACCATCCCAGGAGGGCCTCGTCTCCACAAATTATGTCCTTCTTAACAATTCCTCAGTCACGTTAGAACAGCATGTTGTTCTGCACCTGGGGGACCCCTCTGCAAACAGCCCATCAGCCCCCAAGGCTGCCTGGAAAGACCTGCATTTCCATGTAACTGGCTTCCTCTGTATCCTATATGTTGTGTTTTATGCATTAAAAATTATCTTAAGAGTAACTGGCAAGAGAGTAAATGGGGCAAAATGTTAAGAACTGCTGACCTATAAAAGTGTATATTTGGTCAACCTTCGAGACTCTTTTAATACATCCAGGATTAGAGATTAGATGTGTAGCTTTACTGATGGGAAGACAAAATTTCAATTTACTCTTCTTATGCATATATCAAATTCTAGAAGCACTTAACGTTAGCCTCAATATCTGTTCATCAAAGTCAATGTTTCTAGCTAATTTGCTTTTCAAGATCTAAATTCAAGGGGCCAGCCCGGTGGCGCAAGTGGTTAAGTGCACACGCTCCACTGCAGCGGCCCGGGGTTCGCCGTTTCGGATCCCAGGCGCACACCGACGCACCGCTTGTCAAGCTACGCTGTGGCGGCGTCCCATATAATGTAGAGGAAGATGGGCATGGATGTTAGCCCAGGGCCAGTCTTCCGCAGCAAAAAAAGAGGAGGATTGGCAGATGTTGGCTCAGGGCCGATCTTCCTCACAAAAAAAAAAAAGATCTGATTTCAAATAGAGGCTGACCTAATATGTCATGTTTCTTATCTTTTACATGAAAGGAGTTTGTAATATTTCCCAGGATCATCTTTCCAAGCAAACTAATCATCTACAATATGAGGCTAGATCTTTAATAGAAACAAAGACAAAAAAAAAAAGAACTACTGACCTAGAGGGATGGGGTATGCAGAGAAGGCAGGCTGTGAGGGAAAAGACACAACAAGTGACGGTGCCTCATTCACTGGTTGACATCGGGCACTCACTGGATTGGGGACCTCCAGAACCTGGCTCCAACCTCCCGTTTGAATTTCTCACACCACCTGCCCAATCCCTCCATCTTCTTCATGAACTCTGTTTCCACCAAATTGTCCTCAATGACCCTCCAATAGGTCTGGTGCCAACTCTTTTTGTCTTTGCTTATTTACCCATTGATCTATTTTTGTGTTTTTCGATTGTCTTCTTTCTCCCAGGCACTGGGCTAAAAACTAGGGACAGAAAGATGGACGTGATGGACACCATCCCTGTCCTTATGAAATTTTCCCCCACCTGCCAACAGAAAGTCCATCCCTGTCCCATGTCCTGCCCACCACATCTCTCGTGAAGCCATTCCTGACGCCATTCCGGATTTGGGTTCCTTCTTGGATGAAGCTCTCATTGGCACTCACCGTCAGTACCAACCTTACAAGATTGGTAGGAATGTCTTGATCACTCTCGGGTATTAGGTTTATTAGGTTTTTGCAATTAAGTTATGAAACAATTTTTTGTTGTTAGGTTTTCATCATCAGGCATTATTAGGTTTTTGTCTGTTTCATCCTTATAACTGCAGAAGACAAAAGATTCTTTCCACAGTATCATAGAAATTGCCTGATTTTCAGACTGTGCTTTGAGGCAAAAATTTTTGCTTTTGAGTTTATTCTCTTTTTCGTTAAGCTTTTCAGCCCTTTTGGACGCAATCTTCCCAGACTTTCTCCTTGAATTCCTCAAGTCTTTCACGCTGTGAAATGGTATTGGGACCTAAAATTTTGCCTTCAATGAGCACTTCATTCCAGTCGACCACAGGAGATAACTCAGTCAGCTGTTTTACCCTCCACTGCATTCCATGGCAAGAACGTCCCCAAGACAACTGTATTTCCGCTGCCTTCAGCCCCAATCTGGCCCCATAAGCAGGCCCAGTTTCCCGCCCTCCATTCGCCTGAGCAGCTGTTGCCTGAAAACAATCTTTGTACCAATTTTGGTATCCGTCAGAATCATTAATTGCTAGAAACAGAATCCAATTCTGACTTTAAGCAGAAAATAAACGTATTTATCAGTTAACTCTCAGAATCAATGGAGTGGCAGGAGAAGCACAAGCAAAATCACGAGAGGAAACTAGCTGTGTAAACACACGCTGTTGTCAACAGGGGCGCCAGATGCCACCACGTGGACAGATGACACCACCCAGTGGATGCTGGACACCCACCCCCCCATGGCTACTGCTGCCCCGCTGCGCCCAGGAGTTGCTGAGACAGCCAGAAAGTGTTGTCCGCTGTGCCTGCCTCTTTGCTTCGCTGGCACGTGACCCTGTGTCCAGGGAGGCAGCACCTGCTTGACTGAAAGCAGTGCACGCCTGTTCCATTGCAAGAGAGGCTGCTAAAAGGGGAACCTGGCTGTTTCTGCTTCCGTGATGGAAAGGCCTTGATTCCCCAAGCATAGGAAGAGAGGGAGGCAGACATGAGCATGTCCTCCAGGCAGAACTCTGGTGGGGTGGGGTGTAGGAGAGTGAGGGTCACACCCTAGGTGGGGTCTACCCAGGCCCAGGCCTTGGACATGCTGAGAGCTCTTCCATAGGGGAGGGGTGAAGCCTGGTCTGACAACACTCAAGTCCACCTACTGACCCCAGGGTGGGGATGTCACAATACACTGGAAAGGCGACACACATCCCAGGCATCTGCCACTTACCACACACACCCCAGCCCACTGGCATTCTTTCACCTGGGGAATACACAGAGTCCCAGTCCCTGGATCAGCTGTCTCAGCTCTCAATTTGGAGAGCATCCATAGACTCACTGAGCACAGCCTCTGCCCAGCCTGGCTGGTGCATCCTTTTCTCTCACTGTCAGGGGAGGAGCCCATCTTGGCATTCTCATTGGTTTGTGGATTCACCTCCCTTGGGCTGGGCTCAAAGCTCAGCCATTCCCATAACTACACCTGGCTTGCTCTCCAAGCAGTTTGCTCCGAGCTCCAGGACCCAGGGAAGCCCAGAACCTTCCAGTCAGGCACTACAAGCACAATGGTGCCTGTCCTGCTGTTCCTGCTGCTCCTTCTGGGTCCTGCTGTCCCCCGGGAGACCCACACTGGTGAGTGGAGAAGCCAGGAGTGGCTATGGAGAAGAATGGAGGGGAGGTAATGAACGGGATAGGTGGGCTGGGAGAATGGCCCCGGATGCAGCTGGGATTCCCACCTGTACTGTGGGAGTGGGTATCCAAGGCTGTCAGCTAACTCAGCTCACACCCTTCTAGAATCATTCAGGGAGCCTCTGGACTCATGCTAAATAAGACCTTAAAGAATCAGAATCTAAAACTCTTAGTTTACAGATGAACAAAACTCAGACCCAGAGAGAAGTGATCTGCCCAGGGTCATGCAGCCAGGACAGAGCAGGAGCCACACAGGTAGAATCTCTGGTTCCTCTCCTCCTTCCAATGGCTGGATGTACCTGTCTGACTCCCAGGGAAAGAGGGAGCAACCCCAAGGGGCAGATGAGAAGGCAGGTTAACTAGAGGGAAAGTTCTAGAAGGAAACCTGTTCCCTCACCCCACAGTCAGATACTACTACAGTGGGCCTGGAAGGCAAGTGACTGGGAAAGGAGCCAGCTGGAGCTTGGGAAGAACCAGAGTCGGTTCTAGGACAGGGAAATGAGGCTGTTTGTTGGCATACAAAATTTTGAGATGAAGAAATGTAGGCCAACTGTGCCAGTTTAAAATATATTACATCTACAAACTGTCAGATTATGTGTTTTATGTTAGTTTTACAACAATTAATCACATGTAGAATGTTATCACCTCCTACAGCAAAATTTGTTTTAGTTGAGGTTCTTCAGAGAAACAGAACTAATGAGATGTATATACAGAGAAAAAGAGAGATTTATTTTAAGGAATTGGCCCACACAATTGTGGGGGCTGGCAAGTCCAAAATCTGCAGGGTAGGCCAGAAGGCTGGAGACCCAGAGAAGAGCTGATGTTGCAGTCTTGAGTTTGAAGGCAGTCTGGAGGCAGAATTCCTTCTTCTCTGGGGGACATCAGTCTTTTCTCTTGTGGCCTTCAACTGACTGGATGAGACCCACCCACATTATGGAGGGTAATCTGCTTTACTTGAATTCTACTGAGTTAAATGTTAATCACACTTAGAAACTAATTAGCAAGAATAATTTCAGTACTTGAACTAGGAATCTGCCATATGACCTCTAACATTATTAACAACCAGGTAAGTTATATCATGAATTAATTATGGAAATGTCCCCCTCTCTCAGTCCCTGCCTCCTACCAAAATGCAAGGTACAGCCCTGGGAATTCTGAGATACATCCTGGTCTTACCCTGTGCTGATCCATTCTAGGTCATTTCCTGAGTCTTCTAGTAAATTCTCCTTTCTGCACTTTCTAACTACATATATGTGTCAGGTTCAACTAGGCTATGCTCCAGTAATAAAGTTTTTAGTGGCTTAACCCAACAAATGTTTATTTCTTGCTCATGTAAAATTGAATACAGATCAGGAAACTTTCCTTTCCTCCATGGGGTGACTCAGGGATCCAGGCTGTTTGCATCTTGAGATTCTTCTGTTTCATCCTGTGGCCTCCACACTCATCACCTAAAGGGAAGAGAGACAGATGGGGCAAACTAGCTCACAGGGCCTCAGACCAGAAGAAAGACATCACTTCCCTTTTGACAGAATTCAGTCACATGGTCCCAACATACCTACAAAGAGGCTGAAAAATACTATTTTTTTATGTGCCAAGAAGAGGAAACAACGTAGTGAAGACACAGACGGGTCTCTGAAATATCATCCCCAGAAAAGAAGTAGAGCCCTTTCACTCGAGTGAGACTCCAGTGGTGTGAGGCTGACATCAGGGTGGAGAGAGCTGGGGAGGAAGAGGCCCAATAACCAGGTCTCCCCTCCTGGTCCTCTGCTGTCCCACATTGGGACTCCCCTTCGTGGACCCCACACCTCAAAGTCTTCTCTTTTGCAGGGCCTTACTCTCTGAGCTTCCTCTACACGGGTCTGTCCAGGCCCAGTGAGGGCTTCCACAGCTTCCAGGCCATTGCCTACCTCAATGACCAGCCCTTCTTCCGCTATGATAGTGAGGGCAGGAAGGCTGAGCCCCTGGGCCCGTGGAGCCACGTGGAAGGAATGGAGGACTGGGAGAAGGAGAGTGAACTTCAGAAGGCCAGGGAGGACATCTTCATGGTGACCCTGAAAGACATCATGGACTATTACAAGGACAGAGAAGGTTAGTGGACTACAGACCGCTGGGGTGGAGGGTCTTAGCTCAAGAGGCAGCCCCACAATTGTGAGTGGAAAAGGGTCAGCAGGATAGAAATAATCCCCATCCCAAAGGAGGAACGGGAAGCACAAGCAGAAACACACAGACATTTCTGCCTTCCCCCCATCCCACAACACATCTGCTTTCCTCCTCCCCATCACGTCCCCCACCCTCACTCCCAGGCCTCAACTCCAACAGGAGGTGATGGCAAAGTCAGCTCTTACCCAGGCACATCCGACGTCTCAGCTCCACACCCCCACCTGTCTGAGGCTCACCGCATTTTAGAAGGTGTCAGATTCATCCCTGCCCAGGGATGTTGGGTGGAGGGTGAGCCAGCCTTGGGGTCAGTCTGACCTGGGTTCATGCAGTGGCCCTGCCAGTCACTAGCTGTTTCACAGTGAACATGTTTCATAGTTATCTGGTCTGAATCTGCAAAAACTGGAGCATTGAGACCTGCCTTCAAGACATTTCATAAAACTTGTTCATGAAAATTCCATGAAGGCTAGAACATAGTCTGTCTTAATCTCCCCTGTAGCCCCATCACCTAGGACAGCCAATAATACTCGCTCACATGAAATTTGCTGATTGGTTGAGAGGAAGTACCTAGCACAAACCAGGGCCCATACAGAGAGCTCAGTAAGGACTGAATTCAGGACCACGGACGGTTAGAGTTACATGGAATCCTAAAGACCCTCTGTCCATCAGGAGCAAACTCGAGAGGGGTCACCTGGACTATGGTTTGAGGAGTTGGTCAGAGTAGAGCACAGAGACTAGTTCTCGTGTCTCCCAGCCCAGCACTCTTTCTCCTGAATGCAACTGCCTGCCTTCTAGGGTGGGTGTCGAAAGATGGGTTTCTGAGTACAAAAATGCCCAAGAAGCTACGTGGAATTGGAAAGTTTCCACAAGGAGGCAAGAGTTATGCAGAACTCTGAAGGATGTGGAATGAGAAGCCCTGGTGAGGAAAATGCCCTGGTCTGTGTGTCAGAAATAGCAGAGCCGGGTGCCGGGAAGGACACTGGGAGACACTGTGATTGGCTGGAATAGAAATGTTGAAGAGAGTAATTAAAAGTAAAGAGGATAAAGAGACGAACACAGGGTATTAGAAAATAATAATAGCTCACATTTATTGAGCAATTACTGTGTGCTGGGAACATGTATTAATACGGGCAGTGCTCACTATAACCCTCTAAAATAGTACTATTGCCAGTGCCATATCAGAGATGAGAACATTGAAGCACAGAGAGGTTAGTGGCTCAAGTTCATGCAATAAGCAGAGGTGGGGAGAGACCCGGGATTTGAGTCAGACAGCTTGAGATCAGAGCCTGTGCCAATAGCAATAGTCAGTATCCAATGAACACCTACTTTTATAATCAAAATGGAGACGTCATGTCCCCCTTCCCTAAGGTGGCCAATTTCCAAGAGCTGTTGCTAATAGGGAAAAGAGGCAGGGCTTTAGAGATTTGTGTTGAAGATATCAAACACCAGAAAAGAGGGAACAAGTGCTCAAGTTATGTTTGCTCAAGTGATAACATCACCTCCACTTACAAGTGAGAACAAAGGAGAGATTTTGTAATCTGTATAAAACTATAAATAATTTCTATTGAACTTGGAAACGCACTTCAGTGTGGTTGTGTGAGGTTCCTAAGGAGTTGCAACATGTTCAGACAAAGCTCATTACATGAGATGGTGCAGAGGGGCTGGCAAGTCTGTCCATAGTCTGTAGCTCTCTGAAATTCCCTGGCTGGAAGGAATGTATCTCATCTCAGACTAGCCTAAAATACCAAACCAAACCAAATTTCCCTCTCTCTGTCTGCTGTATGTCTGGCAGTAACCCATTTGCCAAGATAAATGGATGGGATGCTTAGATTTCCAAAACTTTTCTTCCTATTGGGTTGCAAACTGTGTAGGAGTAAGAGTTACTAAGATCGGGTTGATGCCAGGCTGACTGGCTCCCGGGGGGCTGGGGGATGCAGGCTCTCACACCTTGCAGGGGCTGTTTGGTTGTGAGCTCCGGAATAACAAAAGCAGTGGAGCCTTCTGGAGGTACGCCTATGATGGACAGGACTTCATCAAGTTCGACAAAGAAATCCCAGCCTGGGTCCCCCTGGACCCAGCAGCTCAGAACACCAAGCAGAAGTGGGAGGCAGAAGAAGTCTATGTGCAGCGGGCCAAGGCCTACCTGGAAGAGGAGTGCCCAGGGATGCTGCAGAGGTACCTGCCATACAGCAGGAGCCACCTGGACCGACAAGGTACCCACTGCTTCCTGGGTCCTGCTCCCCCGCACTGAGCTGGGAGCTCAGGGGAACATCTCAGGCAAATCCTACCGCGGTTTCTCTCTAGGTTGATGCCTCCTGGCTTGGCTGTGGAGAGGAGGCAGGTGTGTGAAATGTCTGTCCTGGAAGGATGAAAATGAGCAAGTGTGACAGGACTGATTGTCACAAGCTGAGAATTTGGTTTGAGAAGTAATGAGAAAGAGGGTCTTGTGGGACAGAGCAGGGAAGGGTCTGATGGACAGAGCGGCAGCAGAACTAAGGGGCGGGGCTGAGATTGGGGGTGGAGGGAGCCACAAAGCCCACTAAAGGTTTGGGAAAAAATAAAAAATTATATGTGGGCTTTCACAATTTCTCGCCATCAGAAGTCGATACTCGGTGGAGGGGCAGGGGCAAAAAAGCAGCCACAGGCATTCCATGCTCCAACAGGGAAGGCTCAGGGCAAGGATATTTGCAAGTTTCCCTGGAGAGGCAGACTGACACCCGGGGTGGGGGACACATGGGCAGGGAGACCTCTACTTCAGGCCCTCAATATCCACGCTCTACCCCCCCACAGATCCTCCCTCTGTGTCAGTCACCAGCCACGTAGCCCCAGGAAAAAACTGGACGCTCAAGTGCCTGGCCTATGACTTCTACCCACGAGGAATTGGTCTGCGCTGGACCCGGGCTGGCGATGCGCGGGAGACTGAGTCAGGGGGAGACGTTCTCCCCAGTGGAATCGGCACTTACCAGACGTGGGTGGCGGTGGGAGTCCCCCCTCAGGACAGAGGCCCCTACTCCTGCCACGTGGAGCACAGCAGCCTGGCCCAGCCCCTCACCGTGCTGTGGGGCAAGAGGCAGGAAGCGAAGGCCGAAGGTGACTTGGGGACGCGACCCCAGTAGTCACCATTTCTGCGGGACACAAGAGACTAAACTCTAGAAATCACTGTCAGCGTCATCAGCGCGGCCCAGGGAACAGTGCCAGGGGGCAGGCGGTGGATCCGGAGATGGAAGACTTGAATGCCAAACTGCCTAGCAAAACCCCATTATCTAACCTGTAAAATCAAATCAACAATAATCACTGCTTAGCACACAGTAGAGAAAGGTATTTTTAAACTGTGACATGCTGTAGAAATGTGAGTAGATTTTATCATTCGTCCTGTCCCCCTAAGTATTTGATTCATCTGAAATTCTTGGTATCCACTTGAAGCAATGTTTACTGAGCATCTTGGCCCGGAATATCCACCAGCACGTGGCAGGGGCCACCTGGGCCATTGGGCGTTGCTCAGGAGTCTGCTGCTGATGTCCCCTCTGGTTGTGAGGTTGTAGCCTCTTTAACACAAACCCAAGCCTCTTCTGTACCTTGGTTTCCCCAGCACTCCCTCGCTCCCTGTGGGACATTGCCCTCCACTCCAGCTACTCCACCCTTCCCACACCATCTGGCCTTGGGGCCACGCACCCGCTCATTTGAGAGGCTTCATCTCACCAGGACACACACCTAGGGAAGCAGGAACCTGATGTTCTTGGACTCTCTCCAATTTCATTTGAGTGTGTTTTTTTAACTGAGATTTAAACCCCAAAGACAGAGCAGAACTCTCACACCTGACCTTTTCATTAAGCTCTCCTGCCTGCAACTGTTTTTTCCTTCCTGCAAGACAAGACCTTCCTTCAAGGACATCCGTCCTCAGCCTCCCACTCCGGATTACTCCGGAGTCAAGCGTCCAAGCTGAGCTCCTTAAGGAAATCATTCCCAGCCTTCAGAATTCTGAGCCGACTCTTATCTTTCTTGATAGCGTGAATTTGAAGGCTATACTTTTTTTATTATTATTAATTTGATCCAACTTGAAAATCAAAGCTGAGAGCTTCTTTAGTCTATGTGAAATCCACATTCCTCTCCACAGAGGCAAAAAAAAAAAAAAAAAACCCTGTCTAAACAGTAAAAGGGCTGCAGGGAAGAAAATCCAAATAGTCAAGAAAATCCAAATAGTCAAGAAAATCCAATAGTCAATGTGGCCATTGATATTTCGAAATACTATGACACTTTGAACAAGTTAGAAAAAGCACATGACAGGAGAAAAATTTCAGATCATTGAGGAAACTCAAAGTCCACGTAAACAGGCCAGGGCTAAGGCAACCTGGAATGTGAGATCCCACCCACCTGTGACAGGAGAGGTGGGGCAGGGGTGAAGGAGGGGAGGAAACCCCAGAAGACCCAGTCCTGGCCAGGTGTGGGAGAGGAGGAGAGGGGCACAGAGCCTCTCAGACCCCAGAGAAACTTCGCAGAGGGATCCAGATTCCAGAGCAAATGTGAAGGCCTAAGACAGCTTGCCAAGAAGAGGTAAGAGGATGGTTCCTGACCACTTGGGTGTGAGACAGCTGAGAGGGGAGGGCCACAAGGGCCTCAGGTAACCTGGGGTGGGGCCAGGCCATGGGCATCGACTGGTCACACCAGGGAGGACAGGGGGTCCAGAGAACCAAATGTGGGTCCTTCCACGGTCACCTCCTGCCCACCCAGCAGAGACCACCAACAGATTCTCCTGCAGGCAGGACCAACTTCAAGTGCACATTGAGGATGCCCCATCCCAGGAGGGCCTCGTCTCTGCAAATTACATCCTTCTTAACAATTCCTTAGTCCCTTAGTACTACCTTGTCTCTCTGGAGGATTCCTCTGGGGATGGTTCACCAGCTAGACTGGAGGGATGGGGTGCTCTGAATTAGGCAGGAGACACCAACTGGATATAGAACTTAAACACATTCACTGTTAAGCTCCTCTTCAATTTGGCTGAATGCTGCTGTTTCCACCTTGTTTCTGCTAGAACTTGCTGTGCCAGCCAAACAGACATTATTATTCGTCAGACATATTTAGTGTTTTCTCTCTATTTCCTTTGCTCATTTACTGATGAACTCATTCAAGAGTTATATATTGAGTATCTATTTTCTGCTTGCTACTCTACTAAGCACTGGAGACCCGGCAGAACAAGGCAGGTACAGCCCCTTCCTGCATGGAGTTTACCCCAAATCTGCTTATTGAAACAAGACCCACTGTCAAGGTCCAGTCCAAATCTTAGTTCCTCCCATGACCGCTACCGTGATCACCAACTCCAGCATATCCTCTTTCCATGCTGAGATTTCTTTCAGATAGAAATGTCAGGGAAGAGTTCAAGAAAGACATTTGAGTGAAGCCAATATCCCCACTATCTAAGGATGTCACAAGCAATCCCAGACCACCCCATCACCTCTTCTCTTTTTTGTTCCTTCCCAAGTGAAAAGAAAGGGAAAGAAAAGTGAAGAAATCAAAGATGGGACTATCTGGAGGAAGAGCACTTGGAGCAGAGGGCACAGCAAACGCCAGGTCCCCGGGGCAGGAACAATCTTGGAGTTTGAAAGACAGAATAAAGACGAGTGGGGCTAGAGCATCATGAACATGAGCAGAGTCATAAGAGAAGACATTGAAAAGGCAGGCAGAAGCCACATCATGTAGGGTTTTGTGGGCCTTGGGAAGGAGTTTCTATTGCAAATGGCAACTCCTGGTGGGTTTTAACCAAGATGTTTTTAAAACATCCCTTCGGCTGCTGTGTGAAGAACTGACTACAGTGACACAAGAGTGGAAACAGGGAAACCAGATACAAGTCTCAGTGAAGGGCTTGGACCAGTGCGGTAGCAGTGGAGAGGGTGGTAAGCAGCCAGATTTAGGATATGTTCTGGAGATCAAGCCTATGGGACTTGCTGTGAGTCCGATGAGCACTGAGTTTGCCGATGGGTTGGGTCTGAGCTGTGGGGGAAAGAGACTCAAGTCTGATTCCCAAGTTTCTGATCTGATCACTTCTTGAAGCACTGTCCTCCACAGGCTGTCACATCACACACTGGCCTCCTGCCTCAGCCTCGTTGGATGGCTCTTGCTCTTCCCGACCCCAACTGTTGGAGCGCCTCAGAGCTCAATCTTGGACTGTGGCAGAGACAATGCTTTGTGCCCACCAAACCAGTTCATTGTCCTCCCAGACACGCAGGATGGCCGCATTCCTGAGGCCCCTGGCATCTAGGTGGAGCCCATGTCTCAGTCCATCCAATGGACTGTAGGTAGAGGTGATATATGCCACTTCCAGGCCTGGCCTCTAAAACCCCAAAACTCTTTCATACTCTCACTCTTCCTCTTCCCTCATCTCCTGTAAACGACCATTAGGGCCTAAAAAGTGGCAGAACCCTGACTAACTGTGTGGGGTGGAGTCCCTCCCCTTCACGTCGCCAACACTCACTCAACTGTGAAGCAAGTGAGAAACACACCTTTATTTGGTTAAGCCTTTGAGAAGTGGAGGATTTTTTGTAACTCAGTTTGCCTTTCCTGACTAATGCGTGGATGCTTCTCTATTTTCTGTGTCCACCCTCTCCTAGGATTTTCACTCCGTTCCCATGGAATTAAAAACCACCAATCTGCTGAAAGCTCCCAAATTTGTATCTTCCACCCACACTTCTCTTCTAAGCCAGATATCTAGAAGTTCTCCTCACCTCTCCTTTTTCCTACCCACCAATCCCAATCCATCACCAAGTCCTGTGGGTCCTACTTCCATAATACATCCCAGTCCTCCACTGACCTCCCCACCATCCAGTTCTCGGGGACTCGAAGTCCATGTGGCTGCAGAGAGACTGGGACGTTCTGAACCTTGATCTTGTTAAAAGAAAAAGCAGCTCCCTGCTTCCCACCTGAGCAGGTGTTTTCAGGATGACCCACTGGGAACAGTATTTTCCAGGCTCCCAGTCATGGCTCGGGTTCCCACAGTATCTGCTCCCAGAATCAGCCTCCAATCCAATCCGTGCTCTTCCTTTCTGCACTCTTCCTCGCTCTTCCAGCTCAGACCTCCATCTTCTCCCCTTCTAGCCCAAGCTGCAAGCTAAGTTCCCAATTACGTCCCACCTTTAGCATCCTGTCCTTACCTGGCCTGACCCTGCCTGAAAACCCTCTGACAAAATCATCCTCAACAGCCCCGCCTCCCAAGCCCTTCAGACGCAGCTTCAGCATAGCCCACGCGCCCCCTCATGGTCGGAAAGCAAAGGTGCGGGCTGGCTGCGCTCACCTGGGAGGGATCTCCTCCCGCTTGAGTGTCAGGAGTGTCAGGAAATCCATTGTCTCCCCTGGAATCCGGTGAAGCCAGGGTGGCTGGATTGATATCCCCGAGAGCAGGAGAGCTCCAGGAAGTAGAAATGCTTTCTACCTGGGAGGCTAATAACTGCTATAGATCATTCTCAAAATAAGAGCTGGCAGACAGAGGAAGGAACCCAGCGTGGCCCAAACTGAAGAGACCCAAGTGAACTTTTCCCTGAAGCCCAGTTGGCTGACGCTCCTCCTGCCCCCGCGGCCAAAGAAGGCAGAAGGGGGAAGACCCCCCACAGCCTCACCAGATGCCTCCTCCCCCAGACAGGCTGCCCCTTTCTTTCATCATTTTGCTTTACTATGTTCTATTTCATTTTATTTTCCTCTCCCCAGGTATGGAGATCAAGTTCATCATCACTCTGCAGTACACAGCACATGGTCAGCCTCAAGTGACTCATGGCCCCTCTGGTTTTCCTTTATGAATTTATTTTCCCAATTTGTTCATATCCTTACATTGCAGCCCCTTGGTTGTTCATGGGAGATCAGCCTCCGCCCCACACACCACCTTCTAGTAGGTTCTCTTCCTGCTGGGCAGGTGAGTCAGAGTGAGAAGCCTCAGAAGCTGTGGGGATGGACACTTACTACCTTTCTCTCTCTATCTCCACCATGAGTTATGAAACCCCTGTGCTGTGACTCTTGACTTTGGGAGGTCATCACCCCTTGAGATCTGGTAAAACGAACGGGCCCCCTGTAGCAGATGCCGCTGGTAGCTGGCCCACAGCCTCCCAGCATCTATTGTTCTTGTACGTACCTGTATTAGTTTCCTGGCTGCCCTAACAGAACGGACTGGGGGCTTACACAACAGAAGTTTGTTTCTCATGGTTCTGGAGGCTGGAGTCCAAGGTCAAGGTGCCGGCAGGTCTGGTGTCTCCTGAGGCCTCTCTCCTTGGCTTGCTGATGGGTGCCTCTTGCTGCCTCTTCACATGGTCGTCCCTCTGTGTGCACATACCTGGTGTCTCTTTGTGTGTCCAGATTTCCTCTTCTTATCAGGACACAGGTCATGTCGGATCAGGGCCCCTCCTAACGGCCTCATTTTAACTTAAATACCTCTTTAAAGGCCCTATCTCTATACAGTCACATTCTGAGGGCTTAGGGCTAGGAGTTAGGGCTTCAACATATGAATTTGGGGGTGGGGCAGACACACCATTGCCCTTGGATTACGAGCTCCTGCTACTCTGCCTACAGCTTCTCTGCTCTGGGCTGATGCTTATTTTATACATTGCAAAATTGTAAAGGCTTTTAGGGGTAAGAATGTGCCTTCTTAATGATCCAGGGGAATGGAGAATTAAGTCCTGAACATCCGTATTTTACTATTGAAATTAACCTATCTAAATACATTGCAATTACTGACACCATTGAATTGATTGCTCTCACTCGTCTTCTGTTTCCTATTTACCAGGCTTTCTTGTTGCTGCAGACTTACCACGTGTGAGGCACGAGGCTTAGAACACAGCAGTGAGCAGAACGGGCAGAGCCCCTGACTTTGTGGGGCCTGCAGTCAAGGTGTTGTGACCAGGAACACTCTTGGACGATGAGCAACAGGTATTAGCTGGCCAGTGTAAGCCCAGCCCACCCCCAAAAAAGGACTTAATTGGTAAAATTTTGGGTAATTCAAAGTCCTGAGAAGTAATCTTCTAGAGCAAACACTGAAAGGGAAAGTATGAGGTGAAGGCCAAATTGCTCTAGATTAAACTTTTTTTTTTTTTTGGTGAAGAAAATTAGCCCTGAGCTAACATCTGTTGCCAATCCTCCTCTTTTTGCTGAGGAAGACTGGCCCTGAGCTAACATCCATGCCCATCTTCCTCCACTTTATGTGGGATGCCTGCCACAGCATGGCTTGATAAGTGGTGTGTAGGTCTGCCCCCGGGATCCGAACCTGCGAACCTGTAAACCCCAGGCCACCAAAGCAGAGCCCGCGAACTTAACCACTATGCCACCAGGCTGGCCCCTGGACTAAACATTTTAATGTGAAAAACAAACTCTTAAATATATTACTGGAAAATATTTTTATAACCTTGGGGACAAGAAGGATTTCCTAAAGAAGACTCAAAAAGCATAAACAAAAAAAGAGAAAGATTGATTAAAATCTACTGCATTAAAAGTTAAAACGTGTGTATAACAAAAGACATACACAAAGGGAAAAGCAAACCCACATGCTGAGAAGATATATTTTTGCAGTGCATAAAATCAGCAAAAAATGTAATATCCAAATGGATTTTAAAACTCCTACAAATCAATGAGAAAAGGCTAGTGGGGAATGGGCAAATGTTATGACCAGGAAATTCACAGGAAAGGACATAGGTATGGACAAGAAATATTCAGCTTCAGTAGTAAATAAAAAATGCAAATTAAAACAATGAGGTATATCAAAACTACAATGAGATGTCACTTCACACCCATGAGGATGGTTAGAGTAAAAAAGACAGACAACCAGTGTTGGTGAGGATGTGGAGAAATTAGAACTCTCAGACATTGCTGGTGGGAATGTAAAATGGTGCAGCCACTCTGGAAAACAGTTTATCAATTCCTCAGAAGGTTAGACAGAGTTACTATGTGACCCAGCAATTCTACTCCCAGTTACATACCCAAAAGAAATAGAAATATATGTTCACATAAAAACTTGAACAGGAATGTACAGTATTATTCATAATAGCTAAATGGTGGGGGAAAAACACCTGTCCATCATTAGATAAATAAAATGTGGCATATCCATACAATAGAATATTATTCATCAATAAAAGGGAATGAAGTACATGCTAGAACATGGATGGACCTTGAAAACATTATGGTAAGTTAAAAAATTCAATCACAAAGAATCACGTATTATATGATTCCATTTATAGGAAATGTCCAGAATAGGCAAATTTATAGACACAGGCAGTAAATTAGTGGTTGACTAGAGCTGGAGAGAGGGGGATTGGGTTATATATATAATGATGGTTAACTTTTGTGTGGGGTTTCTTTTGGGGTAATAAAATACTATTCATTGCAACATGGTTTAAAATAGTAAAAATTTGTAAAAGAAAAAAAGTTGAAGTGTTCAATAGACTAACGGGTATATAAATTGTGGCATATTCATACAATGGAATGGTATACTGAATTTCTAGTTAAGGAACTAGAACCATATGGATTAATATGAATGAATCTCAAAAACATACAATTGTATAAAAAGGTAAGCTTCAAAATAACATATATAGTATGATATCTACTTTATAATGTTAAATACATGTAACCCAGTATTATTTATGGGTATATCAAATGCAGTAAACTAACAACGTGCAGAGGAAGGAGAACCACCATATTAAAAAGTGGTTACCTCTGGCAGGGAGGGTGAAGACTGGGCTCAACAAAGACTATGCAGGAAGTATCATCTGCTTCCCTAGCGTTTTGGATCTTTTTTTAAAAAAAATTATATATGTGGGGGACCGGCACCATGGCCTAGTGGTTAAGTTCGGTGCGCTCTGCTTCGGCAGCCCAGATTTAGTTCCCAGGCACAGACCATTTGTCAGTGGCCATGCTGTGGCAATGACTCATATACAAAATAGAGGATGGTTGGCAACAGATGTTAGCTCAGGGTAAATCTTCCTCAGAACAAAAAAAAAAAGATTTGAGATCTGAAAAAGATGTGTTGGCTTTAAACTGTAAAAACTTCTTCAAAATTAATCAAATGCTGACAAAATATAATAATATATCAACTGGGCCGGCCCGGTGGCTTAGCGGTTAAGTGCGCGTGCTCTGCTGCTGGCGGCCCGGGGTTCGGATCCCAGGCGCGCACAGACGCACCGCTTCTCCCGCCATGCTGAGGTCACGTCCCACATACAGCAACTAGAAGGATGTGCAGCTATGACATACAACTATCTACTGGGGCTTTGGTGGAAAAATAAATAAATAAATAATTTTAAAAAATAATAGTAATATATCAACTAACCAATGAAAACCCAACTCACATAAAGCGAACAAAAAAAATTATATATGTGAAACATAAATGGCCATATGTTAAGATTTCACAAAACTGGGTTGTGGTTATACATATGGTTATTATAATATGCTCTGAATTTACTGAATGATTGAAATATTTCATAATAAAATGAAAATGCTAAATGGCTTTTAAAATGGGACTTAATTAACATGTATCCTTTAATTTTTTAAATTTTAAATACTTACTGATTGTACTAACCAATGAAGTCATCTTGGTGAACAATTTAATGCCTTTAGAACTCCAAGAAGCCCATGAATCTGTGGACAGAGGCATGAAGGGGCAGGGAAAGGAGGTTCATAGCAGAATTAATATTAGTTTTAAAGGTAATAAATGGACATTCGAAAAGGAAATGACCTGGCCAAGTTCATGTGGTTTATGAATGACAGAGCCAGAACTTGATCCCTAAATGGGATCAAGAAGAAAATCCTGATCACAAGGTCAGTGCTATATTTACTGAACTCGTTGCCCCTACAAGTTCAAAGTCATACACTCCTCAGGTAGGAATTTAGAGGCATTTGAAAAACACTTCTTCAGGCCTTAGAAGTATTAGGTTATTCGCCAAGACAAACAGCACCACTAAACACACTGTTAGTGTTAAATTAAAATGTGTTACACAATATTGCACATAAGGAAAATTTGTATATTTAAGGAAAATATAAAGAAGAAAAACTCAACGACATCCCATCACTTAAATGTAATCTTTCTCCACATTTTTGTTTTTAATATACATTGACTTTTTAAAAATATATAAATTTGCAAATATAATTTACATCCTAAGTATTTCCCCATGTTCTGGAATATCCTATGAAAGCATTCACTGTCCAATAATAATATTCCATTGAATTGATATTCTTGTCTTAACTAAAGCATTTCCCCGTGTGTAAGGTTTTTGTTGTTTCCTGTTCTGACAGCATAAATACTGCTGTGACCTCTTCATGCCTGCCTTTTTCTAAGCTTCTTGATACATATTACTAAGTTGCCTTCTGAAATAGTTATTCCATCCTTCTTGAGGACAATTTGTCTTTAGATACGGGAATAAGTTCTTAATATAATACTAAGCCCCTCCCTCCTCCCAAAAAATATACCAAACAGTGTTATACGTGAGTTAGTATGGGTTACAGGTGAAGCAAGTGGACTCGGGAATAAGATTTAATGGCTTTGACTGGAAGCTCTGCCATTTATAACTGTGATCTCTCCACCTCATTTTTCTTGTCTGTGAAATAGAAATAATGGAGTGCTTACCCCGGAGTGTGATGAGGATTAAGTGAGGTAACACAGGTAACACTCTTCAGTGGCAGGTGCACAGTACTATTCAAAACGCTACCTGTATTAATTAATTTACTCCTCAAGACAACAGAAGTATTGGGTGCAACTCCCAGGTCGGCCCCTTACAGGGAAAGGGTAAGCCCTCCTTCTCCCTTGGGTCTTCCCCATCCTACTCCTTGGAAGTGGATATGGTTCCTGGGGCTCCATCTGGGACCGTGACAATGAGAACCACACTCTGGGGATAGTGGAACAGAAAGCTGGAAGCAACCTGGGTCCCAGGTGACAGTGGAGCCACCAATCCAGCCTTGAACTGCCTCAATCCAGACTGTTTTAATGTGAGAGAAAGGAACCTGTGTCTTACTTAAGCCACTCTTATATGGAGCCTCATTCACAACAGTCAAACCTGTATCCTGACTAATAGAGCCTGCCACCAGGCACATTCTGCCATTTTAGTCATTCCTGGGTTTGTGTCTAAATAAATGCTCAGATTTCTAAAATGGCCTTTCCTTAAACTGAGACAGGGCCAATTAAAAGGAGATAAGCCCAAAACAAAATGTTTTCCACTTGGTAATGTTGCTTAGGGACCACTCATGCAGACCATTTCTTTCAGCTAGAGCTGCCCGGCTGCAGAAGACTGGTTGTACATTAATAGTTGAATGGAAACATGGAAGCATGAAGGTGACCCCCAAATATTGTCAATATACACACTGTTCTCACTCCGCTATGCCCAATTAACCTTGCCTTTCCCATCCATCCGTCCAGGAGCTATTTCTACTGTGCTGTCCCACAGGTGCCTCCTAGGCTCACGGCACCTGCTGAGGGAGTAGTCAGCTTCTCTGGACCCTTGAGTACCCAATCCTTATGTGCAGGCTCTTAAAACACAGTGTGCGAGTCAGTATCAGATTTCCCTCTTAGGCTAAAGGGGCAGAACTGCGGCTTTCAGGATTCAGGAAAAGACTTTTCCGCCCTAGGTTGTAGGCGCAGTTGCAGTTGCATCTTACTGCCACGAGAGGGCACTATGGCTCCTGCTAACAGACCAGGAGAGGTTCTCCCAGAAGCTTTAAGAAGCTACAGGGTCGGCAGGGAGCCCCAGGTGAGGAGGGGAGAAGAGGACTTTTCCCTTCAACCATATTTGTGGGGCTGTTTTGTAATTATGGGGTCATCTTACTCTGTTTTCACACCTGTCCCTCGGCATTTCCTCCTGGGTGTCCTGAAGACACCGCAGAATCACAAGTCCAAATTCCAGCATGATCTTCCCCATTCCACCCCACCCCAAAGAGAACAAAAGCAACTCTTCCTCCTCCTCCATCCCCTCCCCCTCCTCTGCCCTTCTCCTTCTCCTCCGTCCTTCTCCTCCACCTCCTCCTCCTCCTCTCTCCCCTCCACCTCTGAGTTTCTCTCTCAGTTAGGTGCACCTTTATCCTCCCAACAACTCAAACGAAGACCATTCTGTCCCATCCCTTTCATCCCATACAGCCTAGATGTCACCAAAGCCAATCATGCTCTTGGTCCCTTTTCTCCGCCCAGACTGCTCCTGTCTCACCAGGCCTCAGTCAGGTGTTTTGCAGTCCTCCCAGACCTCCTTCTCTCCCGTCATCCTAAATACTCTGACAACACAGGTAAGATCGTGTCATTTCCCTCTTCAAAGATCAAGATAAGGAGAAAACACCCCAAGTGTCCATCAGTGGATGAATGGATAAACAAAATGTGGTGAATCCATACAGTGGAATATTATTCAGCCTTAAAAGGGAAGGACGTTCTGAACAGGCTCCATCGTGAATGAACCTGGGCGACATTGTGTTGAGAGGCAGCAGAGCTTGGCTAATCCAGAACTGGCTGTTGGACTCAGATACTTTTATCAATAGACTTGGCTTTTGAGACAAACATCCCAACACACGGTGAATGGTGGGACAGAGAGATCACTTCTAACATACACTGATTTAAAGTAAACCTTTAGGGCCGGCCCGGTGGTGCAGCAGTTAAGTGCGCGCGCTCCGCTGCGACGGCCCGGGGTTCGCCGGTTTGGATCCCAGGCGCGCACCGACACACCACTTGGCAAGCCAAGCTGTGGTGGCATCCCATATAAAGTGGAGGAAGATGGGCATGGATATTAGTCCAGGGCCAATCTTCTTCAGCAAAACAGAGGAGGATTGGCAGATGTTAGCTCAGGGCCGATCTTCCTCACAAAAAAAATAAATAAAATAAAGTAAACTTTCAAATCAGCTATTTCCTCAGTCTCTAATTTCTATTTTTAACGAAGCAAAATTTCTGGGTTCAACTTACTTTTCCAAGTAGACTTTCCTACTGAAGAAAGGGAAGTTCTCAGTCTCCATTCTCTTCCTGGGAATAGCTTCACCTAAAAAGTAAGAAAGCTGGCATTCTAATTTCCAAACCAGGCTTTGTGGCTTTGATTACTGAAAAGCTGTCTGAGCTTAATGTAGTGGCTAAGAGGACCCAGTGGTCTAGAATCAGGAAGCCCCAGGGCCACTCCTGGATCTTCCGGTTCCTAGTGACTACTCTGGGCAAGTCATTTATGCTCCTGTGCCTCAGCTTGCTCATCTATAAAATGAGTTGGTAATATTACTACTTCTTTCCTAAGGTTGATGTACAAGTTGAAAAAGATAAGTTTTCTAGCGGCCACATTTTAAGAAGTAGAAAGGTGGAATTAACTTTAATAATACAGTTTATTTAACCTGATATATCCAAAGTATTATCATGTCAACATATAATCAATGTTTTTAAATTATTAATGATATATTTTACGTTCTTTTTTAAAATACAAATTCTTCAAAATCCAGTGTGTATTTTACATCAAAGCATATCTCTAGCTCAAAAATGTATCTGCACCCCCGTGTTCATGGCAGCGTTATTTACAACAGCCAAAAGTGGAAGCAGCCTAAGTGTCCGTCAATGGATGAATGGATAAAGAAAATATGGTGCAATGGAATATTACTCAACCATAAAAAAGAAGGAAACCTTGCCATTTGCGATGACATGGATGGACCTTGAGGGCATCATGCTAAGCAAAATAAGCCAGACAGAGGAAGACAAATACCGTATGATCTCACTTATATGTGGAATCTAAAAAAAACACCGAACTCGTAGATACAGAGAACAGATTGGTGGTTGCCAGAGGCAGAGGCAGAGGGGTTGGCAAAATGGGTGAAGGGGGTCAAAAGGTACAAACTTCCCGTTATAAAATAAATAAGTCTTGGGGATGTAATGTACAGCCTGGTGACTATAGTTAATAACACTTTATTGTATATTTAAAAGTTGGTAAGAGAGTAGATCTTATCCGTTCTCATCACAAGAAAAAAAAATTTGTAACTATGTATGGTGTTGGATGTTAACTAGACTTATTGTGGTGATCATTTAGCAATATATACAAATATGGAATCATTCTGTCGTACACTTGAAACTAATATAATGTTATATGTCAATTATATCTCAATAAAAAATGTTAAGCATATATCAATTTGGATTAGACACATGTCAAGGGCTCAATAGCCACGTGTACCTAATGGCTCCCCTACTGGAGAAAGCAGGACTAGAATTTAAACCAAAAGAGATACTGAAGTCATAATGTTGCCAAATCCAAACTCCTACTGATGAGACAGAATGCAGTAATATTTCACAAAGCTGTGTTTCTAGCAAAAACGTTCTGCTGTGGCAAGAGCTATGAGGGAAGGCTTTTTCTCATATTTGGGTGCCAGTTTTCCTCTGGTGTGAATTGTTTAAATTCAGATGAAGACTTGAGCCTTCTTTATATTCAAGGTACTTCTCTCCAGAGCAGCTTTTGTAATGTTTCTTTAGGCTTACGTTACGACTGGAAGCATCCCCACATTTGCCACCATTATAGGATTCTGACCAACATAAATTCTCAGATGTGGAAGAAGCCTGATCAGTGCCTTGGAGGTTGGCCACATTCATTACCTTCAGGAGGGTCCTGATTTGAGTGGATCTTATGATGCTGAATAAGGTTTGGGCATTGACTAAATTTTCCCTAATTAATTATTGTCTCAAGGTTTTCCTGCAGTGTGATTTCTTTTTTAGAGAACAGATTTTTTCCCAGCTTTATTGAGATATAACTAACATGTAACACTGTGTGAGTTTAAGATGTACAACGTGATGATTCGATACAATTATATATTGTGAAATGATCACCACAGTGGGATTAGTTAACACCTCCATCACCTCACATAATTGCCATTTCTTTTTTGTGGTGAGAACATTTAACATCTACTCTCTTATCAACTTTCAAGTCTATAATACAGTATTCTTAACTGTAGTCATCCCCGGAACTTATATATCTTATAATTAGAAGTTTGTACTCTTTGACCAATGTAGCCCCATGTCCCCCAGCCCCCAGCCCCTGGCAACCACCAGTCTACTCTCTGTTTCTATGAGTACAGCTTTTTCAGATTCCACATGTGAGAGAGATCATAAATATTTGTCTTTCTCTGTCTGACTTATTTCACTTAGCATAATGCCCTCAAGGTGCATCCATGTTGTCACAAATGGCAAGATTTCCTTCTTTCCCATGACTAATATTCCATTGTGTGTGTGTGTGTGTGTGTGTGTGTGTGTGTGTAACATCCTTTTATCCATTCATCCGTAGATGGGCACTTAGGTTGTTTCCATATCTTGGCTATTGTGAATGATGCTGCTAATGAACATGGGGATGCAGACATCTCTTCAAGATCCTGATTTCATTTCCTCTGGATATATACCCAGAAGTGGGATTGCTGGATCATATGGTAGTTCTATTTTTAATTTTTTGAGGAAACTCCATAGTGTTTTCCATAGTGGCTGCACCAATTTAATTCCCACCAACAGTGCACAAGGGTTCCCTTTCCTCCACATACTCACCAGCATTTATTTCTCTTCTTTTTGATAATAGCCATACTAACAGATGTGAGGTGATATCTCATTGTGGTTTTAATTTGCATTTCCCTGATGATTAGTGATGTTGAGCATCTTCTCATGTTCCTGTCGCCAATTTATATGTCTTCTTTGGAAAAATATATATTCAGGTCCTCTGCCCATTTTTAAATCAGATTATTTGGTTTTTTGCTATTGAGTTGTGTGAGTTCCCTATATATTTTGGATAGTAACTCCCTATCAGATAGATGGCTTGCAAATATTTTCTCCCATTCCATGGGTTGCTTTTTTATTTTGTGAATTTTCTTCTCTGAGCAGAAGCTTTTTAGTTTAATACAGTCCCACTTATTTACTTTTGCTTTTGTTGCTAGTGCTTTTGGTGTCATCTTCAAAAAATCATTGCCGAGACCAATGTCAAGGAGCTTTTTCCCTATGTTTTCTTCATGAGTTTTATAGTTTCAGGTCTTATGTTTGAATTTGTATTCCATTTCAAGTTAATTTTTGTGAGCGGTGTTAGATAGGGGTCCAAGTCCAATTTCATTCTTCTGCATGTGGACGTCCAGTTTTCCCAGTGCCATTTATTGAAGAGATTCTCCTTTCCCCATTGAGCCTTCTTGGCTCCCTTGTTGAAGATCAGTTGACTGTATATATGTGGGTTTATTTCTGAGCTCTCCATTCTATTCTATCCCATTGATCTATTTGTCTGTTTTTATGCCAGTGCCATACTGTTTTTATTATTATAGCTTTGTAATATAGTTTGCAATCGGGACGTGTGATGCCTCCAACTTTGTTCTCCTTTCTCAGAATTGCTTTGGCTATTCAGGATCTTTTGTGAATCTATACAAATTTTAGGATTGTTTTTTCTATTTCTGTGAAAAATGCCATTGGGGTTTTGATAGTGGGATTAGTTAACACCTCCATCACCTCACATAATTGCCATTTCTTTTTTGTGGTGAGAACATTTAACATCTACTCTTTTATCAATTTTCAAGTATATAATTGAATTGCATTAAATTTATAGATGGTTTTGGGTAGTATGGACATTTAAACATTAATTCTTCTAATCCATGAACACAGGATGTCTTTCTATTTATTTGTGAATTCTTCAGTTTCTTTTATCAAAGCCTCACAGTTTCCAGTGTGCAGATCTTTCACCTCCTTGGTTAAATTTATTCCCAAGTATTTTATTGTCTTTGATGCTATTGTGAATGTGATTGTTTTCTTTATTTCTTTTCAAATATTTCATTGTTAGTGTATAGAAACGCAACTGATTTTGGTATGTTGATTTTGTATCCTGCAACTTTACTGAATTTGTTCATTAGTTCTAACAGTTTTGGGGTGGAATCTTTAGGATTTTCTATATATAAGACCATATCATATGCAGAACAAGGACAATTTTACATCTTCCATTCTGATTTGGATGCCTTTTCTTGCCTTTTCTTGCCTGATTGCTCTGGCTAGGACTTCCAGTCCCATGTTGAATAGGAGTGGTGACAGTGGGCACCTTGTCTTTTTCCTGATCTTACAGGAAAAGCTTTCAATCTTTCACCATTGAGGATGATATTAGCTGTGGGTTTGTCATATGTGGCCTTTATTGTGTTGAGGTACATTCCGTCTATACCAAATTCGTTGTGAGTTTTCATCATGAAAGGATGTTGAATTTTGTTAAATGCTTTCTCTGCATCTATTGAGATGATCATATGATTTTTATCTTTCATTCTATTTTGTTAGGTATCACATTGATTGATTTGTGTTTGTCGAACCATCTTTGCATCACAGGGATAAATTCCAGCTGATCGTGCTGTGTGATCCTTTTAACGTGTATTTTAACTCGGTTTGCTAATATTTTGTTGGGAAGTTTTGTATCTATATTCATCAGGGATATTGGCCTTGTAGTTTTCTTTTCTTGTGTGTCCTTATCTGGCTTTGGTATCAGGGTAATGCTAGCCTTGTAAAATGAGTTTGAGAGTGTTCCCTCCTCTTCAATTTTTTGTAATAGTTTGAGAGGGATTGGCATTAATTCTTCTTTAAATGTTTTGTACTATTCACCGGGGAAACCATCTGGCCCTGGGCTTTTCCTTGTTGGGAGGCTTTTGATTATTCATTCCATCTCCTTCCTTGTTATAGATCTGTTTAGATCTTCTATTTCCTCATGATTCTGATAAACAAGTGAACAAGCAACAGGATATATTGCAGTATACGAGGAAGCCGTTTGGTTTAAAACTAATTTGGCCTGATCTTGTTTTTCCAAAAGGGGTTGAGGTGGCCTCTTGAGCATGCATTGTACATGTGCTTTAAACATTTACTATGTCCCAAAGACAAGAATGATGCCCATAAAGATAGGGATGTAGCTTCCCTCCATATCAGCATTTCTTTAAGGATAAGCATCTCTCCCTGGAAACTAAGGATTATTTACTGATCTGCTGACCACCTACCTGCTGTGCCAGCTAAGCATCTCGTCACAGCAGTAAAAGAGACATTCCTATCATATGTGATGTGTGCTCTTTGTTCCAAGATGGTATATAACCACTCTGTACACTCCACTTCTTTGGTGCCCTTCTTTCCTTGGGGAAGGAAGGCCCCAGGCTATAGTCCTCAAAGCTGGCTCATAATAAACTCACCTCAATTTTGAGTTATAGATAGATTATGGATTATTTGCATTGACATTTCAGACTTGGTAGGTTAGCTGTATATTTTGCTCTCGTGCTTTCCAACTATGGATAGTTTTACTGGGGAGAATGGAGGCAATTAATTTTGGAAAACAAAGCACTTTCCAGGACCTTCAAATATTCCTACCTTGTTCTCCAAAGCACAGAGCTTAGGGCATCTGAGGAAGCTGCTGCAGGAGGGGGCCAGTGAGCAGAAAGGGAGGTGTGAATGGGAAGGTCACCCTTGTTTTGCCTGGAGTCAGCCCTGCTCTGGGAAAGTGGTTTTGGAGCTTGCAAACCCATAGACCAGGCCCACTGTGAATATTCTCTAAAAGTGCTGCTGCCGCCTCCTCTCCACACTTCCTCTCGATAACTTACGTCTCTGATGTTGCCTTTTTCCAGTTCCCAAAGCTACGTGAAATGCAGGACATTGGGAATGATATGCAGGGTGAACAATATTTAATTATTCTTCTTCTGACAGTGGTAGGACTTTTCTAATGCTCTCTGTGGTACTAGATTTCCATAAATACTATGTAATTTGCTCAAAGCTATGGTAATAAAGCTTTTTCTGAGAGGCTTTCAGAACCTTCCTGGTACCTGGCATAGAGTTTCAGGTGTTTTTATTCCAATCCCTTGAAAAACCTGAGATTGGGGTGGTATTGCCATATCTATCTGTGAAATATCAGTTAACATCATTATCTACGAATATTTATTTACATTCTGCTGCCAATCCTGTTTACTATTTCAGAAATCCCACCCTATTATTGTAGCACAGGTCCACATGGGCTTTTACATGGGATTGTGTCTTCTCTGAGCTGTTTTTTGCGTGTGTAGTAAAATACGCATAAAATTTACCATCTTAACCATTTTTAAATGTACAGTTTACGTGGCATTAAGTACGTTCACATTGTTGTGCAACTACCACCACCATCCATCTCCAGAACTCTTTTCATCTTGTGAAAGTAAAACTCTGCACCCATTAGACAATAACTCCCCATTTCCCTCTCTCCCAGCCCCTGGCAACCACCATGCTACTTTCTGTCTCTATCAACTTGACTACTCTATAGGCACCTCATACACGTGGAATTATACAGTGTTTGTCCTTTAGTGACTGGCTTATTTCACTCAGCGTAATGTCTTCCAAGTTTATCCATGTTGTGGCATATATCAGAATTTCCTTGCTTTTTAAGGCTGAATAATATTCCATGGTCTGGGGGGGGGGTGTATATACCGATTCACTCATCGGTGGACACTTGGGTTTCTTCTACCTTTCAACTGTTGTGAATAACACTGCTATGAACATGGCTGTACAAAATCTCTTCAGGTCCCTGCTTTCAATTCTTTGGGGTATATGCACCCAGTAGTGAAACTGCTGGATTGTATAGTAACTTTGTTTTATATTTTTTGAGGAGCCGCCATATTCTTTTCCACAGAGGCTTCACGGTATTTACATCCCCACCAGGCATGCCCAAGGGTTCCAATTTCTCCACATCCTTGCCAACACTTATTTAGTTTTTTTGAAAGTAGCCATCCTAATGGGTATGAGATGGTCTTCTCTGACTCCATTTGGTCAGCTTTGAAACTGTTACGTTTCCTGCCATTTTGAAAGCATACACTTTAATTTTAATAGTGTTCATTTCTGATGAGAGGCAGCCCCCAGCAGTGGAAAGTGGGCAGACCGTCGTGGCACAAGTCCTGGGTTCTGACCCAGCTGTGTCGCTGGGAGACCGTGAGCAGGCGAGAACCTTCCCCAGGCCTCAGTTTCTTCGACCTCTGGGGGCAGCCAGCATGATAATCCACCAGGCTCCAACCCCTTAGCTGGAACAGCCTGGATACCTTTTAAATGGAGTTTCTCTTCCACGCGTGAGTTGCGGGACTTGATGTCCAATTTTTGTCTTTTGCTTCAGTTTGCTACCCCTGGCGTGGGGTACGCGCCCTGGGAGTCGTGGTCTTGCGCGATGTAGTCCCCTAGACCCTGGAGTCTGGGGAACCACCGAGACGTGGGGCCTCCGGCGTTCTAGAGATGGCGCGGCGCCGGGCGCACGCGGGCGCACTTCCGGCCTTTGTGTGGCGGCCGGCGGCGGGGGCCCGGGCGGGGGGGGTCGGTGCTCCGCGGGGCGCGCTGGGGTGTGGCTCGGGGCGCCGAGGTCGGGGGCGGGGGTCTCCTAGTGCCGGGGCGCCAGTGTCTGTCTGTGCAGCCCGGAGAAGGCCCGGGGACGCGCTGCGGGCGCCGCGTCTCTTCTGCCCTCGCGTCTTTACTCTCGCCCTCCCTTTGTGCCCCCAGCCCCCGAGGACCTTAGGAAGACTCGGGGGGCGGGTAGGGGGAGGGGGGTCCACGTTTCACCCCTCGTTCAGGCCTCCTTGGAGCCAGCCTGGCTGCAGAATTCAGGCCGACCCCGCTTCTTCCCGAGTCCATGCTGCCGTCCATGGAGACGCCTTTTGAAAATGACCTTGTGGAAAGTCCGAGTTGTTGAACTGAAGAGCGCGCTCTGGATCCCTCGACTTTCCGTTTTCGTTGTTGTTCAGCATACACTTAAGAACCCGAGCGTCGCTAGGTACAGGGGAAAGGAAGATTCAGATTAGATTCTTGCCTTTCCCAGACCCGGGCACTGTAGTGGGGGAACTGACGTGTGTTCTTGATGCAGTGTGGGATATAAACGAGCGACAGATGGAGAGATACAGGGGAAGAGCTAACTGCGGCAGCGGATGGGGGAGACTGCAAAGTGGGTGGCATTGGAAGGAGGACTAGGAATTGGATCTGTGGATCCCTACCAGCCAAGAACATTCCAGATACAGCTAGGGCAAAAGCACAAAGGTGAAAGATGGGGAGAACCGCAGACAGGGTGGTAAATATTTCAACACCATCCTGATAAATGTTTATTCTGTGCTGGGGTGTGGAGATTAAAGAATGTGTGGCCACAGGTCCCTGCTCTAGAGATTGTTAAATCTCTTCTGCTAGAAATAGCCAAACCCCTTTGAAACAAACAAAAAACCCTGAGTTTGTGTTTTATGGATAGTATAGCAAAATGAGATCTGAATGCCACTTATTGGTTGTGTGACCTTGGGCGATTTTGTTAACCTTTCTGACTCTCAGATTCCTTGTTTCTAAAGCAGGGATAATAATAGTACCTATAAAGAACCCACCTCAATGTATGTGGCAGGTAGTACTAAGTTAGTCCTCACATATCATTCTGCGCTTGGTTGAAGTGGTGTCACTCGGTATTTTACTCTTGTAGCATCACAGATGTCTGGCATTTAGTGTCCATTTTTCTTTGCACAAATCTTTGCAACTTTCATTATTTCCTTGTTCCTTTCCTCAGTTTCCTCATTTTAGATTCTGTTTCTGTGCTGCTTTTTGTAGATTTTCATTTCTTTGAGTATTTTCTCCTTTAATTTCTTTATTTTTCAGGGTTGAAACCAAGTGTATTCTATTTCCTCTTGAAGCTTGTGTACAGACGTTTGTGCTCTATTGTGACATATGGATTCCTAAAAGCTTCGTGTTATGCAAATCTTCATGTTCTACAGATTTGCTCAAAGTAAGACGAAGGCTAGTAGAGTTGGGAAGACTCTTGAAAACTATGTACTCTTGTAACCAGAACTTCAAGGAAAAGAGTAACAATCCTAATTTAAAATATTAACATAGTTAAAAAGACATTGAATTCCTAATAAATAAATGAATACTACAGTATACAGGGATTTACATTTAAAAAAATAAAAGGATAGACATAGAAATGGCCAACAAGTATGTGAAAAGGTGCTCAACATTACTAATCATCGGGGAAATGCAAATCAAAACCACAATGACATATCACCTCACAGCACTTAGAATGGCTATTATCAAAAAGACAAAAGCTGACAAATGCTGTCAAGGATGTGGAGAAAAAGGAACCTTGTGCACTGCTGGGAGGATTGTAAATTGCTGCAGCCACTATGGAGAACAGTGTGGAGGGTTCTCAAAAAATTAAAAATAGAGCTAGCATATGATCCTGCAATTCCACTTCTGGGTATTTATCCACAGGAAATGAAATCACTATCTCAAAAAGATAACTGTACCCCCATATTCATTGCAGCATTATTCACAATAGCCAAGAAATGGAAACAACCTAAGTGTCCGTCTGTGGATGAGTGGATAAAGAAAATGTGGTTTATATACAATGGAATATTATTCAGCCATAAAAAAGGAAATCCTGCCATTTGAAACAACGTGGATGGACTTTGAGGACATCATGCTAAGTGAAATAAGTCAGATAGAGAAACACAAAAACCGTATGATCTCACTTATATGTGGAATCTAAAAAAAAAACGCCAAACATAGAAACAGAGACAGATTGGTGGTTGCTAGAGGCTGGGGGTTAGGGGAGTGGGTGAAGGTGGTCAAAAGGTACAAACTTTCAATTATACGATAAATAAATTCTGGGCATGTAATTTACAGCATGGTGACTATAATTAACGATGCTGTGTTGTGTACAGTTATGCACCACATAACTTTTCAGTCAACAATGGACTGCATTTGTGATGGTGGTGTGTGGTAGGCTATACCATCTAGGTTTGTGTAAGTACACGCTATGATCACACAGCAAGAAAGTCACCCGATGATGCATTTCTCAGGTCGCATCCCTGTTGTTAAGGGACGTGTGATTGTATTCGAAAATTGCCACAAGAGTCAATCTTAAAAGTTCTCATCACAAGAAAAAAAATTGTAACTATGTGAGGTGACAGATGTTAACTAGACTTATTGTGGTGATCATTTCACAATACATACGTATATCAAATCATTATGTTGTACACCTAAAGCTAATACAATGTTATATGTCAATTATCTCAATAAAACTGGAAAAAAATTTTTAATAAAATGAGAAGGTAGCTTGATGGAAGGGCTGTGAGGAAAGGTTGAGGCTACTGAGTTAGGGAGACAAGTACACACAGATGAGGGGCATCTGTGCAATAAACCTTTCCAAAATAAAGCACGTGGCCACCTGTGCAATAAGCCGCCAACAGGAGGAAAGAAGGGATGTGTGCTGTACTGGGTCGCCCCGCGGCTTGCCGAATTCAGCTTTGTTGGTGAGCTTTGCTTTCAGGTGCTTCTGCTTAGTGGCACAAAATATTAACATGCTGAGAAAATGTGTGGGAAACGACAGGATTTCACATTAGACTAATATCATTCCCCTGTTTCCCAAGTATATTTGAGCTAATTGACACTCCAGAAACACATATTCTAGCGAAACAGACTATCTGTCATTGTTTTCTTCTGGTCCTTTTATAACCTCTCAAGCTACATTTTTCTTAGTTTCTCAGGAAAGGAAATGATGGATAATAATTTTTGCTTCTATAGCAGAGATGCACAGCTATCAGAAATTGGAAAAGCGTGTTGGGAAAATGGGGAGGGGTGGATGAGACTGAAATATACGCAATACTCATATTTTGTGTCCTCAGGTTACAAGTGCCCCGTTTACAAATGTCCTCTAAGTGCAGTGGCCAGACGCACCTGCCTCCTTCTCTTCGCCCTCCCCCAACCACCCCCCCGCACACAATCCACCACCCTGAAGGGTCTGACCGGCAACCAAGAGTCAAGGCTCAGGACTCGTCTGATCTGACATCTCTTCCTCACCACCTCAGGGAACCCACATCCTCACTGCCACCTTCTCCTGCCGGTCACTGCCTACCGTTCAGTTATGCCATCTCGGACCCGTTTCACACAGTTTCCTCTGCATGTCCCTGCAAAGGGTGCTTTCTTTCATCACTTGCCTTTTATCTTAGGACACGTACTGTCCTTTTTCCTCTCACTCTCTGCATTCCATTTGTGAACTTAAAAACAACGATAATCAGGGGCTGGCCCGCTGGCGTAGGGGTTAAGTGCGTGCACTCCGCGGCAGCAGGTTTGGACCTGGGCGGGCGCTGAGCCACCACTTGTCAAGCCATGCTGTGGCGGCGTCCCATATAAAGTAGAGGAAGATGGGCACGAATGTTAGCCCAGGGCCAATCTTCCTCAAGAAAAAAGGGGAGGATTGGCATCGGATGTTAGCTCAAGGCTAGTCCTCCTCACCAAAAAAAAAAAACAACAACAACAATAATCGTTGTTTTGACCAGCGGTAATCCAGAGATGTAACTCTATCAAGAAAAGAAAAGACCAGAAGTACTGAAGTGGAATTACATGGGTGCTACCAGCACCTCCGCCATCTGAAAGCCCAGACACCTCACTCAGAATCTCCACAGAAGTCATCTCCTTCCTAGTAGTCCTCTAATCCTCAAATGCTAGCATCCAAAATGAATAAAGTGGTGTTTCTAGCCCAATTTTGTTTTCCTTTTGTACTTAGATGCTAGAATTGCAATAATGTTTTCCACTATTTTTCATTGCAGGTACAGTGTTTTAGCTATGGTTTTGTGAGAACATAACTAATGTCTACAGCACTGTTTAATCGTGAAAAGAAGCTCCAAATTCCCAAGAGCCAATCTGTAAATGGACTATTGGAATATATTACTGTTGTATATTAGAAATAGGCATTTATACGTTAGTATTTTAGTCTTCTAATATTTTACTGTTGTAAATATTTTTTCTTCGTTCAACCCACATTTATTGGCTTCTTGCTAATGTTTTGAGAAATAAAACTTTTAATCATTCTACATGGAAGTCTCTCTATATGACACCTTCCTATGCATATATGATTTAACTCATTTCTTCTGGCTCAGTCAACATTATGAACATCCTTTACACAACAACATCCTCAGGGTTCTTTGCCCTGCATGAAATGATCCTACCTACTCAACTTTTTTTTACTGATACATAACTCTGTTAGTTTCGCTGTACATTTCTTTTAAAAGAAAAAGTAGACAGAAGCCTTATATACGCAGATAATTTGCTCAATTAACCATGAATCCTGCTTTCATGTCAGTTATAATAGTCTCTGAAGTTTTTATAGTTATTTCTAAGTGACTGGAGAAGTCTGAATTTGTTTAAAATGCCATACTTGGCACAACCCATTCCATACACCATTTTAAAAACGTGGTTTGACACAAATGTTTACTTTGCAATGTTCAAAGAGGAACTCTAAGCCTGCTTAAAAATAACAGCAAACAACCTCTACCCTTTGCTTGGACCTTAGTCCTTATTTTTCAAACCTTATTGCAAACTGCCCTGATACTTCTTACCCCAATTATGTAGTAAACATATTTACAAGAGCAAAGTGAGTCATTACTTGTTTTCCAGTTTTCTTTTGGGCAATGGTTATCAAAACATCATTTCATGGATCCACTGTGTCCTCGGTCATCACTTAGCCCTCCTGGTCCCATCTGGAACATTAAAACGCCCTCTTTCTGGGAGCAAGTCTGTAACCACAGGCTGTTCTCAACCATATGCTCTGCTGCTGGCAAGGTGGGACAGGACCTAAAGCCACATCGAGGAAGATTGCTCTTGCAAGAAAGTTCACTTCTCAAGGGTTGTGTTACAGCATTGCCCAGTAACCAGAAATGCAGCACCCCAAAGGATCCATTCCGTAGTACTCAACTATTGCTAAGCTTTGGGTTTGTCTGTTTTTAAATGGGGACATAAATCTTGTCCTCTCGCCTCATTGAAGATTCACCGAGAAAGGATAGATAAAAACACTGTGGAATCTATAAAACATTAACACATGTAACAGCCACACAGTGGTGGGCACCTGCTAGGAACCAGGAACGGGACCACATGCTTTTTACCCGTGAGGCGATCACTTTTAAACTCAGAACAACCTTGCAAGGTTGGAATTATCATGCACGTTATCTTAATGAGAAAACTGAGGTGCAGACAGTTGCCAAATTTCAGCAGCTACAGAGTGGCTTCAAAGCTCAGGCTCTTTTCACTGAAATCCTTCCTCAGATATAGGCTCTTATTTTCCTCTCTACCCAGAATGAAGACGAGAGCTGTGTTTAAGGTTCTTAACCAGCGGAGGATGGGGGTGCAGAGTGGCTAATCATGGCCTCGGCACAGCTGGCTGAGTGGCACAACTCTCCATGAGCAGAACAGGCCCCAGGCCGTCTGGAAAACCGGTGCGCAGGCTCTGTGCATTTTGGGGAGTTTTGCTGCACAATGTGAAAGAGGAAAATGAAAATGTTTAAACCAAGAGGTTGATACAATCTCGCACTCAGGAGATAGGCAGAGATGACGGAATATTCTTTACCGGAAGTTCTATCTTCCTCATGTTATCAAGAAGATGCACAAATGACAAATGACGTGGGAAAACATAAGGACTTGATTGCCTCTTGAAAACTGCTAAACAACAACAACAAAAAAAAACAAAAAAATTTTAAGAAATGCAAAAATGTCATCCGTAGGGGCTGAAATAAAATGTCTTCTTTAGGTTTTGAGAACAGTTTGATTTATAACCTGAATATAACCATTTATTTTACTCTTTAGAAAAATCCTGGAGCTCATTCTTCCAGCTCCAAAATGGCCTGGCTGCTCTCTCAGCTCCCACACAGCTGTCATCTCAGGATCTCCCTTCAGCAGATCAGCCCCAAAATCCTGGACCTCACCACACCTACCCTTAAGATAGGGGCTTTTGTCAAGCGTCCAGGTTGTCCATTCACATGCCCACGTGGGACTCTGGGAAGTTCCCTTGAAGGCTCTGGGTGTGGACAGGCGCTGTCTACTCAAAGTTTCCCTTAGACGGTCTGGTGGGAACTGGACTCCCAACTGTCAGTACCTAGATCTTGTCTCTTGGTCAATCCCTCCAGAGGAGAAGCCTCCAGCGTCCCTCCTGAGGAGCCCAAGCTTGGCTGCCAGCTCTCTGGATGCCAGGGGAGGAAAGGACTTGACCCTTGAAGGGTGGGAGGGGCAATGGCAGGGCCGCTCATCCACCATGGGTCTGAGAGCCAACACCCCTCAGGCTACCAACCAGAACCAGCTGGACCAGGGACACCAGGCACAGTTGAGGTGTGGGTGCCGTACAGAAAACAAGGGATTAAATGAATATCTACCTGGGGAATGGTGCGACTCCCCCAGCCTGCCCAGGTGCATGCTTTTTCCTAGAACAAGAGATGACAAACTTTTCTGTAAAGGGCCAGATGGTAAATATTTTAGGCTTTTCAGGCCATATGGTTGATGTAGCAACTGCTTAACTCTGCTATTGTGGCTCGAAAGCAGCCATAGACTCTAAGTAAACGAAGGAGCATGGCTGCATGCCAAAAACACTTTATGGACGCTGAAATCTGAGTTTAATGTAATTTTCACACGTCGTGAACAAGTACTCTTGATTTTTTTCCAACTATTTAAAAAGGTAAAATTCTTAGATCGCTGGCTGCACACAGCAGCTGGCGAGCCACATCTGGCCTGGTGGTGGAAGTTTGCCAGTCCTTGTCCTTGAAAATCATTGTCGAGAGTTTATCGTCAAAAGCCTCTGAGCCTTTCTTACTCTTCCCCCTGGCCACGCCTCCCAGTGCTGACTTCTGTCTGTAGGTATAAGGCTTCCTGGTTCTCTCTCCCTCCTGCCGCCTCCGGGACCTGCCATGGAAATTTAGACATTTATGAATTGCCTTGGAATGGAAATGTGGTAGCGGTGATTCCAAGAGTTCCTGCCAAGTTCTCCCCCCTGTGGAACAAGTTGTTGATTGTTCTCTCTCCCTGGAATTTAACCAAGGTGATAAATGGGTGCAGTGAGAGATCTCTAGGACAGATCCCTGACTCCCAGGCCTTGAGCTTATCTGAGTCAGAACCTTTGTCTCCAGCAAAAAAGACTGTTTTAAGTCAGCTAGTACCTGTCTAGTCTCAGCTTCCAAATCAACAAAAAAAGAAATCTCACCTTTCTTAGTTGCAGGGGCAGACTGGGGGTTTGGCAGAAAAAAGAGCTGCTTCTGCCACTTGTGGATGTATATTTTGGGGGCAAGCCAGTTCTCCTTGCTGAGCCTCAATTTCTTTCTCTCTAAAATGGGGACAATCATCCCTCCCTCAATGGGTAGAAGTGTGGATTAATAAAATAACATATATAAAGTCCTCGTGACATCAAGGGGGCTCAACAAATGGCAGATAGTATAATTCTAATGTATCTAGACAAGGAGACTCAGAGAGGTTAATGCACGCTCCAAAGGGCACACAGCTAAATTGGAGGCAGGATAAAGGCAGGAATACAATTTGTTTTCTCAACTCTCCAGATGATATTCTTTCTTCTACCCTGCACTACTTGAAAAAGAGACCTTAGTTCTGTTTTTCACCACAACTGAAATGCTATGGTCGGGAAGGTGTCGGGGCTATGGCACAGCAGATCTGTTCCCCCCTTTTCTCACACCCCCTTGGCTTCTGCTGCAAGTGACAGACCCTTTTCTCTCACGGTCAGATACTGGGCGAAGCTGGCCTCTCCACATCATCTGGTACAGGGGGTATTGGTGTGCCCCACCCCTCAGCCACCTCTTCTTGCCTCCCCCAGCACCCCCCTCACCCCCTTCCCGATTCAGGCTCCCTTCCTCTGGGCTGGGCAGCTATGAAGGACAGTTACAAAGATTCTTTGTAATGTGTTTACACGGGGAGGAGTGAGGGCAGGGGCCTGGCTGTACTCAAACCACATGGGCCCCCAGCCCTGTTTACACAAAGAGAGAAGGAGCCAAGACAGATGACCCTGTTGCTCAGGGGCCCAGATTAAAAACATAACCGAAGTCCGGACCCCATGGTGCAGGCTCCTTGTTTCTGGGCTACACCACACAGAAGCAGCACGGAGGCGCCTCTTTCCCAGGGAGGCTGTTGACTCGGCTGGGTGAGAGATGTTTGCACAGGGAGGGAGGTGGCAGCGGCCATCTGGCTGTTCTCTGGCTCAGCAGGGGAGCATTGGCAGGTCAGGCACGGTCTGTGTTCCAGGGCCACTGGGGAGGCAGCCCCCTGACAATAGTCTTTCTGAAATATTTGTCTCTTCCTTGAGAGTGAAAATGGACAATTTGGGAAAAAATCTTAAAACAGTGCTATTTTTTCCCTTTAATTCATACCCACACCAAATAAGTGTTCTAGGATCTTTCCCCCAGTTTTATTTTGCAAGGTGGGAAGAAATGCAGTTTTCAGCATTTAAAGAATGGTGACGATTGGCAGCTTCGCAGTTTACAAAGCATTGTCATACCCACCATTCCATATGATCCTAAGACAGCGGAGTGGGTAGCTGTGGCCAAAATCACCCCTATTTTACAGATGAGGAGTTGACACTTAGAGAAGTCAAGTCGCTTGCATGAAACCACACTCACACAAGAGGCAGAGGCCGAGTGACCGCAGATTGCATGCTCTTTCCACTCTGCCCCCTTGTCTCCCCATTTGGCTAAAAAGTGAGGTGTGTAGAGAACTTGTTCCGACATGTAACTCACTTGCAGGTGGCCTCTGGGAAACAGCCTTGCATTTCAGGGACATGGTGGAAGCCAAGATGGTGAGCCACAAGGACACTATGCTGGGACCATGGGTCTGTCCTTGGGTACCACCAATGGGGCATTCCTTGGGCACCAGACAAAGCCTTATGTGGACCAACCGTGTGAAACCCCATGTAACGTACACACTGTTCTACCACCAGTGGAATCACAGCGGCGAAGGAGTGTGTTATAGAATCACTGAATCTTTCTGCCACGTTCTTTAGTCCCCTCCCCTTCTTGGGCTTCATTTCCCTGCATTCAAACCTGCATATGTCTACCTGAAGCCCTTGCCTGAGTTCCAGTTTCTGTCCTAGCTACTTCTTCCCAGTTCTTTTTTTTTTTTTTGTGAGGAAGATCAGCCCTGAGCTAACATCTGTTGCCAATCCTCCTCTTTTTGCTGAGGAAGACTGGCCCTTGGCTCACATCCGTGCCCACCTTCCTCTACTTTATAAGGGATGCCGTCACAGCATGGCTTGATAAGCAGTGCATAGGTCCGCGCCCGGGATCCAAATCTGCAAACCCCAGGCCGCTGGAGCAGAGAGCACGAACTTAACCACTTCGCCACAGGGCCAGCCCCTCTCCCCAGTTCTTTATCCTCCCTTCTATAAGCCAAACACCAAACCCACCCAACAGGCACCTTTCCCAGCTTTCCCTCTTTCTCTCTCCATCTCTGTCCCTTAAGTCCAGCACCACTGCTCAATCCAAACTGCTTTGACTTGCACAGTTGACCAGATCTTCTCAGCTCTGCTTCTGCCACTCTTAGCCCAGTCCTTCTCTTTTCTGGCCCTCCTCTCTTCTCACCAATCTATCCTTCAGTGACCACCTTTCTATAACAGTGAATGTATTACTGGGTTCTGCAGCTTGCAAAGTACTTTTGCATATGTGCAGATAGATTACATTCATATAGGGTCTCATTTAGAAGCTAGCTTCTCCACTGCACTGGAGCTCCATTCATCTCCTGCCTAAACTACTAAAACTTGTGTGTTTGTTTGTCTGTCTGTCTTCACCTTCAATGCACCTGAATTCTGCCTGCCACCTTTTTTTTTTTTTTGAGGAAGATTGGCCCTGTGCTAACATCTGTTGCCAATCTTCCTCTTTTTCTTTTTTCTCCCCAAAGCCCCAGTACATAGTTGTATATCTTAGTTGTAGGTCCTTCTAGTTCGTCTATGTGGGATGCCGCCTCAGCATGGCTTGCTGAGTGGTGAGTAGGTCCGCGCCCAGGATCCGAACCGGCAAATCCCAGGCCGCCAAAGCAGAGCGTGCGATCTTAACCTACGCCACAAGGCCGGCCCCTGACATCTTTTTTTTAACCAACCTACACTCAGACATTTCATTACCTTCCTGATAAAATACTATTTATAAGCTTTCAAGCATTCTTCCTAACATGAAGGCCTCATTTCCCTTCCACCAAAATTTCTAATTAACTCTCTCCTGTATCCTTCTTTATTCTCTCTTAACATTCAGTGTCTGTCATCAATTGTTAGCATCAGACTGTGACTCCTGGAACCAGAAGCTTTGAGGATCATGTGGCCAGTGAATGACAGCCACCCCGTGCTGCCTGCATGTGTTTGTACATCCACAATGTGCTTCCTTACGCTGTAAGCTCCCTGGAGCAATTACAATCCTTTTCCTTTATAAACTACGCAGATGTTTAGAGGAAGCGCTGAAGTTAGTTCAGCTGCTCTCCAGGTTCCAGCCCAACTCTGAGACGCATCTCTGTGCCATGTGCTCTCTCTCCTCTGCCATTTGGCCAATACTGGAGGCAAACTGGGGAGGCACTGCTATAAATGACTCTGAGTTCCCCTGTGATTGAAACTCTGATGATCAGAGAAGGTTTGGTATTATGTCCTCAGGTTGAATCCCAGAATTCCAAAGAGGGTCATGCAAAATTTGTACACAGTATGGACAAATGGAGGTGAGACCTGGGAACACGTCCCAGTGTTATCATTGTCTTCTTTACTTTGGTTCTTAAAGGGTGAGGAAGGGCCGGCCTGTCCTTCTTGGGTGCCTGTCAGAGCCACTAGAGTTGTGCTGAGCTCTGCTATGTCCCTGCCACCTTTGTGTGCTATAGACAGAGGCTGCCCTGTCATTGGCACACAGACAGGGAAGAGCTGCTGGGTGGGCCCACACATGCAGCTCAAGCCCAGGGGTCAGTCAACAGCCCAGAGCCCTAAACTCATCTTGTGTCCAATGTGAGTCAAAAATTCAATAATGATAACGATTGTTTTACTAGCTAACCACAATAGTTCACAGTGTGCCAGGCACTGTACTAGGGTTTTACGTGGGTCAACTCAGTTACAGCCTCATGACAACCAGATGGGGTAGATGCTGTGATAATTCCAGTTTTACAGACAGAGAAATGGAGGATCCAAAAAGTTAAGTAACTAGGCCAAGAGTAAGTGGTACAGACGAGAGGAGAACAGGGCCATCTGAATCCAACGCCCATGCACTACACGCCATAGATGTGGAGGCTGTCGCTTGGGCTTTTCTTTTTTTTTTTTTGCCAGGAGGGATCTAGGATCCACCTGCTGCGATCAAAAGCAGGGGGAAAGGGCTCCAGTCCCTGGATGAGGAGTGGTGGGCCAAAGCCCTCTGCCAGTCCTAAGTGGACCAAGGTACCAGGCAAATCCTAAACCAGGACATCAGTACAGGGATGAGGCAGGATTCCAGACATGGGAACTCAGATACAAGGTAGAAGGAGACCTGGTCTTTGGAATGAAACAGAAACTCAGGTCACAGAACTGGTGCCCAAGGGCAACCAGAGTGACCTTCTACTGAGACCCAGTGGTCAACTGGGTCCCCTTACACCCTTCCCTGATATGAATGGGCCTGCAAATGAGGGGGCAGCTCACCTCAGGAGGACCACCAGTGGTCGCAGCAGAGTGAAACAGAGCAGGACTTGACTTCCTCCCCCTCTGGGTCACCTCGTTGTAGTCCAGCCACCATTTCTTCTCATCTGTATGCTTAAAAGTTAAGATTAACTCAAAAATATATCTGCACCATCGTGTTCACTGCAGCATCATTTACAATAGCCAAGATATGGAAACAGCCTAACGATCCGCTGATGAATGAACGGATAAAGAAAATGTGGTGTATATTTATGCAATGGAATATTACTCAGCGATAAAAGAGAATGAAATCTTGCCATTTGTGACAACGTGGATGGACCTCGAGGGCGTTATGCTAAGTGAAATAAGTCAAAAAAATACTGTATGATCTAACTTACATGTGGAATCTAAAAAAAGAAACAAAAACAAGCTCATAGATACAGAGAACAGATTGGTGGCTGCCAGAGGCAGGGGGTGAGGACTGGTGAAAAGGAGGAAGCCGGTCAAAAGGTACAGAATTCCTGGGGCCGGCCCGGTGGCACAAGCGGTTAAGTGCGCGCGCTCTGCTGTGGTGGCCCAGGGTTTACCGGTTCGGATCCCAGGCGCGCACTGACGCACTGCTTGGCAAGCCATGCTGTGGCAGCGTCCCATATAAAGTGGAGGAAGATGGGCATGGATGTTAGCCCAGGGCCAGTCTTCCTCAGCAAAAAGAGGAGGATTGGCAGATGTTAGCATAGGGCTGATCTTCCTCAAAAAAAAAAAACAAAAAAAGTACAAAATTCCAGTTATAAAGTAAGTCATGCAGATGTAATGTACAGCATGGGGACTATAGTTACTAATACCGTATTGTTTATTTGAAAGTTGCTAAGAGAGTAGATCTTAAATGGTCTCATCACAAGAAAAAAAACTGTAACTATGGTTATCATTTTGCAATATATACAAATATTGAATCATTATATTGTACACCTGAAACTAATATAACGTTATATGTCAATTATACCTCAATCTAAAAAAAAAAAAAGCTTAAGAAGAAATGGCCCCCTGGTCCAAAACCATTACTCATGGGGTCTGGGATTCTGTCATTAAAGGGGAGCACAAGAGATATTTTGTAATTATGCACATATATCCTCAAAATGGCTAGCCTTATTATCTAATCCGTTAGCCATCTATGAGCTACACTCTGCATCCCACCCAGCACCACTCAGCATCAAAGAACCTCAGGCTGACAGATGCATCCTGAGGGATTGTCTAGTCTACCTTTTCTCTGATACAACATTCCCAACAAGAGATTATCTTTCCTCTCTTTGACCATCTTTGAAACCATCCCTTCCTAAGGCAAAGCTCTTCCTTATGTCTTACAAAGCTTTTCCTTATATTGAACCAGAATCGGTGTTCCTAATAACCCCCATACAGTGGTCTTTTTGCTTTGTCTGCTGTGACCACAAAGGAGAAATCTGTTTCCTTTTCTGCGAGTGGAGACAAGAGTTAGGCACTGTTATGGGCTGAATCAGGTCCCCCCTAAAATGCATATGTTGAAGTCCTCACCCCCAGTACCTCAGAATGTGACTGTATTTGGAGATAGGGTTTTTTAAAGTTAATTAAGTTAAAATGAGGTCTTTGGGCTGGGCCCTAACCCCATAAGACTGGTGTCTTTAAAAGAAAAGGCGATTAGGACACAGACACAGAGGGAAGACCATGTGAGGACACAGGGAGAGGACAGCCATCTAGAAGCCAAGGAGAGGGGCCTCAGAAGGAACCAACCCTGCCAACACCTTGATCTTGTACTTCCAGCCTCCAGACCCTCAGGCCATACATGTCTGTTGTTTAAGCTGCCCAGTCTGTGGTACTTGGTTTTGACGGCCATAGCAGACTAACACAGGCCCCCTCCCAAGCCCCTTCTTCAGCCTAAGCCGCTCTTCTGGCTGAACCCCAGAGGAGAAGCTTCTATTGCTCCTTGCCCGTATTGCTAGCTCTCCCCTCGCTGCTCTCTGCTTTGTTCCGGTGCCCAGAAGGTGAAGCCCTGCATGCAGGTGACTTGACCATTGTGGAGGCAGGCATGCCTCCCCCTTCATGTTTGGACTCTGTACCGCTGACCGTGGAGCCTAAGATTTGTTTAACGTTTATTGAATCACAGTCTTGGCTCAGGTTGAGCTTACAGTGCGTGATGAGCCCTGGGACTTGTTTACTACCGTTGCTGTCAGAGACACATCCTCCACTTCTAGTCCTTTCTTACTTATTTTTTCCAGACTGATGTTCTGTCTTGGATGGTGGCCACAGGGTTATTTTGTAGACTTTTCCACCTACATGCAGAACATTTGGCCCTATTACATTTTAACTCATCTATTCCCTGTTTGTGATTTTCGGCGGGGAGGAGGACAAGGATTGCTTTTCTACCTTCCACATACTAGTTAACACCATTAGCTTAGAGTCATGTACAAATCTAATTTTATGTCACCAATGCTCTCATATATAACATTGATAAAACAGGAAACGTCATATAAAGCACATATAAGAGGATCTGGTTGAACAGGAAACAACAGGACAGAATCCATTAGTAGCTGGCTCTGGATACTCCATTCAAAGTCGAAGTGAGTTGATTTATATAACTTGGGTCTGGTAATTCAACCAACTGAAAAGTCCATCCAATTCTGCCCTTACCTGCCTTCTGTTCATTCAGCAAGCACTCACTGAGGGCCACATTTCTCCAGCTTGTCCCCTGGAGTAAGATCCATAAACTCACTATCTTTTCTATAAAGCAGTATCTCCAGGCATTTGTCCTTTGTACTATGCCTGGGCTTTCTCATTCTAGTGTTCCAAGATTTAATGGTTAAGCCTGTTTTATTCCAGCCACACCATTTATAATCTCTCAGACTTACAAGTCTCCTGGACTTCTACTTCTGGCCATATGGCAGACAAGCGATCAGAGAAAGCTTCCCCACATAGCACACCGAAAAATGGTGGGTTCCAGGCAAAAGGCTTCTTTTTCCAAGGCATGAATGAGCTGATGGGAAAGTAAGGGAATTCCTTAGAGGCCATAAATGACAAGAAAGCACTAATCCAGAAGGAAAGCATACCCTAGAGAGACTTCCCTGAAGTGTCTGCTCATCTCTGGTGTCTAGAGCCTGGGTTTGACAGGCCACACATGAGGGAGACAGGAGACAAAGCTGGGGACCTGAGACCTCTGCTGAAAGCTAGGAACCTCAAGGGCAACACTCTGAAGGATGAATAAAAATAAAATCCACCCCAAAACAGATGATGATGGGGATACGTGGCTATTCAGGCCTTGGAAAATTCCTAACCATAAGGACACCATCACAAAGGTTTGGGGCCTGAAATTGCACTGAGTGACCTAAAAGATCTCTAGCTACATTTAGTTTATAGCAAACCTGACTTATTAATGTTCCTGGGTACAAGACTGAATCAAACACAGATTCTCACTATAAACCCAGGGCTCAACTGGCTCCCACAGAGAGAACGCTGAGGAACTCACAATGAAAAGTCACTAAGCACGTGAGAAGATATACCCTCCAAGGTCCCTAGTGCCTGGTGTCAGTGACACATTCAGGGAAGCATTCCTTCAGGATTAACTGCACCAGCTTTCACAACACAGAAGTCAAACTTGGGAGCCCAGTTTCTAGAGTGTCCTTCAGAAACTTACTTGTTCCACTACGAAACTGTCTTATTCGATTACTTACTTGCCTCTTTTCCTCCATATGGATGTAAGTGCCATTGTTCCCTCTTCTAATCAAGGTTATGATAAGAATAACAATCATAATAACGATGATAGGTAACATGCATCGAGTGGTCACTGTGTGCCAACCGCTTTGCTGTGCACTTTAGACACATCATGTCATTGAACTCTCATAAAGACTTTATGAGGTTGGTACAATGATTACCGTTAATTATTATCAATAATTATCAATTATTATCATCATCTTACAGATGAAGAAACTGAAGGCTTCGAGAGGTTATTAAGAAGCCCCCCGACACATAACTAGTTAGTGGTGGAGTTGAGACTTGAACTCAGTTCCACTTGACTCTAATGTTTATGCTCTGAATAAGTACACTGTGCCTGGTGTATGGTGAGCTCGAGGGGAGCTCAGCAGTCTCTTAAGCCATTCCATGGAATGGGCAGTACTCAGAAGACTGTCCTAGGTATTTAAGTTTCTTGTCTAGTATGGCAGAACCTGTTGGTTAGTCTGCTCAAATCTCTGTCCCTACTGCCCCTATGATCTCAGCTGTCCTATTTTTTCCCTGCTAGCGGAGCCCTGATTTTGTTTAGGTTCTCACCTTCCATACAGCTCACAGGTACCCTATCCCAGGTAGTGAATCTTCATATGTCTTAGCCAGTCATGGTAATTCCACCCTCCATTCTTTTACGGTTCTTGGCGTTATGTGATGCTATTCTAGCTGAAGAGATGTGAAAGTCTACTGGGAATGAGGGTGAGGGCAAAGAGTTATGAGATTTTCCTTGCTCTTACAAAGGGACACAAGACAGAAGACAGCCCAGTCCCTTTTACATCCTCTGGACATGGTATGAGGAGATGACTGAAGCTGTGGCAGCCAGCTTGGGACCATGAGGGGAAGGAGCCAAAAGCATCCGTCATGTGTGTTGTAAAATTTTCTCACCTGTCTTTTAATTTTGTGGGTTTTTTAAACTGGTTTTAAAAGGCTTTTAAGGGCTGGCCCCATGGCTTAGCGGTTAAGTGCACGTGCTCCACTACTGGCGGCCCGGGGTTCGGATCCGGGCACCCACCGCCGCACCGCTTCTCTGGCCATGCTGAGGCTGCGTCCCACATACAGCAACTAGAAGGATGTGCAACTATGACATACAACTATCTACTGGGGCTTTGGGGGAGAAAAAAAAGGAGGAGGATTGGCAATAGATGTTAGCTCAGAGCTGGTCTTCCTCAGCAAAAAAAAAAAAAAAAAGAGGAAGATTAGCATGGATGTTAGCTCAGGGCTGATCTCCCCCACACACACACACACAAAAAAGGCTTTTAATTTAAAAATCTACCAATTTGAATGATTCCTGTCTCTGATATTGTTTGAATTGGAACTTTGGATAGTAAGTGACAGAAATTGAGCTAAAATAAGCTGAGGCAAAAGTGAGAATTTATTAACTCACATAACCAGAAGGGACAGGGGTGTAACCTAGCATTACAGGAAGCAGAGACTAGGCATCACCTCTTTGCTTCTCACCTTGCCTTTCTCTCCTTGTCAGAGCTTTATTTTCTCATAATGGCTATATCCAGAAGGCTAGAATCACCTCCAACGGCAGTGCCAGAACACACATCTCAGTTTCATAAACAGAGAGGGGGTTCAAAGAATCTCAAGGCGACTCAGATTGGTGGCCAGGGGAGTGATTAGCCCAACTTGGATGAGGAGCTCACCTCTACACCAGCCGTTGTGGCCAGGAAGATGGACTCACATACGGAGAGGACATCTCTTGCTCAAACCACTTGTCCATGGTGGTGGGGGATGGGGAGTGCAAGGGCAGGGGAGGTTCCTCGGAAGAGGGGGGCTGCTGGGCAGACAAGTCAATGGATGCCTACCTCAAGTGTCATGCTTAACAATCTCCCACTCCCCAAAGTGTACAAATAGTCACGCCTCTTTTCTTCTATTACTCACGTGGTTTTATATTTCACATTCAAAATTTTAATCCATTTGGAATTTATTTTGATGTAAGTATAAAGTACATATCTAATGTTTCATGTTTTCCAAATTGGTAGCCAATTACCTCAAAACACAACCATGTGATGGGCTACAGGAATAAGACTTGTAGCATGGAATACTACTCAGCCATAAAAAAAGACAAAATCGTCCCATTCACAACAACATGGATGCACCTTGAGGATATTATGCTGAGAGAAATAAGTCAGAGAAAGACAAACACTGTATGATTTCATTCATATGTGGAAGATAAACAAACAAACACATAGATAAGGAGAACAGATTGGTGATTACCAGAGTTTCCCTCTGGGGGAGGGTGAAAGGGGTAAGGGGGCACATATGTATGGTGACGAATAAAAGCTAGACTATTGGTGGCTAACACAATGCAGTCTATACAGAAGCCAAAATATAATAATGTACACCAGAAATTTACACAGTGTTATAAACCAATATGACCTCAATAAAATAATTTTTTAAAAAAAGAAAGAAGACCTGTAGCAACTATACATATTTTCTTCCTTATTTGTATTATATTTTATATTTGTATATGTATTTATATATTTCTATATATTCACTAATCATTCCTTTTTCTTTTTTTTTTTTTAAGATTTTATTTATTTATTTTTCCCCCCAAAGCCCCAGTAGATAGTTGTGTGTCATAGCTGCACATCCTTCTAGTTGCTGTATGTGGGACGCGGCCTCAGCATGGCCGGAGAAGCAGTGCGTCGGTGCGAGCCCGGGATCCGAACCCAGGTCGCCAGCAGTGGAGCGTGCTCACTTAACCACTAAGCCACGGGGCCGGCCCATAATCATTCCTTTTTCCTCTCTCTGAATCCAAAGTGTTCAAGTCAGAACCAAGATGGCACCTCCTCCCCATCTATACCCATGTTATCCTCACAATCACCTGTGAGGCAGGTCCTCCTGACCCCAGCTTGTGTTTGAGGAACTGTATTTACTAGGGCTGCCATCACAAAGTACCACAAACAAGGGGGCTTCAATGATAGAAATTTACTATGTCATAGTTCTGAAGGCTGGAAGTCCAAGATGAAGGTGTCGGCAGGGGTGGTTCTTTCTGCAGGCTCTCTCCTTGGCTCGTAGACGGCAGTCTTCTCCCAGTGTCTCTTCACATCGTCTTCCCTCTGTTCACGTGTGTGTCCAAATTTCCTCTTCTTATAAGAACCCCAGTCGTATTGGATTTGGGCCCACCCCTATGACCTCATTTTAACTTGATTACCTGTGTAAAGGCCCTACCTCCAAATAAGGTCACATTCTGAGGAACTGTGGGTCAGGACTCAAACATATCCTTTTTTGGAGGACACAAGTCAACCCATAACAGGAACAAAGCCTCAAAGAGGTTAACTAACTTGCCCAGGCCCACACAGTGAGTTAGTATTTAAGCAAAGATTTAAACCCCAGTCTGACCCTAAGAATCAAGCAGATCACGCACTGTGCTTCCTTCTATGTGCAGCCACCAGATATAGCAGAAAAAAATCATGGCTTACGTATTTTTGCCTTCCAAGTTGGGTTTCTTAATTCTTTATGGTTTCTGGGAAATGTTTTCCATATCTCTGGGAAAGAGATAGGTTTTCCTCTTATCCACCAACCTGTCTCCACCCCTGCCCTCATCACACACACCTGACAGATGCTTCTCGAAGGCTTTTCTCAGTGAAACCTACATTACCACGGTGCAAATCAGTATTTGAGTAGCACTTATCAGAAGCTTTCACAGGTGTTGACTCATCTTGTCCTGGATGGTGGAAAGGGGACTGTGATATTATTCTGCTCATTTTTTAAGTGACCTACTACAGCTGGGAGATATGAAGTGATTGGGTAAGGTTACACAATTCAGAAAGTGATTTGCTGGGACCTGGCTGAGGTCTCCTCGTGTAGACTCTTGGGCTTCCTCTGCTGTCTGGACCATCCATCCTGGGGTGCCTTCTGTGGTCTCCTCCCACCCTAGGCATCCACCTTTCCTGGGGAGCACCAGCCTTCTCAAAAGCAGGGCCAGTGGGCAGCTTGCAGACTCTATGGGAGTTTGTTCATGGTCGTCCCCCTTCCCATGGCGCTGATGGCCACAAAAAGTTGGGAAGGTTGGTTCTGGTGTAAAGCCACGAGGCCAGGGTTAAAAACAACCAGCCACGTCTCTCAATATCCTTCACTGAAGGCCCGGTGGGCCCACCTCCAGGATGAACAATATCCTCATCCAATGCAAAGAAAAAGACTCTATTTTTTGAAAGGGAAGTAATGGTAACTGTGCTTCCATATTGTTGGGGAGGATGCGCATTCACCTCCTGGGCAGGTGGCTCTTAGTTTAGGGAAACCCCTTGAGGGAACTTGTTTAAGAAAGGGGAGGCCCCTTGGCCATGGGGTTCTTTAGACAAGAAGCAGCACATGCCCAGCTACCTGCAAACCTGTCTGCCCCAAATTCAGAGGGAGTGTACCTGTGTACGTGCCCTACGTGTGTGCCCCTTGTTTGTTTGAGGAGTGCCATTTAAAAATTGAGAAATTTCATCTAAAAATCCCATTTCTCTTTTCTCCTTTGAAAAAATGTGGTCATTCTGAGTCGACATCCTGCTTGGCAACAACAGCCTGAAGAGTGACTGCCTCCCTTGGCCAGGGCACGTGCTCAACAGATGGGCGGCTACCCACAGTCCTACTTCACACTCGGGTAACAATTAAATCTATCCCAGCCATTGGCTGCCTGGCCCTTGTGGGCATTTGGGGATGGGGGTGGGCGGATTAACATACATACAGAGAAATCAATGCTCAATAGAATAAAAGCTCCAAAAGATTTTTAGGATCCTAGAAGAAAGGAGATGTGAGGAAGGATCTGGACGAAGCAGAGGGCTTCAAGGGGAGCTAACCATTAGAGAGCTGGCCAAGGATACATTCCTGATGGCTGAGATGGCTGAAAATGTTAAATATTCACCTTGAGATTGATTCCAGTCTGCACTGTTATAATATTCCTCATTGATTCAGAAACCGAGGATTAAATCTATTTGCACAACAATCTTGTTATGGAGCTTTCATAGGTCTAGAAATGGAAGAAGAAGACTGTTCCAAGCCAGGGGACCCAGAGAAGACAGCACGAGCAGTGGTACTTAGGGGCAGCAGGAGGAGAAGCTACAACACAGCTGACCTTGGAGCAGGCTTGAGGCAACCCCCTTTACTTTTCTTTTTTTTTTTTTGTGAGGAAGATCAGCCCTGAGCTAACATCCATGCCAATCCTCTTTTTGCTGAGGAACACTGGCCCTGAGCTAACATCTATTGCCAATCTTCCTCCTTTCTTTCCCTTTTTCTCCCCAAAGCCCCAGTAGATAGTTGTATGTTGTAGTTGCACATCCTGCTAGCTGCTGTATGCGGGAAGCGGCCTCAGCATGGCTGGACAAGCAGTGCATCGGTGCGCGCCCGGGATCCGAACCCCAGGCCACCAGTAGCGGAGCGCACGCACGTAACCGCTAAGCCACAGGGCCGGCCCCACAACCCCCTTTTCTACTAACAGAGAGTAACCTTCAGAAGAGAGCTCCACAGAACTCTTAATTCTCATCTGGGAAACCTGCAACCAGGCCAGAGAAGTGCATTTATATGGCTCCATATATATGCATCATTTCACTTTGTATTTTGGTGACCCTCGCATTGGTCTAATGTCCCCTAGCAGACTGTAAACTTCTTGAAGAGCAGTGCAAAGTCACTTTTGTATCCTCCAAAATCAAGCATAATCCCTGATATATAATAAGTGATAAATGACTACGAAAAAATAAGTAAATTCTGCCATAACTCTGATGTGATCCAATAAATTAAGCAAGGTCAATAGAAGGACATTTGCCACCCTTCTGGTGTAAGTAACTTTGCTGCAGGAAGAAGATAAGAATTAAACCTCTTTGGGGAAGAAATATAGTAATATATATTTTTTAAAGTTCATACCTGTTAACTCAGTAAACCCACTTGTCAGAATCTGTCCTCATTAAATAATCCAAAAGATGTTTGCACAAAAATCTTCATTTAGATATTTCTTAAACTAGCCAAACTTTGGAAGTAGTCTACATGTCTAGAAATAGAGGAATTATTAAATAATTAATGAATCAGCTGCTCCATGGACTATTATACTCTATTAAAATAATTATCCATTCTATCTAGCAATATTTAAAATGTTAATGATATGATATTAAGCGTTTTTAAGTAGTACACATTATTTCGCATCAGTTACATTGGGCTTTTCCAGGTGGCAAAGAACAAAGTTAGACTCTTTCATTGGCAAGGGATTTATTGTAAGGACGCGTGGGGAAGTAGGGAGACAGGGCGCAGCCAAGTTAAGCATTGCAGAGAAGAAAAGGTGGGGGCCCGGAGGTTGTTCAGGCTGTCGCTTCTTTGTGCTGTGGGCCCTCAGTACCGAGTGGCTGGGCTCCCTTCTGTGAGCTCTGCCATACAGTGCACCAGCCCCTCTCTGTCTTTGTTTCTAGAACTTGCTTTGTTTCTCTCTCTACTCAAGCCTCTGCTTACTCATGACTTCCACGGGTTCTTAGCTTCTATCACCTAATGGCTTCTGCTTACTGATTTCTGCTGGCCTCCAGTTTTCTGTGTGCCTCACATTTAAACTCCCCAAGAAGGGGATCTAATTGCCTTAGTTCCCTGCTGTTCTGTTAGTCAGAGCTCTCAGGCCAAGCCGCCTCCATAGCTCCACTAGACAGCATATATATATGCTGCGCTTCTGTCAGGTGCCCAAACGTGATCCAATCAGCTCTGGTCCAAAAACTGGTCACACAGTATGAACGTGGCAGGTACTTCAAGCACACCAGCCACCTATCCAATACAACCATAGTTTTGAACTATGATACAATAAATAAAAAATATAAAACATACATATGAAAACAGGAAGAGGATAAATTAAAGCTATCATACGCGGGTTAGGGTGGAGGGAATTACAGGTGATTGTTTTTCTCCATTTGGCAATTTGCATTTAACAATACTGTAATTGCTTTTTAGTTTTCAAGTATTTTTTAAAAAGTAATCTCCCCCAAGCAATAGGAGTCATGCAACCAAGCTCCTAAGTTCAGTCTCTCCCATGAACTTGTCTTGAAACATAGAGCAAAGTCACAACCATTAAAGGCAGTGGTCACCCTTGCAGGTGGAGCATTATTTCTGCCTTACCTTGCCAGGTAAAGGTGAAGGCCATAATTGTTGTAGGTTGTGAAAGCACCTTGAAGGCGAAAGTGTCTATTATTACTCTGAAAACTCCTTTCAACTGCTATAATAGCATATGCCACATGAGCAAAACACAGAACCTTATAACTAACTTGGTTGTGGAAAGACTTCCTTTGTCCACAGGCCAAGTATTTGAAAATACCACCCTCTCAATTGGCAGACATCTCCAGGGCCGGAGAGAAGCTACCATGGCAGTTTTGTGAAACTAGCCACACCTGGCTTCACTTTGATCTTCCTCTGTCTACAACCTTGTTTCAGTTCCTCTGCCACAGACATACAATTACTAAGTATTATTATTGCTTGATGACAACGATAATTACTACAAGGACTGCCCGAGATGGAAAAGACAGGAGAAATCGAATCATCATACAGACTGGCGTCTGAGCTGGACAGTCTGTTTGTATCTCGTAACCCCTGACCCCCCTTCTCATCCGTCCCCGGCATTAACTTGGGGTGCACAAGCTGAGGGCGGGAACCTCAAAGCTGAAGGCTTGACCGCTCGAGGGCAGGGCCCAGCGATTCGGGAACCGAGATGCAAAATCCTCCCGCGCTCCTAGAGGGGACCCGGAAGCGCCGCGCAGTCCCGGAAGGCGAGGTGCTGACACACTTCCGGCCTTTGTGACTCATTGTGTCTGTGTCGAGGCGTCGGGAGGGCCTAGATCCGTGTGCAGCGCCCTTCGGCCGGCCTGAGGCCCAGAGTCAGCTCCCCTTTCTCGCCCAGCGCCCCCAGGCCGCTCCCGGGGCTCACGGTGAGACTTGGGGCCGGCCTCTGGGGAGGGCGGGCGGGGCCGCAGGGGTGTGTGCGTGAGGGTGGGCTCTGCAGCTGCGGCCCGGGGTCCCCTGCAGGCCTCCCGGGCGGAGTGTGAAGAGAGCCCGTGCCCCTGTCTCCTCCCCAGGCCCGGCCGTGAGGAGCGCAGTCCCCCGGGGGGACGTCCCCGCCCTACCCCCGGGTCCCGGGCGGGAGGGGGCGAGGGCTTAGTGTCCAGGGGAGCTCGGAGACCTGGGGAGAAGCAGTCCACGGCCCCTTCCGGGCCTCTCGCCCGCAGTGTCGTCATCGTCGTTTGACGTTTCAGAGACTCGCGAGCGAAGCGACCCCTGTCTGATTTTTCCGGCCTCCCTAAGTCGCCATTTGCTTTGACTCCAGTGAGAGATTTTTTTTTCGGGGTCCTCCAGGCCCTCAAGGTGAAAAATGCGGAAGGCCGAGCTATGGACACGTATTGAAGTGCCGCATACGTGTTTGCAGATCACCTGCTTCTCCTCACCCCGCCCCCACTCCCGAGCGGTGGTTAAAGAGTCTTTGAAGCCGAGTCAGTGGATAAAGAAATGATTCAGATCTAGTAGAGATTATATACATCCCACTCTCTCTTTCAGCGAAATGGACTATTTTGGAAGCTTTTTAAAAATGAGCTGTCCGGAAGATTAGGTGGATTTTTCAGTTTTGGGTAGTTACTCTGCTTGACTTGGAGTGGGTGAAGAGTGAAGGGGATTTGTGGAAATTGCACGGGCTGTTAGGAGACTGATTAACTGGGTGACCTTGGATGAGAGAAGACACTGCCAACTCTCAATTTTGTCATCAATAAAATTAGCTAGACTTTCTCAAAAGACACTTCCAACTTTGAAATTATTTGATTTGGTCAGTGTAATTGAAAAATTCAGCTATCGTGTAACCTGACACTGCCCCACTCCCCTCCGCTTCCTGCAGCGCCTCGGGTACACAATAAGATACTTTCATTATAGAGAGTGGCTGTTACATGGCCTGGGACCAAAGAAAGCATTTATTGTACAGGCCAGTGCTAGGCGGATTGGAGGTGGTCAATAAATAACTTGTTCAATTGAATTGTGGAGAATTCATTGTAACCAGATGAACAAAGCACTATATATACTGGCCAAATGTGGAGAAATAGCTTTATTACATAGGGAACCATAATGATAATTTGCCTCAATGTTTCTCCAAGTTCCTATCGTCTCTGAATTACTATGCAAGATTCTTGTTCATTATTTCAAGCAGTTTTCACCCATCTTACAATACAAACAGGGAGGCTAACTACTTAATAGTATAGTCTTTTGCTGATTCTCTGCTTGATGTAAGCGTTTAAATTTTTTCTAACTTTATATTGCATCTAAATACAAATGAGTGTTATGTTAAATATTACCTTTTCGTTCTGAGATAGTATCAATATTCTTGGGTAGCTAGCTGTCTTTTAAACGTAGTTTTTTCATATTTTAAAACATTTTATAGCTCTACTCAAAAATGGGAGGGGGGTGCTTTGTTTAAACTTTTAAGACTACACCCTGGAAAAATATACTGGCCTGTTTAGAAAATGGCCTTTGGAATATATTGAGCTTGTAACTCCAAGCCATTTTTGTAAGAAAATTGTTTGTATGTATTCTTGATGAGAACCGGTTGCTGGGGGTAATCTTATCTATATGGGATAGTGTGTCGGAATGGTTTTCAGCTCAGGGGGACCCCTGAGGTAGTTTTCTACTCCCCTGACATGCACACTTGACAGGTGAGGATACTGAGTGCCCGAGAGGTTAAATAACTCACTGAGGGGGTGTGAAACTTGTTTGCGGGAGACTAGAATTCAGGTGTTCCAAGCTGTGCTGCTGTCACTGTTGTAGGGTTTCTTCCATTGCTTAATCTTTTAAGCAGGCTGAAAATTCGAAAATACAGTTGCATCTCTTAAGTTTATCAAAAAAATTAAAACACTTTTCTAGTGCCTGCTAAACCCAGATGCTGTTTTAAGTGCTTTATATATGTTAACTTATTTAATCCTCACAACAACACTGTAAGGCAAATACTGTTTTTCATCCCCGTTGTGCAGATTAGGAAATGTGCACAGAGAGACGAACTCGCCTAAAATTGTCAGCTGATTAGTGGTGGGCTGCTAAGTGATAGCCTGTGGGGCTAATTTGAGGGCAACAGTGAATTCTGTGTGAATAGGCAAAAAATAGTAACATTGTAAATTCAGTGATATTTTCTAAAAACTGATACTTGGCAAGGAATCATACTAAGTGGTGTAAGAGGTACAAAGACTCTTATACCCTTAGCAATAGTCCAGTTGAGGGAGACAGCATGAAAAATTAAATTACAGGGAAAGAAACATGGTAAGAACTTCCATATCAAATGCTAGGGAGAGACCATTAGGGCCGGGAGTTTAGAGACAGGAAAAAAGATTGTTTGCTCATCCTCTGGGAGACCTAAAATAAAACCCAGCCCTTCCACTGCTGTTGTGACTTTTCTTTTGTCCAGAGTAGGAGCAGAGACATGTTGGGAGGTGGGGGAGAGGACCTGTCACAATTGAAAGAGGAGGGAATGTGCCCATGCCCTCATTTCTGTCCCTTTGGGTCTCACTTCTCAGAGTCTCTTCCTGTTGAGTCCCACTGACCCAAGGAGTATTCTGCTCTTTGAAACTCTGGCCTAGGTGTGGGCACAAATCAAGATTCCTTTATTCTCCTTACTGTAGCTGAGACTGGAAAGAATTTTCATAAAAATAGAGATTTCTGATGCTAGGCTAGTTACTGCAGTAGTTCTGCTCAGTTATCCGGTTTGAAAGTCCCACTTGCTTAGATTTTGGATGATTCTCTCTTGCATCTCCTGCTGTGCTTCATTAGTCACACAGCTCTCTAGTGAAAACAGTGGATGGCAGGTGAGGCCCATTCCTGAGTGGTCATCCTTCATAGGCCTTCCTCTCAGAAAGAAGGTGCATGTACACAGAAGCCTTTCCTTACCCCACATGTTGGGACAGAGTGAATTTGGTATGATAGTTAGAAGTTGCACCAAGGAGTCCCACAGACCTAATTTCAAATCCTGGCTCTGCCATTTAATTGCTGTGTGACCTTGGGTATGTTATTTAATGTCAGTAAACCTTAGTTTTGTCATTATAAAGTGAGATGATAGTTGTACCTACTTCCTAAGATTGTTTTGTGAATTGGTTGATATGATACTTGGTACACAGAAAGCACTCAGTAAACGTTGGCCCTTACTATTATGCCTACTAGAGGCTTCTTGAACAGTGATGAGAGGCAAGTGGCGTTTTAGCTTAGCTCTGAAAGATAAGTAGGATTTGAAAAGACCGAGAAGATTGGGAAGGAAATCCCAGGCACTGAGTATGATGTGAGGAAGGGGTGGCAATTGAAACACAGGAAAATTTAGGAAACACTGAGTAGACTCATTTTTCTGGATGGAGAAGCTTCATGTGGGCGAGGGGGAGAAATTGCTGGGAACTGAAGCTTGAGGGGAAACTGGGACCAGGTACTGGAGTGTGTTGACTGCAAGGCTATAGAGTTTTAGGAAGAATAATCTGAGAGTAAAGTAGGAGGTGAATTGTGGGGAGGTGGGGGGGAAGAAAATGAAGGCAGGGAACCAAAGGGAGGAAGCTGGACCTCACGGAACTAGATAGAAAATACGTATGAACAAAGAATTACTTCTCCCTGGTGCTAGGAGACTCACTGCGTGTAAGGAGAGAGGGGCAAGGAAGGTGCGACTCTGAGCCTGTGTGATTGAGATATTAGTAGGGTATCTGATCACTAATGGCCACTAAAGGCAATAAGAAGATGGCAGGGGGAGCTGTGATAGTTTGAGTGGTTCTTATTTCTTCTATTCAGTTTAACAGAGTTAAAATCTGCCAGGTTCTCCAGGAGATAATGACAAAGAAGACAAGAGTCCTTGTCCCTGAGGGGCTGACAGTTTAGTTGGGAGGTGGAGATAGGAACTGTAACCCAAATAATGATAATACAAGGAGAATGTTAAATGCCATAAGGTGGAACAAAGAAAGTACTAAGGGCCTTCAAAGGAGGAAGATACCTTATTTAATTTGGAATGTCAGGAGACATACATCTTGAAGGGTGAGTAAAAATTTGGCCCATAGAGTTGATACGATGGGAGATTGTTCACAGCAAAGAGGTGAAGATGAAAAATCACACCCTTTGCTTGGGGAACATTAGTGGGCCAGATAGGCTGAAATATAGGGGCTCACTACTAAGAAAAGTAGTGGGAGGTAAGACTGGAAAAGCAGAGTGGGGTATGTTGTCTGAATGCTAAATTGGTAGATACTGAGGCTTCATTGACAGGGATTGAGAGGAAGGAGGGAATGGCCAGGAGCATACTTTGGCAATACTGCCATGACCTAGGTATCTTGTACGTATTAGAACAGGGAGAAATTGAAGCTAGAGAAACGATATGGGACTATGCACTAGTCTAGGCAGGAGATATGGAGCCTGAATTCGGGTGGTAGAAAATAGTTGTGGGAGGCATAGCAGGAGAAGATCATCTTTCTTTTGACTTTTCAGAATGAAATGAAAGAAACTAAGGCTTATAGGTGTTATTTTGCTTCCAGTTGGGAAAAACTAGGCAAACTCGCTGCCTCTTCCTACAGAAGTCCTGGCTGTTCGATGCCCCAGCTCCCGGGGGTCCTCTTCCTGGAGCTCTCTTGTCAACGCCGTCAGTTATTCTCCAGGCTCCTCTTGCACTCCTGTTGAAACCTTAGAACAGTTGGCGCATTCTGCTCTGTACTATCATTATTTGTGTAAAAATAGGAATCATGCTTCTCATCTTTTTATTCCCCTCAGTCTAGCAGGACACCTTGCATATTGTGAATATGCAGAAGTTTTTAGGAAATTGAATAATTGTAGCTGTCAGGACTTTACAGGTAAAACTGCTCTGAAATTGAAAAACAAAATATATTTACCGCAGCAAGGAGGGTGGGCTGCAAAACAGGTCTGAGGGAATCAACAGGAATGGCTAGACGATGGTTTGCAATAGGACTTTTGCAGTTTAAAATCATTAGAGAAATTGCTTAATTCTCACATTCTCTTTACATTTATGTAGAAACTGTTTTTGAATGTAATGTTCTTTATTGTAATTATAGACTACTATTTTAATAAGGATTTCTGTTTTTCATTAAGGACAAAAAAAGGAGATAGGACAACTCATCCTGTGATAAATCTCAGATTAAAATCAGATTTTTTGTAATTAAAACAGTCATCCCCAAACTTTTTTTGGTCACATTCCTATCAGTAAAAACTATTTATAGAAATTACACAAATATAGGGGCCAGCCCGGTGGCATAGCAGTTAAGTTCGTGCCCTCCACTTGGGCGGCTCCGGCTTCACAGGTTCGTATCCCAGGTGTGAACCTACGCACCACTCATCAAGCCATGATGTGGCAGCATCCCATATACAAAATAGAGCAAGATGGGCACAGATGTTAGCTCAGGTCCGATCTTCCTCACAAAAAAAAAATTACGTATACTATTACACCAATGATGAATAAATGAAAAGCAATTTTTAAAAGTTAATATATTGAGGTATGTGAGGAAGCCATTTGGTTTAAAACTAATTCGGCCTGATCTTGTTTTTCAGAATGGCCTGGTGTGGCCTGTCCAGCCTGCATTGTACATCTGCTTTAAACATTTACAATATCCCAAAGCAAAGAATGATGCCTTTAAAGATAGGGATGAATGCCTCTCCCTGTATCAGCATTTCTTTAGAGATAGGCATTTCTTCCCAAAAACTAAGGGTCAAACTGACCTACTGTGTACATCTTGTGACCACTGACCTGCTGATCCACGTGTTATGCTAGCAAAACATCTTGTGACTGTAGTAAAAAGAGATATTCCTGTCATACTTGATGTATGTTCCGTGTTCTAAGACGGTATATAACCGCTGTGTACACTCCGCTGCTTCTCAGTGCTTCCTTCCCTGGTGAAGGTTGCTTCTCCCAGGCTATACATTTCTCAGACTGGCTCATATAATAAACTCACCCCAATTTTAATTTATATATTGATTATTGATTGTTTGCATTGACACCAATATTTTGTATAATAAAACAAAAGATACATTAAATTGTGCTATTTAAAAATAATTTTTGTGCTTTAAATGTACATGATTCCTTTTTCACCAAAATTGCTAATAATATTTTAGTGAGAGCCATGTAATTAAAAATGCTTTGCTGGTCTAAAACTCTTGGCTTAACTCACTGTAATACTGTGTCTCTCAAACTTAAATCTGATGCTTGATTTTGATGGCTGTAGAGGTGAAAAAGATACTTCACAAAGGTTTGTCAGTTCAGATGGAAGAAACGCATTGTCGACTCTGCTTAGTGACTCATGATTGGTCCTGTCCACCAGCCATGCTAAATTTTTGTTGCTGTTGAAATTCAGCTAGTACATTTCCGTTTTCCATGCCCTTAAATCACCTGTTCTTACAAATTAATCAAAAGGTGTTTTATATTTTTAACAAACAGGCTTAAGACCCACTAAAATTCTTCATTTGAAAGATTTTTATTTTTGAACAGATGAGAAAGTGTTTCCAAGTTTTTTAAATGTGTAGATAATAAGGATTTTTCCAGGCTACTTAGTATCATGTTTTGGCAGTTAAAATTACATAACAGTGGAAATGTCTCCCAGCATACATCTATTCTCGTAGTAGTGTTCCCTCACACTTTTTTTTTTTAAAGGAGCTACTTTCTTATTTATTGGTTGACTTCTTGTTTGATTTAGATCAACATCGGTTTTTACTTGCTAATCTGGCGAAGTAGAACCTTACTCTAGCTAGAAGCTTCAGCTGTATCAGTTTCTTGTTCAGTGCACTTGCATCATTGGTATTTCCTCTAATTGTTTCTGTGCAAGAATCTTTAAAGCTGCTTGTCTCTTTTTTTTTTTTTTTGAGATACAATTGACATAACATTATATTAGTTTCAGGGATACACATAATGATTCAATATTTGTATATATTGCAAAATGATCACCACAGAGAGTCAATATCCATCGCCATAGTTAACACATTTTTTTTCTTGTGATGAGAACTTTTAAGATCTACTCTTTTAGCAACTTTCAAGTATTCAATACAGTATTATTAACTGTAGTCACCATGCTGTACATTACATCCCCACAGCTTATTTATTTTATAACTGGAAGTTTGTATCGTTTGACCCCCTTCACCCATTTCACCCAACCCCCATGCTTGTCTCTTTTATGAAGGTGATTAGTTAAGGCTGGATAAAATAATCCATTATTCGCCCTAACTAGTCTCAGATAAACTGGGAAACGTCACAATACCTAGAAGTGAACAAGTGAATGAGGGCCCCTCTGTACGGAGGGAAGGAGGTCTCCCACTCTTCCCTTGGGATGTAACATATACCCTGTGTGACATGTGACAGTTCAACATTTAGACCAAGTGATACTGTCAGTGTGAATTTGTACATTAAATATGGCTTAATTTTTCCCACTTTTAAAATATAAGTGGGTATTCTGACATTTTCTTTCTGTATCCAAAGTGGATCATCTTGTCCTTTGAAGACCACAGCTTTCGACTGCCTAAGGCACCTTTAGAAATAATGGAAATAGATAGATGGTAGATTAGCAAGTCCAGGGCTTCAAATTTGGCTCGGATGTTGACTCCGCTAGATAGGTAGCCACCTGCTACTGAGGAAATTAAATTATCTAAGCCTCAGTCGTGTCATCTGTAAAATGGTACTAGCAGTTGTGCCCACCTGCTAGGGTTGTTGTGGGAGGAGATAAGATTGTGCATGTACTGGTGCCTGGCACCCTGCTGACCTTCAACTCTCCCTGGGCTAGGCACTGATGTCATGACCTGCTGTCCTCCTGGAGCTAAGGTGCTCGGACTCAGGCAAACACCCTGAGGGTGGAATTCGCCTGTCGGAGGCTTCTGTTTGCAAATCTTAATATACAAAGTGACAGTGAAAACAGTGCAGCTCTGGAGGGTTTGTTTTATTTTGTTTTTGTGAGGAAGATCAGCCCTGAGCTAACATCTAATGCCGATCCTCCTCTTTTTGCCGAGGAAGATTGGCCCACACCCATGCCCATCTTCCTCTGCTTTATATGGGACGCCGCCACAGCATGGCTTGGCAAGCAGTACCTCGGTCCGCGCCCGGGATCCGAACCTGCGAACCCTCGGGCCGCTGAAGCCGAGTGCTCGCACTTAACCGCTATGCCACCGGGCCAGCCCCCAGGGGTTTTTTTTTCTCCCTTTACTGTTCAGAGGCATTCTTAGTGCCTTGATGTGTAGCCTTGTGTGAAGTGTTAGCAGCACAGGTCACTTTTCATAAATGTACTAATAACTTTTTTCAATCTTCAGGAATAGTACAAAAACGGATAGAAAACATCTTCTAGGACAGAAGGGAGAGCACAGTTTGGATCAAATCAGTTCCCCGAGCCTGAATGATGACTGCTGAATCAAGGGAAGCCACGGGTCTCTCCCCCCAGGCTGCCCAGGAGAAGGATGGGATTGTCATAGTGAAGGTGGAAGAGGAAGATGAGGAGGACCACATGTGGGGGCAGGATTCCAGCCTGCAGGAGAGTCCTCCTCCCGACCCGGAGATATTCCGCCAACGTTTCAGGCACTTCTGTTACCAGAACACTTTTGGGCCTCGAGAGGCTCTGAGTCGACTGAAGGAACTTTGTCATCAGTGGCTACGACCAGAGATAAACACCAAGGAGCAGATCCTGGAGCTGCTGGTGCTGGAGCAGTTCCTTTCCATTCTGCCCAAGGAGCTCCAGGTCTGGCTGCAGGAATACCGTCCTGATAGTGGGGAGGAGGCCGTGACCCTTCTGGAAGATTTGGAGCTTGACTTATCAGGACAGCAGGTAAGAAGAGGTGGAACTGTTGTGTGTGAGCAGCACATGGACTTTGTGGTGGTTATTCTCCCAGCTGTGCTTGGATATTAAAAAGTATTCTGGCCTTCTCCCCTCTGCATCCACTGGTATATTTAACGGTCTTTTTGTTCGTTTAAATTCCTGTTAAAAGGTGATTTACCCATAAGCCCAACCTGTTTCTCCTCAGGTCCCAGGTCAAGTTCACGGACCTGAGATGCTCGCAAGGGGGATGGTGCCTCTGGATCCTGTACAGGAGTCCTCGAGCTTTGACCTTCATCATGAGGCCACCCAGTCACATTTCAAGCATTCATCTCGGAAACCCCGCCTCTTACAATCACGAGGTAAGAAGCAAGGTTTCACGTGGAAAAAAGAAGCGGACTGTTTGGGATGGGAATGCCCTCTCTGTGTTGCTAAGTGCCTGTAATAAAGAAGCATGCTTGTTTTTATCGTTTTACGTTGTCATCATTACTAAATATGAGGGGAAATATACAGACCAATCTCAGGAGTTAAATAATGTTGCTAAGGAGGTAAATGAAATGTGCATAGTGAACTTGGGTGGACATTACATTATTTATTGAATTGTTAGCATTCTGGATGTCAAGCAGATTTTTTTGTCACAGGAAAATGCTGGAAAGAGATGATATATTTTCAGCCTGGGTTTTGAAACACCCTAGTATGTCACAAATTATCTTTAAAAGGATCATTTTTAAAATTCATTTTATTTAAGATGTATAAAAATATTATATAACATCACTCTTCTTTTAGGTTTCTTTCAAAAATTTCAAACAATGAAAAGAATGTTTTGTTTTTGATTAAGGAACATGAGGAAAAAAATCATTTTAGGGTCATAAATAAAAATCAGTTTTAATTCTTTTCATTTGAGGGAATTTTAACAATATCTTTATCCAATTTTAAAATCAAAGTAGGTACATAGAGTATCAGTAAAAAACAATGACACACTAAAAGTACAGTTTGTCCAAGAAGAGTTGATAAAGGCACATTCCTTAGGCAGTGTTTTTATTTGTGATGACATTTACGGTAGGAATATTAGAGCTTAAGGAGTTGTTCTCCTGTGGTACGTCCTGGAGGATAGCCAGCGTCCATATGCTGGAGAAATCCACGTAAACCAGCGCACTGTGATGGTTAATCCACTGCTGTCCGCCCAGTCCCATTTATGTCCCTCTAGGGATTGCAAGGTCTCTCCCCACTCCACAAGGGCCAAATCAAGAAATTGAGGAGAATATCCATGGTTTCAAGTGCCAGATTAGAGGTTCAAGTTGCCAGAATAACAGTTTCAGAGACCCTGGTACATATAGTTCTTACTTAATAAAGAGTTCTTCAACAAATTGAGGCATATGCACTTATTCTTCGTTTCCTCTTTGTGCTCTTAATCTTCCAGAGCGTTTCCTAACTCTTGGGAGGTTAAAGTGCTGGTTACTTGATCATTTTGTACATTTTGCTTAGCTTATCTTATTGTAGGTTCTGAAATAGTTACAAAGTTTAGTAATTCCGTTTCAAATTCACTTCTCTAATATCTCTGCAGCTCAGTAACACTATCTGTTTATCAGTAACATTTCCAAATCTAATATTACTTGCCAAGGGAGGATTTTAATTTTTCAGTTTAAAATTTTTCTGATTGTTCTTACACACTGCAGTTGGTGTGACCATATGTTATAGATGTCTTTTATTAGATGAGTGTCAGTCCAGACCTTTATTCACTTGTAAATGTCTCTTCAACATTTGAACCATGTATACATTTTATCAGAAAACTCAGTGGCTAAGTAAGGGAGAAAAGTCAAGGGACAAAAAAATGGCAAAAACTTAGCCAGAAGTAAGAGGATCCCCTTCCTACCCTGTGTTTCAAGATATTACGACTAAAGATTCTTAAAGCTGTGTTGTGTTTTTCACAACTAAATGGGATTCTGATGTCCTGGCACTGTTCCTTAGACTGGAGAAAATTAAATTATGAGCCAGACTTGAATCATGGGCTAAACGTTACCCACTTTTGTAGCTGAGAATAGGAACCTGGGTTCTGGTTCTGACCCTGCCGTTCTTAACTGTGTGACATCAGACAAGTCATTTACCCTCTTGGGTCCTCAGTTTCCCCTTTTTTAAAATAAAGGGGTTGGACCAGGTGATTTTCAGGACTGTTTTATGATTCCTTGTGACTCTTGCTTAAGACTAGAAGTCTTAGGAAAATAGAGGTCATGGTTTTTCTTTTTTATATTCTCCATAGTTATCTATTCTGTAGTTAAACATTGAGTATCAAACACGCTGATTCAGGAAAGAGGGTGCCCTGGGCTCTTCTTTTGAGGGGCCCAGAGCAGAGCTGGTTTTACTCACAGCTCCTTTCTCCCCCCTCAGCTCTCCCTGCCGCCCACGTTCCTGCCCCTCATCGTGAGGGGAGTCCCAGAGACCAGGCGATGGCATCTGCATTATTCACGGCAGATTCCCAGGTGAGCTGTGGGCCCCTCTGCCCTCCTGAGTCCCTCTGCCTCTGAGTCCTGAGTCCTATCTGTCTCTCTTCTGGAGCTGTTTTAGCAGTCTGCACCCAAGACACTCACTCTTGATGCCCCTGCCCACAGAGTAGCCCCACTCCCCCCTCCATGCACCAGAGTTTGGCATGGTCACATTTTCTTTCCCAGCATCCTGTAGGTTTGCAGTCAGCTCTGTCCCTGACTCCAGGTTTGGGCAATGGGATTGTCCTTGAGCTTTGGGGGAACTGAGTGTGGGGATCTCATATTATTTCAGGCAATGGTGAAGATCGAGGACATGGCCGTGTCCCTCATCCTGGAGGAATGGGGATGTCAGAACCTGGCTCGGAGGAATCTCAATAGGGACAACAGGCAGGAGAATTATGGGAACGTGTTTTCCCAGGGTAAGACTGATGCAGGATTATTGTCTGATAAGATTGTTTTGCCTCTCTTTTTGTTAGTTGTGGGGTCTCTGATGTGTTCAGTTGAGTGTTGACAAGGATTTAGAGCCCTTTCTTCAGACCAGATAGAGAATTAGAACATTTGTGTTCATTTAACCCCAAAAGCCTGGTATTTTGACTCCCTGATTCCAGGTAGATTTTTTTTACCTCTAGGTAGTTTTTGCTGTTTGATATCTGAAATACTCTTGTGCTCTGAGTCCTCATCTCTTCACCCACTCCATTACCCGGGAGGATTCTGCACTGCTCCCCTGCGGTTTATGGTCTTTTGGTACTTGTTCTTTGGACTAGATGAAAATTAAGCCAAAGAACTGATCTGTATTTATGAGCTGGGTATTACCTACTCTGTAATAACTTAAAAAAGAATGTTGGGAATAGTCTGGGAATTATCCAGATAGTCCAAGACCTTGGCTTGGAATTCGAAAGAAGTGGACTGTTTTCCTCTTCCTTACCATTGGTTCAGTATTTATGGTGATTTCATCCCTCAAGTCAGGGGTTAGATGTTCCTCAGCTCCTGCAGTGGCTGCATTCTGGGCCTGTTGGGGGTATTGCAGACCTGCTTAGAAAGGTTTTATAAGGCCAAGTAAATAAAAAGTAGAGTTGGGATATTTTGGTTTCTTTCCTAGACAAACGTAAACATATATAAAGTAGTGTATGTTTATTGAACAGTTTTCAGTCTCTACTTAAAAAACAAAGTGACACACAGAATATAGCAGTCTACAATAAAAATATATTCCAGTGTTTAATATGCTGATTGCTGAAGTGAGAGGATCAGCTCTGCATTTGTAAAATTTTGTTTTCTTATATTATCTCCATGGGCTATCTCCGGCATTATTTTCAGTTTCTTTTCTGTTCTCGACTATTCTCAGTTGTCTGTCTGAAGGTTTTAATTATGTTTACTGATGCCCCAACCAGCTTCTTAACCTTCATCTCTGTTAGTTGAACACTGTCGGCTCGGTGCCGTCCTCCCTGGTGGAGAGAAGCGATTTCCTGTGTCTGAAGGTCATCGTCACTGCCAAGTTCAGAGCTCCTTGTTTTGCCCAATAACCATCACCTTGTTGATAAAAATCTCACAGAATTGGAGGAGTATTCTCTTTTCCCTTATTAACTATGTTCCTTTCTTTCTGCTAATACAATTTACCATTTTCTAGGAAAGATCTGTGCATTCTTTTTTTTTAAATTCATAAATACTTGCATTGGAAATGGAATATGATTTTTTAAATGTATATTTGTTCCTTCAGATTAATTATCAGGTGACCAACAGTAGAACTGTGAATTGTGACCTCTTGAGTTCCTCAATTCCACATCCCTTCCTTCCTTCGCTGGTTCTGTCCCCTCTGCTCGTTCCCCAGCGTGGCTGTTCATTCCTGTCCTCTCTGCACGCTCCCTCGGTTGTCCTCTGCACTGTTGGCCTGCCCTTGTGTTTCCCAGCTCTGCTCCCTCTTATCCCTATTTTTTCTCCTTATTTTTCTCCTATTTTATCTCCAATTAATATTGTAAGGTCATTTTGCAGGCATGTAGAAGCTTCCTGAAAAACAACGTCACTTGATTAACCTATGTATTCAAAAGAAAAAGGTGCTATTTGTATTTTCTATTTACTGTGTCAGGTTGTGAAAACAGAAATGAGAAAGAGGAGTCAACCTCAAAGGCTGAAATCACAGAAGACTCAGCATCACGTGGGGAGACAACGGGAAGATTCCAGAAAGATTTTGGAGAAAAACGTGAACAGCAGGGCAGAGCAGAAAGGCAGCTGAGAAACCCTGAGGAGAAAACTGGAAAAGAAAAGAGAGATTCAGGGCCAGCTACAGTCAAGGAAAAAAAACCCACCACCGGAGAGAGAGGTCCAAGGGAGAAGGGTAAAGGATTGGGAAGAAGCTTCAGCCTGAGTTCAAACTTTAACACCCCTGAAGAAGTTCCGACAGGAACCAAGTCTCATCGATGTGATGAATGTGGTAAATGCTTCACAAGGAGTTCAAGCCTTATTCGCCACAAAATAATCCACACTGGAGAAAAGCCCTATGAATGTAGTGAGTGTGGGAAAGCCTTCAGTCTTAATTCAAACCTTGTCCTCCATCAGAGAATCCACACAGGAGAGAAACCTCATGAATGTAATGAGTGTGGCAAAGCCTTCAGTCATAGCTCAAATCTCATTCTACATCAGCGAATCCACTCCGGAGAGAAACCTTATGAATGTAATGAGTGTGGGAAGGCCTTTAGCCAGAGCTCAGACCTTACTAAACATCAGAGAATCCACACCGGAGAAAAACCCTATGAATGTAGCGAATGTGGAAAAGCTTTCAACCGAAACTCATACCTTATTTTGCATCGAAGAATTCACACCCGAGAAAAGCCCTATAAGTGCACTAAGTGTGGCAAGGCCTTCACCCGGAGCTCGACGCTCACTCTGCATCACAGAATCCATACCCGAGAGAGAGCCTCCGAGTACAGCCCAGCCTCCCTCGATGCATTTGGAGCATTCCTGAAAAGCTGTGTGTAAAGCAAGAATTTGTCAAAAAGCCATTTCCCCCCTTTGTTTCTAAAATTATTTCAGAGGTATGTGCCGGTGGAGGGGGAAAAAAAAACAGCTTCAACAGATTTTTTAAAAATCACACTAAGGATCCTTGTGGTTACATCAGCAGCGTTCTGCCTTCTCGTAGTCCGTGGGCATGTCATTCTTCCACACAGCCCCTGCAGGGAAAAGCTAGTCACATGGATAATCCACATGATATTTCCACACAGAATAAAAGCACACACAGGAAAATGTCAAGCTGTTCAGTAATGAAGATACCTTTAAGGCACTGTTGGACTCTCAGCAACCACAATATATAATTGAAAGATTAAGATTGGCTCTGTGAAAATGATACTGAGGTCAAAAAGCTGCTTGCTGCAAACAAGCCCTAGTTGGCCACCATCTTGCTGTCCCTTATTTCTCAAAAAAGAGGGACAGTTAAAAACTCCATTGGGGCATGCTGCTCAAACTAGTTATATATACAGTAAGTTATATATATGATCACTGGTAGCCTACCAAAGCTATAGAAATCGAGGACTGTGCTGATGAGTATCAAACCAAAGATTTCTGTCTCTTCCTGAAAGAGAGGGTATGTGCACCAGTCTGTAGTTCCAAAGGACTGCAACACGTAGATGGTTCTGTCCTCATCACTGAGATAAATTCTACTGAAATAACAACAGTGATTCAAAACACTTCTCTCCCTTCTAGAAATCCCTAAAGCACTATCGCACTCCTAGTTGCATTTCTCCACGAGTTGGCACTTGACTGTGTACTGTCTTCTAATCCTTCATTGTTTTGTGTATGAAAGTTTTCATCACCCCCCAAAAGAGATGCTTCGATCATCAAGGGGATATATTTATATCCTCAGCAGCGCTGGACACAGTGCTGAACACATAAGAGGCCCTCATTATGCCTGACTTCTAACAGGACTTTTACATTGATGGTAAAGCCCTGTGAGTCATGAGTACCTAAAATGTGGTAGCCTGACCCAGCTTTTGAAGAGGACCTTCAGAGCCTGAGGCATGCTAATCCTCTAGGGTCTGATGCTATTTTTGTCCTAAATATAAAAGAAAGGCGCTGGTTGGCCACCTGCGTAGACTCTTTCTAAATATGGATCAATGAGTAAATACCATGGAATGTCAGAAATGACTCTTGTCATGATCTTAAAGAAGAAAAATGTGAATGCTTACTAAGGCCATTTCTTGACATCTTTCTGTGGTAAAGATCTTAGCCAGAATTCTCTTCAGTCGGCTGCTGAACAACATGATGATTTGGGCACTTGCTGAATCATCTGTAACTTTAAATAATATAGTTCAGAAGATGTGATTTTTTTTTTTTTTTTTTGTGAGGAGATCAGCCCTGAGCTAACATCCGCCAATTCTCCTCTTTTTTTTTTTTTTTGCTGAGGAAGACGGCCCTGGGCTAACATCTGTGCCTATCTTCCTCCACTTTATATGGGACGCCGCCACAGCATGGCTTACCAAGCAGTGTGTCGGTGCGCGCCCGGGATCCGAACCAGCGAACCCCGGGCCGCCGCAGCGGAGCGCGCGCACTTAACCGCTTGCGCCACCGGGCCGGCCCCCAGAAGATGTGATTTTTGTTGCTTTTCAGAAAAAGGAAAGTTGCAGGGAGCATTTTTTCCCCACACTTTCCAGAAACGTTGCAAAAGTATTTTTGCATCGTTAGCTGGCAATTACTAAACACGTTTGTTGCTCTGTGAAGTTCACCAATATGCTAAGATGTGGTTTAGCTGTATCATAGTCATACTCCTCAGTGTCTTTTCTGTTTCTCATCACTAAAGACTGAGGTGAGGTTATGCAACTTTGATCTTGTCCATTGGCTGCCTAAAATTTCATGACGGAGACTGGTGTCACATACACATACAGGAGACCCAAGTATCATGGGCTACATAGGTATTCATCAGGGACTTGGGTAGAGGTGACCCTGCTCATGAGAGCATGCAGATGATTGTGGACAGCCCTGCAGGAACTTTGAAACATCTGCTAAGAACAAACCTGAGGACTATCCCCATAACGAGAGAACCCCACATAGAGTTTGAGATTTTCTTTCAAGAAACAGAGCTAAAACTGTCATTCATCTGTTGTTCGCTCAACAACTGCTCAAGCCCGTGAGACAGCATAGCTTTATGGGGAGCCACTGAGGTGGGGGCAGCTGGCCTCAGCTCCAGACCAAACTCCAGTTCTGCACAGCAGTAACTCTTTGGCCTGTCTTTACAAGTTGGACCAACCACAACTTCTCTGTAGCTTCGAAGCAGTTTCATCAGTGTTCCCTGGAAAGACTTCAAGGAAGTTAGCTGGTGACCAGAATGATTCTATCCATCCAATTTAAGAAAAACAGAAGAGATACTCCACAAGAGTATAAGTAACTCTTTATAGTAAAGTGAAGGTAGAAAAAATGCTTTCAGGATTTTCTTCAAAGAGTGAGCCACAGCAGTGGTTGCATGGAAAAACTGCTGGCGCTTTTGAGCAAAGACTTTGGCTGCCGCGAAGCAACTGAAAGCAGTGAGGTCCTTAAGACACGGATCAAAGCACTGACTGTTCTTAAGAGGGAAAGAACTTTGGTGGGTTCCACATTGGCCTTTTTTCAGCCACAGCTACATGCTGACATAAGTCAGCCATCATTTTTGTTTTTTTTAAATGAAAGTTAAATATAACCTGTGCCCCGACATTTAATTCCCATTTTACTGGGACAGTATACTGACTGCGTGGGGTAGCCCTGGGGTTGCTTCAGATCTTCAGCCTTGAACCAGCTATATGAAGATATGTTTTCTGAAGAAAACAGGCTGCAGCTGTTTATTAAAAGCATTTGCATTGCATTCCTTTATCAGCTGCTCAGTGTAAAGTGTAATTGGGTCATAGTCGAAAAGGCTTACATCTGATTAGTGCTCAAGATAGTCATTCGAAAGTTCTTGACTGGCTGAAGTCTGTTAACAGTTTAAGTACTCTACAGTTAACTGTTAGCATGCTAGTTGACCTAATGGAAGTTTTTGAAGGGTTTTTAAAAATATACCTTAACTTGCCAGGAAGAGAAGTAAAATTTTTCAGGTTGTGGGGTATTTGTTTCTACTCCAGCCTGGCAGTCAAGGCTAAAGCCTGAGAATACAGATGTATGAGGCATCTTGGTATGTAGGCACTTAGTTTTTTATTAAAGGCGTAAAAGTGAAACTGCTAAACATGTACAGAGAGGACGACATGTTTGGTATGTAAGACAGTTCACATCTTACATACCTCAGAGAATTCATTCCAGAGAGGAACCTCTTGAATGTGATAAATATGGCAAAGCCTTTAATCACATCTCAGCCCTTAGCATCAGAAAGCTTACGCTGTAAATAGACTACTAATATTATATGTGAGGAAAACTTTCATGGATAGCACTCATTGCTTTGGACAGAAAATGAATTCCATCAGTACGTTCCAATCATGTAATGAATTTCAGAAACACTGCAGAGGAAGCTCAAGCTCTACTCCACAGGATCCACAGAAATAAAAAATGTGGAGAAATGCTAAAGAAATAGCAAAGTGTACAACTTCTTACAAAAGTTGTTACTATTGGGTACTTCTGTACATTTTGTATGACCATAATGTCAGTGTCAGTGTTTTGTCCCTCCAGCCCCTGTTGTTATTCTGTACGTTCTCTGTAAACAGTGTATTTTATTCTAATCTATTTGACAGAACACATCACTCCAAGAGAGCAAAGTTTTGGGGTGAGTAGTGAAAAAGTTGATGTAGTTATCGACAAAAAAATCAGTTCACAGAACTGAGGAGGGGGAAAAGGAGAAAAAACCTTCATAGTTTGGTGCTTATCAGATCAGGAGAGGAGGTCAGTAGATTCGTTAGGAGAGACTGGTTCATGGGGCACTCAAATGGAACAATTCCTGTAAACATCTGCAGCTTCCTGAGAGTGTTCTTGTCAAAGCCAGGAAGTTGACCTCTTAGCTGCCAGATCACCAGCTCGAGCAAAGAGAATAGGTTCTCGGAGCTTGTCAGGGAGAAAGAGCATCTTCTCCCTGAATCGAGAGGAGGGAGTGTACTGGAAAGGCCAGTGGGACCACTTAACTTGACTGGATTCTGTAAACCATAGTCTTGCTTCCCTCACTAACTCTTAAATCTTAATGCTTAGAAAATTTGGGATAGGAAAACACCAAGATTGCTCTTTCCTGGCAAATAGGCACAGATGCATCCAGTTTCCGGTATTGCAGGAAGTTTTTTCTGGTAAGACTTGAGAAGCACTTTGCAATATTCTGGTTGGCCGTGCTCCTGTATGCCTTCCCTGCTCCCATTAGTTCCCCCGGTTTATGATTATTAGGAGAGAGGGCTTGTGACGATTCAAAGCTGTGAAAGAATTTTTTTCTAATTTTTATCCTAGAATTGATCACCTTTTATTGCGGGGTCTGGTCATCCTGATGTACGTACGCATCTCAAGTAGCTAACCAGGTTCATCCTACCATCCTCATGGAAGGTTCATTGTGTGAATGGAGTAACAGTGTTAAAACGTAGTCAAACAGTGACAGCAATACTTGCCAGGGGAGCCATATTTTTGTGTGTTCCACTCTGAGCAACTTCTCAGAAATATTGATAAGGGGGCTGGGGTTCTCCATCTGGGAAACCAAATGAAGGTCTGCAGATTGCCAAGTGAAATATAGAATCAGAAAAAAGGAAATTAAGTGGCATAAATAGGTCTTTTCATAGAAGTTAGAATAGATTTTTATTTCAACTACTACTGGAAAATTTAATAAAAAGCATTATTTGAAAAGTTTTCCTAACATAGATTTAGCTTTTGTTTTTAGAATGGACACAATATTGTACGTTTAAAAGCAGTTACTTATTTTGCTATTCAAATTAATTTTTTATTATATCTGAAAATGAAATTATCTGTTTTACTTTTCAAAGCTTTGTAAAACAAACTTGAAGTTATAGGGAGGTAAGCCATCTCCAATTCTGCGGGTCAAACAAAAGTTTGGGGGAACTTTGGACATCTCATAATACAGAATGTCTTCACGTGTTAGTTTCATATTGTCTGGTTCTCTTTAATAGTGGGTACCACAAACCTCAAGTTTTTCTCATCCTAAATCAGTGGAAGGTAAAGAGTGGGCATTAGGTTGACTTCTAAACAGTAGTCTGCTGTGATTTTAACACTTTTTTTTTTTTAATCTTTGGGATTCTCACCTCCATTTACTAAAGCATCATGACTCCAAATTACATAGTAATCAGCAAAGTTAATTGGTCTTAAAATTAAATTTTCTCCCTTCATCAAGCACTCATTAAGCAGTGAGGCTGAGTGTTTTAAGATATAAAGAATGAGCTCTGTGAGTGAGTGAAAGGTGGTATTGAAACTTGGATTTCATTCCAGTTTCAGATTTGGGTTTTAAGTTCCTTTAGTCCAGGAAAGGGACTAGGCAGCTCCAGGTGCCGCGAATCACTGTCATTTCGTCTCCCAACAAGGTCAGGCGTGTTAGGAGGGAGTGGGGAGGAGGGTTGTAGCAGCCTCCTGCTCCTAGCTGAAGAAGAAGAATGCGGAGGCCTGGTGGAGGGAGAGAAGAGAAACTGCTGGGGATGTGTTGGGTCAGTGCTCACTTGCCTTCCCCCTCACCTCAGCCACTCAGCAGTTGAAGGAAGGCTTTAGTCTACCCTAGCAAGGACAAAGCATGTTAGAGATGCTTCTGCTGGTGGCAGGGGTTCTTACACAAAAGCAGATATGTGAGGGGGGTGGGCTGGGAGGAGTCGCACTGTGATTATACAGGAAAATCTTGTTCTAAAAATGTATGAGTTTAGACGTAAAGGGTGGGATATGCAAGCAAAATCAGCAGTTATTTTAAAATGAACATATGTATTTTTATTAACTTTTAGTTAAATATAGATTATTACAAGTCAACATGATAAGGCTAAATCTGTATAGAGAGCTAACTCAGGCATTGTCTTGTTTATCTGTAGACTGGATAAAACAACCCTTTCCTGTTGTGTCAGTTCTAGTTTCTTAGTCTAGAATAAATTAGACCAAAAGAAGAAACTTACTTGTCTTGGTATACCTGCAGAATTAAGTTATTGCTGTTAAAACCTGGCCTTTTCATTTCACTAGTCTTTGAAGAGTCCAGATGCTTGGTAGATGTTCAGTAAATGATTTTAAATTAAATTCATTCATTTAAAATCCTCATTAACTTTTCTAGAAAGTCTTCTTTCAGTAAATAATGGAATCTTAGAGGAGAAGTGGTTTGTTTTTTTAGAAACTAGGGAACTCCTCCTCCATTGAAAATAATCATTTGAAACCTTGATTGTGGACTAAAGTTTCAATCATGAGAAATGGCAGCAAAAGAAAATTTATAGTCAATGGTCCATTTTAGGAGGCCGGTGGTGTCTGACAAATGTTAGAGTAGTGAGGTTGGGGAAGGAAATTGTGGGGGTTTGTAATAAATATTCTCTTTATGTTGTTTCTCTTCTGGGTCATGGTAAAACAATAAATTATCATCTCTAGGTGGCAATATTTGTGGTGTTTTGTTTTTTGTTTTTGTCATCCTTGGTTGCGTAAATGCCCATGTTTTGGGTAAAGAAAAAAGTATGATTTCAAAGTTAAAAACCAGAACTGTGACTCTCAAACAATCCTCACACAAATGAACATGTTCTAAGTAATTTCACAGAGCTCCTTATGAAACTCCACCTTAGAGCTCTAGGTAGCTTCTTGGAAAGAGGGCGACAGGATGAAAAACCATGGAACACAGTAACTTGTTAATGAATCCCCCAAAACAATGTTCTCATAAGATGGAACCATTAAAATAAACTTTCACCAATTTATGAAACAGAAAATTGAACATCCTAGCGGTAGGTGCAGCATGTAATCTGATCATTTAGACCTTCAAACTATGACCTCTAACCTGATAACCTTGTTTTGTTACTGCATAATATATTGAGACAAATGCAATTTGATTTTTTACCTTGTCTCATTTAAATAATTGATTTATTCATCCTTTTTAGAAACCAGAATAGAGATGCAGAGTGTTCTGTTTTCCTCCATGCCTCAGTTTCAGAATCCTTAAGGAATACTACCCCGAGCCCTGCTTGGTCTCCAGGGCTGTGGTGGAATAAACAAGTTTTTTTTAAGTAAATAAAAGGTGGCACATGTGGAAAAAATATGTATTTTTACTCAGGTATCTTCACAACCAAATCCTGTTTCAGGGGAACTTCACCCTATCTGGTCCAATTGTTTTAGCCTGGGTCCCCCAGAGAGCAGAACCTGAGGTGAGGGCTTGTGTGCAGATGATTTATTTAAGGAAATGATTCCAGAGAACAGAAGTGAGGGACAGGGTAGTGGAATGGGAAGAAATCCATCAGTACATTATTGAACTTGGTCACTGCTGTGGACAGTGGGCCTTGTGAGAGATTCTGGTCCTGAATTAATAAAGGCTTGGGCATGGAGATAACCAGAGCCTTAGAGAACCCCCAGTGCAGACAACAGCCCCAGGAGTCACAAGGGTCAGGGTTTCCCATCCAAGAGCTGCTCTCAGTATTTCGCTCTGTCCAGTCCAGTTCAAAACCTGGCGGCTTCCCCCACCTCCTCCATTCCTGTGCCTTAGTTACAGAGAGCTGCCAGAGGAGAACATGCAGACATGGCTACCTTCATTCATACGCTTGCCCCTGCTAGACAATCCCGTAGTCTTGGGTTTGCGGTCTGGGTGTCTCCTGTTCCCCAGACTCCAATGCCTACCTCACCTCACCCTTTCTCAGCCGATAACCCCTCAGTATTTTTTCCCAAGGGCCCCAGGCCATCGGGATGTGCTTCACTCGCTGGTTCTTCCTGCTCCCTGGAGCCCCTGGCCTTGCTGCCTGCCAAGGGGTGTGGCCTCGCTCTCTGGTGCCTCCAAGCTCCTCAACCCTCAACACCGGTTCTACATTTAAGTAAGCACAGACCTGTAGCTTTAAGGAGCAAAAGCAAATGTTAAAAATCTTTTGTTTTACCTTGTCCCTTCCTTTTAGCTACCAAATTCCTCCACCAAATGGACCATAACTGCTGTTTTAAAGCCCCTGTAACTCAGCTCTCATCCCACCTACTTAAATGGCGCTGTTTAAGATCACCGTGTTCTTGACAGAGCATTTTCTCTTGTCTTCATTCTCCCCTATTGTTCTATAACATTTGACCATTTCCTTGAACCATTGTCAGTTGTTCGCATTACGCTGTCCTTCAACTCCTCTCTCTCGTTCCTTCACTCGTGAATAATAATATCCATGAATTTTCTCTAATCCATACATCAACATTGCAAAGACACTTGTCCCATTTTACAGATGCAGAAACTGAGGCCCAGAAAGTGAAGTGGCTTACTCAGTAAGTGGCAGAGCTGGATTTTAAAATCAGGTGTGTCTGACTCCAGCAACCAGCTTCTTTCCACTACTTGGTTGTGCCCTGTCCTCTATGAGCTCAGTTATTCTCCCAGCTTCATAACATCAGCTATGTGGTCCCCCAACTACATTTCTGGAGCATCCTGGCATAAGGTTACACACACAGGCACTGGAGTCAGTTTGCCTATGATCAGTCCTTCATCTACCACTGACTTGCTGTGATCCTAGTTTCCTCATCTGTAAAATGGGCATAGAGTTATAATCATTACACGTAAAGCACCTACAACTGTGCCTGACATAAGTGTTCCAAAAATATTAGCTATTATTTCCTCCGTGTGCCTCTCCTTCTTCTCCCCTGAATCCTCATTTACCCCTCACAAAAGTCTCCCTTTTTTAAGTGAGACATGCTGGCAGTGTCCTCCACCCCGTAAGTCCCTAAAACATGTAACCTTGAAATCAGGTCTTTGTGAAAATTGGAGACCCAGGCTCTGGGTCCATTTCAGTCCCAGATATTATGGACAGAATTTCACATGGCTTCTGTGATTCTCCGAAATTTCCCCAATCCTTGCTCAATTCTTTCCCCTGCCCCAATCCTTCAGCTGACAAAATTCCTTTTACAATCCCAAATCCTCCAAGGAACCAAATTTCCCCTGGAATGATGGAAATTGCTGCACAGGTGTGAGAGACCTTTCTTGTCCGAAACTACCCATGTCCCTTTGCCAGTAGGTCCCACCACTGCCTCCAAGTCTCAGAGGTCTTCAGCACAGCCTCCACTCCAGATTCTTGAACATAGGAGATACCAGGCTGATGACTCTACCTGGGTTATGTCACCATGTGCCCTGCATTTGGTTCTGGATTCCACATTTTAAAAGAGAGGTAGACCAACTGCAGGATGCTAAAAGCAAACACATCTCACGTGCAATAAAGGGTTTTGCTCGGTGAGGAGAAAACTCACTGGGAACTCAGTCTCTGCCCTCACATATCTCAAGGCCTGTCATGTCAGAAGCAGGATTCAGTTGTTCTGCATGACTCCAAGAACTAGAACTAAATCCTTTTCAACAAACACTATTGTCAGGCCACGTGCTGGGTGTCAGGAATAATAAAAGGAAAGAGATACAGCAATGAGTAAGGCAGGTAAAGCCAGCTCTGCTTAGCTGCCACCAGGACTTGGGGCAAATTAGAAAAAGGCACCCTTTCCTCAAGACACTTGACTACCTCCTGCTGGCAAGTGGGATCACTATACAGTACAACTCCCTGATAATAAGATGAGTGTGGCTCCGGGCTTGTGCAGGGCACAAGTTGCACAACCAGAAAGAGTGGCCCTAGTGAAAGCCACTGGGAGAAGAAAGAACCCAGTTGCAGAGCCAGGCGGCTGCCTCAGTTCAGGCATTCAGCTGTGGCTGGGGGACGCTCAGGGGACCTGGGCAGGAAGGCATGTTGCATGGCAGAGGGCTGGGCCAGATGCCCTTTGTGATCTTCTACTCTGAGATTATACAAATTTTTTCTGGGTTCTTCCAAAACAAAGGGGAACAAGCCAGCGATCTGCTCTCATCAAAGTCTTGGTTGGAAACTTTACCCTCCCTAATTAAGGAAAAGGCAGGTGGCCCTCTCCAGGGAGAGCACAATGGAAAAAAGGATCTGTGCTAGGTGGAGCCACATATATTCCTGTGGGGCAGGGGGAGGGGAGGGTTGACATTAAAACCAAAGAGATCAGAAATAATATTATAGCCAAGAGTTTTGAAGATTAAAAATCCCTTACTATTGGTATAGCTAGTTGCAAAGCTATTTTTCACTCTCACATGATCCAAACACTTTAAAGTTGTCAGAACAGGTATTATGCCCATTTTCCAGATAATTAAGTTGTACATCCAAATCCAAATCTCATTAGCAACAGAGCTCCAGCTCTAAGCTGTGGGGCTAACTACATCACTCCACTTTTATTCTCTTTTCCTTTCATTTTCTTTAGCTAAATGAGTGTCTTTGCAGCTATACAAGTGGACTGACTCCTGGGAAGAAAAATGGGGAGTTTTCAGAGCTGTTCTAAGAGAAATCAAGGTTTGATCGCCCTCTACTGGCCAATCATAGTGATGGCAGCAAAAATAAGTCATGGCGGGAATGAGTGAGGAAGATCCAGAAAGCAACCATTTTAGAGAGAACCATGACTGCCCTGCTGGAAGAGGAGGGAGGGAGCCAGGGCCTACAGTAACCACTGTAGATTTTCCCCTTCCTGATTTCCTCTGCAAAGGGGAGGGGAATCCTTCTGCTTTCTCAAGCCAAATAATCTTGAATGGTGTACCCTCAGAGGGCCCACGGTCAGTTCAGACATTTTATATTCCAAGATTCGGAAGCAACTTTAAGACTAGATTGTGGGACTGTTGCAGGTGGTCTTTGGGACAATCATACGTGACCATTTTCAAATATTTTGAAAGGTTGACAAGAAGAACTACATGCATTTTGTGAGAGAAAAGAATCAATGAAGACTAGGATCAATATGTTGAAATTATAGGAAAGCAAATTTTTGCTTTAATTTAAAGAACTTGTAGCAATTAGAACTCTCCAAAAGGAAGGAACTGTCCTTTAAAGTAGTAAATTCCCTGCCATGGAAATGGGTAGGAGCAGAGGGCTGCCGTAGAAACGATGTTTGCATGTTACAAGAGGTTGGAGTGTGGATACCCAGGATGACAGATTCACTCAGTCACCATTTATTGGTCTCGTCTCTATTATTACTGACCACATCTGTAATTATTTGGTTACAAATCTGCCAAGAACTACATGTATTTTTCATTTTTTCCTTGTGCCTTAACACAATGGTGACACATTGTAGCTTCCTGGTAAGTATTTGTTGAATGAATTCATTGGAAGACTATGAGGTTCTTGAAAATCAAAACGATTCTGAAGAGGAAATGCAGGTGACACATTACAGTGAGCCACCAGTCACACTGGCTAACTTTTCCTTTGTTTGCTCTCTTGTGGTTTTGTCATATGGTCATGGTTTTATTAATGGAAGATAATAATGGATCATCCTAAGTTAACTTGTTTTAATACAGTATGATTTGGATGGCCAGCATATTGAGCTTTCTAATGCTATTTTTAAAAATTCGGTTGAGATATGGTAAGGACACAGGATTGAATTAGAGAATCTGTATTCTACTCTCAGCTCTGCTACTAATTAGCTCGCTAGTGTGCCTCAGATCTGACTTCTCCAGGCATTGATTCTTCGTCTGAAAACGAGAGCTTTACCAGATTGTCCTTAAGGTCTCTTTTGGCATTAATATTTTGCAGCTCTAGGCCCCTTTGCTTTACAAAGAACAATGGCCTTGGAATTGGAAGGATTTCTTTCAAGCCGCAACATCACAACTCGCTGGTTGCATGACGAGGCAAAGATCCAAAGATCCTTTTGACTAAGAGGCTGGATAGAGCGCCACCAGGGCATCAACACATGTGGCTCATGAAATTGTGCAGGTTTCCTGGTTTTCCCCTCAGCCCTAGTGATGCTGTTCCCTTCAACCTTCTCTCCTTTCTCCAGTCTAACTCAGAGGGAATAGATGCTTAAAAGCATAGGCTTTGGAGAAAGAGCCAAGTTTGAATCTTGACTTTCTCACATATCACTTGTATGACACTGGAAAGGGTACTTACTTTTCTGAGCCCAAGTTTCCTGATGTTTAAATAAGAAATTTTAATATTTCACAGGGGTAAGTATTCTCAGGATTATAATATTTCATGGGATTGATATAATGAAGATAAATGTGTGCAGTAAATTGCTTCCAAAGATAGTCACCACATTATCTCCCATCCCACATGCTGTTTTGCAATGTGACGAAGAGATAGAGTCTGTGTTTCTTCCCCTTGAATCTGGCCCAGTGACCTGTTTTAACAATAGAATATGCTAGAAATGATGTTGTGTAACTTCCAAGCCTGGGCCCTAAACATCTACAAGTTCCATCTTGACCTCTTAAAACGCCCCTCTTGGGGAACCCAGTCGTCATGCCGTGAGGAAGCCCAAGCAGCCGTGCAGAGGGACTCACGTGGAGGAGCATGGAGGCCCTAGGCCAGCAGCCCCGCTGAGCTTCCAGTCTGGGCCAGCACCAACTGCCAGCCATCCCAGCTCCTTAGTTGACACCACAGGAAGCAGAACAACCCAGCCCATCCACAGGTTTGTGAGATCATGTGAGAAATGATCATTGTGTTAAGGCACTAAATTTGGGGGTAGTTTTTTATGCAGCAACAAAGAACTGAAACCAAGTGCTTCACACAGTACCTGGCTCTTGGTAAGTACTCACAGGAGGTGTGCAGAGGGACTGGTAATGGTAAATGAGAGTTGTAAAAGGGCTGGAGGTTAAGGGAAAAACTAACAGGAGTCTGGGACAAGCTGGAAGATTAAAGGTCACCTAGCCCAAAAATTCACTCTGCAAAACTCCCGCTGTCCCCATCCCCAGGGCTCTCCCACTTCTTCAAAACATCACAAGATGATGCAGCAAGCGGCCATGTTTTAGCAACTGGATTAGGAAGTCCATCCTTGTATCAAACTTTTCTACCATTTCCATTCATTGGTCTTCTGTCTTCTGGGGTCCTATAAGACAAACTTTTTCAAATGACAACACTTCATATATTTGAAAACTAAGACTGCTTTGTCCCTCATTCTCCCCTTGTCTTCTCCTCCCTCAGTAAGAGAAGATTCTCCAGATTCTCTTAGGTCAAATGGCATGGTGTTCAGACCTCACACTTTGTGATTTGCTAATTTCTGGATGACTATTGGCTTTTGAACCCTCCTCTTAACATGTAGCACACGGAACAGCCCCATCTAAGACGTCTGACCAGTGCACGGGGGAGTGAATGCAACAAGACTGACCACGCGACAACTGCTGAAACTGGCCAGTTGGTACATGGAGGCTGTCATTCTCTCCACTTTTCGTTTGTCTTTGAAAATTAAACAAAAATTTTTTAATGATCCTAGAAAACATCACAGAAAAATGATGTCATGTTTCTATAAATTTGTGGTGCATTTAGACAGGGAATTCCGTGTGCAGCTATGTCGCCGTCCCTCAACATGTGCGCCTTTTGAGGGACCAGGCAAAAGCAACCTCATGGGGGCCAGAGCGAGTAGACCAGAGATCGATCGACAACACTGAGAATCTAGTCCGGAAGCCTGCGGCTCAGCACGAGCAGCGGGAGACAGAGGTAGCCAAAGACTTCTTTATCACGTCCTGCAGCACCTGGAGCGCTGGGAGGGCAGCCTCTGAGACCCCGCGCTGGAAGCCCAGACCCCGCAAAAGGCCCAAGGGCACAGCTACTTCAGATTGATGCCGCCATGACGCGGTCTGAGAGTGACAACTGAATCTCTGGCTTCGTGGGCCAAGCGTGGGGCTCCGTGTCCATAAACCTGGACCGAGTTCTCACGAGGTGACGGGCCTAACTGTCACAGGTAACCCGGGCTCTGAAGTCCGTGAGGGGCCGAGGTCACCACCGCGCCCACGCCTCTCCCTGGCCCGCGGCGTCGGGCGCGCGGTGCGAGAACCGCCGAAGCCTTCATCTGCTCCGCCCTTTCTGGGAAGAAAAAAAAAAAAAAGCGGGGGGGGGGGGCCAAGGTCCCCGCCTGTTCATGTTATAGGGGGCGACTCTGCGAGTCTCTAACTCGCCCCAGCCTCCCGCGCACCCGAGACACCCAGATATAGATAAGACCTCCCGAATTCCTAGAGGGGTCGCTGCGGCCCCGCACAACTCTCCGCGGGAGCGGGGCTGTGACGCACTTCCGGCTGCGCCGGCCGCCGTGCGCGTCGGTGTCCCAGCCCCCCAGCGGCTGTGACTCACGGTGAGGTTCGGGATCCCAGGTTCGCTTGGCGGGAGGAAGAGCTTGGCCGAAAGGGTTCGGGGAGGGAGGAGTGGGTTAGGAAGCTGTGGCCTCTGGGGAACCGCAGACTAGTCCTGGCAGGGCTGTGGGGAGGAGCCTGTCCCTACCCAGCCCTGGACGGTGGAGGCGCTGGCGCCCTGCAAAGCCTGTTCCTCCCCCCAGGGGATTAGCAAATGAAACTTTGTCCATTTCGCGTTCCAGAGCAGTTTTTTTGTGCGACCCCTGAGCCGAAGCACCGGTCAGTCTGACCGGGGCTGCCCTCTCCTTTCTGCTGTCTCTGAACGGGAGGTCCGAGCATAAGGCTAATTGATGAGAACACGACATGCCTGAGGGGGTTGGGGACCTCCGGTGAGAAACCGAGGCTCATTAGAAATCCTGGGTAGTGTCTGATCCAAGGGAGGAAGTGGTCCTGTTGGGCTTTGTTTAGGTTAGAAAGCACACGCTTAACGGATCTGCTCAAGGTTGGAGACCCATTTTTGAGGGAGCATTTATAGTTTGTTAAGGGAAAGGTGATCTGGTGGGTGAGGTACTTAGAAACCTATGTTAGATAAGGAACAGCTGGAAGACCTGTGAAGAAACGAGTTAAGCAATTATTTTCAGGCGTTGGAAGACTACTACGGAGCAAGTAAGTATTGGTCTAGGACCCAACTAGGATCAGTGAAGAAAGAAAAGAAAAAGTGATGCAAAATTTGGTTCGGTTTAGAGAAAACGTTGTAACAATTAGAACTGCCCAGCAGGAGAATTCTGTGCCTCAAGAATTATCAAATTTGCCTGCCTAGGAGTTTTCAGGTACAGAATGAGTGTGTTAAAGGCATTCCAGTATTAGTTGGTAAGTGCCACTGAATTGTTGGAATCTATGATAATTTGATTTATTTGTGCCTTATTTTGTTCCGGAATGGGTTTGGGGCACTTTTATAAGGGCATATAAGCTTCTGGAAATGAGCATAAAGAAGGAAGAAAGAGACTGGGAACAGAACAAAGGCCTTCTGCTTATAATAGACCATGAGCCTTTGCTTGATGGGCCTCTGGAGCTAAACATTCTAGATAGCCTAAAAAAGTAGTTCACTGTGGTTGAAGACAGTGTGAGTGAGTAATGAAGCCTCCATTTTCTATCCACATGCTTGTTTATTTTATAACACTTTATTAAGAAAATTTCTGAAGCCAAGACCTGGAGGGCATCCCTAAATGAACCTTTCGACAAACAATATGACTAAAAGTGAAATTACTGGCTTTGCTCAGGAAAAGAAAATCAAGACAGCATTATCAGAATTTTTTTTTTGATCTTTGCTAGTCTGATAGGTAGAAGTGTCTCATTGTAGCTTTAGTTTGCATTTCTTTTATTATAACTAAAGTTAAGCATCTTTTCATGAATTAATTACTAAGCTGAGATTTGAAAGACAAATAGAAGTCTGCCATGAGAATTGGGCATTGATGGAGCATAGGGCATGAGAAGGGGAGTGATGGGACTGGATGGAGAGGCAGAGGCCAGATTGTGAGTGACTGTTTGCCGTGCAAGTAAATTATTACGTGATTTCAAACAACTGGGTGATATGTGCAGCTTTGTATTTTAAACCTCTGCAGGTAGCCTTTGAGCCTGTGGAGACAGAATTGCCAAACTGGAAAATGGTCTGTGATTTCAAAGGAAGAATGGATATTGTCATAATGTTGCCAACTAGTTAAAAGCTAAAACTATTTGATAAAATTAAAAATAGGCTTTGTGTTATGTTTGAAATAGATCTACTAGAAACTATTAGGCCAATATTCTGACAATTGTTGGAAGAGAGTTAGAAATTAACTATTGTTGCTCCTAGAGACAAAACAGACAACTTTTTTTTTTAATAACTGTAAAAGGAAAAGACTTCACAGCTTTTTTAAATGTCCAGTTAACTCTGGGTGGTCTGCTTCAACATCGTAAGTGTTGTTGAAGTTAACAGCTTCAACAGCTGTATTTCTATCACCCCTCCATAATAGAACAGCGTTTACTAAGGCTGCTGTTTTCCCCAATGCCCCATTTTTTTAATTTAAATAAACATTTTATTTTAGAATAATTTTAGATGTATAGAAAAGCACAGGGGCCGGCCCCGTGGCTTAGCGGTTGAGTGCGCGCTCTCCGCTGCTGGCGGCCCGGGTTCGGATCCCGGGTGCACACCGACGCGCCGCTTCTCCGGCCATGCTGAGGCCACGTCCCACATACAGCAGCTGGAGGGATGTGCAGCTATGACATACAGCTATCTGCTGGGGCTTTGGGGGAACGAAAATAAATAAATAAAATTAAAAAAAAAATAATGAACAAAATGCATTGTCTAGATAAAAACACACCAGTCTTTAAAAAAAAAAAAAAGAAAAGCACAAAGATAATACAAGTTTCCGTATACCTCTCACTCGGTTTCCTTATTAACGCCTTACGTTACAGTGTACATTTGTCACAACTAGGGAACCAACATTGGTTCATTACGATTAAGTTCCACAATTTATTTGGATTTCACTAGTTTTTCCCTAATGTCCTTTTTCTGTTCCAGGATCCCATCCAGGACACTGCACTACATTAGTCTTTGTGTCTACTTAGTGTCCTCTGGTCAGTGACAGTTTCTCAGTCTTCCCTTGTTTTTGATGACCTTGACAATTTTGAGGAGTACTGGTCAGTTATTTTGTAGAACGTCCCTCAATTTAGGTTTATCTGATGTTTTTCTCATGGTTAGACTGGGGTATGGGTTTGGGGGAGGAAGTCCACGGAGGTGAAGTGCCCTTCTCATCCTGTCCTATCAGGGGCACAGAACTTATCACTGATGATGTTAGCCTTGATTGCCTGGCTGCGGTGGTGTTAGCCGGGTTTCTCCACTGTAGTGACTTCCCTCAACCCCTGTCCACACTCGCCTCTTTGGAAGCCAGTCACCAAGTGCAGCCCACGCTCAAGGAGTGGGGAGTTAAGCTTTACCTTCTTGAGAGGGAGTATCTGCATAAATTATTTGGAATAATTCTGTATGGGAGATTTGTCTCCCGTTTATTTACTCAGTCACCTTTTTTCTATCAGTATGGACTTATATTTATTTTATACTTTGGATTATAACCCAGTACTACATTATATATTTTGTTGCTCACGTTGTTTCAGCTGTGGCCATTGGGTGTTTTGTTTTTTTTTTTAGGTTGGCTTCTCTGTCCCTTTGACACACCCCATTGCTTTGTTTTTTGAACACTGTGTAGCAGGCTCCAGGCTCATCTTTTATATTCCCCAACCTAGAATCAACCATTTCTTCATTTTCTGGTGCCTCTTATTGGAAAATCATATTTGGAAACCAAGATCTGGGCACTCGGTGGCTGACTGCTACCAGCTTGTTATTGCTTCTAGACCTTCACAGCAAACAGAGCTAAGAAATAAATGTCTGTATCCTAACCCATGTGCACACACTTACCTAATTAAGCTAAACGTGAGTCCATGCTGCTGTATTTTTAGCTTAAATTTGTATTGATAATATTTTTTAAAAACCTACTTTCACAGTTTTTACTTCTTAAGAGCAGCCCCAAAGATCCAGGTATCATATTCATTCTTTCCACAGATGTTTGAGCACCTGCAAAGTACCAGGCGTATTCTAAACATGTGGAATATAGCAGTGAGCAAAATAGATGAAAGTCCCTGCCCTCTAGAGTTGATATTTAAGGACAGAGACAGTTAAAAAAATAAAAATAAAAAGATAAAAGATACAGTATTTTCTGGTAGTAAATGGTGTAGAGGAAAAGAGTAGATTAGGAGGGTTAGCAGTTGTGGGGTGAGGGAGGGCAGTGTGCAGTTTAAAACAGGGGGGTTAGGGGTGCCTCAGCAGGAAGTAGGGACCTGAAGGAGGTGAGGACGTGAGCCTTCTGTAATCTGGAGGAAGTGTGAGGCAGAGGGAGCAGCGAGGACAAAGGCTGTGCGGTGGGAGTGTGCCTCACACTTTAGGGAACAGTGACTGGGGTAGAATGAACAGGAGGGAGAGAAGTACAGGATGAGATCAGAGGGGCGACAGGTCTGCGATCTTGTGGGCCTTGTGCGCCATTGTGCTGACTTTGGCATTTCCTCTGTGTGAGACGTGAAGCCTTGAAAGGTGTGAGCAGAGGAATGATGTGGTCTGACTTGTATTTTAACAGGAGCACAGGATGTGTTGGGAATAGACTGAGGGGGCAGGGGTGGACGCAGTTAGGAGGCTGTTGCAGTTCTCCAGGCGAGAGGTGATGGACTGGGCGGCAGTGTGGGAGGTAGTGAGAAGTGGTCGAACTCTGGATCAGGATTTGCTTACGGATTGTGTGTAGAATGTGAGTGAGGAGTCAGGGATGACCAGGTTTTTTGGCCTATGTAAACAGAGTGATGGAGTTGCTGTTGACTGAGATGAGCAGCTTTGGGGGCAAAGATGAAGAATGTCGATTTTGGACATGTTAAACTTGAGGTGCTGTTGGACATGCGGGTGGCAATGTCAAGTGAGGAGTTGGTCGTTATGAGTCTGGAGTTCAGAAGAGAGCTCCAGGCTGGAGATAATTGGGCAGTTGCGAATACGTAGGTGGTAATTAAAGCCTTGTGACTGGCTGAAATCGCCCGAGAGAGTGAGTGCAGCAAGGAAGGAGGGGTCCAGGCACCCAGCCCTCCACTTGTTTGTGGTCCTGCTGAGATGTGAATTTGAATTGTGGGCACTGAAAACGGGTGCGCTAGAGTACGTCACTTCACTAGTGAGCCGGCTGAGCCAGCTGCCTGGCAGCAACATCTCGGGAAGCTTCCTCCTTCAATTGTAACTATGCACGTCTTCTGTAGAGGCAATCACAGAATGATCTAGTGGCATCGCTGAGTTTGGACTCACCAAGTGCTGGGAACATATCCCAGGTGAATGTGATATAGGACCCTCCCCGTTTAACGCTGCCTGTGCTATGTAACTCCTCGTGTCCTGCTGAGTTTCCCAGGCTGGATCCCAGAAGCTGAGCAGCCCAAACAGATTCCCATGTCTTTCCTGTTCTTGGGGTGCCCTCCTCTGGATAGAGTGGGAAGTTTTGTAACAAGTTATGTAAAGTTATTCCAACACTGAGGAGATATACTTTTAAGCATTTCTAAAGAATGCTCTCCAGACTGCTATGTCTGTTATTTTTAGATTATTTTAGCCTTTGGTGCTAATGCCTTTATTTTAGGAGACTAGATGGCAGTGCTTCTCCCCTGGCTCGGTTTACACGTAATCCTGAACTTGGGAGCTCCAGCAGTGTATTGGGTGCATAGGACGGCATGAGGGAGTGGACAGTGCTGATTCTGGTCCACCCTGTTGCAACACCTATTGGCATCTCAGGATCCTGCAGAATTGGGGTACAGGGAAGAGGAGTCCAACTACTGGCATCCTTGGAATTCTGAACTAATTAGCAGCTGATAATTATTGAATTTCTCATAAAAGCAAGGTTACTTATTGAGGTTCTAGTCCTAGAATCTCATTTCATATTTTTAAAACTTAGCAAAATTGGTCACAAAAATAAATGAAAGGGAACAGTCATATAAAATACATATTTTAATATATATTTACTAAATGTGTGAAACTAAACACCTAATATGAAAGCTATAACATAAATGTACATCTATTAGGGGGTTCTGTATGGGCTGGAATTGCTGGGGGTTTTTTCCCTTGGGTTTTGTTTTTGAAGGCCATGAAGTTTGAGCATTAGTAGTAAAACCTATTTTGTCAAAAGACTATTTGTGATCCCTTTAAAGATTTTATGATTTTCTGATTACAGAAGTAATGATACCCATTATAGAAAATTTGGAAAATCGAAAAACGAATGAAAAAAATTGAAATCGTTCCTAATTCTATAACCCAGAAAATCACTGTTCATGATTTGTCCTTTTTCTTTAATTGTGATTATGTGTATATTATGGGGAGGTGTGTGTGTGAGAGAGAGAGAGAGAAAGTGCGAGTTCTTATATTTCACATGCTATCAAGCCAGATCCATTGACATGGGTGTCAGAAATGAGCATCCTCAAGTTTTTTAATGCCCTAAGTTTGGATTATCTGCAACTCCTCTTCCCTCATCTTCAGCTTTTATAAGCCGTTTATACATCCTCTTTATGGTCTCTACCATTGTTGTCAATCTAATTTCATGTAACAAATACCCATATAGATTTTTATCTCTTTGACTCTTAATTGAGACTCTCTGGAGTTTTCCTGTCCTAGATGGTCCAAATGCAGTATGCGAGCACTTATGCGACATGAAAGCTCCTGCCTAAAGTTTGAAAACATGCTCAGGAAGGCCAGTCACAGCATGTAAGATTCATTAATTTATGTATTTTTCTTTCGAAATAGGTTTAATGAGTGCCAATAATGATAGACTGATTCTGTTGTCTGTGTCCTCATTTATTTTCCATCTCCCCCACTGACTTGGAAGCTCTGTGAGGGCAGGGGTGTGTCTGTCTCATTCATCACTGCAATCCCAGCAGTGAACACACAGCAGGTGTGCAATATATGTTGTTGAATGAATGGACTTCACTTTTTTGGCAAATGAAAAAAATAGAAGTAGTTGTATTTACTACAAATGTTTTTGGTATTCTAACATCAACTGCCCAAAATATTTAGAATATTTAAAATTTAAAAGAAAAAATACAAACATTTTTTGTTTCTGTCTTCTATTAAGATTTAATTTTTCCCTCAATTTCTTCTCAGCAGTACAAATCTTATCAAAATAAATACCTCTCTAAGAATATAGTTTTAAAATTATGCCGCAATGCATTTTTTAGGAGAGTGGAGACAAAGTAAAATCAAAGTAAGATATCCTGAGTGGACTCTAGAAAGATTCTGAACTGTAATTTTTATATGGTAGTTTTATGGTGGCCATAATTTCCACAATTTCTGGTGCTAAAGGTGTGGCTGTAAAGACCAAAAAACATACCTTTTCTTTTTGGTAATTTTGTGGTAACCGTATTTTTTTAGGTTTAACGTGTAGCCCTAAAGAACCAGAAACCCAAAGGAACCAATATTCCTGCTACACAGAGTCCCATCTTTAGTGAGTGTTTCTGGAGTCTGTATGATGACCAAGGTCCTGGGCATGGCCACAGGTCTGGGCCCGAGGCCTCCACAGGAGCAGGTGGGGCTTGTGATTGTGAAGGTCGAGGAGGAGGAGAAAGGGAAGTGCCTTTCTAGCCTGGAGATGTTCCGCCAGCGCTTCAGGCAATTTGGGTACCATGACACACCTGGACCCCGGGAGGCCCTGAGCCAGCTCCGGGTGCTCTGCTGTGAGTGGCTGAGGCCCGAGATCCACACCAAGGAGCAGATCCTGGAGCTTCTGGTGCTGGAGCAGTTCCTGACCATCCTGCCCCAAGAGCTGCAGGCCTGGGTGCAGGAGCACTGCCCTGAGAGCGCTGAAGAGGCCGTCACTCTCCTGGAAGATCTAGAGCGAGAACTGGATGAGCCAGGACAGCAGGTAGGCTGGGGAGGACCTTGTATTCCATGAGATTGGGAGCATAGCATTCCAGGAGGGAATGGGTTTGTCCATACAATGAGAATAGCTGAATGGAAGTTTCTGTTGAGGGCCGGCCTTGTGGCTTAGCAGTTAAGTGCGCACGCTCCACTGCTGGCAGCCCGGGTTCGGATCCCGGGCACGCACCAACGCACCGCTTCTCCGGCCATGCTGAGGCCGAGTCCCACATACAGCAACTAGAAGGATGTGCAACTATGACATACAACTATCTACTGGGGCTTTGGGGAAAAAAATAAATAATAAATAAATAAATAAATAAAATAAAACCACATTGCTTAAAAAAAAAAAAAGTTTCTGTTGAGTTAGACCATGTTTCCACCTATTTTTCTTCTGCATCCTGTACTGACTTTTAGCTTTGGGAATTGAATGGGATAGATATCTTTCTTTTCTCTTTCCTAGAGGTTCTACATAGCTCTCCTGAGATTTTCTTTTGTTCTAGTTCTTAAAGTGGGTTGTGCACAAACCCAGCCATTCCTAATTGTCTCTAGGTCTCACCTCCTCCAAATGAACAGAAACAGGTGTGGGAGAAGATGTCATCTTCAGGAACAGCAAAGGAATCCCTTAGCAGCATGCAGCCACAGTCTGTGGAGACCATTCCCAAATACGAATGTTGGGGGCCCCTGTACATCCAAGAGACTGGTGAAGAGCAGGATTTCACTCCAGAGCTGAGAAAGATTCAAGGTAGGGACCATCAGCCAGGCCCCGCTTGGTGCCCCGGGCCTTTGTGGTTGAAGAAACAGATAATTCTAATTACTGTTGTGAGGCAGTCCCCTAGATTGACTTGACTGGTCTGACTAGGCAGAAAGAGTTGCCTTTCCTGCCTCAGGCGCATCTCAGAGTCCTAGCCTGGGAACAGGTGACACACTCTTAAAGGGTCAGTTCAAGTGAGTTTAACAAACGGACTGTTTCCAGAGGTGTGGACAGGTTGAATGAACCAATACGGGTTGGTGCTTGTTCACTTGTTAATGATTTAGTGAACCTGTTAATCATCAGCTTTGGATGATGCAGAAATGGTCCCTGGTAAATTCTTTTTCAACATCTGCCTCATTAGGCTATTTAAAACTTCTGACTTTTGTTAAGTTACTTATTTCCCACAAAGTTCATGGCAACTTGAAGGGAAGTCTGTCCACGTAGCCAAGTGATTGTTCATCATGGAGAGTGTCGGGGATTTTAGCTGCTGCTGCTGCTGCAGTCACCAGCAGACAGTGAGTGGGGTGAGCCTAGAAGCCGCTGAGTGGTTACTGCCGGCAGAGGAAGGAAATAGATGGTCAGGTAGAGAGAGACACAGGGACGAGGAGGAGGGAGCTTAGAGAAAAGTACCTTGTAGATTAAGGCTTCTTTACTCCTCAAAGGGAGCCTGTTTTTCAGTGCATTTCTCTCACTCCCCTTTTCCGTGTATAGGGACGGTTAGATGGACTTTTAAGAAGTGTGACTGCCTAGTGAAATACTCTAAAAAAGATAGACTGGGGGCCGGCCCGGTGGTGCAGCGGTTAAGTGCGCAGGCTCTGCTTCAGTGGCCCGGGGTTCACAGGTTTGCATCCCGGGCGCGTACCAACGCACCACTCATCAAGCCATGCTGTGGCGGCGTCCCATATAAAGTGGAGGAAGGTGGGCACGGATGTTAGCCCAGGGCCAATCTTCCTCAGCAAAAAGAGGAGGATTGGCGACAGATCTCAGCTCAGGGCTGATCTTCCTCACCAAAAAAGAAAAAATATATAGACTGCTTCAATCTGATTTCAACAGTGTCACTTTATAACTAAACGAATTGTAAGACAAAGCCAATGTAGGTTAAATGATGTGAGTCAAACTCGGCGGTGGGGGGGAGGCTGTTAAGTGCTTTCATTCAAATTAATAAGGATCTGGGACTAGAGTGATTATAAATGAACTGAATGTTCTGTTTTTTTTGCTTTTATATTCGGCTTCTGTGAGAATATGGATTTTGTGAGTTTGCCACTAGCCCCTTCTCCCTTAATTATCCTTTTTATTTTCCTTAATCAACTTTGACCCTTTAGCAGTCTTTCTTGTTCCTTTCTGTCTGCGCATCAGCCATCTTTGCTGTTGTCCTCCTATGCTTGGTTTTACCTTGTTGCTGTCTATACGTGAAGTTCTTCTCCTGGCAGAGAAAGCCATGTGCTCGTCACACCATGACAGCTTCTGGTGGGGGCTTGTGTGAGAGTCTGGTCTTGTAACTAGATTTGATGGTGACTTATTTGTATCAGTGTGATATTGTGACCTCTCATTGAGCAATGTTTGGCCACCCTTTGGAACCTATCAGTGTCACTGATGATTCTATTTCTCTAACACTTTCTTCTCAGAACGGGAAACAACTGACGTGTCATTTTTCTACTTAATGTTTCAGATCATAAATTGAACACCCAGAATGAAGAATCAAGAGAGAAGCAGGAAGGTGCTGAAGAATCTCATGCAGAAGGATTCAAAAGAGATATCATTCCCGTGATTATTCCCAGTAAATGTGAGGCCAGGTTAGAAAGGCAGTGGGTAAACCTTGAAAAGGAAAGAGGAACAAAAACGCCTCTCCTAGACAAAGGTTCCAAGAAGGGTAGAGAGTTAATTCCTACTAAACCTCCCCCAGGAGAGAGACGTTACATATGTGCCGAGTGTGGGAAAGCCTTTAGTAATAGCTCAAATCTCACTAAGCACCGGAGAACACACACTGGGGAGAAGCCGTATGTGTGCACCAAGTGTGGGAAAGCCTTCAGCCACAGCTCAAACCTTACCCTTCACTACAGGACACACTTGGTGGACCGGCCCTATGACTGTAAGTGTGGGAAAGCTTTCGGTCAGAGCTCAGACCTCCTTAAACATCAGCGAATGCACACTGAAGAGGCGCCTTATCAGTGTAAAGATTGTGGGAAGGCTTTCAGTGGTAAAGGCAGCCTCATTCGGCACTATCGAATACACACTGGGGAGAAACCTTATCAGTGTAACGAGTGTGGGAAGAGCTTTAGTCAGCACGCGGGGCTTAGTTCTCATCAGAGACTCCACACTGGAGAGAAGCCATATAAGTGTAAGGAGTGTGGGAAAGCTTTCAACCACAGCTCCAATTTTAATAAACATCACAGAATCCATACTGGGGAAAAACCCTATTGGTGTAATAATTGTGGAAAGACCTTCTGTAGTAAGTCAAATCTCTCCAAACACCAGCGAGTCCACACTGCAGAGGGAGAAGTGCTTTAACTGGCAAGTATGCTCTCTCCATGGCTTTTGGATTTTTTTTTTTTTATTTTTTTTTTGAACTTTAGAACATGAATGCTAGGGAGAAATCCAGTAATTGCAATATAGACTCCGGTGGTGGGTTTTGTTTCACTCCACATCAAGGGATGCCTGAGGAGGGAGCAGAAGCAGCAGCACTGTAGGCGGGGGTCCTGGGGGCTGGGGGGGATTCCTCACTCCCCAGAGCTGGGGCAGGGTCCCCTCCCCTCACCACACTTTGGTCCCATAATCCATGCCAGCATTGCCTTTTGTATAGTTAAACTGATGTGTATCCAGTATAATTAAGGAAGAAACATTAAAACTGTTTAACTGTTTTAACATGTATTCAAGAATTACAATTTGTAAAGAATTGAGCCATACTGAACACAATCTGATTCAGAATAAACTTATAACATCTTGTAATGCCTCAGAACTATTATTAGAATAAATGATGTGTTGGTTATTAAACACTATTCTAGAAAGAGAAAAGGGTTCCTCCTGGTTTAGCTTGTGGAAAATTTGGATTTGGGTAAATGGAACTTCACTTGTGAGTGTGTGTGTTAGGAGATTGCAGTCGAGTATAGCAGCTGCCTCTTGGTCTACATTGTGCTTTTTTTCCTACAGACTGAACACATTCTTGCATCGTTGGGAACATTTTGTCAGCCTCCTGTGCATTTTGGTTGTGTATATTCTGTCTCTGCCAAAATGAAAATCTGACTCTCCCTGAGAAGCTTCCATCTTCTAAACCCCAGAAGTCACTAATACACAACATGATTACCTTAAATCCATCCTTCTCTTCCCTCAGACTGTGGTGTCTCTGATTTTTTAAGATACTTCTCTCTGCTTTGTAACGTCTTTTGGCCGGCAGGACCTCCTGTTACCTAGAAACCCAACGACTTCACTCCTTCCTCCTTTCACCTGCTTATCTTCATATTACAAGTTTTTTCACCTCTGGGTAGTCACGGAAATACCTTTTCGTCTACTGCTGTGGCCATCATAGGCAAACCTGACATGCCAGGGTTAGGGACAGCAAGAACATTTCACGTCTAGTACCAGTTCTGATCTTGAAACTGCCCTGAATGCCACCCTGGGATGATTAAATAACAGCTAATAAGTCTTTATGCACCAGCCAAATATATTAGGAGTGGGTCATTGCTGAAAAAGACTCAAGAGTGCCTGAAATCGGAGATGTTCTTACTGTTGCAGTAGCTTGCTGACGATCTTCTGGATCTTAAACTCAGTATGTTTCATGTGAGCTATGCTGTTTGTGTGTTAACCGTGATGGAGGCCCACAGAGAATTTAGTGATGAGGCAGCAGGTGATTATCTGAGGGCCGCTCATGGAGCTGCTGCAGAGGAGGGAAATGAAGAACGCTGCCAGGCCTGAAGAGCTGCCTGCTTTGGTGAGAGGTGAATGGGTCCCAGGTCTGTTCTGTCCGTTATCTTTCTGATCCCTCCTGTGCAATGGGTACTTTCCCGTGGGCGTCAATAAAAGACAAAGATCTACACACTTGGTTTCAGCTCCCATAGTCCATCCGTAAGCTGAAGTCTTCCTCAGATCTCGTCTCCAGCCTGAGCCTTATTCTTTGCAGGCCCCTTTTCTAGACAAGGGGTTTGCAACAGCCCAGGAGGCTGTGAAATCATCACCTCAGGCCACTTCTCCCTCCACACAATAGACATAGAGTCTCTCTCTCTCCACGTAGACTGCTTGCAGCTCTGCCCTCCAGATTTCCCCTCACACTGGCCTCTAAGGCCACTCTTGAGGAATGCCATAGTGAATCAACAATGCATTTTTGGTTCACACCAACACGCTGAGCTGATGCTTCTGTGAAACAAACCCTAGTCATTTCTTCCACCACTAAGTTAAAGGGAGCCTTCTGTGAATCCACAGTTGTGAGCAGAGAGAGAGGCATCAGTTCAGCAAAGGGAGGAGACATGGGGGTCTGAGCCTCCTGCTTACGTACCTTGTGACTTCTGGACCTGCTCATGCCTGATCCCGAGTGTGACATTTCCTCCACATGATGGATGTTGCTCTGTCCACCCAACCTAATGACTTGCTGAGTCAGAATACTCAGCTATGATCAACAGCTCCAGTTACGTAGTCACTTGATGTCTCGTGGTCAGCATCCCAGGAGCTGCTTTTCAAACAGTAGTTCTTTGCTGCAGAAGGCATGACTTCTATTGGCAAGTTCCTACTGGGGCTTACCAGACCTCTACACGACATTTCTCTCTAGCACAGATAACCTCTAACACCATTTGAATCTGCCAGGTCATATGGTACTTGGGCCATATGACTGGACCGCACCTGAAAGTGTATATGTTGCCTCCAAGATCCAAGGAGGCCCGCCAAACATTGCCTCTTTCTTAGTCTAAGTAGTGAGGGCAAGATGCAGTAATTTGTCCCTTACTTTAGAATTTCCCAGCATGCCTCAGACACTTGGAGCCTTAAAAACTTCACTGATATAAAAGGCCCTTGAATCTTTGCAGGGTTTATCCCCACCTCTGGTATGCGTGTGTGTTGCTGAGGGGTCCAACTACACTTGTCACTTTCTCTTCACCAGGTCTGATTATTAGGATGTCGTCAGTAGAAGGATGTTCCACAGTGTCCACAAAATCAAAGTCCTTTTTTTTTTTTTTTTTTTTTTGTGAGGAGATCAGCCCTGAGCTAACACCCGCCAATCCTCCTCCTTTTTTGCTGAGGAAGACGGCCCTGGGCTAACATCTGTGCCTATCTTCCTCCACTTTATATGGGACGCCGCCACAGCATGGCTTACCAAGCAGTGCGTCGGTGCGCGCCCGGGATCCGAACCAGCGAACCCCGGGCCGCCGCAGCGGAGCGCGCGCACTTAACCGCTTGCGCCACCGGGCCGGCCCCTCAAAGTCCTTTTGTGAAGTAAGAGAGTTGACAAGCGCTTTGTCAAGAAATTGAATGGGGGCCAGCCCGGTGGCGCAAGCGGTTAAGTGCATGCGCTCTGCTGCGGTGGCCTGGGGTTCGCCGGTTCGGATCCCGGGCGTGCACCAACGCAGGGCTTGTCAAGCCATACTGTGGCCGCGTCCCATATAAAGTGGAGGAAGATGGGCGTGGATGTTAGCCCAGGGCCAGTCTTCCTCAGCAAAAAGAGGAGGGTTGGCAGATGTTAGCACAGGGCCAACTTCCTCACACACACAAAAAAAGAAATTGAATGTATTCTCTTGTCGTTCCCACTTAATTGTGAACCGCCTTTGATCCTCTATTGATGGGAATGGAAAGAATGCATTCAGCAGACCACTAGCTGCGGGCCAGGAACCAGGGCTGTGTTGGTCTGTTCCAGTGAAGACAGCACTGCTGTTGTGATTAGGCTTAGACAACCAGCATCAGCCACAATGCATCTATTTTCTATAGGAGCAATACAGAATTGAGTCTTGAATCTTTGAGGGCAGCACTAATCACTTCAGTTCCATGCAGGGTGTGATGGTGTTTCTGATGTACTGTCTTGGCTGGGTAAGGGGGAGGGAGGATTTCAAGAGTTTCCACTTGGCCTTTCTACCACAACGACTTATGCTACATGTTAGGGAACCAATGTGCTAAACCTCCCTCACCCTGCTGAACCATCCATCCCAGTTATCCTCTCAGGAACAGATCCACAGGGTAGGTCTCTGGCCCACTGGGCCCACTGAGGTGCATCTGGGTCAGGACTCCATTTATCAGCTCACCTCTATCTGGATGGCAGTGATGGAGTCGCAGACCCTCTAGATTCAGGTAAACTCAGACCCTGGATCCAGTAGCCTCAAAAGGTCTGGCATTCCCTTCCCCTAGTGTACGTGACTGGGGAACAGCCACAAGACCCTCTGGGGCAATATTTGTTGCACATTCTTGTGGTGGAATTGTAAAGTTCTTCCCCAAAGAAACACAAACCTCCCCTTCGACTGATGGATTCTGCATCTGAGGACTGGCTCAGATCTGGAAAGTGGGTGAAGGATTGCAATTTCCCGTCGCAATGGCTGATACCAGCCTTCTCACCAGCTCTTGATTGTTTTGTTTGTACGTTTGTTTACATAAATCAAGCACTACCCTGTTGGCTCCCAGTCTTTCCTGGGAACACCAAAGGTGATTAGCCATCACCACGAGTCCCTGTGGGTCAAGACACTCTAGTTGCCATTCTGGCCATTGCCCATCATAGTAGCTATTCTAGAATTCAGTTGTCCCCATTGACACCAAGGAACTCAGGTCCATGGCATCATCTTCTATTAATCCTAACCTACAGAGACAGCCACCACTGACCTTCTCAGCAATATGTGTGCTCCCCTCATTAGTGCATCCCTTATTGTCTTAGAGAATGGGGACTTCTTTAGGCCCCCTGAGTAACATAGTCAGGTGTTAGTTCTCCAGTCTCATGTTATAAATCCACCTTAACATGCATGAGCCTGCTGACCCCTTTCTCAATACTCTGCTAATTAGTTGCAGCATCTCTACCTCATTTAGGCCATCATTCATGTCCAAGTTTTAATGAGCCATCCTAGAATTAGGATTGTATTAGTTTTCTATTGTTGCTCTAACAAATTACCACAAACTTGGTGGCTTAACACAATACAACTTTATCTGTGGATTAGAATTCCAACATGCGTCTCACTGGGCTAAAATCAAGGTGGGAGCAGGGCTGTGTTCCTTTGTGGAGCTCTGTGGGGACAATCTAATTCCTTGCCTTTTCCTCTAGAGGCTGCCCACATTCCTTAGCTCACAGCCTCCTTCCTCCATCTTCAAAGCCAGCAACATTGCATCTCTCTAACCACTCCTCCACAGTCCCATTTCCCTCTGACTCCCTTCTGCCTGCCTCTTACACTTTAGGACCTTTTTGATTACACTGGGGCTACCTGGATAATCAAGGATCCTCTCCCCGTCTTGAGCTTAGCTGATTAGCAACCTTAATTCCATCTGCAACGTTATTCACAGATTCTGGGGATTAGGATGTAGACATCTTAGGGGGCCATTATTCTGCCTATCACAGGCTGTCCTGAGTGTCTTGCCAGGACATTAAAACCTAAGGCATGAGAGAATGCTCCCAGGTCAATATCTCCCCCTGTCCCAACTTTGTATTCAGCACACACACAACCCCAAGTCCACTACCTCAAGATCCACTACCACTGGGACTGGCCTGCTGGTGTAGTGGTTAAGTTCGTGGTTAAGTGGTAAGGAAGCTTCAGTGGCCCAGGGTTCAAGTGTTTGGATTCTGGTCGGGGACCTACACACTGTTCATCAAGCTATGCTATGGCGGCGTCCCATATACAAAATAGAGGAAGATTGGCACAGATGTTAGCTCAGGGCCAATCTTCCTCACCAAAAAAAAAAAAAAAATCTACATGTGTTCCTCTGGTTGCTGTAAGTAATTTTACCCAGGTTCTGCAACATTTCCAGCGAGTGACTAATGTTTCTCCACTTGGGCTGTGCTGAGACCTGACTCCAGCCATCGGTCTGTATGTATTGGGGAAGGTGAGGACAGATTTTGGGGAGGACAAGCGTTATCTCAAGAGGCACCTGCCTCAGGTGAGATCTTTGCATGGTCTCCGAACAAAAAGAGGTTACTCTCCTACAGCAAGTGGGAGGGAGATGCTTTTATTAGGCCAGAGGGTTCTGGAGAATTTAGGGTTTGAGATGCTCAAGCACACCTACCCAAATGTCTCATATATCAGGATCCCACTCTTTCTCAATCAGGGCCCAGAATTTTGGCATAAATGACTTGGGGAGGCTTTGCGTTTAACTACCCTTGCCATTCTGCCGCCCTAACAATTAAATCCTGCGCCTGACTTTCGGGCAGGCTGCTCTTGCTACAGAAGATGGGGATCTCTTTCAACACTGCCATGGAGGACTTCTGACTTTCACAACATGCCCTGAAGTGATACTTGGCTAGCCGGAGCCATCAGTTTCTCTCTTCAGAGAGAGAGAGAGACTCTGCAGTCTTGATAGTTGCCACTAACCCAAGAATGTTCAAGTGATAGAGCTAGGGCATAAGCTAGTGCCCCTCTCTGCCTGCACCTCCTCTCTCACCATGACTAGTGAGAATCGTAGTCATTGTCAGGCTTATCTCCACTGCACTTACTACCGGGCTCCTTTTTTACCATCTGCCCAGTGACCGACCTTGTTCCAGAATCCCATCCTGAGGGCTCGATTTCTAGGGCCACCTCCGGTATCAACTGCCCGAGTTTGGATTTCCCTTAAAACAGAGCCTGGGACAAGGGCTTGGGGGCAGATACTTTATTTAGTGAGGTGACTGGAGGAAGCAAGAGTGAGGGAGCAGGGAGAGAGAGGGAAGGAGGAAAAGCCAATAACGGGTGCATTGTCGAGGCGGTGGCCTCTTTAGGCAACTAGTGCTCAGTTCTGCTGGGGACCTTCAGAGAAATCCTGTGACAAATGGGAAAATTGATACACCTGAGCTCTGCTCCAATCGTGGGGCTCGCTTTCCACACTTACGAGGCCAGTTTCTGCTTGGCTCTGGGAAGCAGGTGAGGACCCCTGGCAGGCTGGGAAGGACACTGTCCCCTGGGGGCTTTGAGACTGGCTTGGTCTGAAGATGCTTGTGAGCGTCCCCCTATATCCCACACAGACATACATGTTTGCACACACACATGCACAGTGGGCCCCTGGCTAAGGCTGCCCGATTTAGCAAATAAAAACACAAGACTTACAGTTACATTGGGATTCTAGATAAACAATACTTGAGACATACTTCTTATACTAAAAAAATTATTCCATGTTTATCTGAAATTCAAATTTAACTGGGCATCCTGTGTCTTATCTGGCAATCCTACCCCTAGCATGTGTGGGCAGCACACTCCACCCCTTTGTCTTCCCAAACGTGGTGATCTGATGATTGAGGAAACTCAGTTACTTGAGTAAAATGTATATTTGCTGATGAGGTGGCAGCTTTGTGTATCCTAGGAAGTACATTGTGACCTTATTCATAAGTTCTTCTAGAATAACCTCAAAGTGCTAGCCTGGAAATCTGAGGATTAAAGCAGGCAGCAGTTCTTTCCTTGTAGCCCACCCCCAGAATCCCCTTAGGTGGAGATTGTCAGCTACTAAGAGACAGAGGGTCTGATCTCTCTTGAGATGATAGGAAAGAATACAGACAGCTGTCTCTACAATTTTATATAACAGTTTAATTTCACCCCACCTAGTCTATCTACAATGACTTAAAATATAGCTCAAGTATATGATTCATAAACATAAGTTTCTAGATGACTAAACCAATTTTGACTCCTATTGGTACACTTCTAGTAATATCAGAACAAATACATTTTTGCATTATAATTATTTTTTCAATTTTTTAAACTGTAATACCTATCTTTTTTATTTCTGTCCATGAGCAATTATGTAACGTAAATAATGTAAACCCCAGGATGCATCTTTTTTTTTTCTTTTTTGTTTTTCCTCACTATATGGCAAGTGTTCCTTGGAGAAATGGCTAATTTTATATATAGAAAAAGTATACAGTGAGCCTGGCACATCTTGTTGTGCCAGAAGGCTTTCGAAGTTTAACGAGGTTGCGTTGCAATGACAGAGCGACCAATCTCAAGCTGTCACTGGCCAGAGTTGTAACAATTTGAGCAACAAAAAGAGAATACTGGCTGAAGTTGATTGTCATATATTAAATCCAAACAACCAGAGTCTACAATGATTAACGAAAATAGAAAAGTTAGTATTTCTAAAAGAGTGGCACTGGGAACTCCTTCAGAATAAGAGGTAGTTCTGTTGAGTCTAGTTTACAATTTACAGTAATTGATGGATTTGTTTACAATATTGATGAAGAGAACAGAAATTAGTAATTTAAGTACATTGATGAGAAAGTATTTTCTGACTCAAAGGAAATAGTGGTAAAAAGACAAGTTTTGATCTTGAGTCAGACAAAGCTGTGTAAAATATTCAAATACAAATTTAAGTCTTTAAGAACTTGATGGTTTCCTTACTATGAAAGAATGGGAGATTCCATAAGGTCCCAAGGTCATTAAAGTTACATTTCTCAGGATGCCATCAAATCAAAGAACTAGAGTTAGAAGGATAAGGAAATCTACAGAGCGTCAGGCTTGTCACCTTGGATGGGAGCTGCAGATCTCTATCAGCAGAAAGAAGATTTAGAACACATGTACAACTGGAATTTAGGGAAGTGGGCTAGCGTCACTCCCCTTGACCTCGACAAGTACAGTCTCAGTGGAGATAGGGTTGCTGGATTACATACAGGACACCCTGTTAAATTGAATTTCAGATGAACAACGAATAATTTTTTTTTTTTTTTTTTTTTTGTGAGGAGATCAGCCCTGAGCTAACATCCGCCAATCCTCCTCTTTTTTTGCTGAGGAAGACGGCCCTGGGCTAACATCGGTGCCCATCTTCCTCCACTTTATATGGGACGCCGCCACAGCATGGCTTACCAAGCAGTACTTCGGTGCGCGCCCGGGATCCGAACCAGCGAACCCCGGGCCGCCGCAGCGGAGCGCGCGCACTTAACCGCTTGCGCCACCAGGCCGGCCCCAACAACGAATAATTTTTTAGTATACGTATGTCCCAAATATTGGGACAATTATTCGTTGTTCATCTGAAATTCAGATTTCACTGGGCGTCCTGTATTCTTATTTGCTACGTCTGGCAACCCTGAGTGAGGAAGGTGGGCACAGACCCAGACGGCCTGCGCTAGGGCCTGAGCGGGAAGGGAAGAAACACAGGAGGATGACGACGAGCACTGACGGCGTCACGTATTGCACCGTAGGCTAGAGCCGTACGTGACCCACGGTGTGTCTCGCGGGGTCTGCAGACAGCGACGGCTGACTAGGAAACCGGGAAAGCTGTGAACAGGGCCAGACGCTGGCGCTGAACTGACAGTTCTGTCTGTGGGCAACAGAGAGACAAGAAGCTCCCTCGGAAAGCACAGCACACAAACGCTAACTGTCCAGCCTCAGGCGGTGGGAGCGATCAGGCTGGCTCAAAGGACGGCAGTTCTCAGGTTTCGGGCGTGTCTGAGCCCATGCAGTGCCTCACGAAAGCCTGGCGGTCAGGCCTGCCCGCCTGATAATCCACAGCCGTTCTCTTCTCATGTATTTGAAATGTCTCCTCCCGATCAGAACTCAATAACCTCATCCGGCAGTACTCGGGGACCTAAAGGCCAACACAGTTCGCTCGGAGGTATTCTATCCCACGTAAGACAAACGACGGCCCCCATCCCGCACGCGCCCCGCCGCCGCGGCTGCTCCCGACCGCTGCGGGAAGCCGGCAGCCCGGGAGCGGGGAGTCCCGGAGACCCGGGCCGGCCAGGGCCCCTCGCCGCTCGCTCGCTCGCTCCCTGCCGGCTCCCCCCCCCACCCCCCCCCCCCGGCCCTTGACGGCCCGAGAGCGCCAGCGCGCGGAGCACGGAGGTGGCTAAACCTCCGAGGTCCTAGAGGGCCCAGAAGACACGAGCGCGGGGGTCTCCTCGGGCTGGGGTCTCGCAGGAAGCGGGCGGGGAGCCCGGGCGCCTGGGCTCGGGTCCCAGCGCCACGCCCGCGGTCGGGAGGTCGGTTTGTTCGGGACCCTGGGTGCCCCGGGGCGGGTAGAGGAGGCCGTGCTGCTCCGTGGGGCTCCGGAGAGACGCCCTGGGCGGGGCTGACGGGGCGGGCCGGTTCTGGCGACCCCCGCCGGCCCCGGTGACCCCGGTGGCTGCCGCGGGCACCGCTGTGGGCTCGCTCTGACTGCAAAGCGGCCCTTGGGTTTTGTTATGGGCTTCTGCTGGCCACGGCCGCCGTCCCGTCCCGAGAGAGAAGAGGTCGGGAGAGGAGGACCTGCGTTTATATTACAGAGGTTGAGCCCCGTGGTGGATGGAGCCACTTAATCCTCAAGATTCTGAAAGAGCGTAATGTACGCTGGCCCTAAAGCCCAAGTCTGGCGGAACTGGGACTGGATCTCAAGCCTTCTGAGGACTCCTGCCTGCTCGAGTGCTGTTGATGGTTACAAAAATTGGCCCCTAATACAGTATTGGTCTGCCTATTTAAAATCTATATCTTAATTATTCCGATAAGCTAACTTGATGCATGCTGTTTTTAAAAATTTTAGTAGAGAAATGTTACTTACAAAATAAATGCCCTTCATAAGCTCACATTTCATTATTTGATAGAAAGTGATTTTCTTAACGACTTTTCCAAGCGTATAACGTATGTCTATACACAAATATATATATATATATTTTTTTTTTTTAACAAAAATGGGATTATGCTATATATGCTGAGGAAGATTATCGGTAAGCTAGCATCTGTTGCCAGTCTTCCTCTGAGGAAGATTGGCCATGTGCCAACATCTGTCCCCATCTTCCTCTATTTTATATGTGGGACACCTACCACAGCTTGGCTTGATGAGTGGCGCATAAGTCCGTGCCTGGATACGAACCCGTGCCTGGATACGAACCCGTGCCTGGGCTGCCGAAGCAGAGCACATGGACTTAACCACTATGGCACCGGGCTGCCCCTTATTTATCTTTTTTTTGCTGAGGAAAATTAGCCGTGAGCTAACATCTGTGCCAGTCTTCCTCTATTTCATATATGGGTTGCCACCATATCCCACATGGCTGATGAGTGGTGTATGTCCGACCCTGGGATCAGAACCCACAAACCCGGGCCTCCAAAGTGGAGCACTGAACCCAACCAGTACACCATGGGGCTGGCCCCCCGCCTTTTGTTACAAAATAAAATTTCTCAGAGTTTAGGAACCCTGTCCCTGTATACCCTTGAACCTTGTTCCTCTTGAACCTGTTTCTGTCTCCAGTGCTAACCATTATGAATTCTGTGTTTCTCATTTCCACATATCATTTCGCACTTTTGCTAGATGTATGTTTACACACAATATACATCATTTTGTTTTGAAGATTTTTAAATTTGCAATAAATGGTATCATATCACACTTATTCCATAGCTTGCTTTTTTCGGTTAATATTCAGATTTTTTAACCATGCTGAGAGATAAGCTCTAGTTTGTTTGATTTAACTGCAAGATAATAGTCCATTATGTGACTATTCTTTTATTGATAGACATTTAGGATGTTTCTCCCTTTTTTTCTATCACAAACAGTGCTGCAGCGAATATGATGGTATGTCTCTGTGTGTACCCTGAGTTTCTCTGATCCCTAGGAGTACACACGCTGGCACAGCATGTGAGCGGCATCTTCAGCCTTGTTAGATGATGCCAAATTGTTCTCCAGAGTAGGAGTCCCAGGTTACCCCTTAAATCACTTGGTATTGCCTGACAACAATTTTTGCTTCAGATGGTTGTAAAATGGAATACCATTGTTGTCTTACTTTGTATTTTCCTACTTATTCTTGAGATTGAGCATCTTTTGACATGTTTTTCAGTCATTCAGAGTTCTTTTAATTGCCTTTCTATCTATTTGCCTATTTTACCACTAGGTTTCTCTTATTGATATACAGAAATTCTTTATTCTGGAAAAAATCACTTAAAAATATAAAAACAAAGTAATATTCTAAGTATCTTACTGAGGAGGTTGTAAAAGATTCTGTAAAGAGAAAAAGAATCTAATTTAATTTTCTTTCTTACATCAGGGCCAATGCTTAACATTTGAGGGGGGTTTATAAACAAAATATAAATTCTGACCAATGCCTAGGACTTAAAAAATAAGTCATTCATATTTCTATGCTTCCAAGTGAAGAGTGGGCAATGAATAATTTGTTGAGGATTCCTCTTGTTTCACTGCAAGACTCTCCTTAAAAACCAGGATGAAACCCCAGTGAATAAATGTCACAAAGTACCAATTTTACATATATTCAGATGGAAACAATTCCTATTTTAATAACAGTGATGATAATGACAATTGACATCTTTTGGGCTCTTATAGGGTGCCAGGCTCTGTGCTAAACACTTTATGTACATGATTTAATTTATTCCTTAACTACAGTGTTCTTATTATTATCTATGTTTTATCAATGAAGAAACAGTCACGGGAAGGGTAGTTGTCTCGCTGACAGTCTCCCAGCTAATGAGTGGCTCCTATGTAATATGACTTTAGGTCCGCCTCTAACCATAGTATATGATTAGGATCAATATTCTTGTAAATATGATAATCTCATGAATTGGATATTAATTGGAATTTCAAGATAGAAGATCTTTGACAATTCTGTAACCCAATCCCCTTATTTTATGGGTGACAAAACGAAGAACCAAATGGGAATTACTCAAGTCTAATAAGAAGCTAAGTTGGGCCTCAGCTTCCAGGCTGGATGTATTTTCACAATTCAGTGCAATTCTGGAAGCCAGTCCTTTGTCAGAGTTGTGTGGGTTGCAAACATCTCCCAGTATTTGCCTTTGATTCTCACTTTAACCCCTTGAACACACCGAATATCACGCTCTTTCCTTCTGAAGGACTGCGGTGACCCCTCCCTTCGGCCTGTATTTTACCTTGTTTACCGTGGCCTCCCTTGTTTTCAGGCGATGCTTTTGTAATACAGAGGGTAAAGGCAGCTATTAAATGTAAGAGGTTAAACTCAGACATTAAATTTCATCAGTATTTTCCTTTTCTTTTCTTTTTTTTTGGGGGGGGGGGAGATTAGCCCTGAGCTAACATCCCTTGCCAATCCTCCTCTTTTTGCTGAGGAAGATTGGCCCTGGGCTAACATCCGTGCCTATCTTCCTCTGCTTTATATGGAATGCCGCCACAGCATGGCTTGATGAGCGGTGCATAGGTCTGCGCCTGGGATCAGAACCTGCCAACCCCAGGCCGATGAAGCGGAGCTCGCACTTAACCGCTATGCCACCAGGCTGGCCCCAGTATTTTCCTTTTCAGTGTGCCCTTTTTTGTATTTTTGGAATACTTCCCACCCCAAAGTTACTTAAGTTATTTTCCTATTTTTTTTCTAAATTTTTTAAACTTGCACCATTTCACATTTGTGAATTTTAGGATCCGCTTGTCAAGTTACACCCCCAAAAATGAAAAACAACGAAGTTTTGAACTTTTAATGCATAACAAGCAGCATGACTCCATCTTCGGATGTTTGCTGACGGCTTTTAAGCCAACCCCTCTCTTCCCCAGGGCCCCACATCTGAGCAAGCTGGTAAGAAAGCCCGGTGGTCTCTGGTGTCAGCAGCAGATTCAAACCAGTGGGGCTCGTGGGAGTGCAGGAACTCTTGCCCCAGCCCCCAACGAACAAGTAGAATCCCAGACCAGTCTCCTTTCCCTGCGCGCTCAAGTCTTTTCAGACCCGCTGGTGAGGTCTGCCTTCCTCTCCCCAGAGACCCCAGTTATGTAAGTGATAAACTGTTTCACACCCGTTGGTGTGTGTGCGGAGTCCAAATTTTGTATATGAGGGGATGGGGCAGGGGTCCATCTATGTCTGCGGGTGTCCGTAACATTTACAGTGAATTCATAGAGGAAATCTAGGGAGAATATCTCTGCCATATTGTGTCCTTCCATTCCTTAATATGGTTTATTTCTCCATTTATTCAGGTCTTGGTTTGTCCTTCAATAGTATTTTATGATTCTTCATACTGGTGTATCTCCACACAAGGTCCTAGTTACCTTGCAGTGTTTATCGTGAATGAGATCTTTGTAGTCCTATTAAATCTTAGTTGGCTGTTGTTATAGAAAGGAATGTCATTGATTTGTATGTTGATTTTATATCCAGCAACTTGCTGAACTTTTATTATTTCTAATAATTTTCTTAAGATTTTCATGTAGATAATACATATTGTCTTTTAACCAGGTGGTTTTATCTTTTCTTTTCCAATTCTTGTGCCTTATTTCTTTTTCTTATTCATAAGTTAGGAACTGCGGTATATCGTCAAATTGTTAGATAAACAGAAATCATCTCAGCAGGCATCCTTGTCTTGTTCATGACTTTAACGGGACTGCTTCCGAAGTCTCACAGGTTAAGTGTGATGTGTGCTTTCTGTTTTGATAGATACACTTTATCAGCATTTTTGAGAATTTTTCTCATGTTTCAAGTTGTCTATTGCTTTTCTGCATCTATTGAAATGGTCATATGACTTTTTTCATTTAATCTGTGAATATAGTAGATTACATTTATAGATTTTCTTTAATATTTTAATGATCCTTACATTCCAGTGACAAAATTTTATGATATTTTATTATACTGATAAAGTTGTAATATTGATATTTAGGATTTTAGCATTCATGTTCATAAGTGAGAATGGTTTGTTTCTTATCTAGTTAAACCATCCTTAAAAATTAAATTGAGTAGCTTTCCCTTCTTTGGATAGTAATGGGGATTATCTGTTCTGAAGGTTTGGTAAAACATTTTTGTAAAACCATCTAGTTCTGCTGTCTTGTGAGTGGGCAGGAGACTTTTGATTACAAATATAATTTATTTTCATTCATTTATTCCACAAATACTTATGGACTATTCACTGTGTACCAGGTCCTATTCTTGGTGTTGGGTATATAACGCGAACAAACATGACAATCCCTGCCTTCATGAGGGTACACTCGAGAGAGAGGAGGCCGACAATAAACAAGGGAAATTAGTAAACTAGCTACTATGTATATGGTGAGAGGTACTATGGAGAGAGACGAAAGGGAAAGAGAATAGGGTGGCTGGTGGTAGAAATAAATCCCGATATATCAGTAATCACTCTAACTGTACAACAGAATTGTATAACTGAGGTATGACGATCTACTAGAAATCTCAAGTGAATTTTGAGACAGACCATAACATGCAAATTTCAAAGATTTCAAGTTCACCTATATATTGTTTACAAAAGACACACTAACACTATTATCCAGTATGCTTGAAAGTAAAGGGATACAAAAAATATATATACAGGATAATTACTAACCAAAAGAAAGCTGGTGCAGCTATGTTAACATCTGGCAAAACTAACCATATGATAACAAGCAACATCAAAGATAAAGAGGGGTATGTCATGATTTTGAGAGAATTGACTCTTAAAATATAACCTAGGAAAAGATAACAGTTTTGAAGCTGTATGTATCTAACAGTAGAGCCTCAAAAGACAAGCCGAAAAAATTGATCCAACTAAGGAGAAATGGACAAATTCACAATCGTAGTGGGATATTTTATACTTTTCTCAGCAGTTGATAAACATTAGGAATAATATAGATGAGTTTTACGACACAATTTAACAAGCTTAATCTAATGGACCTATAAAGAACCCAGCAATGAGACAAATATACATTTTTCAAGCATGCGTGGGATGGACTTAAGAGTTGATATTGTGGGAGATCAAAATTTGGCCACCCTGAAACATATCTCTTTACCTTGATTGTTTTCTCTGAAGGACATTTGACCTCCCCCACTAACTGCCTAAAGAATTTGACATGGTGGCTCCTTCCTGGAACAGATCTTCTATCATGATGGCTATAAAGATAATGTAGGATAGAGGTTACAATAGCAAAGGCACCAAGCCTCTTTTATCAAAAAACTCTGTCTCTCCCTGACCACATTATCTATAGATGACCCCAAAAAGAATTGTCCTCCTGCCCTCTGAAGTCCCAGGCCACTACCCATCCCCAACACACTCCTCGCCTTTAGCTGCAATACTTAAGCAAGCAGCTTAGACAGAGGGACGAGTTGCTCATTTCTGAGTTTCTCCCATGTATACATGTTATAAAACTTGGTATTATTTTCTCCTGCTAACCTGTCTTGTTGATTATTTGGCCAGCCAGAAGAACCTTAAGGGGAAGGGCCCTTTCCTTTCCTTTCCTGTCCCTCTTCCCCCAACAATATCTTACAGGTTACTTCCCTGACCACAATGCAATACAATTTGATATAAAAAAATTTTTTAATTACTCTACTCCCACATGAAACCTGAAGTGTGGAATTTTAAAAGGACGTCTCCAAATGCTTTATGGACTAAAAGAAAATCATAATGGACACTCAGAATTATTTAGAACTGAATGACAATGAAAATCGTGCATATTAAAACTTGTGATATATAGCCAAAACAGTACTTATAGCAAATTTTATAGCTTGAATACATACCTCTTATTAGAAAAGAAGACTGAAAATTAGTGAGCTGAACTTCCAGTTAGGAAAATTGGAAAAAACGGTAGCAGAGTAAAGCCAAATCAATGGAGACAGAAGGAACAATAAAGATAAGAAAGTTATGCTATAGTTATCCTATAGAAAATGGGTTTTCTATGACCAAAAGGAAAAGGAGAGAGAGAGGCTCAAGAAACCCAAGAGCTGGTTCTCTGAAAAGACTAAAAAAATAGACAAATCTGACAATGTATATCAAGAAGAGAAGGGACGAATAAACAATGGACACCCAGATATGGAACCTAAACTCATCAGCCCCACATGGTTTTATGAGGTAGCTCCACTAAACATCTCAGCAATAATAGGTTAAGACCAACAACAGCTCCTGGACTCATAAAAAGGACAATAAAAAATGGAAAATTATGGGCCAATCTCACTTAAAACCATAGACCTGGAAAAGTCCTAAATAAAGTATTTGCAAATCAAAGCCAGCAAGAGTGTCTGTGTGTGTGTGTGTGTGTGTGTGTGAAAATTTTTAAACTCATGATAAAAACGCTTAGCAAATTAAGATTAGAAATGAATTCCTTAATTAGGTAAAAAGGATCTATTAAACACTTAAATATAGTCATGGTAAAACATCAGAATCCCCCCATTTAAAGGGGGAATAGGAGGATGCCCACTAGGATGGCTTCTATTCAACACTGTACTGGTGGTCCTAACAGACACAAGAAAGAAAAAGAAACAAAAAGTTAAGAGATTTGAAAGGGAGAAATGAATTGCCATTATTTGTAGTTATCTACATAAATATGATGTCTACACAGAAAATCCAAAAGATAAATTATTAGAGTGAAGAAGAGGGTTCCATAAGGTTGCCTTATAGAAGATCAATAAACAAAACCCAGTAGCCTTCTGCTAATGAGGTAAACAGAGAAGGCTGGAACAAATGGAAAGGCAGAATGTTTCAGTTCAGCGTGCATTCAACTACAAGTGTTACCGCACCAGGTTGGTTTTTGCCTGCTGCCCAGGAAGCCAATCACTGAGGCAACGAGATTGCAAAGAGAGAGAGGTTATTAATCACAGGCAGTCAAGTGAGGAAACGGGAGAATGAATCTCAAATCCGCTTCCCCAAAAATAGGGCCTCAGGGGTATTTATGGGGAAGGGGGCAAGGGGGTCTGAAATGACTGGAGGGAGGAGAGATGAGGTGATTGATGATCTGCGCAAGCACAGTCAGGCTTCACGCCTCTTCGTAGGAGGCATAGTCACAGAATGGCGGCGTTAGCCTGCCCTGAGGTTGGAATTCCAACCTCTTGACATGAAAATGTCGCTTATCAGACACATGTCTGCGTGGGCCCAGTTGATGGGTTGGTGGTCTCAATCCAGCCTGAAGTGGACAAGGGGTTCAGTTCCTGGAAAAAATAGCTCAAACACCCATTACAGTGGTGACCCCAGCTTCAAGATGTTACCTATAGGAACCTAGTGGGAGTCAGATAGCATATTGCCTAAACAGCACAATGGGTAAGTTTATCATGCAGATTTAAGTCCTGGCCTTCCATTCTGATAAGTTTCTAGGTAAGGCCATCCCCCTCTTCTTCCTGGTACAAGGAAGAAGATACCTTTACAAATAGAGATTTTCTTTACAAATGTAGATGTCTCTTATAAAGGGCAACCAAAACTAAGAATGGGCTTAGCACAGACCCACCCAGATACCTGGAGATGTCTATGGTAATGGCCCTTCTGGGGGCAGGCCTCCCATCCCAAACTCCTTTGGTTAGTTAGCGGTGGTGGGGGCCAAAGTGTCATTCAGGCAGAGACATATTTTGAGGTGGCCAATTCCGATCCCCCATAGTTGCTAGCTGCTTAATCATCAATGGGTAACTGTTTGCCAGTTTCACAAGGAACAGAAATTCTCACCGTGGTTTATTGGCCTCCCCAAACCTGAAGTCCTGGGATAGGTAGTCCATAGCTGACCCAGGTGTCTGGCAATGCCATAAGGGGCCTAGACTTCTTTTCTGTTCCACCATCCTTGGCACGTTGGCGTTCATTCTCATTTTTTGTCACCTCATGGTCCTAAGATGGCTGCTGCACCTCTAGACAGCAAGTCTACATTCCAAGCAGGAAGGAGAAAGGAGCAGAAAGAGTGCATCAGCTGACTTTGTCCCTTTTTATCAGGCAAACAAAGAAAACAAAGGCTTTCCTGAAGCTCCATCCTAGGCTGCTGCTCCCATTTTATTGGCTAAAATTCAGTCACGTGACTACTCCCTGATCCATCTCTAGATAAGGAAAATTAGATTACCCATTTTTCTATTAGCTTTTTATCTTTTTTTTTTTATTGGTTTCTAGGAACTTGTAGAAATCAGAAGTTTATATTAATCCTTTATATTTTGTATGTGCTATGAAGGGTAGCAGAATATGCCACTCCAAAATATAAAGTTGCCTCTTTGGCATAAGAATTATTTTGAACTGATTATTTTTGAGAAAAAGGAGACACAGGAGAAGCTGTAAAAACAGAGTAGAATTTACCCTTTTGCGATGGAAATTTACATTTGTAAGGGAAATCTCCATTTGTACAGATGTCTCCCTCTCTACCAGGAAGAGAAAGTTGCCTCTAAATCTCCAGAAACTCCTTTATCCAGGGGGGAGACGCAGACTGAAATCTACACGACAAACCTTCCCCCTGTTTACCTGCTTTTCCTGCTGAAAAGCAGGTGACCTCCCCTAACATCATTCATCTTTAGCTGAAGACGGTATTTAAGGTGCTTAAAACTCTGGGAGTTTAGCTCAGTTTTCCTAGGTCTCTCCCATGTATACACAAGGTATACATGTTATTAAACTTCTGTTTATTTTTCTCTTATTAATCTGTCTTTTATTACAGGGGGGTCACAGCCACAGAATCTGGAAGAGTAGAGGGAAAATTACTTTTCCTCCTCTCTACAGCTAAAAGGATTTTCTACCAGTTTGTTGTTTGTCTTTTAATTTTGCTAACAGTGTCATTTGTCATATAGAAATTTTTAATTTTTATGTAGCTGATTCTGCTTGTTTGTTTCAATGGCTACTGGGTGTGAGGTCTTGTTTGGGAAGGCCTTTCCCACCAAACATTATACAAATATTCTCAAGTATTTTCTTAATTTTTCTTTTAACCTTAGGATCTTCCATGCTTCTGGAATTTATTTCATATATGATGTGAGGTATTGATCTTTTGTTTCCCCCAACCAGATAGCCAGATTTTCCTACATCATTTTTTGAAACGCCACCTTTATCAAAAACTTTCTCTGCACCTTGGCTCTGTTTGGAGTTCCTCTGTTCTTTCCATTGATCTCTCTGCCTATTTGTGCTCCAATCCCACACTTTTATTAATGTAGCTTTAAAGAATATTTGGTATGGGGCCGGCCCCATGGCTTAGCGGTTAAGTGCACGCTCTCTGATGCTGGCGGCCCGGGTTCGGATCCCGGGCGCACACTGACACTCTGCTTCTCCGGCCATGCTGAGGCTGCGTCCCACATACAGCAACTAGAAGGATGTGCAACTATGACATACAACTGTCTACTGGGGCTTTGGGGGGAAAATAAATAAATAAATCTTTAAAAAAAAAAAAGAATATTTGGTATTTAGTAGGGCAAATCCCCATTGTTTTTATTTTTCAAAAACTTTTTTTATTTATATCTTCTTTTTTGACTTATTTAGAGCTTTACATTTTTTTCTTGTTTGAACTCATTTTTCTATTAAGGTAAAGAATCAGGGGCTGGCCTCGTGGCTTAGCGGTTAAGTGCGCGCGCTCCGCTGCTGGCGGCCCGGGTTCGGATCCCGGGCGCGCACCGAGGCACTGCTTCTCCGGCCATGCTGAGGCCGCGTCCCACATACAGCAACTAGAAGGATGTGCAGCTATGACATACAACTATCTACTAGGGCTTTAGGGTGAAATAAAATAAATAAAATCTTTAAAAAAAAAAAAAAGAATTAACTATAATCCCCAGTATTTCCCCCCTCCCAATATCAGAAAAGGCTAGACACTCTAATTCTTTCATTGCACTTCCTTACTCCTTTCTCCCCCAGCTACCTCCCTTGTCTTATTAATGTTACCGCACAAAGGGCACGATCTGCTCACCATGAGACAAAAGCCAATCGTCAAGAGGCAACATAGTGGAAAAGAAAGGGCAGTTTATTACAGCTTTCGAGCAAGGGGGAAGATGGCCGACTAATGTCTCAAAGAACCATCTTCAGGGGGCACAAAGTCTTACAGCAGTTATATAGGCTGGTGGGTTATAGGGGAGGGGTTAGGAATGTTGACCTTCTGGCGTTACAGACTGGGAGTCGCCACACCAGATCTTTCAGTTTTCATTGATGGTGGCTATCAGCATAGACTCTCTGTTTGGGGGTCATCACATTCCTAAGGAACTCAAAAGAACAAAGTTATCATCTTATCGCAGCTGGGAGGTACATGCACAAGCAGGGGTCGTAAAATCTACAGAGCAGTTAGGTCTCCTGGAGGGTGCATATCCAGCTGAATTAGTTTGTCAGAGGTCATTCAAAGTTACAATAGGGCCTCTTTTCTACAATATGGCTTCCCTCTTGTCAACCTTGTCTTGAGCCGGTATCACTGGTTTATTTAATCATCATTGTTTCTTGTATATCATGTCATCTTCTCTCTTGGATTTATTTTTTGTTTTGCTTGTATACATCTTCAAGTAACCCATTGTGGGTGATAGATTTCAGAATCTTAACATTTTAAGATGGTTTGCTTTTACATTTGAATTATAATTTTTAGCACTGACTTGGTAAAATGTTTCTTTTTTTTAAACATTGTACTATGGGAATTTCAAACAGACATAAAAAGACAAAAGTACCTAATGAACCACCATGTGCCATCACCCAACAATTAGCAACATTCTGCCATCCTTGTTTATTCACCCCTTCCCACTTTTTTGTGGGGAGGGGGGCTGGTATTTGAAAGATAATTTGACTGTCTATAAAATTCTCAATTCTGATTTTTCTACAGGACTCCAGAGACACGCTTTGCTGTCATCTAGCTCCAAGATTGCAAGTGAGAAATATGATGCCAGTTTTAGTCTTGATTCTTTGTTGGAGTGGTCGATAGGAAATATATTTGATCTGGCACAGTGCTCCTAAAACCCTTGGAATTTTCTGAGTGACAGGAGTGTCTTTTGTCATTCATAAGGACCCCTTTCAACCACACCTGAGTTTATGTTAATGAGGTGACTCTTGGTGGGCCCTTAGGTAACCTGAAGATGGGGCTGGTTGCCAGGGAAAACAACCTTGATTAGAAGGTTGGAACTTTCAGCCCTTTCCCACAACCTCCGGGATAGGAGAGGGGCTGGAGATTGAGTTGGATCACCAATGGCCAATGACTCAGTCAATCATGCCTATGTAATGAAGCCTCTATAAAAACCCAAAAGGATGTGGTTTGGAGAACACGTGGAGGTGAGAATAGAGTGGCCAGCTAGGAGAGAGCCTGGAAGCTCCTTGCCCCTTCCTATAACTTGCCCTATGCATCTCTTCCATCTGGCTGTTCCTGAGCTGATCTTTTTGTAATAAACTGGTAATCTAGTAAGTAAAATGTTTCTCTGAGTTCTGTGAGCCGCTGTAGCAAATTAATCGAATCCGAGGACGGGATCGTGGGAACCTCCTATCATAGCCAGTGGATTAGAAGCACAGGTGACAACCTGGACTTGGGATTGGCTCCTGAGGTGTGGGTGTGGTTTGAGGCGGGGTGGGGGGGCAGTCTTGTGAGACTAAGCCATTAGCCTGTGGGATCTGATACTGTCTCCATGCAGATAGTGTTAAAACTGAGTTAATTGCTTGGTGGTGTTGAAAAACACCTATGGGAGTTGGTAGCTATTTTTTTCTTCCTGATTTTATTTTAGGTTTTTAAAATCTGTATTCTTGGAGTTCAGAATCTGTATAATGTACCTAGATGTGGGGCTGATCCCACCCCTCCCCCCCCACCTCACTGCCCCCCCCCCCCATCTTGCTCAGTACTTGGTGGGCCCTTTCTATCTGAAAACTTGGTCCATCTTCAATTCCAGGAAATTTTTCATCTTTGTTTGATATTAACCACCCCTTACCCAAGTTGGGCCTATTCTGTCTATCTGTGACTCTATTACAAAAATTTGCCAATATATAGGTCTGTCTTCCAGAAGTGGAAAGCATGTGTTCTTCTTTATTCTAGATGTGTCTTAGTTTTTTTTCTGTTTGTTTTTTGTGTGTGTGTGTGAGGAAGATCAGCCTTGAGCTAACATCTGTTGCCAATCCGCCTCTTTTTTGCCGAGGAAGACTGGCCCTGGGCTAACATCCGTGCCCATCTTCCTCCACTTTATAGGGGACGCCGCCACAGCGTGGCCTGACAAGCGGCGCGTCAGTGCGCCGGGATCCGAAGCTGGGCTGCCAGCAGCGGAGGGCGTGCCTTTAACCGCTACGCGGCCCGGCCGGCCCTAGATGTGTCTCGGTCTTAATCACTATTTTTTTCTCAAGAATGTAGTGAGCCCTTGCAGTCTTCAGATTCAGTTCTTCCTTTACCTCAAGAAAACATCTTCTCTTAAGGTATTCACACATGGAAAGATTTTCTAGTGAAAAAAGCAAGGTGTAAAAATGTGTTTTATGCTCCTGTGTGTATATTTTTTAATTTGATGGATGTACACATATGCATAAAGAAGAAGCAGGCAAAATACTGCACTGTTGGCAGGAGTGTTGCCTGTTGCATATATTCATTTACTCAACAGTTCAACCTCCAGGAATATTCCTTCAGGTATACTTGCTGAAGTGTGCAAAGATATATACACATGGCTGTCCACTGCATTTTTGTTTGTTATTGGAAAACTCTGGAAGCAATCTAAGCGTCCATCAATGGGGAACTGATAACATTACAGGAAATTCATAAATGAAAATACTATGCAGCTGTTGAAAAGGAATGCAATAAACTGAAAAATACCAATACACAAAAATACCCAAAATATAAGGTGGGGAAAACTCAGATTACAGAACACCATGCATAGTATAATTCTATATTATCCTGTCACTAATCCAGACATTACGTGTATGTGTGTGTGTGTATTTCTATATAGGTTTATCTCCCTATTGGGTTGAACTTTAACATTGCAGTTTCAGCCAGTTTTAGTTATCAAAATAGTTTTTTAAATAACTTTTTTAGGTTTTTATGAAAACTTCTTAATATGGAGAATTTCAAACATCAGTGAAACTGAACAGAATAGTATGGTAACCCCACATGCCCATCATCCAGCCCCAACAAACACCAGCCTTTGGCCAGTCCTTCCTTATCCTCACCCCACCTCTATATTATTTTGTAATTTTATTTATTTATTTATTTTTCCCCCAAAGCCCCAGTAGATAGTTGTATGTCATAGCTGCACATCCTTCTAGTTGCTGTATGTGGGACGCGGCCTCAGCATGGCCGGAGAAGCGGTGCTTCGGTGCGCACCCGGGATCCGAACCCGGGCCGCCAGCAGCGGAGTGCACGCACTTAACCGCTAAGCCACGGGGCTGGCCCACCTCTATATTATTTTGAAGCAAATCCAAGACATCATATTTCATCTGTAAATATTTCAGTGTGTAGCTTTAGAAGATAAGGTTTCTCTTTTAAGGCTAACTACAATACAATTATCAACACTGTTATGTTGGGTTTTTTTTGTGTGTGTGTGTGTGTGAGGAAGATTGGCCCTGAGCTAACATCTGCCAATCCTCCTCTTTTTGCTGAGGAAGATTGGCCCTGGGCTAACATCTGTGCCCATTTTCCTCCACTTTATATGGGACACCTGGCACAGCATGGTCTGACATCTGTGCCCATTTTCCTCCACTTTATATGGGACACCTGGCACAGCATGGTCTGACAAGCGGTGCGTCGGTGCGCGCCCGGGATCCGAACCGGTGAACCCCGGGCCGCCACAGCGGAGAGCACGCACTTAACCGCTTGCGCCACCGGGCGGGCCCCTGTTATGCTGGTTTTTAAGATTTAGTCCCCATTCAGAGATACTTGGCTGGTGCGAAGGTGGTGAGTTATCTCAATTGATTGTTCACAGTTACAGATCAAACTCCTTGTTCTACCCTGTCCCCCTTCTCACTATTGCCTTGACTACAAAAAACAAAACAAAACCCCAAATTCTTCACTCATATCCAATTCGAAGTTCTCTCTCTCAGCTCAGCTTGGAGTATGTTCAAGCTGTTCTCTAACTGCCTCCCCATCTCTCTTCCATGGGCTTCTCTGGTATTGGTTCGAAGAGGTGGACGAGAGAAAAAAAGACATGGCCTTATGTGGCTCTCATGGCAACTTTTCTGTTAGCTGTTGCTATTTCTCTTTCTGGTTATGGGTGGTTGAAGACCCCAACAACCCCATCTGTAACCTAAACCCTAGACATTTGTGTGGTCTTGCAAGATTAAGCTACAGCACATTAGATTAAGATGATTTTACAACTGAGTGGCAGATAGGTTGGTGCTGGGGCCAGGAAGTGCCCTGTGGCTGTGAGGGCTCCTGGGCTCCTTACTGAGTCTCAGGAGGGCCTGGCACATAGGAAGTCTCCAAACAATTTAGCTGTTGTTATCTTTAGTTTGAGGACCGCGCTCCTAGTTGCTTTTTCCTCCTCAGCTCTACTCAATCCGCCCCAGTCCCCTAGAAAAGACCAGGGCCTCCAATAATGGCTGCTGTCCTGTCGGAAAAGCTACAGGTGGGTGTCAGTCCTCTCCATCCCTTCTAAAGCCCCATTACCGTTGATGGTGTTTCCTCAGCCTCTGGCTGCTTCGTCCAATAACTTGCCATCCAGGGCCTCCTGCCTTTTCTCCAGCTGCCTGTCCCTGCGAGCTGAGGCTCAGCTATGAAAGGTATTCTCCATTCTGGGCCTTGCCTGTCACCTAAAGCTGACACAGACACAGCAAGGTTGGTGCCATCAGGCCTCTGTTCTGCTTCAGCCAGCTTTGCCCTTCTTCCTGGGCCTACACAGTGGGGTTGGTAACTGGAACAATAGAAATGTATCATTTCAGGATTTATTAACATCTGAGGATGTGGCTGTACATTTCTCCTGGGAAGAGTGGGAATATCTGAATCCCGCCCAGAAGGAACCCTACAGAGATGTGATCCTGGAGAATCTCCAGAACTGGCTCTCACTGGGTAAGGACTGTTGTGTCTCCCTAATTCCCTACCCCCAACTAAAGATCTATATTTATGATTTCTTTACTTCCTCTCGTATTACTGAATCTGCCTCAAATCCTCTTTTGGAATGAGACAAGACATAGCAATTTTAAACTAACAATTTTGGGGAGGCTTGGTATTTCCCGACAGTTGAGAGAATTCCTGTCCAACTGAACACGTGACCAGAATTAGAGCCCATATTTCCCTTAAGACGTGGAGGCAGGCTGCTTCTCCTCCCAGTGAAAGATTCTTAAGAGTCTCTGCTCTGTTTTTAGAAACTTGGAGTTTCTTTTACCACTGCTGAGTCCCCTCTTTCCAGCTTTTTTTCTAGTTCCCTTAGGTAACTGCACGTTTTCTTTCAGGCTGTGGACTAATATCTATGTCTCCAGTAAAAATTCTGGAGTTTTCTTTATAACAAGTGAAAGAAAATTAGCTAACTGTCTTTCTGAGGTAAAATAGTCTACTTGCCATGCCTTCATTTCTTGTCTTGAAACGTCCTTTGTTTCCACATAGGGAGGGATAAAGGCTGGGACCCCCTTCGCTAACTAGCACAGAGCACCTCCCTTCTCCTTCCTCATGGCAGGGTTTCCAACTTCCAAAATTGCTCTGACCTCTAAGCTGGATCGAGGAGAAGAACCCAGGGCCGTGCCTCCCGACAGAGCGAAAAATGAAGAATTCCTGATACCTGTCGGCACAGGTGAGTGAGGGAGATCTGAAGGAAGCCGCCACAAGGGAAGGAAGAACCCACCTAGGAAGGACTAGCGGCTGTTTGAAATCCTGGGGGGAGCTGCCTGCCACGAGACTGGGGTGGGGGAGCTCCCTTTCCGTCCTCTTAGGGTGTCCCTGCACTGATCCTTAGTGCCAACTCCTCCCGATCTTTCCCACTGACCTTCTGACATTATCTTCTTACTGCTAAACTTCCCAGCCATTATTTTCTCATCTGTAAGATGGGAGCCGTGATGCCCATAACAACCCATTAGGCTTGTTGTGGGTGTATCAGCTCATTCCTTGCACCGAACAGTGTATTTCAGCCTTTACGAGGGGTTCAAGCGTGATGGGTGCCCTAGAATATACAGGAGCAACACAGCAGCACTTCTATTGATGAGTTTACAGACAACTTGAGAAAATCATGAAATAGTACATAAGCAGTAATAAAAATAATAATAATCACAAGGAGTTATTAGAAACTATAAAGTGCTTTTTTTATTGTGGTAAAATATGCACAATATAAAATGTACCATTTTAACCATTTTCAAGCATATAGGTCAGTGGCATCAAATACGTTCACATTGTCGCGTAACCATCACATGACGTGCTTTTTACATGCATCTTCTTATTTAATCTTCACAACTGCCGTGCAAGGCAGGCATTAACATTCTTATTTTACACATGAGGCAACTGAGGCCTAGAGAGTTTAAGTAATTTGCTGAACGTTTCAAGATAATAAGTAGCCCAGCTGGGACTTGAGCCCGTGGCTGTGCATTCAAAGCTTATAGTTTTTATAAGCAAATAAGTAATAATGGAGGGGCCATGGAGGATCAGGGAGAGCTGAGGGGAGCAGGGAAGTAACTATGAGCACCGCCTTCACAGTAAAGATCACGGCTCAAGGTTATGGAGATGTCCTAGGTGCGAGGCCCTGTCTCCCCAGGAAGGTTATATCTTGCCTCACCAAGTGGTTATGTGATTATTAAATGTAATCATATGTAAAGTCCATAACATAATACATTAATATATGTAATAAAAATATAAAGTTGTATATTAATAATAATACTGTTATCCTCAATAAAAAGTTTACGTTGCCATCATCATCATCAAGTCCTCTTTACTCTCTGTGGCATTCCTCTTTTTCTTTTCCTTTAGGCTTACAACTTTGGTTCAGGGGCTCCTAAATGACCTTGGACACCCATATCCAAATAATTACCAAGTACTAATGATGCTTTCATATTTTCAAATCAGGTCGTTCTCTGTTGCTCTAGTTAAGGCTGTAATGGCCTCATGCCTGGATTGGGACCTACAATTTTTAGCCAGTGTCACTGTGTCCCCTACGATCCAAGGCAGCAGCAGCAGAAGACTTATTAGGTAGCCACTGGGGGGCAGAGAGAGGTAAGGAGTAATGGAAATAATGACCTTTAGCAGAAATTTTTAAATCTAAATAAAGAAGTCACAGTTACAGAGGGCAGCTAGTCATGTAAGGCAGCCTGACTCGGGAACAGGCCGATAGGAGGTGGCTGCCAGAAAAGAGCTGGTGGAGTATGGTGTTTGATGTTGGTACAAGGTTGTGGGCCAACCAGAAACATCCAGTCTAGTATTCCTTTCTGACGATGAAGACCAATCCAGAAATCATGGTTAAATGGGTGCAGGTCACTGGAATTGGGGATGATATTACAGGCATGGCTGAGCTTAGATCATTAAAAACTTTGCTGAAATCTCCTCTTTCCTGTGTTCCCTGACTCTTGTCATCCAGGGCCATAATTAAAACTCCTATCTTATTGCTCTTCCTCTAGTCGAAACCTTACCCTAGATCTACCTTTCTATGGATTCTCAAGCAAAATGTAAATAACTCAGTGGCCCTAATTCAATACTGCTCACATCTCTTGCTGCTAATCACTAGTTCTTCCTTAGTTCTTCCTGTGAGTTGATCTCTTAACTCAGTGCTTTCCCCAGTTGGGTCGTTTCCAGGTTTTGACTCAATGCTGTTCTTACTACCTACTCCGACCTCCTATATAATGTCTACTGATGCATATTAATTTCCTTTAGGACTCTTTCTTCAAGAGTGCCTTCCAAGCACACCATACCCCAGTCTGATCACTTTCCGGCTTTGAATGTCTTTCCGTACTTTGTTTACTGCATCCCATGTACTTATTTGTCATTTCACACATGTATATCCATTCTCTCTGAGGAGATTAAGAGCTTCTCAAACACTGACTGTTTTCTTATACGCACCCCTATTCCCATCACACACATGGCACTTTGTGCCCTTCCCGGAGCAGGGAAACCTTTCAAATGGATAAACTTCCCGCTCCCACTTACAATGGACACGTAACCCAAACTGTGCTGTGTAATCTGCTGATTGGTTTGACATCAATTCCCACATTCCCTCGTCACAATTATCCTGTGAGCTAGCTGACGTCACTGCTTCTTCTAGGTTCCACAGATAACAAGTGACAGAGTAAGACTGGCTGGGGTTATCACACCATGCCGTTTCGCCCTGTTTCATAATGCCGTGTGGATTATCCTCTTCTGCCCAAAACTGTGTTCTTTTCCCCCCTAGCCCAAGCCTTAATGACATTTGCATTTTCTCTTTTCTGTCAGACAATAAAATCAAGATCAAGAAGGAGACATGTACTTCAAAACATGGTATTTGTGAAGCAGCAGGTGTGCACGAGTCGTTGGGAGAATCCACTGACAATAGGAACTGGTTAGAAAGACAGCAGAGGTTGCTTTGCTCATAAGGGAGGGAGAAGAAAAATTCCCTTTCCCAAGCACAGGTTCTAGCAAAGTGCAGGACATCCACGGGAAAATCTCCACCACAGAAAGAGTCTATAAAAACAGGAAATGTGAAAAATTTTTCAGCATTCTGAGAAAACAAGTACTCTGTGAGAATTTTAAATGTGGAACTTCATCTTCCAGAAAACATCCAAAAATGCACGGCATAAAGAAATCGTGTGTATGCAATGAGTGTGGAAATCATGCCGACAGAAATCACACCTTATAAGTCATAGAATTCACACTGGAGGGAAGCCTTTTGTGTGTAATGAATGAGGAACAGCTTTTAATCAGAACTCAACTCTTAGTCGACATCAAATAATACATTCAGGAGAGAAGCTACTTAAATGTGGTTGCTGCGGAAAATCATTTAAGCAGTCCTCTCACCTAATTAAAGATCAGAGAATTCATACCACGCAGAAGCCATATATAAAGGTTAAGTGTGGGAATGCATTCAATTATAAGTCACACGGAGGAGAGAAACCCTATGCATGCAATGAGTGTGACAAAACTTTTCAACTTAGCACAGATTGTACCAAACATCAGAGAATCCACACGAGAGAGGAACCTTTTTTTGTGTGTGTGTGTGAGGAAGATCAGCCCTGAGCTAACATCCATGCCAATCCTCCTCTTTTTGCTGAGGAAAACCGGCCCTGGGCTAACATCCGTGCCCATCTTCCTCCACTTTATATAGGACGCCGCCACAGCATGGCCTGACAAGCGGTGCGTCGGTGCGCTCCCAGGATCTGAACTTTCGAACCCTGGGCTGCCGCAGTGAAGCGCGCGCACTTTAACCACTATGCCACCAGGCCAGTCCGAGAGAAACCTTTTAAGTGCAGTAAGTGTGGGAATCGGGGCAGCTGCCTGTTAAAACTCTGGTCTTACTTCACACCAGCAAATCCACATGTGATCACAGCAAGAAGCTAAAACACAGTGCAGCAGATGTGAGGAAATCCACAATGCCAAGAAAGAAATGCAGTAACATGGGACATTTTTCTTTTGGGGTTCATATATTACATTGTCCATACCATAGTGGTATGAACACATGGTCAGTGTGAGAACCTTTCTCAGCAAGGGAACCATCAGATTCCCTACCAACCATCAGATCATCAGACGGTTTACTCAGGAGATAAATCTTATGAATAAAGTAAATAAGAAAAGAACTGAGCAGAGCCAAGGTATTTATCAAGTATTCACACTGTCATCAATTTGAGAAATGCCAACAGGAACATTTAACTTGCCAGAAATTGAAACAATATTCACACCTATGGAAAATCTTAAGATTATAATATATGTAACATTTAACTTGAAGTTTAAACTGGATTCAGTGTTTCTTTTTGCAATTTAGGGAATATATTCCAATACAGTTGGGGAAAACTGCAGAAACCAAAACAACAGTTTTTAGATTAAAGAATGGATTTTCCTAATTTAAAAATATGAGAATTGCGTTAAACAATATTTCTTTTAAAATTTTTTGAGGAATATCAATCAATTTTATACGATGATCTATCACACAGCCTGATCCAAGAGCAGGTTTTATCCTTTATCTTGAGTCAATTTCAGTGGCAGTTGACTGACCCATAGAATACAGTTTGCTTTGCGGCCAGGCTGCCACTGCATCGGGAAGCACACGCTGTGGAGAGGTTAAACCAGAAGGAACTAGATGGTTAGTGCTTCAGGCCAAGATTCAAATTCAACTCTTCTCTCTCTTCACAACCCAACTGGTTTATATCTGCCAAAATTATTCAAACACTGATCTCATCATTCTAGTCTATACAGACAACCAACGCCTGTGTCTTCACAAGCCACATCTAAATCGTTCAGCACCCTTCAGTTCTGACCTGGTCACTCTTTCTGTCTGTAGGCTCCAAAGTGGTCCTTAGGCTCCAGTCAGGCTGACTAACTGTGTGCCCCCTCTCCACATCCTCCCCCGCCTTATGTATTCCCATCTCTATCCCTTATTTTCAAGATGGTCCACTCCTGCTTCTTCTCTGCTCTGTATTCATTTTCTTCAAGACTTAACTGGTTGATCTTTCACCTTCAAGCTTGCCTTGACATCCACACTTCGTCGGTCAATCAACCTCTCATTCTTTCACCCAGGAAACATTTATTTAGCACCTTTTATGTGTGAGGTACTTTGGGACCAGTGATGAAAGACTCCATCCCACTCTACATGAGCATCAACTCCTCCTCTGACTAGTTCAAAACATTGCATTTTGTCCCTCATTTAATATGCATTTCATACTCTGTTATGATGTATTTGGTTTCACATACATATGACCTGTGTCCCCGTGAGATTCTCTGAAAATGTTCCTAGGTTCCTAGCAAGGAGAAAGCTCCAGAAATTGTCATCAGTGTCCCAAACGGGAGAAAACCTCTCAATCTACTTAATAGACAATCTCAGCAGGAGTTCTTATCATGGCTTCTGTTTTTGACTTCAGTTCCTCAGCTGTGTTTAGTTTCGTGGATCTTTTAAGAAGAATTCCTCAAAACTTAAAAGAAGCCGTCAAGGAATTCGAAGATTTCTTCAAAAATAAAAAGTGTGCGAGTTGTGGCTTTATTTTGTGTGACATGCATTTTAGTGTCTGTTTTTGTGTTTTGGTCTCTTGCTCCTAATTAGCTCTTTTTGTCATATATTCACCCAAGTGTGAAAGTTCCACGGGGCAGGGGCCAATGCTTCCCTTCCCTGCCATTCACATTTGTTCTTCACGGGAAGTTTATGGGAGAGCAGTTTGGAGACAGCGTCAAGCAGCATGAAAAGGAAACTTAGGAAATGTGTGTGAGTGGGAGGGCTGACAGTCAGTGTCCTGTGATGTGCCAGGCAATGCTCTTGGAGCTACACACATACTCTCATTGTCACAAGCACCTGTGACATGTGTAGTGATCTGTCCTCATTTTACAGATGAAGATACAGGAATATGCTCAAGTTCACAAGGCTTATAACTGGCAAAACTCTTATATATCCTCGACACTGAAATCTCTGGGAATGGTGGAACTCGTTGTGAGAGATAAGCAGCCAGGGAATCTCTTCAGACGCTTCAGCAGCTTATATGCTTGGAACACCTGTTTTCTTTGACAGAGTAAAGCAGGTCCAATCCCCTCCTTCCCAGCCATGGTTACATCCTTCCTGCCTCGACCCCCTCAAGCACACAGACAGCAGGGACAAGAGAAGCCTATGGCACATCAAGAATGGGTTTTCTTGCACTAAAGAGTCCTCATTTAAGAACTAGGTCTATAAGAACATAATTCAGGCCTGTTCTCCAGAAAGTAATTCACTGGAAATTAACCAAATTATCTGCAAAAGTTATGGACTAACTTGTCCAAAGAAACATTTAAAATTGTTCTCAATGAGCCGGCCCCATGGCTTAGTGGTTAAGTGCGCGCGCTCTGCTACTGGCGGCCCCGGTTCGGATCCTGGCAACCACCGACGCACCGCTTCTCCGGCCATGCTGAGGCCGCGTCCCACATACAGCAACTAGAAGGATGTGCAACTATGACATACAACTATCTCCTGGGGCTTTGGGGGAAAAAAAAAAGGAGGAGGATTGGCAATAGATGTTAGCTCAGAGCTGGTCTTCCTCAGCAAAAAGAGGAGGATTAGCATGGATGTTAGCTCAGGGCTGATCTTCCTCACAAAAAAAATAAACAAATAAAAAAAATAAAATTGTTCTCAAGTATAAGGGCTACTTATGTGCTCTGTGGAATCCAGCAAAAGATTAAAGTGCAAAGATGAGCAGGCTTGCAGAGCCTCATTTTGCACATCAAAGGGCGACCTGTGATGTGAGCCTTTGTCCTCTCACAATCTAGCCAGCATCCTTCTCCTGCCAACCAGAATGCTAACATTGGGTATGTCCTCGGTCTTCATTGGACCCTTTTTCCTGTAAAGAATTTATAATAACTATTCTGAAAGTGATGCTGGCCCTGATATCAGTTCCCCTACGTTAAACCCAGAATATAGGGGGTTAAAACCAAAAGCACTCCTCCTCTTTCCCGGCTTCTCTAAGTTACATTCATCTGTAAATATTGGTTTTTTCTAAACCTTTGTATCCTTGAACTTCACAAGGCAGATAGAAGTTACAAATTGTTCACCATCCACCACGGAGACGGCTGAAGGACACCCACCTGTGATTCCCTTATCCGCCATCCTCCTCCCTGCCAGCAGCCTCACAAGGCCAAAGGAAGGCTGATGGGAAAGCGCTGAGCAGCAAGGCCATAGGTTCCCCCTCCCTACAAGTAGCTACATATCTCACAACCTTTAAAACCCCTTGCCTCCCATCTTGCGGGAAGATGGGACAAATTTGAGAGCTCTTATCTCCCGGCTGATGTCACCCGAAATAAAAACTCTTTCCTTGCCATAAGCCTGGCATTCCAGTTTTATTTGGCCCCTCTTGTGTGGCGTGTAAAGAACCTGGATATGTATCCGGTAACAAAAGGTGAGGGTTCTTTTTAATTTTTTGATTCTTTGTTACTAGGATGAAAATATATGAGAGAGGTCTGGTTGTTGGAGACAAAGTAAGAAGTAGTCCTCTTCCTCTGTCCCAGCTGAGTTCCTTTCACATCACTGCAATTACCTGAAGGGAGTTTTTGTTCTGAGCCAACAGAAGCAATAATCCTCTGGGCCTTGTGTCTTCTATGAACATCTCCCTAGTTCATCTGATATGGGGGTGATACCTCAATTGGATCAAGCAGAAGAGCTCTGGGTTCCATTTCCCCATAGTTAAAAATAAAAATATGGGGGGCTGGCCCCGTGGCCAAGTGGTTAAAGTTCGGCACGCTCCACTTTGGCAGCCCAGGTTCATGGGTTCGGATCCCAGCACAGACCTACACCACTTATCGGCCATGCTGTGGTAGCGTCCCACATACAAAATAGAAGATTGGCACAGATGTTAGCTCAGGGCGAATCTTCCTCAGCAAAAAATAAAATAAAAATAAAAAACTAAAAAATAAATGAAAAGATGATCTCCTCATCTCAAGATCCTCAACTTAATTACATCTGTAAAGATCCTTTTTCCAAGTAAAGTAACATTTACAAGTTCCATGGATTAGGACTTGCTATCTTTGGGTGACCATTATTCAACCAATTACACTGGTACATCTTGAATGATGGTGAGATCTATTTGAGAGGCAGATTTAATTGGATCCGGAAGATGAAGCTTATTCTGCAATTCTTTTTTCACATCTATCAAATTTGCCCCTTCTCCATGACTATAAATGGTTACTGCTTCCAATGTGTTGATAGCATCCCTCTGTCACCAAGGGACCATAAGTAGTGACAAAGTATGGGTCACAGGCTGGTTGCTGGGGCAGGGACCTGGAAGCAATGGTAAGATAGATGGTGACCAGAAGTGAAATATCTTGATAGAGCAGAGATTTGAAGCATGGAAGAGAAACTGATTATGAATTTCTGACATGGGTGATTTCTTATTACACTCTCCTCTTCCTCTTCTTAGCAGTTGTCAGAAACCCACACTGGACCTATATGTGAAGGATGTACTCAGCAAGTCCTTTTTGAAGATTACACTGGCTACTGTTTACTGAATAAACATGACAGCTTACTATGTCATGTACAGTGCTTACTACTTTCACACACATTCTGTACCCAGAAGAATCTGAACTAGGAGTTACATCCCTATTTTATACATAAGAAAACAGACTTAGGGCCTCCAAGTAATTAAGTGGTGAAGCTAGGATTCTCACTGAAGCTCTGTCTGCCTCCAACGCCCTGGCTGCCTGCCCATTTACCTAAGAGTCATGTAGGTCATTCTAAGCTTTTCACAGACTTTCTTTCTTTTTTTTCATAATTGAGATTTTATTGGTTGTTTTGAGATCAGTACACAGACATTTCAATCTGTACGCAATTCTTAACATATGTACCAAAAATCTGAAAAATCATGTAGTTGTGATTCTTTTCTAAATGGTTATTCCAGTAACTTTCCAGCTTAAAATTTGGAGGCAAATTTCCCTTAACAGGATATCAAGTACCAATATCTTCAAATGTTGACACCTGTTACAGCATAAGACCCACTAATTCACAATTTAATATCATATCCACTACATACTCAAATTTTCAATCTTTCACAGCACATTGACAAAGTTACTAGGAAACTGGACTACCATGAGGAAAGATGTTATAGAGGGCACAAAATTCTGACAGGGAGAGCCAAGATCAAGGAGTGGTTTTCTTTAGGAAACACTTCTACCAAAAACAACATGGGAATAGAAGTAATTTAAAATGTTCAAGACATATTAAATGCACAACTGACCCCAAATTGCCATTTAGTATGCTTTATATGATAGGATATAAAAGCTATCCCCATCTCTGGAATGTTAGGCTGACACCCAAGACAATCAAAGCCTCCCATATTCAATATCCCACTATTTTCTGGTTGTACCAAAAAATAAACAACCCGCAAATGATCTCACCTCTTTAAAAAAAGCATTTACACTTAAAAAATGGGATGAACAAAAAAAATGGGATGAGGTGGGATTCCCCCCTTCTTAAAAAAGTTTCTAGAGCTACTAAAAAACTTGCATTTACAAAATGATAGAAATATTCCTCTGGATTGTACAAGGCAGACAGGGACCACTGATAAGACATGGTATAGGACATTAATCAGATCTGGCCTCTTTCTCTCTATCAGGGGCTGCACTCTTTTCATTTTTAGTTTCTCCGTTTTCTGCAGGTAAGTCTTCTTTAGTTTCTCGGTTAGCCTCTTCAGCCTGGTTTCCCTTTGTTCCTCTTTTCCCTTTTGTTTGCACTTTTCTGTCTGAAGATCTGTCCTTTCCTGCCGCCTTTTTCGGCTTGTTTCCACTTTTGCAGGAGCAGGGTTAGCGGACAACCTCGCCGATCTCCTCTTGGGCTCCTCCTTCGCCGCGCCCTTGGCGGAGCTGGCCTTCCTCTTGGGCGTCGTGGCGGCGGGGCCGACGCGTGCCGGGTGCCTGTGGGCCGCGCCCCCTAGACCCCTCGCGAAGCTGGGCTGCGTGGCCGCTGCCGCTCCTTCCGCCGCCCGAGCTGCTGGGACCAGCCTTCCTTTCCTGACCACAGAGATTAATGACGTTTGCCTTTTCTGTTTACTGTCTTAGACCCAAAGTTGACAACCAAGAATGAGCCAAGTATTCCAAGATGGGCTGATTGTGAAGCAGCAGAGACGAACGGAAGATTTGGTGAGTCTTATAAATCTAGGAGCTATTACAAACAGAGCAGCAAAATTCCACGAGAGAGAGAGAGAGAGAGAGCAAGTGTCGCCTTCCTCCAGGTTATGTTCTAGCAGACAACAGTCATCCCCAGAAAACCCCCCATTGGAGAAAAAGCTTATAGCCATAAGAAAGTTGACAGAAGTGTTGGGGGCCAGCCCAGTGGTGTAGTGGTTAAGTTCAGCGCACTCTGCTTCCACAGCCCAGGTTCATGGGTTCGATTCCCAGTACAGAGGTACACCACTAGTCATCCACGCTGTGCTGGCAACCCACATACAAAAGAGAGGAAGATTGGCACACGTTACCTCAGGGTGAATCTTCTTCAGCAAAAATAAAAAAAAGTTGGCAGAAGTGGTTGCTCAGCCATTAGTAATCATCAGGAAATCCCCAGAGTAAAGAAAGCCTACATATGTAGTGACTGTGGGAAAACCTGCCATCAGAAGCCCCACCTTATAATGCAAGTGAGAAACCTACGGGAGAGAAGCACTTTGAGTGTAATGAATGCGGGAAAGCGTCCACCGGGATCCCACCTTTACCCAGGATTGGAAGATCCATACTGGGCAGAAGCCATTGAAGTGCAGGGGACTGTGGAAAATCCTTCAGGCAGAACTCTCACCTCATTCACTCTAGAGAGAAACCATATAAACGTTGTGAGTGTGGAAAAGCCTTCAAGAATTGCTTATGGCTTTCTCAAAAGGATACACACTGGAGAGAAACCTTATTCTTGTTACCAGTGTGAGAAAACCTTTTGTCTTAGCAAAGATCTAACCATACATCAGAGGTTCCCCACTGGAGAGAAACCTCATCAATGCAATGACTGTGAGAAAACCTTCTATCAGAAATCAAGTCTGATCACACCTCAGAGGGTGCACACTGGGGAGAAACCTCATACATGCATTCTTTGGGGGAAACTTTCTGGCAGAGATCAAGTCTCATTATACACCAGAGAATCCACACTGGAGAGAAAACTTATAAATACAATGATTGTGGGAAAGCCTTCTGCCAAAGTTCAAACCTTATCACACACCAAAACATTCAGGTCAGAGAGAGGCCCCATGCATGTGATCGGTGTGAGACAACCTTCTCTTTGAGGAGGGATCTCACCAACATCAGGGTGTTCACACTGGAGAGAAGCCTTATCAATGCAAACAGTGTGAGAAAAGCTTTTGTCAAAGGTCAAATCTTCTCACCTCTCAGTGTCCACACTGGAGAGAGACCTTACGCCTGTGACCAGCGTGGGAAAGCATTCTGCCTTAGCAGGGATCTCAGTGGACACCAGCACGTCCACGTGACAGAGAAACTTTGAAAATGCCTCTGTATGAGAAAGCTTCCAGCCAGAGCTCAAGCCTTATCAATCTTCAGAGTGTCCACACTGGAGAGAGGCCCCCTGCCTGTGGTCAGTGTGAGAGAACCTTCCGTCTTAGGAGGGACCTTACCAAGCACTTGAGAGTTCACTTAAAGGGGAGCCTTGAGAGAGCCTTCAAGCACGGTTAGGATTCTACCTCATATACAGTATCTATGTGATACTAGGTTATTATAATTTAGGATCCCCACCCCAGAGAGGGGCCCTGTGATTGTTATAAATGGGACGCATCCGGCCTCAGGCACATACAGTCACCCAAACTTGTACTCCAGGAAACCTCGCGCATCTGATGAATCAAAGACTCCAACATTGTGAATGCACTTAATGCCCCTCAATTCTACACTTAAAAATGGTAAAATTGGGGCCAGCCCGGTGGCGCAAGCGGTTAAGTGTGCACGTTCCGCTGCGGCGGCCTGGGGTTCGCCAGTTCGGATCCCGGGTGCGCACCGACGCACTGCTTGTTAAGCCATGCTGTGGCGGCGTCCCATATAAAGTAGAGGAAGATGGGCATGGATGTTAGCCCAGGGCCAGTCTTCCTCAGCAAAAAGAGGAGGATTGGCATTGGATGTTAGCTCAGGGCTGGTCCTCCTCACAAAAAAAAAAAAAAAAAAAAAAAGGTAAAATTGATGTTATGTATATTTTACCACAATTTTAAAAATTGCCCAAAAAAAGTATGTTATGCTTGGTGTATGCAAGAAATCCCATTTTGTACCCCAAAAAAAGGCTCTCACAGATGTCTGAATCATATTCTGCAACTGTGGAGTCTAACTCGTGAGAAATTTAGAGTAGTTAAAAAGGGAAGATGTCTTATGGTGGCTCAACAGTATATCTAAACTCGAAATTCCGCTCACAGCAAACATGAGACTAGTCTGAAAGTTTGTAAATGTTCTTTAAAGATCACCTGAGGGTTGTTGTCTCTGTCTAGAAAGACACCACAGGACCTGTTTGGCATCTCTCTAAATCATGAAATGCTCCCAGCAGGCCCTAGGGCTGATATGAATGATGAGTAAGTTTCCTGAGCACATTCCACATGCAGCCTCTCTGCAGTCACTTGACTGGCTTGCTCTCATCTAAGCCTCATAAAACTCCACAAAGCAATTACTGTTTATAGAAGTGAAAACTGAGGCTTAAGGAAGGTGAGTAATCTGCCAAAGGGTCACTCACAGCAAGACAAGGGGCAAAGCTAAGAATATCTGACTCCAGAACCCACCGTGTTGGCTCCATACGGATATGGACCATTTCTTTAAAAAACAAGTTTCAATGGCAGTTAAGCTGACCGTCAAAGAGATTTGTGGTAAGATAGCATTGAAAACAGATTGTGAAGTCAAGAGAAGTTGGAAATGACTTAAGAGGTAATGCCCATGAAACCAAGGATCTGATCGGATTCAAGTTTGTATCAATTCTACCAGGACCTGATCACATTTTGAGTTCATTATGCTATTCGTTGACAATCAATCAATCAATCAATCCACACACAAACACTGAGTCCTTGTTGCCTTTCCAGCCATAGCTAAGTAACAGCCCGTCTTTAGGGCACATCGATTTCATTCCTAGTCCAGATCTTCCTTTGCTGCTCTCCAACATGATTCCTTGGGGCCAGAGTGAGCCCTCGTCAATGGAAGTCAGACCACCATTGCTCTGCTGAAGCCCTCCTGTGGCTCCCGGCTCACTCAGGGAACAGGAACAAATGAATGTGCAACCTTCATGTGTGATGTGTGTGATAGCCAAATGTCTGCTATTAACACCCAGCCTCTTTTTGTCATCCCCGGACCCCCGAGCCCCAGGGCCCAGTGACTGGGAGCTCCCTCTGAAGTCATTCCTTTACCTCCAGACAACCTGACCGTTGGACCCAACCTCTCTCGCCGCAGCTTCCCCTCTGGCCCCTGACCCTGAGCTCTTATCACCTCTCCCCTGGCATAGCCCTTCCTGATTTTTCCTGAGCACTCACACCTCCACTGACTCCCAACTCTAACACCCTCTAAGTGTGGCGCCAAACCAAGCATGATTCTCCACACTCGTCCCTCCCGTGTGGAAGGGGCTCTCACCTTCCGCATTCTGTCTACAGAACCTCAGAGCCCAATGGCTTTGTTGTCAGGCACGTTGTGTTGTGGGACTCAGCTACAACTAAACACTTTTCACTGAATCAACTTGCTTATAAACCTCCTTTGACTTCCTGGTACCTGTAGGAAGGAGACAAGTCCTTGGCTTCCAATCTGACCCTAACCAGGGTCTCCCACCTCATCTCCTGGGGGACCCTCTCCTCTCCCACCTGCCCTCCTTTCCCCCAACACCTGCTCCAGCCACCCTTCTCCACGGGGATCAGTGCACCTGATGTTTCACCACCATGAAACAGACGCCCCCTCTCTTCACCCTTCAACCTCATCTCTGAGGGGTCTCCAGATTGGTCAGCAGAGCCATTCTTCCTGCTTTGGTAAATTTACCTCAGTGGCTCTGAAACTGAGGATGAAGGAGTTAAAATTTCCCTGGACTAGGGTGAAACTGTGCTTTATACCCACAAGGTTAACATGGGAAACAAAATAACCAAAGTTTCTGAGCTTGCCTTGCAGAACAGCAGGAGGACCGCTGATAAGAGAGGAATTGCTGACAGCCCCCACCTGACTAAGCATCTTGGAGGAACGTTGAGAAGCTAAAATGACTGATTATAAACTTTAGATGTCAAAGACAAAATCCACGGCAGGCAACACACAGAACAGTCACGCCTGTGCGGAGGACTCTTAGAACTTCAGCCCCCAAGGCCACATGCTCCCCCTCCCCTACCTAAAACCCCAAATAAAAACCCTTGCTTGTAGCTTTTCAGGTAGTTCGGGATTACAGCATTAGCTGCCCGTTCTCCTTGCTCAGCGCTTTGCAATAAAATTCCTACTTTCTTCCACTACACCCAGTGTCAGAGATGGGCTTGCCGTGCGATGGGTGAGCGAACTCACTTCAGGTTCGATATCAGCTCCGGGTCTGGCTACTCTACTACAGTGCTCCTCTGGCCTCTGCCGACCTCTCTTACCTGGGACTGTGTCCCCACACCCCGCCCAGTGCCAGCACCTAAATCAGCTTGTCTGGGGATGAAGTGAGGGGTTTAGGGAGTCACTGGCCGCTGGAGTTCAGAAATGTTGAACAAGGGGCTGCATGTTGTAACACATTCAAGCATCATGTGAAAGGGGTGGATGTACAGACCAGGAAAGGGAGAGATTGTTGCTTTCGTACTTTCATCCAGGCATCCACCTTGTGGATTGCCAGCTGACCTGACGGAAGATTTAAGTCAGGGGTTCCCAAACTTGATCGTGCATCAACATCACCTGCGGAGCTAAAGGAACCGGGAACACTGCAGGCCCCGCCCCCAACTGCCCGATCCTACCCCTGGGCAGTGCGGGGGTCTTCGGACCCTGGAAACCCAGCCAGGCTCCTGGGGAGCCAGCGCCACAGTCTGCAGCATCCCGGGGTTTGGACGTGGCCAGATGCGCGGACACCGCGGTTTCCCCAGCGAGTCCCGCACTGCCCGGCTCCGCAGGGCGCCGGGACCCAGGCTCACTCGGAAGGGGGGGTCCGGAGGCCGGCTGCGGCAGGGGAGGGGGTGTCGCGTTGGTCCCCGGGCTCCCGACGCGTCCAGACAGGGTGTGGGGAGGGGACGCTCCCGCCTGGGGGCTCCAGGCCCCTCCCAACTGACCGTCTCCGCGCCGGGCTCGGGTCGCCCTCTCCCGGACAGGCGGGGACGCGCGCGGTCTCCGAAGACCCGGTCACCTGCTCGGTGCCCTTCTGATCAGCCCCTCGGAGGAGCTCCCAAACCATCTTCCTTGCGGCTTCGCTCGTGGGGCCTGGACGGGCCTGGCCCCTACAGGCCAGCCTGTAACACACAGTGTTCTCCCAGCCGTCGTCCAGTTTCTTCCTGTCTGACCAAGTCAACTATGCCCATGATCAAGTGGCGGTGTCCTGCACGGGACATATTTTGTCTACTCAACAATCCACGAGGTAGACATTTTAAAATTTTTTAAATTATCGTGCACAGTGAGTTTTTTCTTTTGTTTTTCAGTCTATGAATTTTAACACGTATAGATTTGTGGAACTCCCACTCAATCACAATACAGAAGGGCTCCATCAACAACTCACTCCTGCAGCCCTGTACAGTCACAGCTTCCCTTCACTCCTACCCTGGCCACCGCTGATCTGTTCTCCATCACTGTAGTTTTGTCTTTTCAGGAATGTCATATAAATGGGATGATACAGTAGGTAACTTTTTGAGACTGGCTTCTTTCGCTGGGCAAATGCTTTTTAGATTCATCCAAGCTGTTGCGAGTGGGAATAGCTTATTCCATCTTCTTGCTAAGCAGTGTTCCATTGTACGTTGTATGGCAATTTGGTTATCTACTCATCACTCGGACATTTGATTTGTGCCCAGGTTTTGGAGATTATGAATAAAGCTGTTATAACGTCAGTGCACAGGTGTCTGTGTGAACATAACTTTCATTTCTCTAGGGTAGATACCTAGGATTGGGGCCACTGGGTCATATCGTATGTGTATGTTTAACTTTATGAGAAACTGCCAAACTGTTTTTCCAGAGTGGCTGTACCATTTTACATTCTCACCAGCAGTGGTTTCTTAGATATGACACTGTGATGGCTAATTTTATGTGCCCACTTGACAGGGCTAAGGGATGCCTGGACAGCTGGTAAAACATTATTTCTGGATGTGTCTGTGAGGGTGTTTCCAGAAGAGATGAGCACTCAAATAGGTAGACTGAATAAAGAAGATTGCCCTCACCAATTGGGTGGGCATCATCCAATCTACTGAGGGCCCCAATAGAACAAAAAAGCAGAGAAAGGGCAAATTCCCTCTCTTTTTTTTTGTGAGGAAGATCAGCTCTGAGCTAACATCCATGCCAATCTTCCTCTTTTTGCTGAGGAAGACTGGCCCTGGGCTAACATCCGTGCCCATCTTTCTCTGCTTTATATGAGACGCCGCCACAGCATGGCCTGACGAGCAGTGCATCGGTGCACGCCCAGGATCACGAACCCAGGTCACCAGCAGCGGAGCTCGTGCACTTAACCGCTGCGCCATGGTCCGGCCCCTCTCTCGCGCTTCTTCAGCTGGTTCACCCATCTTCTCCTGCCCTCCAACATCAGGAGTGCCTTGGTTCTCAGGCCTTCAGACTCCGGGAATTACACCAGCAGCACCTGAGGTTCTCAGGCCTTCAGACTCAGACTGCATTATAGCACCAGCTTTCCCGGTAGAATATTGTGACATACATCAGCCTCCAAAATCACATGAGCCAATTCCCATAATAAACCTCCTCTTATATATCTATATATATCCTATGGTTTCTGTTTCTCTGGAGAACCCTAACGAATACAGACACCAAAAGCACAAGAAACCAAAGGAAAAAGAGATAGACTGGACATCAACAAAATTAAAAACTTTTGTGCTTCAAAAGACATCATCAACAAAGTGAAACAATCCACAGGATGATAGAAAATTTTTGCAGATCTTGTTTATATGATAAGGCACTAGAATATATCTTACAACTCAATAATAAAAAGACAACCAATTAAAAGATAGGCAAAGGATCTGAATAGACATTTCTCCCAAAAACATATACAAATGGACAATAAGCACATGGAAAGATGCTCAACATAATTAGTCATCAGGGAAATGCAAATCAAAACCACAGTGAGACCACTTCGTACCCACTAGGATGGCTACAATAAAAAAGATAATAACAAGTGTTGAGGATGTAGAGAAATCAGAAGCCTAAATATTGCTGGTAAGAATGTAAAATGGGACAACCACTTTGGAAGACAGTCTGGCATTTTCTCAAAAGGTTAAATAAAGTATTTGACCCAGAAATTCCTATTCTAGGTATACAGTCAAGAGAAATGAAAACATATATCCACACAAAAACTTGTACACAAATGTTCATAGCAACATTATTCATAATAACAAAAAAAATGGAAACAACCCAAATGTCCATCAATGGATGAAAGAATAAACAAAATGTGGCATATACATACAATGGAATATTATTCAGCCATAAAAAAGGATGAAGTACAGATCTGTGCTACAACATACATAGATGAACTCTGACATCATTATGCTAACTGAAAGAAGCCAGACACAAAAGACCACCTATGATATGATTATGATTCCATTTGTGCACAATGTCCAGAATAGGCAAATCCATAGAGACAGGGAGTAGACTGGTAGTTGCCTAGGGCTGGGGGAGTTAGGGGGAAATGGGGAGTGACTGCTAAATGGTATGGAGTTTCTTTTTTTTTTTGGATGCTTTTCAATCATCTTTTCTTTTTTTGAGGGAGATTGGCCCAGTGCTAACATCTGTTGCCAATCTTCCTCTTTTTCTTTTTTCTTCCCAAAGCCCCAGTACATAGTCAAGTGTCATAGTTGTAGAGTTGTAGCTCTTCTATGTGGGACGCCACCTCAGCATGGTTTGACGAGCAGTGAATAGGTCTGTGCCCAGGATCCAAACCAGCGAACCCTAGGCCGCCAAAGTGGAATGCGTGAACTTAACCGCTATGCCACTGAGCTGGCCCCTGGAGTTTCTTTTTAGGGTGATGAAAATGTTCTAAACTGGATTGTGGTGATGGTTGCACAACTCTGTGAATACTAAAAACCACTGAATTGTATACTTTAAATGGGTGAATCGTATGGTGTGTGAATTATCATCTCAATAAAAATGTTATTTAAAAAAAAACCACGAAGAAACTCAAGCAAATAAACACACAAACACATGCGGCTTCTTAGTAGGAGAAGCTACACCCGGGGTCACATGTGGCTTGACGTGAGAAGATTCATATGGCGTGACCCTTGCATGTGATAACTGTAGAGAAATTGTCTATCAGAATTTTACTGGATTGAGGATCAAGGATTCTGTATGAGAAAACCCCCTCACATCTGATGATCTGACCTTCAGAATGCAACCCTTCCTAGATTGCAATGCCCCTCACTGTTCCCAGCACGTTCCTCTCCAAAGGCCCTTTGCAGTTGCTGTTCCTTCTGCTTGAAATACTTTTCCCCTGATATTAACATACTAGGATTTTAGCAATCAGGGAAAGGAGGGAAGGACATTGCAAACAGAGGAACAGCACCAGCAAGGGCAGGGCAGTGGAGAGTAAGTGGCACACTCATGAGAGAAGCAGCTGGGTGGGACCTGGGGAGGCTGGTGAGTTGACAGCCTTCAATGCCAGGTCGTGGAGTAGGCGATGGAAACTCATGACGGGGCACGGGACAGTTTCTGAACAGGGCGAGACATGAAGAAAATGGGGCAGTGGGCTACCCCCAGGGAATCGCGTGCAGCTGCCAGGGTGAGGTTTTTCTGTGGTGTAATTAAAGCAGATGAGTATTACTAAGAAATTATATGTGCAATTCAGGATACAAGACAGGTGATTTAAAAGGTGATTTTTTAAAAGCAATTTTTTTGATTATTTGTTGCCCTTTATGATTCTCATGGTGCATCAGCTTCTTCCTACGGAAAAGACAATCTAAACCTTCTTTTCACTGGAAGTTTTCATCCTTGCGTCCAAACTATGACGAAGCAGACAGGAATGGGAGGGAGAGGTGGCAGTGGTATTTCACGTTTCTGGCTACTTTGTCTTAATGATTCCTGCCTGCCCACGGTCTTAAGTATCGTACCACACGGAATGACACGTGGCACATAAAATCCCATATGTGGGTACGAAGGTGGCAGTGACTGAGTAATGCCTGAGGCAGTCTGTGGCAGTATCTAGAGGAATAGGATGGAGTCTTGAGGGAAAGAGAAGTCACATGCTTGTGACTAAAAGAGAAATGGCTGTCTGTATTTTACCTATTGATGGGGTTCAGGGCAGGCTGCCCCAAGATGTGCCACTCTGGTATATGGATTATTTCAAGCTGAAGACAATAAAGGCTCAGAAGACTCAGAAAGAAACTTTGACCACCCCCCACCCCCACCCCGCGCCACTACCTGCCTAAAAGAATTTAAGCTAGGAGGGGCCGGCCCCGTGGCTTAACCGGTTAAATGCGCGCGCTCTGCTACTGGCAGCCCGGGTTCGGATCCTGGCGACCACTGACGCACAGTTTCTCCGGCCATGCTGAGGTGGCGTCCCACACACAGCAACTAAGAAAGATGTGCAACTATGACATACAACTATCTACTGGGTCTTTGGGGAGAAAAAGGGGAAAAAAACGAGGAGGATTGGCATGGATGTTAGCTCAGGGCTGATCTTCCTCACACACACACACAAAAAAAATGAAGATAGAAGCCCTGTCCCCAGGACTAGGCCATCACCATAGATAATTCTGGGTATGGATAGACTGCGAGGGTCTTTGCTAAGCCCATTCTTATCAAAGCTCTGAAAACCAAGTAAAAATAGAAGTTATCCTTTGTAAGAGACATTTACATTTATAAGGGAAATCTCCACTTGTAAACGTATCTCCCTTTCTGCACCAGGAAGGGGGGATGACCTTATCTCTAGAAACTCTTATCAGTGTGGAAGGCAAGGAGTTAAATCTACATATTAACCTTACTCTTGTTTACTGCGCTTTTCTGGTAATTTCCCATAGCTGATTCTACCCCTCCCCCAACAACATCCTCCTTTGTCTTTACCTGAAGATAGTATTTAACATGAGAACCTCCGCCATTTTGTCCAGTTACCCAGTTTCCTGAGTTTCTCCCATGTATACATGTTATAAAGCTTTGTTTGATTTTCTCCTGCTATTCGGTCTCATGTCAATTTAATGTGTAGCCCAGCCAGAAAGGACCCAGAGTGGGTAGAGGATAGTCTTCCTCCCCTTCACTATCTATATTCTCAGTTTAGCTTTAATGCCATTTCCTCCATGAAGCCTTTTGTGACCACCATGTGCCTCACCCCTCCCCAAGCAGAACGCAAGCTTCCTCTCTTTGAAACCCTCCACTTCACCTGTAGAGAGACAGGACAGTGGTGTAATCAACAGCCCAAGCTCTGGAGCCAGCCTGCCTGGGTGCAAATCCCTGCTCCACTGCTGACTAACCCTTTAACGTTAGGCAAGTTACTTAACCACTCTGTGCCTCAGTTTTCTCATCTGTAAAATGGAGAGATTAATAGGACGAACAGCACATATAACTGTTGTGAAGACAAGCTAATACGTATTGTGAAGACAATACATGCCGGCATGTAGGTAAGTCAATAAAGATCAGCTGTTGATGGACCTTGAGGGTATTACTCTGAGCAAAATAAGCTAGAGGAAGAAAGCCAAATACCATATGATTTCACTCATAAGTGGAAGACAAAAACAACAACAACAAACAAACACATAAACTCAGAGATTAGATTGGTGGTTACCAGAGGGGAAGAGCAGAGGGAGAAGGGCAAAAGGGGTGTTAGGGCACATGTGTATGGTGATGGATGGTAATTAGTCTTTTGGTGGTGAACACGATGTAGTCTACACAGAAATGGGAATATAATGATGTACACCTGAAATTTATATAATGTTATAAACCAATGTTACCTCAATAAAAAAATAAACTTAAAAAAAATAAAATAAAAATAAACATCAGCTATTATTATGATGTTGTACGTCTCCTGGCATCTCATTCTGTCTTGTATTATCAACACAGGGTTTGTGTCTCCCATTAGACGGGAGCCTCCTCCAGTGCAGGAACCGTGGTTCGTTCATCTTTGGATCCCCCACAGAACTCACTGACCTGCTGTTGAAGAGCTTCAAGCATCAGTGAGAGGACAGGGGCATCAGAGGAGGGGCTTGGGGTTCCCTCTGGTGGTCTGAATCTCACTGCATCATTTACTGTGCGGCTGGTGAACTCCCCTCCCTTCTTTCCCTCCTTCCTTCTTTCCTGAAGAAAAGGAATAAAAATGGGGGCAATCGTAGTACTTCCTCACGGGACTGTTATGAGGATTAAATGAGTTAACGTATAAAGTGCTTAGAACAATGCCTGACAGAGTAAGTGCTCAATGGATGTTACTATTTTTATTTTCTCTTTTTCTTAATATTTATTTTTTTCTGATTATGAAAGCAATACTTATTTGCAGTAGAAAAGTGTGAAAATGTAGGAAAAGAAACCCACCATAGTAGGGGAGTCAGATGTATGAACAAATAATAAGTAACAGATGGGGGAATAAGCCAATAATGAAAGTAGGTACAAGATGCAGAGGCAGTTTGGAGAAAACGATGAGCTCAGTGGGGGTGGAAGAGGGCATGCATGATGCCCTGGAAAGGCTCCATAGAAAAGGTGAAGCTTATGATGAGGTTTTCAAAGATGAATAGGAGTTTGTTAGGTGGACAAGGAAGGGAGGGCATTCAGGAAGAAGGAACAGCATGTGCAAAGGCATAGAGGCATTAAACAGCATTTGTGCTCCTGTAACTGTAGTTCTGCATCCCTTCAGTGTAAAGTATGTGGGAGGGAGGAGTTGGAGTGAGACGGGTGCTAGGGGGTAGGAGAGGGAAGTAGGCAAGGCTAGGAAGTGAAAAGCTCTACATCCTGATAAAGAATTTGGACTTTGACCTAGCAGATGAAAAGGAGCCACTGAAAGGTTTTGAGGTGGTGTCACCCAATTAGAATTTGAGAGAGACAACACGTGCATAGGTATGAAGAATGGATTAGAGGAGAAAGACTTTGGAAGCAAACAGACCTGCTGTAAGGCTGGTGCCAAAGTCCACAAATGAGTTAAGGACGGCCTAGGTCAGTGCAGGGGTCACAGGAATGGGCAAAAAAGGATGGGCTAGAGATACTGACGGACAAGCTGTAGGGCTGAGGAGACGGAGAGAAATGAGGCATCCAGACAATTCCCAGGTTTCTGGCTTGGCTGACTAGGAAGTTGATGATACCAGCAACCAAAATAGGGAATATATGTAAGTAAGGAAAAATACACTTGTGGAGGAAGATAATATGAATCCTTTGTCATTCTGGGAGGAACAACTCTGGTGACCATATTTACCTTTGTATGTTGAAAATAGTCCACGTAATTTTTTATTCATTTCAAAATCTTTAGTTCTTCATTACTGACATTTAAAATAATGCACTTGACTGGGCTTTCCTTTATTTTTTGAAGTAGAAAAAATTAAAACTCCATAAACAATTTACGAAAAAAAGAAGAAAATATCTTTGGGGAGTTTTTAAAAATCTTTTAATGAAAAAGAAACAATTTAAGATATTCTTCTCCACCACCACTCCATGGTTCACACTTCTGTTAGCTGAAATGTTCAGGCTCTTCCCTTACTTGGGAATTTCTCACATAATATCCTTTCTCAGAATTATTTGAGCTGGATCTCAAAGAACAGGCATGACTTGGGATGGGCAGGGGGCGTTAGGAATGAAACTGCTTTTGCTATGACCGATACTATCCTGGGAAATCTTGCCCATCCCTCTCATTGCACAGATGAGAAGGCAAAACCAGAAGCTAACAGTGGAAGGCAGAAGCTTACAAGGAGGCAGAATTCAGCTCAACTTAATTTCCAGCAATCAGAATGCTCAACAGTGGAATGGTCTGCTTTTGCCCGGTGCTACAATGTGCCTCTCATCCCCAAAGATATTACGATAGAGAATGGACAGGCATCTGTCAGGGATACTATTGAAAGTCTGCACTGAGAGGTTGAAGATGGTTCCTAAGGCCCTCTTGGACTCTAATTTTCCTTGACTGGATGTGAGGAGCTGGGGCAGGTCAGGGGAACACTGTGAGTGAACAAACTCATGGGCGTGAACGTGGGGCGTGTATGAAGCCTTGTTATCATTTTGCTATTTGAAGTGACAGATTCTTTGCTTGACCAAACTTGACTCAGGCTCCTGAACTTCCTCCTAGGCCCAGCAGTGCACTTCCTTGTAAAGTCTAGTTTTAGCAAGAATGCTGCTAAAGCCAGTTTAGCAAGAGCTCCCCCATCCTCCATATCTGATCTCCCCTCGGTCTCAAATCGGGCTCTTCTCTCTCCACCATCACCCAAGGGTGATGTCTGATCACCCTGACCTGTCTTCAACAAGAATCCTGTTAGGTCAGTTTAGCCAAAACCCCTCTTACTCTTGATGTTTCCTCTTAGAAATTTTCCATCCACTCACTCCCACCTAGCTGCTTGGCTATAACTTCCCACTTGACCATGCTGTATTCAGAATTGAGCCAGTTCTGTACTGAGGTCTCTTTTCCCCTATTGCAATAGTTCTGAATAAAACCTGGTTTTCAGATGTGTAAAGAAGACCAGTAAGAGATAAGCCTACGCAGTTATAGAGAGACCAACTCAAGGAAAGCCTTGACTATACAGCTAATGAGTTTAAATTTTATTCTATAAGGAAGAAACCACTAAAACTTTCTGATAAAGGAGTGACAAGATGGGTGTAGTGCTTTGGAGAGATTACCTTGAGAGAAAATATATTAATCCATTAGGAGAAGATTTATATAATCCAGGGGAGAAGTAATAAGGACCTGAACTCTAGCATTAGTAGCAATGGAAATGAAGAGGAGGAACTATGGAGGAGATTGTAGTCATAACTGACAGGACACGACAATCGCCTGGATGAGATTTACTCCTCATACATGTCTCCCCACCTCACATTCAAGCCATCTAGGCCATGTGGTCCAGCCTTCTACCAAGTAGAGCCACCCAAAGGAGGTCTTCCATTCTCTGATCTCATTGTCACCTCTCTGGGCAAGTTCAATTCTGTTTCCTCATCTGTAAGATGGAGTTAATACTAACACCTGCCTCACAAACAGGTTGTTGTACACACGTTGTTGTGAGGATTAAATGATTTAATATATAAAAACCACTTTGAAAAGGGCCAGGCAGAGCACATGCTACATGACAGCTACTATTAGTACCATCACTTGGAAATCCCACCGCCTCCATGACCTCAACTCTGAAACTTTTCCCTTTGACAACTATCTCTTATCTTTTCACTCCATGCTTATTGAACCCGCCCAGGACGTGACGCTGGTTAGATGTAGGACAAGAATAATCAAATAAAACTCAGAAGTTTTGACCCTGCGAGGTTTCAGAAATTTCGAGAGGGGCAGTTAACGAGAAAGACGTATCTGGTTTGAAACATGTAATTTGAAACTTTCAGCAGTCCAAGCGTAAATGCCCTGCATTCTGCTCGAGACCCAAGACTGGAGCCTGGGAGAGCTCAGTACCACACACACAGATTTAAAACTCATTTGCATAGTGGCCAGCCCGGTGGCGTAGCGGTTAAATGCACAGGCTCCGCTTTGCCGGCCAGGGTTCGGATCCCGGGTGCGCACCAACGTACCGCTTGTCATGCCATGCTGTGGCGGCATCCCATATAAAGTATAGGAAGATGGACATGGATGCTAGCCCAGGGCCACTCTTCCTCAGCAAAAAGAGGAGGATTGGTGACAGATGTCAGCTCAGGGCTAATCCTCCTCAAAAAAAAAGAAAAAAAGAAAAAAAAACTTATTTACATAGAGGTAATAGTTGAAGCCATGGGAGTAAATGGGTTCCCAGGATAATGGCACAGAGACAAACTCATACTATGACTGAACATCAAGGAATGCTCAGTTTGGGACTGAGAAAAGAGGAATCATTATGGGAAATAGGAATAATCAGGAGAATCAAGTAAATAAAATATTATAGTAGTTCAAAGATATTTAACATTTTTCATGCAATCGCCCTGATCAGTTTCAGGTCCCCCTGAGACGCTCTGAAGGAAGTCAGGAAGCCTTTTTGGGGCGGGGGAGGGGGTTCAGCATCTGGGCAGAGAAGGGGCTGATCCTTCATGTATAGTGACTATTCATCACCTAGCAGTTTTACCTGTTCAAGGGTCTTTTCCGGAGCTCCACAACAGGAACCTCCACATCAGTGGCCATGCTCAGGCCCACCCCAAAATGTCCTGTCCAGAAGCTCCACTCCTTACCACAGATCATCTGTCCTGTAAGACCCAGCGCAAGTTTATCACCTCCTGGAACTTTTCTCTAACTATTCCATTACTATTTCCTCCTTCTCAGCATAAATTTTTAGGCTCTATCCTCAGAAACTATTTTATAGGTCTGATTTGGGGGACAGAAACCTGCATTACTAACAAGCAGCCTAGTGATTCTAATATGGATAGTTTGTGGTCTACACTTTGAGAAAAAAAGTTTACTTGCAAGTATGTGGTGAATCACGTCAAAGAAGAGCCAAAATGCTGAGTTTCATTATAGCTTTAAGAAATTAAAAACATATTAGATGGTCAATCACAATATATGATCCAAAATTTTTCAGAGGCCAGAGTTCCAGACATTTCCTCATCTTCTCCATGACTGTAACATCCTCCCACCAAACCAAGAAATCTAAATACGCCCACTGCTACCCAGCTTTTGTCAGGGACCCTACCAGTAACACCTTTCTAGTTTGAGTTGCTGGTCCTAAGTATCGTACCACAGAATGATACGCAGCACGTAAAATCCTACATGTGTGTATGACGGTGGGAGCAACTGTCTAAACGATTTAGTCTGTGGCAGTATCTAGAGAAATACAATGGAGTCTCGAGGGAAAGAGGTCATGTGTTTGTGACTAAGAGAAAAGGTCTGTCTGTAAAAAAATGTTTTAACTGAAATAAATCTGGCCCCTGCACAGAAACACACTCCATCTCTCCTTCTGAAAAACTATTCTGTTTAATAGTGCACTTCATTTACGCTACAGGATGAGCAGGATTGGGAAAACTCAAGGAGAGGTCACCCCTTCCACTGGGAAAACTCAGGAGCTCCACCTTCACCCAGCAAGGAGCCCTGCCGCCAGGCTCAGGCCAGAGCCTTCCTTCTCTGGGCTTTGCTCTATGTTCGCATTCATACTCTGCTGCTGACGTCAGAGGCGCGGTCAGGGGAGGGCTGGCTGCGGGGCCAGATGTCACAGGTCACAGGTAACATGGGACAGGGCAAGCTGGTTGAACGAGCTCCTTAAAAGCATCCTCAGTAACTAGAGGCTCAGATTAAATCACTTTTCATCACAGGAGTGGTGAGAGAGAGAAGGGAGGAAAGGAAACAGAGGCCAAGGCTAAATGCTTTTGATCCTCTCCCTCATGTCAGACTCACTGATTAGATGGATTTCCCAGTTAGTTCTGTCACAACAGGGAAGGACAATGGGTTTCCCAACAAAATTGCCAGACTGCTGTTGGAAACCTGGTCTTGCTGCTCCAAGAGCCCTAAACGATAGTCACCACAGAAAGCCTCTCTTGGGCTCTTCCCCCCTCTTCAATAAAATAACAAATCCCTCAGGACCAAATTTCCATGACTAATGAAATCATGAAACAAAATAGCACATTCCTTATCAAAACTTAAAGCTGGATTAGGAATAGTGGCTTTGAAATACAGCCTCCATTTCCCCTTCCTAGCAAATAACAGGACCCAGAACATTCTTTCTACTGCCTCCTGTGCTAACTATACTGACTCCACCTAGAGGAATCCTTAGAATCTTATTCCTACTGTGCTTCCATCCCCACCTCGGAAAGAAAGGCTCCCCTGGTGTGAGAAATATGGTCTAGTGCAAATTCCCTTCCAAATGGAAGGTGACTGGTCCCAGAGCTTCCCTCTACTCCCAGCACTTCATCTGCTGCTTGCCTCCTAATTTTTCAAGGCTGCTATCATTCCTGGGGAAACTGACTAGGTTGCTAATCACGGTGCCAGGATGATTGGCCCAATTTGCCCCATTCTCTAAAGTAAAAGGTCTGAGTTGGAAGGGACACATTCTAAGTTGTTCATACTTGTAAGGCAGGAGCTCTTCAGACTCAGCAGAAGTGAGGAAAACAGGTGTGTGGCTCTCTTTCATGTAGACTCTCTGATATTTAATTCAGCAGTAACTCGGAGAGAACTTTTGCTCATTCCCATTCCATTCAAAGGCTTCTCTCCAGTGTGAATTCTCTGATGGCGAACAAGAGCTGAGCTATACCTAAAGGCTTTCCCACACTCACTACATTCATAGGGATTCTCCCCTGTGTGGATTCTTTGATGCTGAATAAGGCCTGAACTATAGGTAAACTTCCCTCCACATTCCATACATTCATAGGGCTTCTCTCCAGTGTGGATTCTCTGGTGCTGATAGAGGTGTGAGCTCTGGCTGAAGGCCTTCCCACACTCGTTACATTCATAGGGCTTCTCTCCAGTGTGGATTCTCTGATGATGAATGAGGGTGGAGCTCCTACTGAAGGCCTTCCCACATTCATTACAAGCATATGGTTTCTCTCCAGTGTGGATTCTCTGATGATGAGTAAGGGTGGAGCTCCAGCTAAAGGTTTTTCCACACTCGTTACATTCATAAGGTTTCTCCCCAGTGTGGATCCTCCGATGCAGAATGAGGGCAGAGCTACAACTGAAGGTCTTCCCACAATCGTTACATTCATAAGGTTTCTCTCCAGTGTGAATTCTCTGATGCTGAATAAGATGTGAGCTCTGGCTGAAGGCCTTCCCACATTCACTACATTCATAGGGTTTTTCCCCAGTGTGGATTCTCTGATGTTGAATAAGGTCTGAAGTTCGATTAAAGCTCTTGCTACATTCATCACACTTATGGGGTCTATCTCCCATAGGAAGTCTCTGATGTGAAATGAGGTTGGAACTCACAGTGAAGCTGTTCCCCAAATCATTATATTTCTCACTTCTCTCTCCCATGGGGCTTAGCTTTTCCTCAACTGTCACTTGATCAAAATCTTGTATCTTCCTATTCAATCTTTCTCCAGAGGAGCTCCCCAGCTGCCCCTTTAGAGTGACTTCTTGTTCATAGGCTTCTTCAAACTTAAGACCCTGAGAAATATCCTTTTGGAGTCTTCCCAATAGCACCCCATGTGATCCCGTATCTTGAGAAATTTCTTGCTTGTGCTCAGTTCTGGTCTCACCATCTGGCACAATACAAAATACAAATGTCACTTGGTCCTTGTGGAAGAATCAAAACCAGAGGACAGGATAATCACCTGAGTAATGTTTACAGGGCTAAAAGCACATGCCTCCTCTCTGCGTGCAGAAAGGCCCGCCCGGGCTGTGTGCAGCTGAGGCAGAATAAGAGAACTGGGTGGAGGAAACAGGGAAGGAGTGAGGCAGAAAGCAAAAAGAGCTGGAAGTACAGAGAAAGCTGGATATGCAAGGAGAGGAAGACAGATCAGGCAAAGGCAGGGAACGAAAACTAGAAGAGAAAGACATGGTGTTTAATGAGGTGACACAGTCCTCAGAGAGGTCAGAGAGTATATATATAACTGGGGACGTGGTGACTACCATAACAGTTGAAGAATGATAGGGGAGAGCAAATACAGAAAACCAAACAGAGACAGGTATTGAGAAAAGTGGGGAAGGTGATGAGAAACAGTAGCAGAGCAGGAAGAAGCAACAATAGTAAGGCCACTAGTAACCCCTAAGCCCCAGGTGAAAAGAACAATCATGTCTACAGTTGAGCCACACATGCCAAATCCATGGAAATGCGCAAAAGACGGAGTTCAGTCTATCTCTGGGCCCTAGGCCTAGAAGGCTACGCTAAAATGTGAGGATATGTCTGACTTCTCTATTGTCACTGCTTTGGGGTTTCTAAAGGGAACTTCAGGCATAGAGGATAAGGGTAAACGGTCTAGAAAGTTAGTTTTTAATTTGTCAATGTTTTAAAAAGTAAAAACAAGGCAATGCGTGTTAAGGACAGAAATAGCTGTTTCTCCCTCACCTGAACAGGACCTCTCTGCTCTCAGTTCCCTTCAAACCCAGGACCCTCGGCTCTTCCTCTCACTCTAGCCCAGAGATCATGTCAAAATTCAGAAACGGGAACCCTGCTCACAGGGAAAGACATGGGACAAGGTTTATCCTGCTCATACTGAGCAGTCCCAGAGCTCAAACCCAGACCCCAAATCTGCAGGGGACAGAAAGGAAATGTACAGGGAGGTCTCATGGGAGTTAGGAAGACCCCCCTGGCAGTGCTCAGAAAAATGTTCTCCCTGAGAGTCAGTGAGAGACGAGGAATTCACAGTCCACAGACTAAAGGTTAAGAAGCTAACTGCTCCCTAAAACCAGCTGCAATTTCTACAAGAGCAGCAGTGGCCCTAGGTCCTGAACAATGCGACAGGTCCCTAGAGGTAATCCAACAGAGATGGGGAGGAGACAGAGTTCCAGAATGTTCACGCATTCAGGGACCCCAATGTGCTAATCTTTTGGAAGTCTCTGAATTATATGTTAAGTCCTAAGAATAATATGAAAAAAACTACCAGACTTGGAGTCAAAAGACCAGGGCTTGAGTTCTGTCACTCACCAGCTACATCACCGTGTGTAAAGCATTTAACACCTCTGACCTCTGTTTCCTCACTTATAAAAGGAGGATAATTCTAGCTACCTCAATTGCTGCGTTACTGTGAAGATTAAATGAGAATCTATATGTGAACACTCTTTATAAACTGCAGGTTATTGTACAAATGGGAGTTACTATTGTTAGAATTTTCTGAGACTCAGTCAATCCTTAGCTAATTATTTTCAGTAACTCAACTGTTACTAGCAAACAAAGAAGTAAAGAAATGCCAAGGGAGTTTTACTGAGAAAGCGTAACTCCTTACCCAGTGAGAACACATTCCCGTAATTCTCCAGCATCACATCCCTATAGAGGTCCCTCTGAGCAGGCTCCAAACGCTTCCACTCCTTCCGGATGAAGTACACAGCAACATCCTCAAATGTCACCAACTCCTGAAACGAGACGTGTTCGCGTGCAATTTCACGGCAAGGGATGCGACTGGCAGTGCCAGAAAAATAACTCCGGATGCGATGGAACAATGCACATTTGAGAAGTGGGGAGAGGAGGAGGTTAGGATAGAGGAAGAGATGGAGGTCCTGATGGAGGGAATCATGGTTTAGGGCACTGAATGCAATGTCACTGCACAAAGAATTTCCACAAACTGGGAAGGAAAAGAAGAAGGATAAAGGGAACTACAGCTCACCTGGGACTTTGCCTTTAGAAGTGCAGCTGCCAGCATCTCATCCCCCAGGCTGTCCTTGTCGGAAAATGCAGGAATTTTTGAGGAGGGAAGAGCTGAAGAACAATAAAAGGGTCCATGAGGGAGTCTATCTCTGGCCTCCTGAGCTACAGGAAACTCATGGGGTCCTGGAACAACCTCAGACCCACTCCCTCTTACATTTCTAAGTTCCTTTCCTCTGCAGCCACGAAAAGTGCTTACAACAGGCACATCTAGTGTGGGTCCATCCTGTCGGAGAGATGTCCAAAGCCCTGTTAATTCTTGCTTCCAATCTGCTCCAGGTCCTTTCCTTTCTCTCCAGTCACTCTACTCTCAATGAACCTAGGGCCACTGTTAGTGATTAGTGTCTTCTTGTCCATTCTCCGAAGCTTGACCAGAAACACAGACTATCCTGTTCATGTCCCTTCAATCATTCTCTCAACTCAAACTCACAACTGCATGAAGCTCTCTTAGACCAGAGGAAGACTAGGAGCTTCACCTCAATCCTGACTGAAGACATAATGCCCATGGCTCTTCTCCTTTTCCTCCATCCCTAGATCAAATCTACACTACAAATGTTTTCTGTTTCTGTGCTTGATCATGTTATCTTTTCCTGTAATTCTTATGTTAACATATTTGTCCCTTAGAGACTCTAAACCCCTAGAGACACTAGATTGTATACAATCACCCAGAGAAAAGAGTCTTTAAATGCTTTTCCTGAGAAGCATGGGAATACCCATTAGGATTGAAACCGGCTCCAAAGTCAGCGGCAATCTATGAAAGCAAAATACAAACAACATTCATGGCTTCCTATACATTTTATCCTTTTGCCTGTGACCTACAAAGCGATTCCCAAGAGCTTTCCTAAGTGCATCTTCCTGAAGAGCACAAAGCAGGACTATGAAGTCAGCTGTTACAAAGTGCCTGGAAAATGGAATTCAGTGATTGTCACAGTTTTCTTAATCCTGCACAAGGAACCCACAGCCCTTAACAAGGCCTCAGCTCTGAAACCTATCAAGCTGTACATTATTATTGTCTTCAATCAGCCTTCCTCACTAGTGAGCCACTGAATGGCAAGCACTGTGCCTTATGCACGCCTGGACTCTAGGGATTAGCCCAGTACCCAGTGAATAAGAGATTTCAACAGATGATTGCTGAATGACTGAAGAAAAGAATGAATGAATCCCTATTCCTTACCACTCTCAAGCAGGGCCTGAGGTTCCTGAGATACACGATCAGTCTGAGTTTCCATGGGTAGGGCTGGAAGCTCTGGTCTCCTATTTGCAGACTTGGCAGGAAGCAGGTGAATGAGAATGAGGAAGTGCTGCAGAAGCAAAAATTCAAGGTTCAAAGACAATAAAAAAAAAAACACCTCCTGAATACAGAAAGAAGGGAACTAGCAGTTCAGTTAGCACCCAAGAAGAGCAAGAGGAAATGCAGCAACTGGAACTAGTCTTTTAGATCCTGGTGAATATAGACACCTACTCCCTGTAATGAGACTACACGAGGACCACAGAGAGGGCCCAAGGTCCTCAACAACATCCCACCTTTAGGTCCCTCAACACACTGAGTGATATTTGTTAACAACAAAAAAAAGGGAACGCTGGTGCCAAATAATATTAACAGAATGAAATACTAAGCAACTATTGAAGTCACAAATATCAGAGTAAAGTGAAAAAGTGTGTACACAAAGATTGCAAAATGTTATGTATCATACCAACTTTAAAGAATATTTGGGATACTGGATAAAACTAACTGTTTAGAGATTAAAAAAAAAACCTCATAAACAACAGAATTAGTAGAAGGAAAATAAACTTCCTTTAGTAGGTTTCTAGCTGTTATATTAAATCTGGGTGCTAACCTTAGAGGAAAGGGGCAATGAAATAGCCCCCAATAACAGAGACCAGAGGAAGTTTCCACGAGATCTCTGCCTCTCATTTTAAAAACTTGGAGAGGGCCGGCCCCGTGGCTTAGCGGTTAAGTGCACGCACTTGGCTGCTGGCGGCCCGGGGTTCGGATCCCGGGCGCGCACCAATGCACCGCTTCTCCGGCCATGCTGAGGCCGCGTCCCACATACAGCAACTAGAAGGATGTGCAGCTATGACGTACAACTATCTACTGGGGCTTTGGGGGAAAAAAATAAATAAATAAAATTATTAAAAAAAAAAAAAAAAAAAAAAACTGGGGCTGGCCCGGTGGCGCAAGCGGTTAAGTGCGCGCACTCCGCTGCGGCGGCCCGGGGTTCGCTGGTTCGGATCCCGGGCACGCACCGACGCACTGCTTGGTAAGACGTGCTGTGGCAGCGTCCCATATAAAGTGGAGGAAGATGGGCACCGATGTTAGCCCAGGGCCCTCTTCCTCAGCAAAAAAAGAGGAGGATTGGCGGATGTTAGCTCAGGGCTGATCTCCTCACAAAAAAAAACTTGGGGAAACAACACCTGTCTTACAGAACTAGGGCAAATGGTTCAGATCTAGTTAATGAAATCAGATAAATTCTTTCTTCTCTTTCTTCTAAGACAGTTTTCTGCTCACAGTCCCAGTCAAAGGTGGGATATGACTGAGGAAGTGGGGCCTTTCTGTGGTCCTGGAGAGTCTCATTATAGGCAGCAAGTGCAGATATTCATGAGGATCTAAAAGGCTGGGAGTTGGGGCCGGCCAGGTAATGCAGTGGTTAAGTGCGTGCGCTCCCCTTTGGCGGCCCAGCGTTTGCAGGTTCAGTTCGAGGGCGCACACCGACGCACCACTTGTCAAGCCACACTGTGGCGGCGTCCCATGGAAAATAGAGGAAAATGAGCACGGATGTTAGCCCAGACCAGTCTTCCTCAGCAAAAAGAGGAGGACTGGCATCAGACGTTAGCTCAGGGCTAGTCTTCCTCAAAAAAAAAAATAATAATAATAATTAAAAGGCTGGGAGCTGTGTTTCCTCTCACTGGTAAGGTAGCAGCAGCCTTCTTTTTATCTCCCTTCTCTCATAATACATTTCCTTGGATCAGAATGTTATGTCCCTAAAGCAGGGACCAATACTTTTTTAAAAACACACGGTTACTTATTACTTCGTTTTTATCCCTACTAATGTCCCTACTCCCCATTTGCTACGACGATCAAAAGAGGTCTGTTCTCTGTGGCTCTAGTGAATAATATACAACATTAGGAGCTAGACTAAGGTTTGGGTCTCAAGTAGAAGTTTCTACTTCACACTTGAATGCTGTAGCAAGAATCAACAGATCTAGATTAGGTGCAGCAGCCACCAGAGCATCTTTACACTTAGACAAGAGCAAAGAAAAAAAACCTTGGACTTTGTCTACCTCTCTCTATCTATTTATTTGCTCATATAACAAACATTTGTTGAGTACCAACTATATTGCAAAGCACTATTGAAAGGAATAAAAAGTCAGGAACACAAAAAGTATTTGCTTCATCATTAGAGACTGTTGCATTCACATAAGGCATAAAAAATGGAGGGGCCCTGTCTGAGAGCCACTGAGAGTTCAGAGAAGTCCAATCTTTGGGCAACAAGGGGGTACAGAATGCCCACCACTAATGCCATTACACAGTGAAAACCACTGAATCAGGTGTGAGCCAGGCCCACCGGCAACCAAGGTGCCACAACTTCTTGTCACCATCACCCTGCCTGCTGGGTCCCTTCAACAATCTCAGAGCCAGTCATCTTTTTGTTCCTATCAAGCAACTTCACAATTTCCAGGACTGTTTATAAGCAGACACCTCCAATAAATCAGCTCTCAGTCCAAACTCTCCTTAGAGAGGAAAGTCAGAGGCTCTGACTCCAGAGGAAAAAAGCCAGACACTCTCCTCACAGCTGGGTTAACCAAAGCTGGAACTCAAAAGCACATTGTTGAGAACAAGTCCCCAGTGTCAGGATCAGTAAACAATGTTTCTCATAGAAAGAAAAATCTCCATTGTGCCCCACAGCTTCAGGTCCAGGCAGGGCCCTTCTCCTGCTCTGCTGCCAACCCCTCTCCCTGGAGCTGTTCCTGGGCACTGAGAAAGATGACCTGGTGGTGAAAGCAAGTCACCGAAAGCTTTACCTGATGGATTCTTTCCTTCCTTCTTTGGAGTTAGTCCCTAGAAGGCTAGAGTAGCAATTACTGGGAATTTAGCAGCCTCTGTTCAAGTTCCTAGGAATTCTGACTTTAGTTGATGCCAATGCTGTATGATTTAAGGAAAAAAAAGAAAAGAAAAAGGAATTTAAAATATTCATGTAAACTTCACCTCTAATCTACATATCTAAATATTCACAGACAAGAATAAGAGAGGACATAGTCTAATAAACACCAATTAAGACCACAACTTGGTACTGGCACTGCACCCCTGGAGAGAGCTGAAAGGGGACCGAAGGTTCTCCAGGTCAACCTTCCCCCAGTGTAAGAATCACCTTCTCAAGTTCCTACGTTCTGTCAGCTAATTTGCTAGATACTCTCAACTACTTCAGCAGGGAGTCTGTTCCACGGCTGCACAGCTCAGCCATTAGAGAGGTCTTCGGATGGTAAGCTGAAAACCTATCCCCCTGGACTTTCACCTCACAGAGGCCTACTGTCCTACGGAGCTTCAAAGAAAGATCTTCTCCTTCCACATAACTGTTCACCAAACACTGGAAACCAAATGATGCCCACTCTCCACAAACTTCTTGGGGAATAACACCTTTCGTTCCTCTAATTATTCCATAGATTTCAGGCTCATCATCCCGCTTATCCTCTGTGGAATTTACGTACGCTCCTCAGAGCATACACACCGGTCTGTGTTCAATCCCACTTCAAAAGCGGATCAAATCAGGGATCTAACACAATTGGAAACGGGAGACAGACACAGCTGTACCACTCCCCGTAAGAGTCTCGGTTTACAGGGCGCCAGCGGGATTATTCCCGGCAGCTGAGTTTGCACTCCCTCCCAGACCTTGTTCTAACTGCGCGGACGTCGTAGCTCTCCTCACGCTCTGATCCTCAGACCCAGCTAAGTAAAACTGACCTCCTCTCTTGAGGCGGGCGCGAGTAACCGTGTTAAGGTGAAATAAAAGCATCTCGGAGAACTAAGTTAGGGTCGCTGTCATCAGCTGTTTTAAAGAGGGACCCCTCCACAGCCATACTGGAACTTTTAAGTGATCGCGCTGGGCGCTGTTTAAGTCACAAAACCAGACCGGAGCCCCTTTCCTCCCCTCCTCGCAGGGCCCCGTTCGGGGGGCGCGGGGGTCCTCCGGGGGAGCGGAGTCAGGGACCGGCTGCGGGAGAGCGAGCGGCGCCTCCCGGCACCCTGCTCCGGGGGGGCCTGGGGACCCCGCGGGCCGCAGCAGCACGGCCACCACCCCCTTCCCCGGCGACCACAGCCTCCGTCTCACCGCGCGCCCCGGGGGCGGCCGGACTCACCCTGGGGGCAAGGACGGGAGACTAGGGGGGACCGGACACAGACCAGGCCCTGCCGGACCCTGTCACAAACCCACACACCAGGGACAGAACAAAGAACGGAAGTTCTCTCCGTTTCGCTTCCGGGTCGGGCCTTTTCACCACCCACCCCCCCACCCCCGGGTCCCCCACGCCCACTTGTTCTCTCTAGGAAAATGGGAGGTCTTCGCCTCGGTGGTTTGCTGACTCAGGGCCTCTGACCCGCGGCCAGGGCGCAGGGCCCCGAGCTGACGCGGCACTCGGGCCTGACGCTCCCGCTCGCCGCGCCCCCTGCTGGCCGGGCCGGGCGGGACGCCGCGCACGCCGCCCTCAGGGCGCATGCTCGGGCGCTGCGGGCCCAAGACGGGGCGGAGGGCGCGTTGCGGGGCGTGGGCACGGTGGTCGTCCTGCCGGCGCTCGGCTCGGGGTCTTCTGCTGGTCGCCGAGGGCCGTGGAGAGCTCACGGCGCCTGAGCGATCCCGGAGGGCTCTTGAAGGATTCATCGATACAAAAAAAATTCACATTTATTTGAAATTGCTTCCAAATTAACCAAGTTTATGCGTCCAGAGTTTTTTGTTTCATGTAAAAATGCGCCCTTTAAATTACTAAAATCTGAAGTAAACGATCCAGCCTTTCAGGGAGTTCACGTGAGGACAAAACCCGTACAAGTGATGAGAGCAGACAAGACCTGGGAAATCCCATTGGTGTGACTAATGTGTGAAACTCTTGAGGGCAGGGGCGGCGACTCTTCGCGGTTCACTCACGTGCACTCACTGTTACGTCCTCACACGAGAAATCCTGTAAGTGTCCGAATTAAATCCTTACAGATTATATACAAAAGGAAATCTTGTGATCCTGAGTAACCAAGGCCCTCCTGAGTCCCTTATAGGCCCACCTGGCATTTTATCCCAATTTTTACCGCATCCAATATTTGTAGCGCATCCAGTCAGCTCTTCGAAGGCAGCAGACCTTACCCTCTGGTGACTTCAGTCTAAGGACAGTATTTAACCAGTTCCTGTACAATATGGTATGTGCTAGGAAAAGAGGACCAAGAGCAGGGCCCTGTGGGGAGGCAAGAAGACGCTCCAAAAGTGAAGCAGGCTGATGAGGGGAAGGAGAGTGTTCTGCATAGATGAAACAGTCAGTGCAAAGGCCCTGAGGCAAGATAGAACAATGCACAAGTAACTAAGAAAACTTGAGGGTGGCCTGAGAGGTGTGGGTGTGTGACCCATCTCCAGTTCTTCTAGACCCAAGTGAGAGTTTGAGCAAAACTTGGAATAGCCAAGCCACTCAATAAACTCAATCCTCCCCCCCAACAAAACTGGGCATTTTTCCTTTTCCTCTTCTCGATTCCTTATTCTTCCACTCCTCCCTTTAGGACAAGAACAGAGATGAAGAAGGAGGCAGTGGCAAGAAGAGGGAAGGAAGGAAGTAGAGTGAGGCTCCTCAAAGTGGGATTGTTTGTTTTGTAAAAGTTCTCTCAGTGACAATCTTCCGGGAACAGCTCTTAGCCTCCCAGCATCTTCAATACAATTTTATTACTCTGGGGCTAAGTCAATTTGCAGTTTACCATTCGTTTTTGCCACAAAACCCAGCCACCTCGAAAGCCACCCAGTTAATGATTATTCTTCTGAGTCTGTGGTCTGCATAGTGCCATTGTAACCAAACTCAATGGGTTGGTCTCTTGGTGAGTTTGGAGCCAAAAAGCACAACCGAAGCAGACGTAGGTCAAGAAAGGGGTTATTGCTTGTACAAGCAATGGTGAACACTGGGAATATCTCCCAAAGCAGTGTCTCACGGAGATCCGTGCTGGTGGAGACTTTATACATAGGAGAGCAGAGGATAGCAGGTTTATTTGTAACTACTGTGTAACAGCTGTGTTCATTTAGGGCGCATGTGTAGCAGGTAAACATGTTGGTACATGCATCGCATGATCTGAAAATGGCTGCTTAGACCCTCCTGGAGAAGGAGAATTTAAGATGCTAATGAGTTTAAGGTAGCTTGGGGCTGGAACATTTTGCAGGCATCTTGCTGTAGACGTGTAAGTTTCTCCGCAACATAGCAACATCTGCAAAATCAATTTCTGCAAAACTGAACACATAGTTTCTTCTTGTCTGAAAAACATTTGACAGACACACCGTGAGTCACTTGGGATGCTCAAGGCAGTCCACCAAGGTGGGGAAGAAGACATTTATGCTTCCCTTATAGTTCTTACCCAAAAGAAAGATAAAAGGGTAGTAAAACAAAAGTAGGCTTTGTAAAAAAGTCAATAAGAAGAAGGGTAGTATAGTACCGTCCTGGGGGTCTCTTGTCAGACTGTAGCATTCTTCAGATAAACATATGAGAACCCAGATAGGAGAGGTGGGAATTGAGAACACTCAAATCTTCCCAGATGTGTGTGGAGACAGAAAGTTTTGAGAGAATCATATTTCTTATGATCCTTATTTTCTATCTGTACACCTTTAAAGCTGTTTCTCTGGAAAACATCCCCATGGCCAGGCTACCCTTTTTCACGGTTGCCTTCCCCACCTGACAGTAGATAGTCAGGCTTGTCACCCCCAAATCTTACAGCAGGGCCTTTGGGGTGTCACAACTTCTGGGGTACCAAACTAAAGGATTCATTTGAAATATTGCTGCCAGTACTAAGTGATCAGGGGGCCGGCCCTGCGGTGAAGTGGTTAAGTGCGCGTGCTCCGCTGCCGGCGGCCGGGGTTCGGATCCCAGGTGCGCACCCACACACCGCTTGTCAGGCCATGCTGTGGCAGCGTCACATATAAAGTGGAGGAAGGTGGGCACGGATGTTAGCTCAGGGCCAGTCTTCCTCAGCAAAAAGAGGAGAATTGGCGTGGATGTTAGCTCAGGGCTGGTCTTCCTCACACACACACACACTAAAATAAATAAATAAATTAAATAAATAAATAAATAAATAAATACTAAGTGATCAAATCCTTTGTGATTCAAGTGGTTGCCTGTTATTTCCCTCCAGTAAAATGAGAGGAGGACAAGAGCATCTGTTGATAGATCACCATGTGATTTGGGCAGATAAAATTGACATTGCTATAACTATATTCCTTTCACCACTCGTCTACCCATTTCTGTGAGGAGGATTGCTCCATATTTACATCTATAAACACAAAAGGAGGAATTGACTTAATACTTCATTCCGGTAATAACTAATGCCCATCTATTGAGAAAAACAGGACAGTCTCCTCTATCTCACTGAGATAAATCTAATAAAAATAACTTTTTATGTTTGTTAATTTAGATCATTTTGTTATACATTTATATTTTGATAAATTGTGAAGTACTACTTATAATGATAACCCAATCCAGGAGAAAATTTTTAATACTTAAGGCTTTATGTTCATAGAAAACTAAAAATTGATTGAATTTCAATTTATATACAATTTTTTTGCAGCAAATTATACTGTCAACCAATTATCAATAAAGTACCAATTATGTTTCATCTATAGTCCCACTCATCCTCCTCCTGATTATTTTGAAGCAAATTCCAGACATAACATCATTTTATCTGTAAATATTTCGGTATAATTGCCTATATGATAAGGATTCTTTAAAAAAATAAGTGATGCCATTATCACATCTAAAAAATTTTAACAATAACAATTTAACATTATATATCGAGCCAGTGATCACATTTCCCTGATTGCCTTAAAATTTTATTAATTTTGTGTGTGTGTGTGAGGAAGATTAGCCCTGAGCTAACATCCATTGCCAATCCTCCTCTTTTTGCTGAGGAAGATTGGCCCTGGGCTAACATCTGTGCCCATCCTCCTCTACTTTGTATGTGGGATGCCACCCACCACAGCATGGCTTGATAAGCGATGCATGGATCTATGCCCGGGATCCAAACCTGCAAACACTGGGCCGCCGAAGTGGAGCATGTGAACTTAACTACTATGCCACCAGGCTGCCTCTTGAAATTTTATTAATTTTTAAATTAAAAAAAATTTTTTTTTATAATTCTGTTTGAATTGGGAGCTGAATAAGATCAATATTGACATCAGATGATATGTATCTTAAGTGTCGTCTAATCTATAAATTCTCCCTTCATCTTATTTTTCCTCTTTGTGATTCATATATTTAAGAAAAAGGATGGGCCACCCCATGGCTTAGCGGTTAAGTGTGCGCACTCCGCTGCTGGCGGCCCGGGTTCAGATCCCGGGCGTGCACTGACGCACCGCTCCTTCGGCCGTGCTGAGGCCGCGTCCCACATACAGCAACTAGAAGGATGTGCAACTATGACACACAACTATCTACTGGGGCTTTGGGGGAAAAAAAAAAGGAGGAGCATTGGCAATAGATGTTAGCTCAGAGCCAGTCTTCCTCAGCAAAAAGAGGAGGATTAGCACCGATGTTAGCTCAGAGCTGATCTTCCTCACCAAAAAAAAAAAAAAAAGAAAAGAAAAATGATGATTTATCCTGCAGAGTTTCCCGCTGTCTGGAGTCTCCTGTCTCCCTGCGTTGTCCTTTAGCACATTCCTTAGTCCCTTGTATTTCCTATAAATTGGTAGATCCTATACCAGGGCCTAAAACAGTTTGATTAATTCAATTTCTTTTACACTTCTTTAGTTTTGTGAATTTTGAATAATAAAATTTTAATTTTAATTTTTTATTTCAGTCAACTTTTGCCATCTGTAATCAGAGGGATTACTATATATACAAGACTTTTTATCAGCACATATGAGTTGTAGACATAGGGTTTGTGCACACTGCTGTTTGTATGTTATACCTCGGCAGACAATAATAAACAATGGTCGTCACCTATAAAGCCTCTCAAATCTGCACACATAAAATACAATTTTCTAACCTATTTAAAAATATTCCAATATTAGTAGCTGAAATTATTTTGTATATCTATCTACTTTCTCATTATCAGCTTTCCCCCTCCTCCAGCCCTTTTGAGAGGCCTTGAGAGCAGGGACATTGACTGTCTTAGTTACCACTGTGACCCTCCAGAATCTAGAACCCTGCCTGACACTCAGCAAGCCTGCAACAACAACTGTTCAACAGCTGACAAATGAGCAAGTGAATCTTTACCGAATTCTGTGTTTACCTCCATGCCCTCAAATATATACATCCTGCCTAAGTGACCCTAAGAGAGAGGCTTTTTTTAATTGTCATAGTTTAGTTGAGAGAACTTCTTCATAAGAAGTGCAAAAAATTCTTCATAAGAATTATAAAAAATAAATATACATCAAGGTCATGAAAGACAAGGAAAGATTGAGGAAATATTAAAGTCTGGAGGTAACAAGAGACATTACTCCAAACTGCAACGTGGATCCTGGATCAGAAAAAGGACATTAGTGAACTGGTGATTTTATTTCCAATAAAATCTGTAGCCTCAACGACCTGCTTGACCCACTGAAGGTCACAGCCCATCCACAGCACTGGAGCAAAGTCCACAGCCTGCCCCTGGGCACTCTTAGGAGAGATTAAAAAACAATTTTTATTGAAGTAAAATATACATAACATAAAATTTCTCATTTTAGCCTTTTTTTTGTTTTTTTTTCTTTTTGAGGAAGATTGGCCCTGAGCTAACATCTATTGCCAATCTTCCTCTTTTTCTTTTTTTTCTCTCCAAAGCCCCAGTACGTAGTTGCATATCCTAGTTGTAGGTCCTTCTAGTTCTTCTGTGTGGAACGCTGCCTCAGCATGGCTTGATGAGTCGCGAGTAGGTCCGCTCCCAGGATCTGAACTGGTGAACTCTGGGCTGCTGAAGAGGAATGTCTGAACTTAACTGCTATGCCACCAGGCCATCCCCTCATTTTAGCCATTTTTAAGTGTAAAGTTCAGTAGCATTAAGTATGTTCGCATTGTTGTGCAACCATTACCACCATCCATCTTCAGAACTTTTTCATCTTCCCAAACTGAAACTTTGTGTTCATTGAACAACGCCCCAATTCTCTTTCCCCTCAGCCTGTGGCAACCACCATTCTACTTTCTGTATATATTTGACTATTCTAGGGACCTCAAATAATTATACAATATTTGTCCTTTTGTGACTGGTGTATTTCACTTAGCATCATGTCCTCAAGGTTCACCCATGTTGTAGCAGGTGTCAAAATTTCCTTCCTCTTCAAGACTGCATAATATTCCATTGTATGTATGTACCACATTTTGTTTATCCATTCACCTGTCAATGGACACCTGGGTTGCTTCCACCTTTTGGCTATCGTGAATAATGCTGTGGACACAGGTGTACAAGTATTTGTTCAAGTCCCTGCTTTCAATTCTTTAGGGTATTTCCAAAGAGAGATTTAAAAAACATTTTTTGTTTGTTTGTTTTTGTTTTTGAGGAAGATTGGCCCTGTGCTAACATCTGTTGCCAATCTTCCTCTTTTTCTTTTTTCTCCCCAAAGCCCAAGTGCATAGTTGTGTATCATAGTTGTAGAGTTGTAGCTCTTCTATGTGGGATGCCGCCTCAGCGTGGCTTGATGTGCAGTGAGTAGGTCTGAGCCCAGGATTCGAACTGGCAAACCCCAGGCCATCAAAGCAGAACATGCGAACTTAACCGCTACACCACCGGGCCGGCCCCTTATAAAACGTTTTTGTTGTCGTTTTTCTTTAGCAAGAGAGGTGCCACTTAGGGACAGAAAATCCCCATCAATTCCTGGTCTTTGTTAGTGAAGCCCCCAGAGTGGTCTCCCCGAGTTGTGTAAATGTGGGCTCCCTTTGTCTGTGGTTTAGCAAAAGCTTCATCACCCCACAGAACTGGTTGCAGGAGAGGAAGTGGATCAGTTCAGGTAAGAAGCCCTGGCTCTCCAGCCCTGCCTGCTTCCTGAGATGGTTCCAAGGTAGAGAGACCTATCAAGATCTCAGTTGTAGCAAAGGGCACTGGGCCACTGAAATAAACCTAGAATGCTTGGAGAGAGACAGGGCCATTAGGGGAAGGAGGAAGAGGGGGAAGGAATCTTTGAGGCGGCAAACACTGGAACTGGTCCTCTCCAGGCCTCCTTGAGTCCTGGGAAGGGTGTGTATGTGTGTGTGTGTGCGCGTGTGTGTACCAGAAGGGCTGATGCTAAGATTTGGGGCTGGATAATTCCTTGTTGTGGGGGGCTGTTCCGTGCATAATAGGATATTTAGCAACATCCCTGATCTCTACCGGGTAGATGCCAGTAGCACCCACCCCCAGTTGTGACAAACAAAAATGTCTCCAGACATTTGAGACCATTTCAGACCAAATGTCCTCTGAAGGACAAAATCACCACCGGTTGAGAACCACTGGGTTAGGGTGAAAAATGCTCTCCCTGAGCTTAGTTCAGGACGGGTGCCTTCCCTGAAAGGACTGTTGAGGATGAGGAAGGGCACTTTGGCTCCAGAAGTAGCTGCTGGAGCCAGTGACCAGCTTCTATGACCACACTCCAAGCGTGGCTTGGGGAACAACGTCGTTGCTCATACAGTTGGCATCTCCTTTGGGAGAGATTCGACCACATTCCTCAGCTGCCTTACCTCAAGCTGCAGCCCCATTCCTAAGGGACAACTGACATGGAAGCCTCCCCACCTCCACTACTCCAGGGCAGTCTAGCACCCTGGATGTAAAAATAAAGCGCTTTAACCCATCTGTCCGGGAGCTGCCTTCACTGAGTGAAACACTGTGGAGAGGGCAGAAGGCTTGCCTCAAGGCCAGCCCAGGGAGAAAGACCTCTCTCCAGTGTGCTTGGGAACCCCCACCATTCGGCCAGTTGCTTCTCATGGCCTGGCCCCTCCTGTCCAACATCCCAGAGGACTCAAGATATGTATCTAAGTCCTCGGGAATACTGCACAAGTGGAGAGGGTGCAGGCTGAAGCTGTTGAGATAGACAGACAGGACGTCTGGATCACCTTCTCTTACAGCTCTGTGGCTGTAAGCATTGCAGTAAAGGCTCCACCTGGATCCCAAACTGAATTAGAGGGACACTCCGGTTCGTTGTTAGTTGTTATTGGAAATGGATGCATGATTCTATAGTTCTCTTTCACCTTTAAACCAGGTGCCCTGAGACTCTGTATGAAGATGACATTCTCTGCAAAACCTGGAATAAGAGGGGCCTCTTAACCCTTACGTTTGGTCAGAACTGCCCTGCTAATTCCTTTGGATCTCTACTTTACGACACACATCTCCATGGCAACAGCAGCTCCAGGCATCACGGTGTGTTTCCTGCCCAGTAATCAGAGGTTGATAGTGCCAGGGAGTTGTCAGCGCTGCAATCCAGTGCTTCATTGGTGCTTATAATTTAGCCTCTCCAGACTAACTCTAGGGAAAAGTGGAGGAAGGGAGGGTGATGTAGGGCCGTGGAGAACTCACAGAATCTAAAGGCAGGATCCAAGTCACAGTTGGGGCTCACGGGACTGCAAGGGAAGCAGGCACTCTCTAATCGATCTGACCCCTCCTCTGTGGGTCCATTCCGCCCTCCTTTCTGCACACAAGCCCCCTCTGCTTATTCACAAGTATGCACACGGGACCCCAGGATACTTTTGGAGGCACAACGGGGCTCAGCCACACCTTCTTGTCTACAAGGAAGGCTTCCCTGAGGCTAGAGGAAGGGAGGAAAGTCAGTTTTACATCCAGGACTGGTTCCCATCGATGGCCACAGGGCAGGGAGGCCTCAGCTGGGATGTGGGTGCTGTGCTCTGGGGGAGCTGGCAGGTGAGGTCAACTCACTCCGAAAACAATTATTTTCAGCTGTGGCAAAAATCCATATGGGTTTATGCAAATGAAGTTTTCACTTTTGAATAAATAGCCAGAAGCCCCCGTGAAGGCACGTCCAGTCTCTCTGCTTCTTGCAGGTGGAGGGTGTGGCCCACCTGCTCCCAGCAGGTCATCTCCCAGTGGCCACCACTTGGCTGCGGCCCATCCATTTATCTCCACCGCTGCTTGTTCCACCAGGCACGCCGGTAGCCATCGAGTCATGATGCTCCTGCAAGTTGTTCCAATGAAACTACAGGTAAATTTCGTCCTCTAAAGCTACAAGTGAGGAGATGGATATAGATGTATATACCTTCTAGGTCAGGTGAGAGATCAGGAAGTTGAGGTAAATCATACCAGAGAGCCTCGATTTTCCATTAAGCAGGAGGCAGGGCGAGAGTGGAGGGGTCAGGGTTGTGGAGATCAGGGCTTCCCACCACGTGCCCCAGCCTGGGTGCCTCAGATGAGTTACAGGTGAGCAGAGACATCCTTGGTACTCAAGATGGCCCAGCCCAGCAGGCTGCGTGGTTTTAGGGTACTGTCGTCAAAAACAGGAGAAGGTTGGTATGGAAGATTTCATAGAGGCAGAAACAAGAGCACTTGACAACTGATTAAATGCCCAGGACGAGGGACGTGAGGACAAGAAGAGACAATTTTTTGACCTCAGTGCGCTGGGATGGGCTCAGAGTGTACTAGTTCCTACAACATCTAAATACTACTCACTCTCTTTTTCAGATTGTAACTCCTACGGGAGAGGCACGAGGACAAGTTTATCTTTGTACCCCCAGAGCCTTGATCAATTAGAAAATTAATGATGGTTTATTTATAGATTAAACCCTTCTAGCCACCTCCAAGCCTAAATGAAGAGTGAACATCTTATCCTTTCTCAGTCCCTCCTCCTGGGTAAAGAGCGGAGTCATATGTGTATGTGTGCATGTGTGTGTGTAGGGTTTGATGGTGATGGGGGTGTGTGTGTATGGTTTAAGGGTATTGGGATGTGTGTGTGCACGTGTGTGTGTATGTATGTGTGTGTGTGATGGTGGTTGTGGTGGTTTGGGTGGAGAAAGTGCCCACACGCTGTGGACTGCCCACAGATGACCAACCTATTATGGGTTATAGGAACATACTCTAGGCCAGCCCCTAGGACAGGGATTCTGTGAGCTGCAGCTGGCCAGCTCATCCTCTCCTCCCGCCACATGGGGCACTGCCAAAAGTGACTGATTCAGGAGGTCTGTCCAGTCCCAACCCAATAACTAGGCTGCTAGTTTTCATTAATGTGGGCCTGGAGGGAGCAGTCATAGGAGGCCTTTGTGAGACATTGCCCCTCTGTACAAGGCAAGGGTGTCTGTACCGTTATCTCTGGCCAGTGTTGCATGCAGGTGGCCTGCGTGTCCTCTGGGCTGGGCTCACAACCCAGCTACAGAACCTGGTTTCTGCTACAAGCCATCAGTATGGACAGGGTGCTGGGCACAGGGGTGGCTGAGGTGCCAAGGACTGCAGGAATGCAGCAACATGCATCGGTGCAGAAAGAAAGGGTTCCTTGGGCTAGGGCATTTACAGGATGCCAGGAAGTACCACCTGACCCCACGAGGGAGGAGGCAGTACTAAATCGTGAGCGCTGACCCTAAAGTACAAGGACACAGAAGGAAAAAGGCTGACAGTTAAGTCTCCCCTCTGCTGCCTCCAGCATGCCCTGCAGGCCAGCTTCCCTCTCTGCCCTGCGCCCGCAGCCAGGGGGATTAGAGCGGTGTCCTGATGGTTGTTGTTGTAGCCCCTGACAAAGATGAGTTAGATTTCTTGGTCCTTGTTCCTGTAGGGGAAGAGGCGCCTGAATTCAACTGATGGGGTTGGACAAGGTTTGCAGTAGAGAAATGAAGCTAAAGTGATCTTGTGTGGAGCCCGATGTCTTTGCTGCTTCTACACCTGAATATGTCGCAGGAACTGATGGATTATATGCTTGCACTTTTCTAGTCCTTTAAGGGTTAGAGGGGATTTTCCCATTCAGGGACTGCTGTATGTAGAGGGTGACAGTGGGACTCACAGATCACTCCCCAACCCGCCTCTCTTTCCCCTCCCGGATGGTCCAGCATAAACAATAAAGAATACGAGGTTAAATCACAGCTTTTCTTAAAAACTTGATTGCTGCTGCCAGTGTTCGCAGAGGCCATTTCTCAGTGCAATAGCGCCGCCTGTCGGATGCAGACACCCGGTACACCTGCTACTGAAGAACTCCAGGCCTAGGAGGCTTTGTAGCTCTCCAGCCTAGTACCCCCATTTTGGGGTGAATCAAGTCAAACCCGATGATTAACAAGATGGGAAGAGCCTAAAACACCTCGCTAGTCAAGTGGAAATGGTATGCTAAAGAGGGCAGTCAGCGTGACCCTAGAGGAGTTTTTCATGAAAAAATGGCAGTTACCGCTTTGGGAGAAATCACCTAAAGCAAAGACATGGATCAATAGGTCCCTCAGATCTCAGAGGTTCCCCTAAATGCCTGGGCTTTGTTCACTGATGGCTTAGCTGAGTTGAAAACTGCTGGGGCCCATTGGGTGGCTGCTGCTGTCCAGCCTCAGGGCCAACTATACAAAACTGAAAGTGGACATCATCACTCTGCTCAGTGGGCAAAACTCAAGGCCATTCTCAGCCCAAGTCTGGCCAGCACTCCCCTTGATGAACCTGGTTACATTTCACTGACTTGGGTTGTTAGCCAATGGCCTGGCTGCTTGGTTCGCCACTTGGAAGATGACAGATATGGAAAATTAAAGACACATCCTTTGGGGCAGTGAACTATGCAAACACACCTTATCTCTATCTGACAATTGGGTCATTCATGTGGATGCTCATGGTGGGCACCTGGTCTCTGATAAGACTGACTGGCACCAAGCTGCTGATCAAACTTGCACCTTCCAGAAGCTCCCTTCCGCTCCTGGTAAACTGACTCCAGCGAACCTTTGACACCCTTTCCCTAGAGAGGCTCCCCTGGTGCTGGTGTTTTTGTTCCAGTCTGATCTGCTGACTCAGGCCACATCATTATGCCCTGGAAACTAAACTGGTCATGTTTTAGGGTTTGCAGACCCTCTACAGTCTGACATTGGTGCGCCTTTTGTCACAAAAGCCACCCCAAAATGGGCCAATAGTCAGGGTGTTGGATGGACAATCCACACCCCCTACCATCCACAGCATCTGGTTGCCGAGCACTGGAATGGCCTCCTCAAAATCAGCTCTACCTCCTTCACCTCCTCCTGGTCCACACACCTTAGTAAGGCAGCCTGGTCACTGAATGTGGCTGTCTCCTCCTGGTCAGCTACCTCTTGGGTAATGATCGGGATGAAAGGAGTGGGGAGCTGTCCAGACTTATTTTGAAAATTAAAGATTCTGCCCTGACCATTCCTTGGGATGATTCTTTTTTTTTTCTCCTAATGGCTACCACAGGCCAGCCTGGTTGGTAGACCCTCTGGGTACAGCCCGGCCAAAAGAGAGCCTAGGGAATTCCAACTTAAATCTGGTCCAGCCACAAGGATTCTCTTTTTGGACTGACATCGTTCTAGATCGTGAAGACAATGACCACTTGATTGAAGACACTGCTCTCCAGCCCCCCTATAGTGGCCCGCACATGCTGTGGCAGGCTGAACAATGGCTCCCAAAAGATATCCAGGTCCTAATCCTGTGATATGTCACTTTATAGGGTAAAAGGGATTTTGCAGATATGATTAAGTTACAAATCTTCAGATGGGGAGATTATCCTGGATTATTCCAGTGGGCACTAAATGTTATCCCAACTGTCCTTATAAGCAGGAAATAGAGATTTTACTACAGAAGGCAATGTGACAATGGGAACAGAGGGACTTGAGACTTTTTCAGTAGTTTTTAAATACAAGGCACTTTTAAGAAATGCTCAATGAGTTTACTTCCAAGGCATGTATAATCAACGGATTCAACTTCAAAGTCACCTTTAAATTTCACAATAACCATTGCTTTATGAGTTGTATAGTTGTCTCAACAATGTTTCAAAAGCATTTGAAACAACAGAAAGACAAAGGAGTTCTTTAGTGTGTGAAACAGCAACGCAAACTATCAACTTTATTAACACCACAATAATTCTTATCTTTATTTTAGCCTTCAATCTAGCTGACAAGCATTAAATTCCTTAGAAGCTGCCTACCATCTAACAGAGATACGTTTTTCTGACTTCATTTTTCCTAAGAGAAGTGAGGCATATATGCTTTTCTTCCATAACCATCTCAGTTGGCTGGGAGGTTTTACACTGGGAATTAGAATGAGATAAACTGTTTCTTAACTTCCCCTTGACCGGAAGACCTCTCTCCCAGCAGGATTTCTCAGGCCCCTTCCTTTGAGGGTTGCTGGCCCTCGAACTTCCCTTCATCAAGGCTCCTAAATGGAGAGATTGCTTAATTCACATAAGTCACCGTTATCACCAGAAAACATCTCCTGGTACCTGCTAGTTCTGGGCACCAGAATAGGCTCTACAGGATCAGGACACAGGTCTCTACCTGCTTTCTAGAGCTTACACTTTGGGTGGGGTATAGACAGATACTAAATGAGCCAGCCAGCCATTTAGGGGCAGCAGGAGAGGGTAAAGGCAGTGCACACAACTTGCTCGGGTGTAGGAGAGGGGAGACGGCTGGAGTGGGCTAGGTTTACCAGAGGGGAGTTTTGAAAGACTGATGGAGATAGAGAATAGAGACGGAGGTTGAGAGGGGTTAGAAAATGCCGGGGACGTTCCCAGTACTGAAGGTAACGCCAATGCTTAGAAGGAGGAAAGATAGGACATGCAGACGGAGCCACTCAAGACCAGGCTCCACCCCAAACTACTCATTCATTCATTCACTCAAAAATTATTCAGGTGCCCGAGTGTGAGGTACCGTATTGGTCACAGGGGATACAGCGATGAACACGACAGAAGGCCCTTGAGTGGGGCCTGTGAAAGGAACAGACGTGAAGGCCAGCGTGGCTGCACACGGGGACCAAGGGCAGGAAAGCAGAGGCCAGGGCCAGCTGCAGGCAGGGCTAGATCATGCAGGGTCTTGCAGGCCGTGGTTAGGAGCTTGGATTTTATTCTGGGGAATAACATGACATTGCATTCACTCTGCAACAGCCTTAGAAACTAGGCAGTCTTATCCCAATTTTACCGACGAGAACGGTAAGATTGGGGCAAGGTGGGGTTAGTAATTTGTTTAAGGTCAGCCGCAGGCGAGAAGCGGTACCAGGGTCTACGAAAATCTGTTGGCTCTGGGGCTTCGCGGGCCTCGAGCTTACCCCGCCCCGAGTCGCCAGACCAGCCAGCCGAGACCGGGCTGAAGGGGCCGCCGGGGCACTGAGCATGCGCCGCTGCCGTACGGAAGCCGGGAGGGGGGCGGGGCCGAGCGCCGGGCGCGGGGAAAATGGCGTCGGCTGCTGTGACGAACGGGACCGGAGGGAGCAGCGGGATGGAGGTGGATGCAGCAGGTAACGGGCGCGGGGGCGGCTTCTGGAGATGCCCTCTGGGGTGCGTCAAGGCCTTCCTTGCGTCAAGACCTGACTCCTCCGAGAAGTCAGGAGGGCGGGACGGCAACATCGCTCCCTGGGATAACTTGCGGGAGGGATGTATGGCTCCGGCTCTGCTGTCCCCTACTGTCATCTCTGGGGAAGAACGTGGGGCCCGGACTCTCACCCTCCCTCCTTTTCTTCCACCCTTAGTAGTCCCCAGCGTGATGGCCTCCGGAGTGACTGGGAGTGTCTCAGTCGCTCTTCATCCCCTCGTCATTCTCAACATCTCAGACCATTGGATTCGCATGCGCTCCCAGGAGGGGCGGCCTATGCAGGGTGAGTGTTGGGCATAATTCTCCAACTTCCTTTCCTTGGTCATCTCCCTCAAATAGTGGTCTCTTCCTCTTCCTTTCCTGAAGCTAGTTCCCCCTCTCCCAAATCACCGTTTCCCCAGTACTTGGTTCAAACCGACCTCAGACCCTCAGGCGATAATGGTTAGGAAAAAGTTTCAGGATTCCTTACTCTCACCTCTGTGTGTCGTTCTCTCCCCCAGTGATTGGGGCTCTGATCGGGAAGCAGGAGGGCCGAAATATCGAGGTGATGAACTCCTTTGAGCTGCTGTCCCACACCGTGGAGGAGAAGATTATCATTGACAAGGAATATTATTACACCAAGGAGGAGCAGTGTGAGAGGGGCATAGAAGTGGGGGAGAGGAGTGGGAGTCAAGAAAAAGCAGAGTGGGGCAGATGGAGAGGGTTGGGAAGAAGTAAACAGAAGAGGATGAGAACGGAGGAAAAGTCAAGAGAGAGTAGCTGAAAAGATCTCAGAAAAAGAAAACATTCTAAATTGAGCCAGGATTTGGGGGAGAGGGGAGAAACTGATGAAAATATACCAGGAGCTTTAAATAAAGGAAGTATCGTTTAAAGCAATACTATGTTCTCCTGCCCCTTCCTCTCCAGTTAAACAGGTGTTCAAGGAGCTGGAGTTTCTGGGTTGGTATACCACAGGGGGGCCGCCTGACCCCTCCGACATCCACGTCCATAAGCAGGTATACATGCTGCCACACATGCATGCTAGGGGGGACAGAGAATAGAGGATGAGGGGAAGAAAGATGGGCATTGACACTTGTGTCCATCTTCCCTGTCTTCCAGGTGTGCGAGATAATCGAGAGCCCCCTCTTTCTTAAGTTGAACCCTATGACCAAGCACACAGATGTGAGTAATACTGACCCCACGCCCACTTGTCCTGCTCTTCTATCACTGTGCCTGTTATTTTACTGTATGCCATCTCTATTGAGTCGAGTCTCCATTCTGCCACTTAACCAGCTGTGTGACTTTGGGTTAGTCATTTAACCTCTACACTGCATTTTCCTCGTGTGTAAAATGGAGATAATCCCTACTTCACTGGTCCTTGGGAAGATTTACATGAGAAAATATAATGTGAAAGGGCCAGGCCCAATTTTTGTTTCATAATATAGGCTCAGGTGCATTTGATGTTAGTAAGAGCTGTTCTCCGTCTCTCCTTTACAGCTTCCCGTCAGCGTTTTTGAGTCTGTCATCGATATAATCAATGGAGAGGTAATGCCCTGCCCTTGGACTCGCAGAAGGAAATTGCCCCTGGCGTTTCAGGCTTTTGACTCTCCCTGCGTGCCCTGTAGGCCACAATGCTGTTTGCTGAGCTGACCTACACTCTGGCGACAGAGGAAGCTGAACGCATTGGTGTAGATCACGTGGCCCGAATGACAGCAACAGGCAGTGGAGAGAACTCCACTGGTAATGGAGGCTGGAGGGGCTTCCTTGGAAGTGGGGGTGGAAGGTGTGGCCACATGCCTTCTCAACCTTGGCCTGTTCTCGTCCCCATGCAGTGGCTGAACACCTGATAGCACAGCACAGCGCCATCAAGATGCTGCACAGCCGCGTCAAGCTCATCTTGGAGTATGTCAAGGCCTCTGAAGCAGGTAGGACAGGTGTCTCCCTGGCACTTTTACTTTTCCTCTCCCTCCTGGGGAAATGACAGCATCCACATTAATGCAGCCTCTTTTTGTGCTTTTAGGGGAAGTCCCCTTTAACCATGAGATCCTGCGAGAGGCCTACGCTCTGTGTCACTGCCTCCCAGTGCTCAGCACAGACAAGTTCAAGACAGACTTTTATGATGTGAGTGTAAAACCTAGGATGGGGAAGTGGGGTTTATGCGTAGCAGGACATGGGACTCAGCTATTCCCCAGGGCAACTGGTTCTGTCTTTTCCCTCTCAGCAATGCAATGACGTGGGGCTCATGGCCTACCTTGGCACCATCACCAAAACATGCAACACCATGAACCAGTTTGTGAACAAGTTCAACGTCCTCTACGATCGACAAGGCATCGGCAGGCGGATGCGGGGGCTCTTCTTCTGATGAGAGGGTACTTGAACGAATGATGCAAAGGGGTCAGACAGCTGTCCCAGATGGGAGGCGTGCTCAATTCCCTTCACAGAAACCTGTCATTAATAAAAGGGGAGCAGCCCCTCAGCACCCCTTCCAGTGGCTCTGTCCTCTATTAGGCACCACACAGGTTTCTCAAATTGGATCTTAGAGGCCCTTGGTTCCAGCCTTGCTCCGAGGCCCCAGTCCCTTCTTTATCGTCAGCTCTTCTCCACACCCTTCAGCTTGGGAGCTTATTGCCATTTGAAGTGACCCCATGTCCAGTCAGGTAGACTATCTATTGAGCCAAAGCCTGCCTTCCACCTAAGAGAGCTCTGTTCTGCTCTTTAATGTCTCCTTGTGACATCAACTCACAAAGACCAACTCTGGAAATAAGACAAGTGACTCCTTTCCCAAGCTAAATTGTTTTTCACACACAAAAAGGGGAGTGGGAGGGAGAGGGATATTAAGCACATTTCTATCAGGGACATCTCACAGCCTTGATCTTATGGGCACGGTGTATTGCCAAGCAGATGTTTCTCAATTACCACTAACATTTATTAAGTGCTTACTACACTGATAGGTGCCTGACCCATAGGACACCTCAACCTTAGGAGGCAGCAGTACTGGTGTCTGTACTTTAGAGAGGTCAGGAGTTGGTCTCAACACGGGGAGTGTTATATATATATAGTTACTTGTGCCACGTATCACATTTCCATGTGCCACCCTCCAGTTCCCCAATTTTCATCACCCCCTATACAAGGTTTTAGAGTGGGAGTTGGGGACTAGGGAGGTTTGAGTGATGAGATGTCTCATGTCGAGAAGCAGAAATGCAGAGGCAGTGGCTCCGAGAGGCTCTGCGTCCCCAGAACCTGAGGGGCACACAGCAGTAAAGCTCAAATATTTGAGACTAAAGGGAGAGGGATCAGAGTGGAGATCACCCACATAATATCTATACAGTGGGCCTTCTCCTTCCTCACTGCACCCCAGGGTCTGCATTGGTGCCTGGCAGGTAGAATAGGTACTTTACTCAGGAAATTTGTTGAGTGGATGGAGTAAGACAAGCATAAAGAAACAAGATATCAATCTAGAAAACTCACAATACCTTGTTGTAACAGAAGGCAGCAATCTATAAACACTTTATTAGCAAAAGGAATGAATAAGACAAGTGCAGCTCAGGAAAAACAAGCATAGCTCCTTTTCCCTCCAGGGCATCGGTAGACCTTTGAAGGAGGGGGTTAGCACGGTGTGCAGGGTAGACCCCAGTGTCTCAAGCAGGCTGGAGTCAGACAAAAGTGATCCGTGTCCGGGCAGTATTGACCTGCCAGACATTTAGCTCCTCATACTCGTCTAGAGCCGCCTGGAACTGGGCAGGTGTGAAGCCACGAGATATGCAGCGCTGCTCTGCCTCAGAAAACCGGACACTCCGGCCCTCTGAGACCAACTCACGGACAGTGGCAAATATCACATCTGCTGGTCTCTGGGTCCTGAAGGAAACAGGCATGGTGTGTAAGGTCAGGGTACAAAGAACACCCAACGTCGTCAGAGAACAACAGTGGTCAGTGTTAGAATTCTGAGGCCAATATCATATACATGTGGATACAGAAGCCACAAGGATAAGTGGTCTGTCTGCTCAAGGAAAGTCAAGGTGACTCCTGATTTCATCCCTCATTAAACCACTCACCTAGCTGTTTGCCCCTTGTCACCCAGAAGTGAGTCCTTTGACATCTCCATTAGCCTTATGGCTTCATTCACATCTTCCTTCTCCACTGTGTCCACCATTCGCAGGCGCGCCTAAGGGGAAGGTAGGGAGAGATGGGAACAGGAGGAGGGGAGTGGAACAAGGTCAGGGAACCCCCTTGCTCCAGCTTTAAGGCTGGGCAACACATGTGTTGCCTACTCACAAAACAAGTGGAGGTCCCTCCCATCCCCCCAAGCATCCGCCGTGTGGGGCCGGCACTGTCAGACCGAGACAAGTGCAATGCCCGGGGCAGCGTCCAGCAATTGCCCAAGTCTCCGCCTCTCAACACTGGCCAGTCCCGGTGTTCAGCTGTCCTGTGAGGGAGACCAGACTCTTCTCAACTCCACTGGGCTCCCCACCATGACAGATGGAGCTTGGGGAGCTCAGCCAAGAAGGCGATTGGCAGAGAGGCTGTGTCCTTGGGGCTCGGGAAGTGCTAGCTCAGCAGTAGGTCAGGTAATCACACTACCTGCACGAACAGCACTTTGGAGCCCCCAGGACTTAAGGTCCAAGATGTGAGGACAGAAATGAAGGTTTCTAGCACAGGATCTAGGGCACAGGGAGTGAAATTAACCCCATCCATCCCCTCGGTGAGGTCTGAGAAGCAGGGAGGCGGCCTTTCCCTCCATGGACGCTGTGCATGCCCTACTGGAGCAGCAAGTACCCACAGTGCGGTAGCACGGAGAGGACCACTATCTGCACTGTCAGCACTTTAGCCCCGGCAGGGCCTGAGTGGGAGGGAGGAGGCAACGAGAGAGGACAATATTAAGGCAGGCTGCCCAGTACGAGTCAAAACAGACCACCCTCCAGCAGAACAGGGCCTGGCACTCACCAGAGCAGTGGACAGTCGTAGGATAGCCAGCAAAGTCCGGGCAGAAGTATAGGTGGCGTCCTTACTAGCCCACGCCTCTCGCCTCATCTCCACATACGCTGCTGTGATATAGTCAGCCAGAGACTCTGGCACCGTGGGCTGCTTCTCCCGGCACATGGCTATGTACCGTCTGTGGGAGACAAGGTTTGTGGGAAAGCAGAAAAGGGAGATGGGGAAAGTGTGTGTCCCCCACCCCTGAATCCTAGTACATAGTTATATATCCTAGTGGTAGTAGTTCTAATTATTCTATGTGAGCTGCCGCCACAGCATGGCAACTGACAGACAGCTGGTGTGGTTCTGTGACTGGGAAGCAAACTCGGGAAACTCTTGTGGGAGGTGGGGAAGACTTTTAAGTAGGAAAAACAAATTAGTGGATGACTGTTTGGCTTGAATATTACTGATGGGTTTCTCCAAATGGCATATTTCAAATTATTTCCAACTTTCAGGAAAATAGCTTTTGCATGAATAAAACAAATCTGCCTGTCATAAGAGATGGTCAAGTCCACTCCCCTGAACACATGACAGACATGGCTAAAGGGAGCAGAAATATATTTTGTTTAAGAAAACAGGTAAAAGGAAAGAAAAACTTGAGAGATTGCTGGGAGCCCTTGGACAGACCCTGTGGAGAAAACAGTGATATCAAGTATCCACGGAGCAGGACCCAGCTTTCCCTAAAATCTGAACCTGCCTCAACCCTGAGATAGGCAGGCGGTGGAGGTGGTGAGAAAGGCAGGTTCTGATGCCGTGTTCCTCTCATGTGGCCAGCCTGTGGGGGGACCTAGACTCACTGTTCTCAGACCCACAGCATAGTAGAAGGGGGACGGGTGGGAGTGAAAAACACACACCCTAAGACTGAGAGCTTTTCAGGAGACGCATACATGGCCCAAGACATTGCCACACATGACTGCTATTGAAGTACCCAGCTCTCCTACCTCATAAGCTTCATGTCCAAAGGTTCAAACTGGGCAGGGGGCTGCCGGCTGTGCTGGTGCACGTAGGTGATGTGCTGGGCCAACCTGGGAAGGGTGGAGGCAAGTAGGAACACTCTTTTTGGTGTCACACACCCCATGCCCCAACTCTACATCTTCCTCCCTCAGCTTCACCATCCCCTCACAGTGTGGCAGGGACAGATTTTCCCAGGAAACGCTCAGCATGTCAGCCCTGACCCCCACTAAGAACTCTGGACCAGCCCCTGCTACAAGAGAGGAAGGCTCTGGAATTTCCACAAGCAGACAATCTGAGGGATTTTCTAATTTCTCCTCCCCTCCTACAGATCATTACTAAGTGATGTCTCCTTGAGTGTTGAGCTTCATTCACCGTAGGTCATTGTCTCGGTCGGGCCGGTCCTGGATCAGCCAGAGGAGGTCAAATCGGGAGAGCAGCGCAGCAGGAAGCTGTATGTTCTGCTCCAGGCTGCGGCGAGGATTGTAGCGCCCGTAGGCAGGGTTGGCAGCAGCCAGGATGGAGCAGCGGGCGTTGAGTGTTGTGAGAATGCCCGCCTTGGCAATGGAGATGGTTTGCTGCTCCATGACCTCATGGATGGCTGTGCGATCAGCCTCAGCCATCTTGTCAAACTCATCAATGCAGCACACACCTTGGTCAGCCAGCACGAGGGCCCCACCCTCTAAGGTCAGTTCTCCACTCACGGAGTCTCTCAGCACAGCTGCTGTAAGGCCCACTCCAGAGGAGCCCCGGCCTGTTGTGTACTGGCCTGAATGGCAGGGTCAGGAAGAGAAAACAAGCAAACATGTTTAGGAAGAGGAGAAGGAACAAGGAAGGGAGCAAGCAGAGGGCAAAAGAGGCAACAAATGGGGACAGTGAAATGAGGCCTGCACTGAACTGCTCTACTCACCCCCCAGGCCTTCCTAAGACAGCTGAAGATCTGTGGGTTGTTGGCGCTGGCAACACATCCCTTCCCCAACCCTCCCCAATCTCTAGGAAAAGAATCAACATGGTGGTCCTTTCCCTGTCTTCTACGTTCACCTCTCCCAGGTCCGATTACTCACTGCGGGGGGCCAGGCGATCGATGTAAGACAGGAGCTGTGACTTTGCCACACCAGGATCCCCCATCAAGCAGATGTTGATGTTGCCTGAGGAAGGGAAGGAAGCCCTAGCTGACTATTCTTTCAATGCAACTTGTCCAACAGCAGACAAAAATACCTTTGAGGTCTGCTCCCCGATCACACCCAGCACTATTTCTTCTAATCCCATCCTGTGCCCATGAAGCCAAGATGCCGACTTTTACTCTGTAACCTATGGGACACCAGTCCTTGTCATCCTTTCTTCCGCCCAAATGCCTTCCCTCACCCAAGCCTCTCCCTCATTTCCCCTTACCCCTGATTTTCATGCCTCGAGGGGACTGGTCCACACCACCCACTAGCAAGAGCAGTAGCGCCTTCTTCACGTCTTCATGCCCATATATCTCTGGGGCAATGGAGGCTGCCAACTTTTCATAGAAATCCTCCTCTGTGGGAAAGTGAAGATTAGAAAGAATACTTTTTCTGGGGAGAAAAAAAGCCCCAGGAAGAAATTCACAAGCCTAGTCTTCCCCCTGGCCCCTCACCTGCAATTTGCCTCAGCTCCTCCCTGCTCAGCTCTCCAGCCCCTGACTCATCATCCTCACTCTTATTCATCTTCACGATCCGATGGGCTTCCAGGTAAGTTTCTGAGAGTAAACCCTGAAGCAAAAAAAATGCCAGAAGATGAATGAAGTTCCTTTAACTTGCCCATCCATGTGAGTCCCCAAGGAGTGCCTGACAGAACGCTTTGTTCTATTTTGTTTGGTGGTTTGCTGCTGACACTTTTGTCTGTGGGGGTGGTGAGAGTGAGTGGGTGAAGAGGAAAGGGGAACATTTCCCCCTCACTGCAAACTCCCTTTCTTACCTGCACCACCTGTCGGAACCCAGTGCGCAGGATTGGCAAGAAGATACCAGTGACGCTGACGTGGTCCCCGGGCTGGGCGATCCTTGTGTTCTCTCCTTCTATCAGCACCGTAATACTACGAGGGATGTTTCCCACGGGCACTTGGTCACTCTACGGGGGAGGAGGGTACAAGAGGCCAGGAGAAAGGAACACGAGGCCTATGAGGAGCTGACCGTCCCTCCCTAGGCCTACCACTTCTACTTTTTGGCCTGCCCAGCCTCAGGCAAACCGACAGGAGGAGGGAAGCTAAGATGACCTTTACCTCTTCCTAACTCAACCAGAAAGTTCCAGTTAAACTTTCCTCCTGCTCTTGGCAACTTCTCTGCCTCAGCTCTTCCCTTTTGTTCCCCTCTCTTCTAGTCCACGAGTGACTGCAGGATTCGAGTAGCCTCCCAAGCTCCACCTTCCCTGGACCCTGCGCCACATACCCCAAACTCACATGTTCTTGCATCTTCATTTCCTGGAATTTGATGAATTTGGAGCCACGTGTCTGCAGATACAGCCGCCCTCCTGAGCGGTTGGTCTGACACTCCTGGCTTGGGCACATGATCAGAGGCATGAAAGTGGGAGACTGGATCTAAGATATAAGAAAGGAAGTAACACAGGAAATCAGAAGGAAACGAGGCCCTTAGAATCAGTCACTCAAATCATATTTCTTCTTCATGGCAGATACCATGGATTGTCAAGAACATCTTGAACTATTCTGCATCAATATCAACAGGCACCAAGAATAAAATGAACAGAAAAGACCACCACATACCCGAAAAAGAATAAAACGTGAATATACAGGCATACTTTACAACAGAGAAAATGACAAACACCAGCAGACAAAATTACTTCTTGTTCAAAATGAACAAATTTAAGCATGTGCTTGTTTCTTGCTCCATACATACCGGCTGGTAGGTCTCTGCCCCACACTGGTCACAAGTGTAAGTGGCCACCACCATTCTGGGTTTGACTTCAGAAACGCGAGTGACGATTCCACGCACAGTTACCAATTTCCCCACAGAGTCAGCTCGTACTTCCCGGATCACACGAGGCTTGTTACTGGTTGGGCCTTGAAAGTAGAGCTCACTAAGGGAAAAGATAGTCATCAGCAGGGTCCTGAAGGATAAATTCTCACACCCTTCCCCACTGAGACCACTTACAATCTGCGCATGAGTTCTGGAGGGTACTGGTTCTGGGGGCTTCGCGGTGCCCCAGGGTCCCGGCTCCGCTGCTCCATCATCAGCCGATGCTCAATGTAAACGTCCAGGACATCTTTATTTACTACCTAAAGGAAGAGGGAGGAAGATACGAAAAATGAGTGGCAAAACGGGAAAAAGACAGCATAAAAGGCACCAAGCAGAAATCACTGCCCCTCTTTCTGCCAGCTCAGAAACCATCAGTATCTGAGAAACTTTTTAACAGAAACCTAAGTTCCTTGCCCTGCATTATTCTGCAACCACTCACCTCCCTCTCCTTGTACTGAGGCAGCAGCTCCTGTACAGCATCAGCAAAGAGCCGTGCATAGCGCTTGGCATTCTCACAAATCGAGTCCACCAACTCAGGGTCATCCTCAGCTATATCATCTAAGTCTATGTACATTGCCACTTGTTCCCGATGAGCCAGGCGAACCTGCGGTGGGGAAGAGACAGCAACAGAGCTAAGATGACTGTGCTCACCAGTGTTCACAGGCAAGGACCCCATCACTGTGAGCTCAACACATAGGTTCCAGGTCTCCACAGGAGAGCAAGAGTGGTGTGAGACATAGCAAAACTCACTTCTCAGCCCCCAAAAGACAGCCTTCCAACTCCTGAAAACACCTTAGTTATCATGAACGTAGCTTTCTATTCACTTACCAGTATCAGGTATGGTGCTAAATTTGTGTCCCTTACCGACAAATGTAACTGCTGAAATAAGCCAGGCCACCTCTTAGAGCTCCTTAAGCAACCACCCCATTCCCTCTACCTAGTCTTACACTTACCAACTGGTTCCCATACTTGAACTGCTTCTTGCCAAATTCCTCATCCTGGTAAAATTCTTGTAGGAACTTCTTCACTTTTTCTATAATGTAAACGTAAAATCACGACGATCAACCTTTCTTTCTTTCAGATAACCTTACCGTAAACCCCTCTGATAGAAATCTAAGAAACCCACCCCATTTAAAACAAGATCTGTAAACTAATTAATTATATGAACATTTAAATAAGCCTAAATAATTCTCCCCAAACTGGGCAGAACTCCTTTTTAACAAGTCTGTTTTTAACAGGGAAGAATCAGGGGCCCCTGGCAGGAGTATTACCCAACACCCGCCCCCAGGGGAATTCCAGTCTCTACCTTAGTTAGAAACCTTTGCAGCCTATCCCAAAGGCCTCTCACACCCAGCAACACACTCAGCAATCAAGGTTCTCAGCTTTTCTTCCACGCCTATGACTCCCCCTTTTCTTTCGGTCCCCTAAACCTCTGCTCTCTCTGGGATCGAGGCCACTAGGCCCGTCCTCCACCCGCTCTCCCGCCACTGCTTCCGCTCTTAGTAAACAAAGAAGCACATGGGCCCCGATGCCGCCGCCTCACAGCCCGGGATTCCTCCGCCCACGGTGGGAGCCCGTCCGGCGATTGGCCAGCTCGTCCAGGGACACTCCGTACTCCCCCACTATCTCCCCTCTCGGCCTCCCGCTAAGCCCCCCAATTCCAGGCACGCCCCCGCCCTCAGTAGCTCTCTCCGAGGCCGCCGCGCGGAAGGACACTGTTTACACACGACACTCCCTCCAGCCTCGTCGCGCAACTTCCGCCCGCCTTCACTTCCGCTTGGAGGTTGGCCTAAAATGGCCAATCCCGGCGCGCAGCGGCCCGAGACCGCCCACCCCCGGGGCTTCGGCGCGTCTCGGGAGGACGCGGGCACTCAGAGTGCCTAAGGGCGCGGAGGAAACGGGCCCGGGGGTGCCTGAGCCTTAAGCAGGGTCCCCTGATGTCCTGGTCTCTCCTGGGCGCGACCCTCCCCTCTGGAGCCCCAGCCAGGCTGCCCGCACCCCCAGCCCGATCCGTCCTCCCTTCCCTGACACGGTTACAGCTCTTCTCCGCCCTCAGCACCCTGCGCGCCTCCCAGGCACCGTCTGCCTCAACCCACTACCTCCCGACCCTGGCTCTGGTCTCGCCCGCCGCCCCCGGCCCCCCAGGACCCCAGCTCACACCAACAGGTCTTGGCCGGACGCCGCTGCCAGGCTTGCACACCCTTACCTTTCTCGAGCGCGTAGTCCTTAAGCGCCATTACTGCCGAGGGCCGTGCAGCAGCAGTTGGCGACCTCAAGGTTCTCACTCTCGGGATCACAGAGAACGTCCGCGCGGCGGACTGCAGCCGACCAACCGAAATTGGCGCGAAACGTCGCCCCTCACGTGACCGGCGCCACTGAGTGCGGACCAATCGGAGAGGAGGCCCTCCACCCTCCCCACTCGCCGCAGGCCCCCGCCTCGGCCAATCACCGGGCGAGCCTGGACTGAGTGACTGGGAAGCGGCGCGGGTGGCGAGAGGGAAAGACTAGGCGAGGCGGGGCGGGCGCCGGGTTTCCCGCGGTCGGAGGAGACTCGCTCTTAAAGGGCCAGCACGCGCGTCCTTTTGTTCCGCGGCCGCCGGGCGGGGTAGGCCCAACTTTCGCTGTCTCCTTGTCTACTCTTCCGAACGCCTATGATTTCCCAGTTCTTCATTCTGTCCTCCAAAGGGGACCCGCTCATCTACAAGGACTGTATCCTTGACCCGGGGGGCGCGGGGGAGGGGCTGGGTGGGAATAGTGCCCCAGAGCAAGCCTGTGTCGCCCGCTCCTTAGCTGTCCTTCCACCCGGTCAGTTCGCGGGGACAGTGGCGGCCGGGATGTGGCTGAGCTCTTCTACCGGAAGCTGACGGGACTGCCCGGAGACGAGTCCCCGGTTGTCATGGTAACCACTCGTGGAGCGGGAGGGGGCGAGTACTGGGGGGTGCGCCTGGCTGGCCTGGGCGGGGGGCGCCTCCTCCCAGGATGTTTCCCTGAGAGCTTCCACCGGGGGAGTGCATTCTTCCAAATAATATTAACGCAAGTTTATTGAGTGGTAACAATATAGCAGGCACAGGTGCTCACACGTCTCGATCCTCAGCAGTTCTGGGGTAGGTACCATCATTAACTCCCTTTACACATTAGGAAGGTGGGCTCTAGGGAGGTTTCATATCTCGCCTGAAGTCACACTGGTAGTCAGTAGGGGAATCAGGAAAGGAGCCCCAGGCTCATGGGCCCTTAAACAGGACAACTCTCTTTTCCTAATGCTCCCCCCCCCCCACCCCGCCTCTGCCTCAGCACCACGATGACCGTCATTTTATTCACATCCGACACAGCGGCCTCTATTTGGTGGCCACGACTTCAGAAAACATTTCTCCCTTCAGCCTCCTAGAGCTGCTGTCCCGGTGAGGAGGGCAGGCCTGGGCACCTGGGCGTGGGGGTCTGAGAGGAGGGGCATATGCACACTCCATCCTGTCTCCTCAGCTTAGCCACTCTCCTGGGCGATTACTGTGGCTCCCTGGGTGAGGGGACCATCTCCCGCAACGTGGCTCTTGTCTATGAACTCCTGGATGAAGTGCTGGTAAGTTCCAAGGATTTCCCTCACTGTCCCCTGATCCCTGAAGATATATCCTGTGGTTGCGAGGCTAAGTCCACGCATTTTCACCCCCTCCCTCCACTGACCACTCAAAGACTGTCTTTCCCCCGTCCATAGGATTATGGCTATGTACAGACCACATCCACAGAGATGCTGAGGAACTTCATCCAGACAGAGGCCGTGGTCAGCAAGCCTTTCAGCCTCTTTGACCTCAGCAGCGTTGGCTTGGTCAGTTGAGGGAGAGAGGAGGACAAGGAGGGAGGAGGGTTGGCAGGGAGTATCAAACCTGAGGATTGATTGCTTTGGGTGCTTTACAGTTTGGGGCCGAGACCCAACAGAGCAAAGTGGCCCCCAGCAGCGCAGCCAGCCGCCCTGTCCTGTCCAGCCGCTCCGACCAGGTGAGGGAGGGACTGATGGGTTCAGACCCTCTGGCTTTTTTCTGGGACCCCAGGTCTAAGATCCTGGCATCTCTTTTCACCTCTCCAGAGCTGGATAAATCCCTTACCCCCGTGTCCCCACCCCAGGGCCCTGGCCTCCACTATCCTGTCCTTTCTGCCTGTCCACTTTAGAACACAGGCCCTTCAGCCTCCAACCACCCAAATCCCCTCTCTTCCTCAGAGCCAAAAGAATGAAGTGTTTTTGGATGTGGTGGAGAGATTGTCCGTACTGATAGCATCTAACGTAAGTTTAGGCCCCCAGCCCTGGAGCTGAGGACAGATGGTATTTGGAAACTGTGTTAGGGAGGTCACCTCTGGGCACTAACCTCCCTGCCACTCTCAGGGCTCGCTGCTGAAGGTGGATGTGCAGGGAGAGATCCGACTCAAGAGCTTTCTTCCCAGCGGCTCCGGTGAGAAGTCTGCAGGCTGGCCCCAGGCTGGGGTTTGGGACAGGCTCCTTGGTGGTGTGCATGGCAGCATTTGGTGGCCTTTTCTGATGTCCTTTCCTCTGACAGAGATGTGCATCGGCTTGACAGAAGAATTTTGTGTGGGGAAGTCAGAACTGAGAGGTGAGGAGAGAGGGGTCTTTCTCTCCTAGGTGTATAGGTCACTGCCAAAAGTTTCATGGAGTGAAGTTAGAGACAGACTCCCCCCTCCCTGCTTTTCTCTCCCCAGATATGGCTTAGGAGAGCTCTTTCTCTCTTTCCAGGTTATGGGCCAGGAATTCGGGTAGATGAGGTCTCATTTCACAGCTCGGTGCATCTGGATGAGTTTGAGTCTCATCGAATCCTCCGCTTGCAGCCACCTCAGGGCGAGGTCAGGATCGGGGTGGCCTAAGATATTCCATCTGCTGGGGGGAAGGGAGGCAGTTCAAGTGTGAGGAGACCAAACTGACCTCCATTCCTCTCTGGCCTCAGCTGACTGTGATGCGGTACCAACTCTCAGATGACCTCCCCTCCCCGCTCCCCTTCCGGCTCTTTCCCTCTGTGCAGTGGGACCGAGGCTCAGGCAGGTAAGACCATTTCCCCTGTTCCAGAAATTCTCTGGAATCCAAGCTGATACCTATATGTTCTCAAGACTTATGGTGGAGTGGTGGTGGTCGAGGTAATATGGTACAAGTTGGAAAAAGGCATCCTCCCCCGAAGTGCACTCAGCCCCATGAACACTTGTGGCTAATGGAGCCCTTCTCTCCTTCTTGGGGCACTGACACAGCCACGCGTGGGGGCCCTGGGTAGGGGATGGTGAGATGCCAGGAGGGTATGGCCTGAGTAACGGTATTGTACCCTCTCACCCAGGCTCCAGGTTTATCTGAAGTTACGATGTGACCTGCCCCCAAAGAGGTACAAGTCGGGGTGGCCAAGCTGAATTCAGCTGTGGGGTAGGAGACCAGGCCCAGTAACCTGTTGCTTCCCACCTTCAGATACAGCCACCAGCCTCGGAATCCAGTTTAGTTAGAGGCTCTAGAGTTTGGGAAGGGGATGGGGTGGCACTTGTGTGGAACTCCAATTGTGACATTAATGAAGAGTGGGGACAAATCACTACCTTCCTGGGGCTGACTCTGTTCCTTTCTTTGCAGCCAGGCTCTTAACGTCAGGCTGCATCTTCCCCTGCCACGAGGGGTGGTCAGGTTAGTCGTGTGCACTGTGGGGGCTCGGGTGGTTTTACCAGCTTCCCTGGACAATGGCATGGCACTGGGGAGGAGTGAGCTAGGGGTGGGGCTGGCCTGCTCCTGATGAAGGCAGAGGCTGAGCACAGCACCTTTCCTCTCCAAACTCCAGCCTATCTCAGGAGCTGAGCAGCCCAGAGCAGAAGGCAGAGCTGGCTGAGGGAGCCCTTCACTGGGACCTGCCTCGGGTGCAAGGAGGCTCTCAGCTCTCAGGCCTTTTCCAGGTATCAGCTGCTGATCCTCTCAGGCCCTCTCCTCCCACCTCCATTTTCAGCCCCCTGACCCATCCCTCCTCACGCAGACGCTGCATTGTCCCCGCCAGCGTGGGCAGCTTCCTGGCCACTTGGCTTCCCTTGCTTTTTCTCTCTGTGCTTTCAGCACCCCTCCCCCTGCCTCTGCCCCTCACAGATGGATGTCCCAGGCCTCCCTGGCCCTCCTGGCCAAGGGCCCTCCACCTCAGCCCCTCCTCTGGGGCTGGGCCCCGCAAGCCTCTCCTTTGAACTTCCCCGGCACACATGCTCCGGCCTCCAGGTTCGCTTCCTCAGGCTGGTGTTCAGACCCTGCGGCAATGCCAACCCCCACAAGTGGGTGCGACACCTAAGCCACAGCGATGCCTATGTCATTCGGATCTGAGGCTCCCCACACGAGGACGCAGACAGCAAAGGCAGTGGTCTGTGGATTGAGAGGACCAGACTGTCTCTTCCAGCCTTCTGGCCCGTGGCTATGCATCTGGCTGGAAGAGTCCTGAGTCCTAGAGACCAGGTGGGCTTGACTAGTTGGACCCTCCTGTGGTATCTGACCCAGGAAGGACTGAGGTGGATCAGAACTTACAAATCAAACTTTTATTTTGAGGAACTGGCTGTACAATATCTAAAAAGAAAGTAATGTGGGGGAAGCAGAGTACTGCTTCCTTCCACCCATCGTATGTGTGTGTGTGTGTGAATCGGGGGAGAGGAGAAGGTCGGCAGATGTGTGACAGCATCAAGGTGCAGGCTGAGGGGAGCCAGATCCGGGGGGCTGGGAGCCATTAGCCTTTGGAGTTCCTGGAGCTGGAGGGGGGCTGTCCCCAGCTTCCTGTTTCCCCCCACAGAGAGCGCTGCTCCCAAGTGGGGAGGGGGCTGAGGATGGAGGAGGGGCTGGAGAAGAATGGGAGGTGGGGCCTCCTTTGCCCTCCCCTGTCGGGGGAAGAGAGACCACGATGTACTTCTGGACACTGCCTGGACCAGAGGGAGCAGTGCTGGGGGGCGCAGTGGTGGCGGTGGAGACCAGCTTGACAATGGGCTGCACGCTGGGGACCGTGGTGGTGACAGGAGAGGTGGTGGTGGAGCCTGAGACAGGGGCTGAGGTGCTGAGGGATAGGACCTGGGGGGAAGAAAGAAAAGGCAGTGTGGTTGCCTCACGGCCCTCCCCACTCCCCAGGCCTGGAGGAATACTACACTTGTGCAGACCAAATAATTTGTTCCCACCCTCTGAGCCTGTAGGCTGCTGCCACCTGAAAGAGCCTTGCTCAGGATGAGCAGCTACGGCCTTGCAGGCCCCTGGGAAGTGCCCCTTCCAGCTCCTGTCCTTGGGCCAAGAGGTGACTGGGTTCTACTCAGCCGCCTAGGGTGCTCTGAGGTAGCCCGGGCCCCTCAGAGCAGCATTGTGACACTCCCCCTCGTCCCTGGTCCCACACGGCTCCACATACCTGTTGGGTGGATGAGGCGCTGGAGGATGATGACATTACAATAAACTTGGTGGGAGGAGGGGAAGGCTGGGGGGGGGCAGCAGCTCGCGCAGACACCAGTGTCTGGACAGGCAGCGCAATGGAGCCGGGGACCTTCAGCAAGCCAGGGGTCCGAGGACCAGGCTGAGGGGCCTGCGAGAGGGTCAGCGTGGGACGGGGCTGCAGGAAGAAGAGGCAAGAAGAAAATGTCAACAGCTAAGAAAAGGGCTCCTCTGGCTCCTCCTCAGTGGGTCTGCTTGGGGTTGGGGCATCATTCACTAAGAGGGCCTAGACTCCCCCAAGACTGCTGAGTCAGATGGTCCTGCACTTTCCAAGTGAGCGCGCGTGCCTGAGTGTATGTGTGTGTGTGTGTGTGAGTCCCTGCCCCGATGGGAACCCAGCTCTGTCCCAGCCCCGAAGTTTTCTTCATTTCACCTTACCTCTCCTCTCCACTTGGTCACCCTTCCTCCTCCCCACATGGTCACTGACCTGAGTGATGGTCAGAGTGGTCCTGTTGACCTGCTGAGCCTGCAGGGCAGCCTGGGCCCGGGCCTTGACCACATGGGAGCAGAGGAGGGGTCCTAGGGACCCGAATTCTGCCCGATAGGCATCCTGATTGTCAGGCGGTGGGCGCAGCTTTGCCAGAACGGGGGCACAGTGTTTCTGCAGAGAGAAGGCAAAGAAAAGCCTGGTCGAGGGAGGGCTGGGACTCTCAGAAGCAGGAAGGTGGCGAAAAAGATGACCCGTTATTTCAGTTATGTTCCTCTTGGAGGCCAAACTATGCTGGGACAGCAGTGTGTGTAAGGAATGCTGTGGTTTTTCTTTCTAAGAAAACACAGGCTCCCACTGGTGTGAGTGGAGAACTTGCTGAATACACTGGTGACAGCTAAGGGCTGGTTGGTCCGGAGGGCGTGTGCCTTGCACAGAGTAATGCAGAAACACCTCGGGCAGTGCAGTCTAGAAGTCACAGGCTGAGAGTTAAGACCTCTTACTTCTTACTAACCCCTTGGTGCCTCAGTCTTTCCATCTGCAAAACAGTATTGGACCCTGAGGTGTGCTCTGAACGTATGAGACAAAGATGGGATAAGTGAATAAAGGACACCATGTGCTGGCTGAACATTGTACCTGTGTGTGTGGGGAGTGGGAGGAAGTGGGGGGAGGGCAGGAGCAGGGGTCTTTGGTCACCAGGAGGAGGCTCTGCACATGGTCAGCTCCGATGCGGTCGATGTTGCTCAGCACAGGGCCATCCAGGACACCGCGGATCCGTTCCCCCTCCTGCTGCAGCCGTGGCAGAATCAGAGTCTTAATCACCTGTTGGAAAGGAAGGGGAGAAGCCAGGACCCTGGGGTCACCACAGGGTCTCCAAGGTGGGGGCTGTTGCCCGCTATGACCTCATGATGCCTCCCCTCCCTCAGTGCTTCCCCCCGGTGCCTCACATCATGTCCCAGCTCTGCCAGGCCTGCAATGGAGCCGTAACGCGTTGTCCACGGAGTCTTTTCGTCCACCCAGCTCTGTAAGGGGACAAAAAATAGACCCAGATAACGAGGCCTGAAAGGCTAATTGGTAAGGCCCCAAGTCTCTGACAAACACACTTTCCTTGTAGATCATTAAGACATTACAAATCATCAAGTTCCAGTCCCCCTGCCCTCGGCCCCTTGTTTTCAGTGTCATTTCCCCCAGCCACAACTGACCCCGCTGGTTTGGGTGAAGCTCTCACTGTTCTGGTGACAGCCTTGGAGAGTGACGAAACGGCTTACACTCCTCGTTCTCTTGGCTCACCTTGGTGAAGGTCTTGGTGATCCGGGACTGGATGTTGTTAGTGGTTGTGCTGAAATGCTTGCAGATCTGGGCCACCAGGCGGGCGGCAAAGTCCCGGAGCGCCCAGTGATTGTCCACATCTGGCCGCAGACACAGCTGCCTGCTGACGATGCAGGTCATCACAGCCGGGATCAACTCGTGCACCTAAGGAGAAGTGGCGAGTCAGCTAATTCTGACAAATGGCTTCCCATTGGTGGCAGCAAGGTCCCCAAACCACGGAATGAGAGGTGGGTGGGCATGCCCACTCACGTATTTTTCAAGATACAGCGTAGGGTTATCCATCAGCGCCTTCACCATGCGCATCAGATAGATGAGCAGGGCCAGGTTGTTCTGCACCACATTCACACGGACCTGTGGGAGGGAGAAGTGATGGGGCAGCGAGAGCCCTCAGATGAGCCCCCTCTGCTGCCTCCTCACACTGCCCCCACCCCCTGGAACCTCATCCCAGGTCCTGGCCTTCCCGAATCCTCTCACCCCCTCCGAGATGAAGGTGCTGAACCGTGGCAGCATTTGATAGAGCCCTGGGTCTGTTGCAATGCTCTGCAGAGCTTCCTGTGGGAGGAGGGCACCGAGTGAAGTGGGGGCAGATTTCGTGGGGAGGAATTCGTGGGGCCTCCAAGGAGTCTCGGAGTAAAGGCAGGACGGGGGGCCCTCACCGCTCTCTTGGCCTCACATGACCCCACACAGGCTTCGGTGATCTCCTTGTAGTATAGCTGCTGCTCCACAGACAACTCGTGGATACTTCGAGGCTTTAGTCGAAAAGGGGCCCCTTCCAGCAGGGGTGGTGCCTTCTTCTCTTTCCCTGATGGGTTTGGAAAAGAAAGTTCCAGAAGAGGCGTCAGTACCAGACAAACCTTGACCTCCACTCCCCCACCCAGGGAGCCCCGGCTTCCCTTGGGTTTCTTGATCCTTCCTGGGGCCCTCTGGCCTGAGGTCTCGTGCCTTGCCCTGACCTCCCCCACTTCGCAAATGACCATCTGGCTTTGGGGCAAGAGCCAGGAGAGGCCTGGCCTAGCAGGACTGACCTTTGCCATCGGCTGGAGTGGCCCCCTGACCTTTGCCTTTCAAGGGTCCGTCTTCCTCCTGGCCTGGCTTTGTTGACTTGAGCGGTTCTGTGGCCTCTGCCTTCTGCTGCTCTTTGGGAGCTGGTGGGAAAGCGTCACAGCAGGAGTGACGAGAGCAGCAGATGTAAAGGGAGAAGGGAGAGTGCCATAGAGAGGGCTGGGCTCTGGGTGCACAGCCCGGTAACCCTGGTTACCTGGGGGTGGATTCTCCGGGATAGCTGGCTGGCAGCCTTCAATGCTCAACCAATGAGCTGCAAGGAAGGAAGGTGTCAAGTTGAAGCGCTGGACACGGACACTAGGGGGCCACTCCACACTAAGGGATGTGTGTTTTCATGCCTGTTCCCACTTCCTGCAACTCATTCACCAGGGATCTCACACTGAGTTTCTTCACTTGTGAGCTTCCTCAGACCCATATGCATCGCTCCTCCTTTCCCTTCTCCCCACCACCCTGCTCTCCCCTCCCCCAACCTTTGAGGCAGACGTCCAGGGGCACCCGGGGCAGAGGGGTATTGATGATGTCGCTCAGATCAACCTCCTTCTCCTCGTAGAAGTAAAGCTCCCGGCCCCCACCAGAGGCGAAACGGAAAGGAATGAACTCCTGAGCGTGGAAGCCGTAGAGTGGCTATATCAGAAAAGAGAGACACTGGGATGAGAAGCGAGCCTGTGGAGGCGTGGCTGAAGGCAGATGCAGTGTCTGGGAGGACAGCGTCTCACCACCCTGTGGCCCCCTCAGTCCTGTGCCTCCCAATCACCTCGACGTTCTTGAGCTTCAGCGCGTAGTCAATGTCACTGGTGGTGAGCTTCTGTCGCTTCCCCATGTGCATGAACTTCAAGGCGTCCTGGGGGTGGAAGAACAGACGTCAGCCGGAGACCCTGAGGGAGAAGGCGGCCTGGGCAGCACCCTCCATACAACGCAGGGCTGGGCAGAGGGGCCAGGTTACCTGTGCAATCTCCTTGATGCGGTAGCTGACCTCATCTGTCAGCAGCTGGCAGGTCTCCTCCTGAATCTGAGCGATGCCCATTGACTCAGCCACCACCTTCATCGACTCCGAGGGTAGCACAGTGTTGCTGAGCTTTAGCTTCTTCTCCTCAGCCATTCTGGAGCCCCTCCTCCCCTCTCCCCAAGGATGATGCCCCAGGGCGGAGAGATGGAGCCGCTGGCAGGGGGAGGGGTGCGCAGAAGAGATAAAACGTGAGACACAAAGAAGAGGGGCTGTCAAGTCAGGAGAGGCCACAACAAAAGGAGGACAATGAGATGCGAGGGGGGCAGGGACTCGGGGGTGGCTTCTGTTCATCCCCACTTGAGTCAGCACTGGGTGCAACAGAAGGAAGTAGCAATGCGATCCAATTCAACACAATTTATTGAGCTTTGATTCTACTGAGCTCAATATTCTATTGAGCTCTGATTCTATTCTAGAATCTCTAGATTCTATCCTAGGCACTGGACAAGTGCGGTACAGCAGAATGATCTCGGCCTTTAATTTAAATCCTAGCCTAGCACTACTTAGCTGTGTTACCTGGGCACGTTACTTAAATTCTCCCAGCTTTGGGTTTCTTCTCTGTAAAATGTGGAAAATGTCTTTTTTCCTAAGGTTGTTAATGTGCGATATCTTCATCTCTCTTGCCCCTTCTTGCATCATTAATCATGCTTGACAAAAATACAATATTGGTGAAATAGAACTCTCTCACTTGCTCTGAGCCTACAGACCTGTACAATTGAACGTTATGAGAAAACACACAACCATCCCAACCAATTCCCATTTTAAATTCATGGCCGTAAACTTCAAATGGGCCCTTAATGCTGCCAGACAATCACATTGGCCCTCAGTGCACTCAGTTCCCCCTCTGTCTTATTTGACACCTCTTCTCCTCCCTCACTTCGGCCATCAGAAGAGACCTCCACAGACTCCCACCATCACCTCTACCCAGTGCGCAGCACTGGGGCCCACATACTCTGCCTTCACACCTGCTACTGTGGAGAAACTGCTCACGCCCCTCATGAGCTCAAGCACTGCTCCAGCATTTCTCCCATCTCCCTGCAGCATCGATTTCTCAACCTACCAGATCATCCCCATCAGCCTACAAAGTGCAGTGATTTTTCCCATCTAAAACAACAAAACAGTGGTCTATCCATACAATGGGATATTATTCAGCCTTAAAAAGGAGCGAGATTCTGACCCGTGCTACAACATGGATGAACCTTGAAGACATTATGCTGAGTAAAATAAGCCAGTCACAAAAAAGACAAATATTGTATGATTCCACTTATATGATGTTCTTAGAGTAGGCAAATTCATAGAGTCAGAAAGTAGAAGGGTAGTTGCCAGGGGCTAGAAGGAGGGGAGAAAAGGGTGTTCTTGTTTGACAGGTACAGAGTTTCAGTTTCGCACCATAAAGAGTTCTGGAGATGGATGGTGGTAATGGTTACACAATATGAATATTCTTAAACACTACTGAACTGCACACTTCAAAATAGTTAAGATGGTAAGTTTTATGTTATGTGTATTTCACCACAATTAAAAATTTTTTAAAAAATCTTTTCTTCATTCCACTTTCTCTACAAGCTATACTCTGTTTTTCGGATCCCCCTTGCAACAAAACTCCTGGAAAGAGTTGTCTTTTTTTGTGTGTGTGTGAGGAAGATCAGCCCTGAGCTAACATCCATGCTAATCCTTCTTTTTTTGCTGAGGAAGACTGGCTCTGAGCTAACATCTATTGCCAATCCTCCGACTCCCCCCCCCCCCCCCCGAAAGCCCCAGTAGATAGTTGTATGTCATAGTTGCACATCCTTCTAGTTGCCGTATGTGGGACGCGGCCTCAGCATGGCCAGAGAAGCGGTGCGTTGGTGCGCACCCAGGATCCAAACGCCGGCCGCCAGTAGCAGAGCGCGCGCAGTTAACCGCTAAGCCACAGGGCCGGCCCTGGAAAGAGTTGTCTTAACTCTGTTTCTAACTCCTGTCTTCTCCTTCTCTCTTGAACCTACTCCAATCAGGCTTTTGACCCCACTTGGTCCCTGAAACGGCTCAAGGTCACCGATGACTCTACATTGCCAAATCCAAGTTCCACTCTCCTTCCCCATCTCACTTGACGTCCCAGCAGCGTATAGCCTAGTTGACTACTGCCTTCTGAAAACACTTTCTTTACTGCATTGCCACACCACCTTCTCTTTGTTTTCCCCCTACCTCACTGGTCTCTCGGTTTCCTTTACTGGTTTATCTTCTCATCTGCTTAATGTTGGAGTGTCCTGGGCTCAGTCCTCGGTCTTCTTCTGCAGCTACACTTATTCTCTTGGTGACCTCAACCACTCTCACAGCTTTCAGTATAGCTCATAGGCTGATGATGGCCAAATTTATATCCCCAGCCCGGAGCCTTCTTAACTCTAGACTCGTATGTCAAACTGTCTACATAAAATCTCTTCTGAAACTGAACTCCTGATCTCCCCACCTGCTCCAGCCTCAGCTTTCTTCATCCTCAGAGCGACACCATCCATCCAGGTGCTCATTCTTTATGTGAGTCCTCAAATCAAACCCACAGGTAATCCAACCTGAATGTCTCACTCTCACTGCGAGGCCAGGTCACCACCATCTATCATCTGGGTAACTTCTGACAAGGTCTTCCTGCTCCACCACCGCCCCCTACATCTCTTCCCAACACAGCAGCCAGAGTGATTCTGTCAAAATATCAATCAGATTAGGTCATTTCTCTGCTCAAAACCCTGTAATGGCTCCTCATTTGTCATACAGTAAAATCCAAAATCCTTATTACGGTCTACAAGCTCCTTCGTGATTTGCCCTCTCTCCGTTACATCTCTGACCCCCTTTCCTTTCTTATCCCACCTTGATCCAGCCCCACTGTCCTCCTCGCTGTCCAAACCTGACAAGCATGCTCTTGCTTTATGACTTTTGCTGTTCCTTCTGCCTGGAATGCTCTTCCCCCATGTCAGCTTGGCTGCCCATTCCCACCATCCTATTTAATACCACACCTCATCCTCACTCTGCCCTTTTATTCCCCATAGCATTTAAGATCTGCTAATATATATCGTATCATTTCTTATTGTTTATCACCACCACACCTCCCCTTCCCGCACCGTGTGGACAGAGATCTCTGTTATATTCACCAATGTATTCCAAGACCCCAGACTGGTGCCTGAGACACTGTAGATACTCAATAAATATTTGTTGAGTAAACGAATGAATTGTAAGGCTTAGAGATGGAGGTACTCAATAAATACTTCGTACCACTATTATCAAAATGAACAAGATAAAGGCCAAGCTTGGAATCTACTTTGCGGCCAAAAGGAAAGTGGTTTGCCTGAAGCTGGCATTAAGAAGACTACTGTCAGAGTGTTTAGGACTGACTGCGGGTGTAGGTGGGGGACGGCTGGGGCGTGCTGGAGGGCTGGGAAGATGGAAGCGAAAGAGAATCTGGTTTTCTCAAACCATCCCAGGTCTCCTCCCCCAGGTTTATAAGTCTTATCTGCAGGGAACACATTTATTCAACACATACTCTGTGCCTGGAGCCAGGTATACAAGAAGCGGTCGTGTCGCAGTTCCCTGGCGAACTCCTACTAATCCTTCAATACCTCGCGTTACCCTCCGCCAGTAAACGCTCATAAAACACGCTACGACCTCAGGAGCCCCTCAGGTCAGTGGAGTGGGCAGCAAGGCTTCTCAGAGGAGGGGTAACTTGAGCTAGATCTGTGTAGAGTCTCCCCAGCAGAGATGCGGGTCGTTGGTCCCCAGGCAATGGGCACAGCGCGAAAGGAAGCGCAGAGCCCGGCTCATCCCCCCCGACATCCCTCCAATGCAAACACACACGGAGTCCCCACGCGCACGGACACACAACCAACCGTCCTCCTCCGGGTCCCCACACGGGCCCTTCAAAGGGTCTAGCCCCGGGTACCACTCAGACCCGCCCCCGCCAGCCGAGCGTCCAGGGCAGGAAAAGTCTCTCACCGCCGCCAAAGCGCCGCTCACCCGGCGCTCGGCGCCATGTTGGCCCCGCCCCCTCCCGGGAGCAGGTCCTTGCAGAGACGGAGAGCAAGACACTGCCCCTTCCCCGAGCCGGAATAAGTCCCCTAGGCTCACGGTATGAAATGATATAAAAAACACTGTTTCTGTGTCTACATGTAAGGAGCACACTCTCCTGCTGCAATTACTTCAGTTTATTCCTTCACCACCCAGCGGCCAGGACCTTCCGGAGCCGCCACCACATCGAGGCGGGGAAGCCCGGAGCGTAGTGAGGCCCCACCCCCTTTCGGGCCAGCACTGCGCGTGCGCCTCCCCTGCCAGGCTGGATTTAAGTTGCCGCCGACCGACTCGCGATTTAAAGGGCCCGCTGCCTTCCCGAAGTTGGTTAGACGACAAGGGGTGGTTGGTTGTGCACAGCACTTTGTCATGGGACCTGTGCGGCTGGGAATATTGCTTTTCATTTTGGCTGTGTACGTTGCTTGGGCTGGGACGCCGAAAGAGGAGGACGATGACACAGAACGCTTGCCCAGCAAATGCGAAGGTATCAAAAGGGAGTAGCCTCTGTTCGCATCCCTCTGCCCCACCTCCTTCGTCTAGGCCGAGCCAAATGGACCGTGATGGCTGGGTCACTCGACCTCCTTAAAGGCCTGAGGGAGGTTCTGGTGGAGGTTGGCGGAATTCGAATGGGGTCAAGGGAAGGAACCCATAGCGCTACCCCCAAACTATGGCACTACAATTGCCATGAGACATCCAGGGGGAGCCCGTTTTTCCTTGTTGGCTTGGGCCCCAATGGTTTGTGGGAATTGTAATTAAGGGACTATCTGCCCAGGACTGCCCACTCTACTGAGCATCTTGAGTGCCTCTGTGTGTTTGTGTTTCCCCCATACCACTAGACCTAAATCTGGAGAGCCTGCAGGAACAGCGTGTAAGGCTCGTACCTTGTGGATAGCCTCTGCTCCACCCCGGCAGAGACGCTCCCAAATTACAGGCCCCACGTCCTCCTGAGGGGATTTGGGGGTGAGTAAATCAGCCCTTGATGCTCATAAATGAAAGAGGAGGCCACACTACTGGGAGAGGTTCCCCATACGTGTGAGGCTTTGCAGAGGGTGTGTACTATATGGCTTTTACAGCGAGCAGCATCTTCTGTGGCTGCCTCACGTGGGTTGCCCAGCTGGGAGGGGACACTTCAGAGTTGGGCCATTCAATGCCCTGGCTCCCTAGTTTGTTGCCTTCCTGACTTTAATTTCTTCCTTGGATTCTTTTTCCCTTCACCTCGCTCCACAGTGCGTTTCACTATCAGTGTTCCTCATGACTTGGTCCTAATCTCTCCTCTCCTTTCACTTGTGTCCCCACTCTTCTCCCCCCGACCGCTGCCAGTTTTTCTAAACACAGACCCAGTCAGTCCTTGCTTTAACCCCTCTGCAGGCCTCCTGCTGTGGTCAGAATATAGCCAACGTTTTTGGCATAGCATACATCTCTTTGTTGTATGGCCCCCACCTTTCTTACATTTCCATACCCCACCCCCATCCCCAAAGAGTCCAGGCCTCAGCCACAGTGAACTTCTCACGGTCACCAAGCCTGCCCTATCCTCTCGCACCTCTGTGCCTTTACAGGTTGTTTTTCCCTTTGCCTGGAATGACCCTCTCCGTTCTGTATTTGGTGCTTCATGACTCAGTTTAAATGTCACCTCCTTTGGAAGCCTTCTTCCTTTTCTATCACCTCCCACTATGTTATAAGACCTTGGAGGGAAGGAGAATCCCTGGGTCTCCCAGGTCCTAGCCTAGTGCTTAGTGCCTGGCACATTTTAGGCACTTTTGTTACTTGCCCCTGTGTTTAGTTTGCTTGGCCCTTCTGTATGGGCCACTCTCTTTTCTTGGGAGTCACTGTGCCAGGACACGTGCTAGGTGCTGGAAAGACAGTGGTGGAACAGATGCAATGCTCACCCTTAAGGAAATCACAGGCTAGTAGGAAGTCAATAAATGACCATTGAATGAATTTTGCATTTCCTAGTGAGACTAAGTCTCTTGGTTTTAACCCCTAGTGTAGGGTCTATCACACCATATTGTCATCATGTTTTTCTCTGTCCCCAACTACATGGCAGTGTCCCTTGGATAAGGATCATGGGTCTTACTGCTCTCTGTATTGTTATTGTGCATCCAGAAGGAGGTCAATAAATGACTGCAGAACAACAGAAGACACTTATATACTGCTCACTATGTGCCAGGCACTATGCTAGGAGCTTCACACAGATTGACTTATTTAATTCTCACCACACCCCTATGAGGGAGGTACTATTATTATCTCCATTTTAGAGGTGAAGAAACCAAGGCACGGCAGGATTGTCAGCTACTAAGTGGCTGAGTCAGGATTCCAACTCAGTCAGGCTGGCTCCAGTCTGCACTTAGAACCATCATTCTCTGCTGCCTTTGCTCAGCTGCAGAATGAGTCGCTGGTATGTTTGTTTGTCTTTCACATCCTCTTGGACATCTAGTGTGTAAGTTGCTGAGCCTGGAGCTACAGGAAGAGCTGGGTCGCACTGGCCGATCTCGAGAGATGCTGGAGCTGGGGCAGGTGCTGGACACAGGCAAGAGGAAGAGACACATCCCCTACAGCATTTCGTGAGTCCTTCTTGTGTTCCTCCACCTTCCAACCCCTGAAGGAGCCCTGGGAGCTCCCACAGCATCCGGGGACATCTTTGTTTCCCCTCTTTCCACAGAGAGACAAGGCTAGAAGAGGCCTTGGAGAACTTATGTGAGCGGATTCTGGACTACAGTGTTCATGCTGAGCGCAAGGGCTCACTGAGATATGCCAAGGTCAGACTCTTCCCCAAGGCAGGATCTCACTTCTCAAAAACAACACTTGTATCCCCTCGCGCCCATCTTCCCCCAGCTCTGGAGTATCCTCTCCCCATTGTAGACTCCCTCATCTTACCTTCATGGAACTCCCCCCTGAGTCTCCGCTAGTCAACAAAACTGATATGGTGGAATGGGGAAGGAAGAGGCGGGGCAGTGGGCGGGGCTCATCCCAAATTCCCATCTCTCAGGGGCAGAGTCAGACCATGGCAACGCTGAAAGGCCTGGTGCAGAAAGGGGTGAAGGTGGATCTGGGGATCCCTCTGGAGCTGTGGGACGAGCCCAGCGTGGAGGTCACATTCCTTAAGAAGCAGGTAGGAGGGATACTAGCACTGCCCAGGGAGGAGAGAAGGGAACCTGGGAGGGGAGCTAGATCCTAGGGAGGTCCACTTCTAAGCAGGGAGAGGCGGCAGAGTGAAGACTCTGCCATCGGTTGAAGTGGGCCCAGGAGCATATCAAGAAGTAATAATGGAGGCTAATAATATGCACTGTCACTTACTGAGCAGATACTATGTGCCAGATTCGGGGCCACATACTTTGCAGCTGCTGCCTCATTTTACTCTCACAACAACCTGACGTGGGAGGTACTATTACCATTTTTCATTTTACAGGCAAGGAGCTGAGACTCAGAGTTTAATAACCTACTTGGCAGAGTAGGTGCTGGTGAATGTTTGTTGAATGAATGAGGATCACACATCTAGTAAGCCAAGTTTAACCTCCTGGCTACCTGCCTCTCCAAGGTGGGGTTGGGAGACAGGGAGTGAAGTGCAGAGAGGAGGGTTTCCAAAACCCAGCAGAGCAGATACCCTTCTGACCCTTCCATTTGACCAGTGTGAGACGATGCTGGAGGAGTTTGAAGATGTTGTGGGAGACTGGTACTTCCATCATCAGGAGCAGCCCCTACAGCATTTTCTCTGTGAAGGTCATGTGCTCCCAGCTACTGAAACTGGTAAGTGTGTGAGCTGGTTCCTTTCCTGCCAGACTACACCCTCCACTACCCCCAGGCCCAATATCTAAATTGTTTTCTATCATCCAACTTAGCATGTCTCCAGGAAACTTGGACTGGAAAGGAGAAGATCACAGATGGGCAAGAGAAGACAGAAGGGGAAGAGGAGCAAGATCAGGAGGAGGAGGAAGAGGAGGACATGACCAGCACACCAGGCCACCCCAAGCACGACCCAGAGGATCTTTGACTCTTGCCTTTGAGCCCCCAGGCTGGGGCAGCAGTCACAGAGAAGAACCCTCTGAAATCTGAGCTCTCCCTGCCCCACAGCTTTAAGTGTGTGTGTATGTGTGAGTGACCCCACCCCAGAGCTTGTAGCTGTTCTCTCCCATCTGGTGTCAGGCAGGATCTTGGTGGTGCAGCATGGCATGGCTATAAGGAGAAACAGCGGAGCAGTAGGTGGAAGCCCTGCCCCAACAGATGAGCCCTCTGCCTGCCATCTAGCTCCTTAATTGTCAGGTGTGTGTGGTGACAGTATTGAAGGCTTTCCCCTTTAAATATCTCTACTACCCCCCACCCCACCCAGAGGTCAGCGAAGGCATAGGGGTTGTGGGCCTTGGGAAAGTCACTTTGCCCCTCAGGGGCTCTGTCTTTTAGATCTTCACAAGGAAGAAGCCAGAAGGGACATTCTCTACGACTTAGATCCACTGCCTGCGTCCAGGAGGCTACATGGCCACAAACTGAACGAGAAGGGACACTGGATGGGGATGGGGTGATGTTGATAAGTTAGGTGGGGTAGATACTTGGTCTACTTCATATTAATTTCACCGAGGGCCCACCACATAATTTCACAGGTGCCAAATTTTCTATATCGCTAGTAAATTGTTTTTTAATATCACCTGGGCCCGAAGTATGAACTGCTGTGCATTCATCATAGCTGGCAGATATGGCAGCGCCCTGAGAATAGGGCCGTTGGCCGCCGTCCTATTAGAAGCTAATGGTGCTTTGTAATTTTCAGCCCAAGGAGGCTGGCAGGGACCACCCAGCTGAGAACTGTAGTATTTAGGGTGTCAGAGCAGCCCGTCTGCGCATGCTGGAGAATGCGCCGGAATTAAAATTCAAAGGGCGGTGTCATCTCGGCCGCCATACTTGGGCTTACGGGAGCTCGCAGAGGACAAAATGCCACGCGTTTTCCCGATTTCTAGTCTTTCCTGAGTGAGGCAAGACCTAAGAGAGGCGATAAAACTACATCCAAGGTGGAGAGCGGCTCCGGTTAGAGTGAGGTATAAATGAAAAGGACAGCCTCTGGAGGGTGGTGGGTGAGGACCCACTACGCGAGAGGAGCGGGGCGGGGGCCAAAGACGATGAGGGACCGGCGGATTCACGCCGAAGGGAAGGTTGGGCGATACCATTTTCGGAAGGGGGGCGAGAGCGATACCACCATAAGGGTGCGGGTGAGGGGTGGCGAAGAACTGTTTGGAATGTTGCCACTTGGCGGGGCCGAGCGTGTGTGGGAATCCAGAGGGAGTGGACAGTCGCCCACAGCCCCCCTTTCTTTCCCCAGCCCGTCCCTCTCCTGCCATGAGCAGTCTAGTGCGGACCGAGCGGCTGCGTGGGGAGCCCCCTCTGTTGGTGCCTGGTGATCCCTACTCCGTTGTGGTTCTGCTGCAGGGCTACGCGGAGCCCGAGGGGGGCGACGCAGTGCGCGCCGACGGCTCCGTGACCCTTGTCCTGCCCCAGGCCTGGGGCCCGGCCTCCAGCCACAGGGAGTCCCTGTCCGAGGACGGCGAGGCGAAGACTTTCCTGGAAGAGGCGGCCCGTGGCCCCATCCTCGTGGACACCGGAGGCCCCTGGGCTCGGGAGGCGCTTCTGGGGGCCCTGGCGGGGCAGGGCGTGGCCCCCGGAGACGTGACTCTGGTGGTGGGGACCCACGGACACTCCGATCACATCGGGAACCTGGGGCTGTTTCCCGCGGCGGCTCTGCTGGTCTCGCACGACTTCTGCCTCCCCGGGGGCCGCTACCTTCTCCACGGGCTGGGCGAGGAGCGGCCCTTGCGGCTGGGCCCAGGGCTTGAGGTGTGGGCCACGCCGGGCCATGGCGGGCAGCGGGACGTGAGCGTGGTGGTGGCAGGCACGGCCCTGGGCACCGTGGTGGTGGTGGGCGATGTGTTTGAACACGAAGGGGACGAGGACTCGTGGCAGGCGCTGAGCGAGGACCCAGTGGCACAGGAGCGGAGCCGGAAGAGGGTCCTAGGCACCGCCGACGTGGTTGTGCCTGGTCACGGAGCTCCTTTTAGGGTGGTCAGGGAAGCCTCGCAGCCAGAGACAAAGGATCTGGGGAACAGCCGGCAGGATTCCGTGGTTGGAGACAAGGAACCCACAGTGCACCAATAAGCCCTGGGAGAGACTGGACTCCTGTCAGGGAAGCCCCTCAGCCAAGGACTTGACGTCCAGGACATGCAGAGGACCTGGTCAGCCAGTCAGAGGAGTCAAGGTGCTCACTTCCAGCTCTTCTAGGAGGCCGGCTTTCCAGCGAGGACACAGGGCTCTTGCCACTGCTGTCACCAATATCCCTGCTTCTGCAACCAAACTAGCATCAAGGACTGGCTCAACTGTGTGCCACCTCTCGGGGCTTCATTAGTAAAATGGGAGAGTGTTCTTGGGAGGGTCGTCCAAAATAAAAATAGGAAACTGCATCATACTGCGCTAATGTAAATGTGAAGCGTTAATAGCGATAATCATGCAAATGTAATCACCAACTGCAACACTGCAATGAGAACACTTTGGCCAATTGCCTATTTCTTGTAGGATGCCCCTTGCTGAGATAAGGTTAACACCTTAGGCATCTGACTTCATTCATTCATTCATTCAATGAATATTTAACACCTGCCATGTCTCCAGCACTGCTCTGGGTCATGGGGATAGAACAGTGAGCAAGCTAGGGAAACTCCTGTGCCTCATGGAGATTACACAGACAAGTAAACAGCCACAATAATAGTAGTAAACCAAATAATTAGAGGTTGTGGTTAGAGATATGAAAAAAAAAGCAGGGTGAGAAGGGGAGAGAGTGCTGGGGTGGAAGAGTGGTCTGGAAAAAGAGTTGATGTTGTTTGATCAGAGAACTGAATGAGAAGAAAGCAGGCCATATGAGGATCTGGGAGGGGGCATTCCAGGCATAGGAACAGCGGGTATAAAGGCCCTGAGGCAGGACTGCTTGACCTGCTTGAGCTGAGAGAAGTCCGTGGGGTTGGACTGCAGATCCCCAGGGAAGAGTGGCAATAAATGAGGCTGCAGAGTTAGGCAGGGCCATCATGTAGGGCCTCATGGACTGTGGTGGGGGTTTTGGATTTATACCGAGAAGCCTTTGGCTTTTGAGCAGGCTAATGACCTGGTGTCATTTATGTTTTAAAATAATCATTCGTTCTGAGTGGAGAAGTGGTTGGAGTGGGGCAAGAATAGAATCGGCTGGACTAGTAGGAAGCTATTGCAATCTTCCAGGTGAGAGAAGTTGATGGTACCTACCCTTATCCCAGAAGTCCTATTATGGCTGTGGCCTCTTCCCTGCTGTGTCTCAGACCCCAGGCCCTCCATCCACACAACCCCAGGACTCACAGAAGCGCTCAGGTGTGGCAGACAAAGGAGAGGAGGAAGTCCACCTTGTTGTGGACCATGAGTCGTCCTGGGTGGATGTTGTCAGGCAGGGCCAGACTGCAGGCATTTCCCAGGCATCCACAAAGGCCATGCAGAGTTCAGCAAAGGCAGCTCAGAGGAGCTGGTTCATCTACAGGATGAACCAGTCGCAGCCATACATGGACTCGTAGCCCGCACTGGCCAGTTTGATGACCACAAGAATGCAGGTTCCCGGGCCAGCAGTGCAGCCACGGTTGCCTGGATCCCTGTCAGTCGTTCCACAAAGAGGGAAGGTGGTGAAGTGGGCGCCCAGGCCCAGCACCACCACGGGGTGGGGGCCCCTGGCCAGGCTCCCAGCTCCTGGGCCACAGAGTGCAGGGAGGCCACTGGGGTGTGGAGGGAGCGCAGGGGCCAGTTGTGGGCCCGCCAGTGCAGCACGATGCCCTGAGTGGTCTCCATGGCCATCAGGAGCCCTGTATGATATGTGACATGTAGATCTTCCAGCTTCAGGGCTGTGGGGAGGATGAGAGAGGTGGGGGCAGGGGTTATTTAGAACTATGCACTCTCAACTTGTACAAAAAAAATTCCAGTCTCGATTTACTTTCCAGAGCATAGGTCTTCTGCCCATGACTCAGGCCTGGTCATCCAGAGCAACACGTCTCTTTGGCCACATTGATTGTCTCCAGGGTAGATGGGTCACCTAAGTTGGTCCAGTTTTGGTAATCTTAGGGTTTTTGCTGGAGCTGGTGGAAAAAAGTCTAGTTTTTTCCTGCAAGACTGACTCTTGCCACCTTGTTGGAAGAGCCCGCTGCTGCTGGGCCACCAAACGGAGACTGAGAATGAAGCTAAACAGTAGGGGGCAGAAGTGAGCAGTTAAGAAAAACAGACCTGATGACCAGCTTGAGCCCTGAAAGCAAGGTCCACTACTTAACTCTTGAGTCACCTGGGCCAATTAACTCCTTTCCTGCCTAAGCTTCTTTGACTGTGTTTTCACTCACAACAAGAGGAGTCCTGAATGGATACAAACACTGGTGGAAATGATCCGTTAGAGCAAGGCAGGGAGGATGGTGTGGAGAAGGGTTGATATCAGGGAAAGCAGTGCTTAAGATTTTAGAAGGTTAGGCTCAGAGTGATTGTCCTCTTAGAAGTTTCTTTCAAGCTTCTTTGTTGAGCAAACTCTTAGGGAAACTTGAGCTATATGATTAGATTCCTCTACTCATAAATATTCAACGGCTCTGCATTGCCTGTAGAATAACCCAGACTTGCTCGCCCAGTCCTCTTCAAGGCAAACTCTCCACTCCAGTTTGGCTGGACTGCCTGCTGCTCCTTCCAGGCATGCCCACGTGCACCTTCAGATACTCCCACCACTGCCAAACCCTGGAGTCCCCCATCATGTGGATGACATGGCCAGCCAGGCAGCCCAGGGTGCTGTCAACAGTGGAGGAGGAGCGGCCAGAGCAGGACAGCACCACACATCTCAGTGATAGAAGCCAGAAAGTTTTGGGACCAGGAGCTCAGGGCTGCATGGGAGCCATGGGGACAGGGCTATAGGCAAGGGAAAAATGGAACCGGCTAAATTAGTAAAGAGAGCTAACGTTTTTTGAGTGTTTACTCTGTGCCAGGTGCATGTACTATAACCATCCTCTTATACTAGACGGGGAAATTAAGCGAAGTGAGTTGGTAAGTGTCAGAGCAAGCACGAGAATGCAGGCTTCCAGACTCCACTGCTCATCCCTCAACCACTCCAGCTAATCCCAGTTAGGGACATAACCCTCCAGGTGGGCTAGCCTCCACCCCTAACTATCCCAGATGCACTCACTCAAGCCGCTTCTTCTCTTGGCTGCCATCTGGCTGTGGGTCAGAAAGGCCCCGAAGGAGAGCTTTGTCTGTCACATTCCTAGCGAGACAAATGTCTATGACAAGAATGAAGACATGGTGAGAGGCTGAAAGCTTGAGTTCAGGTGGGAGAATGTTATTCATAATTTTAACTATGCCTATTTCCAAAAAGGATTCCAAGTGGCTACCATAGATATATGTATACAATATGGTATAATTAAAAGAGAGATTAGAAATAGTAGAAGGCGAAGATAATTTTTTTCAGGAACTTGCCAATTTTACCAGGACACTTCCTGAAACTGAACATTACATTTGGCCCTAGACTTCCCAGCAATACACACACACAAACCGTGTTTTATAGTTTTCCCTTTCTAGTAATAGGAAACATATGAGCTTGTTTAGAGAGAAATTTTTTCTTGAGTTTACATTCTAAAAGGATCAAGGAGTGGATGAAAACCCAGACAAAAGGAAAATGACAGGAAATATCCAGACAGTTATGAATGTGCTTTAGAAGTTGTCGAATGAATGGGGTGTCAATTAGCTTTTATTGTATAAAAAACCACCCCCAAACCTAGTGGCTTAAAACCACAAACATTTATCATTTCTTACAATTCTGTGGTTCATCTGGACTGCCTTGGCTGGGGCTGAATGGGCTATGATGGCCTCCCCATGCATCAGGAACCTCAGCTGGAACTGATGAAATGCCTAGGGGCTCTCTGCACACAGTTTCTCAACATGTGACAGGCTAGCTCGGGCTGGTTCACATGGTGGCAGAAGTGTTTCCAGCGCCAGGGGCGCTGCAAAGCCACTTGAGGTCTAGGCTCAGAAATTGCACAGTATCCCTTACACCGCATTCTGTTGGTTAAAGCAAGTCATAAGGCCGGTCCAGATTCAGGGATGAGGAAAGAGCCTCCAGCTCCTGGTAGAGCTGCAAAGAATTGGTGGCCATTTTTGCAGTTGCAATCTACACAGTGGGTGTGTGCATGAATTGGTGATGCTAAAAGTTCACCATCTTCAGTTTTAGGTAGGTCTTAAATGCAATCTTTTTTTTTGTTTTTGTGAGGAAGATCAGCCCTGAGCTAACATCCATACTAATCCTCCTCTTTTTGCTGAGGAAGACCAGCTCTGAGCTAACATCTATTGCCAATCCTCCTCCTTTTTTTTCTCCCCAAAGCCCCAGTAGATAGTTGTATGTCATAGTTGCACATCTTTCTAGTTGCTGTATGTGGGACGCGGCCTCAGCATGGCCGGAGAAGCAGTGCGTCCGTGCACGCCTGGGATCCGAACCTGGGCCGCCAGTAGCGGAGCACGCACACTCAACCGCTAAGCCACGGGGCTGGCCCCTCAAATGCAATCTTTTTATGCTTTCTCCCGTTCCCTAAAGCAGTCCTGTCAATCACACCGCACCATTCCTTCCTCACTCCCAGAAGGGGGCAGTGCTTCTGACTTCACAGAGAGCGCAAATACCCTTGCCCCAGCTATCTCTGCTTCAAGACACCTTATCAGAAAATTCGTCAGCATCTGGACCCAGGCTCACATCCAGAAGAGGAGCAGTCCCCTCCTCTCTGACCAGACATTTCCTTTATATCCTTGCTGACTCCTCTTCATCATTTTCCATTCACTGTCTTCCTCAGTTGGGCTCCCACCCTGACCACACCACTGAAGGGACTCTGGATGAAGTTGCTCATGAACGTTGTAATTGCCAATTCCAAAGGACACTTAGTGCTCATTTTACTTGACTGCCCAGCAACACTTGACATTCCTTCTTGAAACTTGCACGCCCCCTTGGCTTCCTTGACCACACACTGCTCTGTTCTCCACTTTACTCACTGCCCACTTCCCACTCAGTGTCCTTTGAGGGATCCTCTTTCTCCTCATGCGCCTAAATAGTCTAAAAAAAATTTTTTTGTTAAATATTAATTGGTCACCAGAGCATCTCTAAAATAAAAGGTACAAAGAACAACAATGCAGCAAACACCAGTGTACTCACCACCCAGTTTAAGAAAAACACACTGTCATTACTTTGAAGTCTCCTTTATGTTTTTCTCTCATCCTATTCCTTTCCTGACCCCTCAGAGGCAACCACTATCTTGAATGGGGTGTTTATTTTTTCCTTGAATTCTTTTGTAGTCTTACCAAATATATTTGCATTTCTACACAAGGATTGTTATTGTATGTTTTTGAACTTTATATAAATGAAATCATATTGTAAATATTCTTCTACAACTTGCTTTTTTTTCACTCAATATTATAATCCTGAGATTTACTCATTTATTGTGGGTAGCTGTAATTCATTCACTTTCACATGTGTAGTGTTCAATTTTATGAATAATGACATAGCGTTGGGCAAACTGGATATCCACATGCAAAAGATTACAATTGGACCCTTGTACGGTACACAAAAATTGGATTAAACTCGAAATGGATTAAAGTCTTAAATGTAAGACCTGAAACTGTAAAACTCCTAGAAGAAAACATAGGGAAAAAGCTCCTTGACATTGATATTGGTCGTGATTTTTTGGATATGACACCAAAAGCAAAAATAAACAAGTGGGATTACATCAAATGCATTTAAAGATATTAAAAATATTTTTGTCATTTAAAAAATTTTTGGAGTTGTTGAGGTATAATTTGCATACTGTAAAATTTACTCTTTTTAGTTAAATTAAAAAGACTCTTTTTAGTGTCTTTTTAATAACTTGGAGAATGCAATTAAAGGAGTACTTACAGGAAATTTTATAGCATTAATGCTTCAATTTGAAAAGAAAAAAGGCTGAAATTGACTGAGCTATATCTCTACTTCAAAAAGTTAGAATAAAAGAGCAACATAATCCACAGAAAGTAGAAAGAAGTAAATAATAAAGATAAAATGAGCAATTTCATAGAAAACAAAGATAAAATAGAAAGGACAGACAAAGCCAAATTGTGGCTCTTTGAAAAGACTCAGTTATCAAACTTCTGACAAGGTTTATCAAGTAAAAAAGAGAGAAGCAGGAACAACACTAAGATACCACCTCACGCCTGTTAGAATGGCTATAATCACCAAGACAAAAAACAACAAATGTTGGAGAGGATGTGGAGAAACAGGAACCCTCATACACAGCTGGTGGGAATGCAAATTGGTGCAGCCTCTATGGAAAACGGTATGGAGATTCCTCAAAGAATTAAAAATAGAGATGCCCTATGATCCAGCTATCCCACTACTGGGAATCTATCCAACGCACCTGAAATCAACAATCCAAAGAGGCTTATGCACCCCTATGTTCATTGCAGCATTATTCACCATAGCCAAGAAGTGGAAGCAACCTAAGTGTCCCTCGACTGACGATTGGATTAAGAAAATGTGGTATATATATACAATGGAATACTACTCAGTCATAAAAAAAGACAAAATCGTCCCATTTGCAACAACATGGATGGGCCTGGAGCATATTATGTTAAGTGAAATAAGCCAGAAAGAGAAAGACAAACACTGTATGATCTCACTCATATGTGGAATATAAACCAACACATGGACAGAGAAAACTGGACTGTGGTTACCAGGGCAGTGGGGGTGGGCACAAGGGGTGAAGGGAGTCATATATGTGGTGATGGACAAACAAAAATGTACAACCCAAAATTTCACAATGTTAGAAACCATTAAAACATCAATTAAAAAAAAAAAAAAAGAGAGAAGCAGGAGTGGGCCAATGTCAGAACTGAAAAAGGAGACACAACTGTGGCTGGTGCAGATACGAACAAGATAACATGTCAGTGGCAATAAATTTCAGTATTTAAACAAAATAGACAAATTTCTAGATAGCTGTGCCAAAATTGACTCACAAGGAGATAGAAAACCTTGTTACTATCACCATTTTACAAAATGAACTAGTAGTCAAACATTTTCCCTCAGGGAAAGCTGCAGGCTCAGCTGGCTTCACAGTGAGCGGTATCTAAAATGTAAGAAACGAATAATGCCTATCTTGCAAACATCTTCCAAATGAGAAAAAAAGGAGGGAAACTCTCTCACTCCTATTGTAAGGCTAGCATTGCCCTGGTCAAATCTGACAAGGATACTATGAGAAAGGAAAATTACAGGCTAATTTTACTCATGAACATAGATGCACAAATTCTAAACAAAATATTAGTAAGTTAAATTTAGCAATGTATAGTAAGGTAGTAGATCCCAACTAGGTTGAGTTTATCTGAGAAATGCAAGCTTACTCTTATATGAGGAAAACAATTTGTGTTGTTCATATTGTCTATATTTACGTGGATTTTTTTTGGTCTGTTGAATCAATAATTAAGAGAAGGATATTGAAAATAACCACTATGGTATTGGACTTGTAAATTTTTCCTTGTAGTTCTAACAATTTTTTGCTTTTTAAATTTGGAGGCTATTTTATTAAATGCATTCTTGTTTAGAATCGTAATATGCGCTCAATGAAATGAATTTTTATTATTATACAATGATCTACACTATTCTTAGTGATTCCTTTTGTCTTAAAGTCTATTTTTTTCTTATGTTACTCTAGTTAAGCCAGATTCCTTTGGTTACAATTTGCCTGACATAGTTTTCCTTTCTTTTATTCCAGCCTTTCTCTATTCTTATGCATTATGTGGATCTCCTGTAAACAAAACATAGCTCAATTCTTTTCAAAACATTTGTTATGGAAAGTTTCATAATATACAAGAGAAGAAAGAACAATACAATGAACCAGCATCAACCCGTTTCAATAATTATCAATTATGGCCAATCTCATTTCATTTATATGTCTATCTCCGTCCCCTCCCTCTTCTCTATATTATTTTGAAGCAAATCCCAAACATCAGACTATTTTATCCAGAAGCATGTAATATTTATGTATTTTATCTGGAAGCCGATATTATTTTGAGCAAATTCCAGATATCATGTTATTTTATCTGGAAGTATCTCAGTACATATACACTGTACTTATGTATACACTAAGTGTATTTAGCGAACTTGTTATATGTAGTGTATACTTCAGTACACGCTAAGAAGACCTTTAGAAAAACATAATCACAATACCGTTATCAGTCTAAAGGATTCACCAATAATTCCTTCATATCATCAAATATCTACTTCCTATTTAAATTTCTGATAGTTTTTTTTTAAAGACTGTTATTTTTTTTTTAATTTTATTTATTTATTTTTTTCCCCCAAAGCCCCAGTAGATAGTTGTATGTCATAGTTGCACATCCTTCTAGTTGCTGTATGTGGGACGGCCTCAGCATGGCCGGAGAAGCGGTGCATCGGTGTGCACCCGGGATCCGAACCGGGCCGCCAGGAGCGGAGCGCGTGCACTTAACCACTAAGCCACGGGGCCGGCCCAAGACTGTTATTTTTTAGAGCAGTTTTACGTTTACAATAAAATCGAGAGGAAAGTACAGAGATTTCCCATATACCCCTTGCCCCCACACATGCATAGCCCTCCATTGTTGACCTCACTCACTAAAATGGTACATTTTTTACCAAACATGAACTTATATTGACACGTCATAATCACCCAAAGACCATAATTTACCTAAGGTTCACTCTTGGTATTTTGCATTTTTGGGTTTGGACAAATGTTTGAAAATATATATCCATCATTGTAATATCGTGTAGAATATTTACACTGCCCTAAAAATCCTCTGTGCTCTGTCTCTTCATCTCTGCCCACTGCCACCCCCTGCCCCCAGCAACCAGTGCTCTTTTTACTGTCTCCATAGTTTTGCCTTTTCCAGAATGTCATATAGTTGGAATGAAACAGTATATAGCCTTCTCAGATTGGCTTCTTGCACTTAGTAATATACATTTAAGATTCCTCCATGTCTTTTCATGGCTTGGTACCTCATTTCTTTTTAGCGCTGAGTAATATTCCACTGTCTGGATGTACTACAGTTTTTTCACTCATTCACCTACTGAAGGACATCTTGTTTGCTTCCAAGTTTTGCAAATTATGAATAAAGCTGCTATAAATATCAGTGCACAGGTTTTTGTGTGGACATAAGTTTTCAACTCCTTTGGGTAAATACCAAGGAGGATGATAGATAGATCTTATGGTAAGAGCGTGATTAGTTTTGTGAGAACCACCAAACTGTCTCCCAAAGTGGCTGCACCATTTTGCTTTCCCACCAGCAGTGAATGAGAGTTCCTGTTGCTCCACATCCTTCTCAGCATTTGGTGTTATCAGTGTTCTGGATTTTGGCCATTCTGATAGATGTGTAGTGGTATCTCATTGTTGTTTTAATTTGCATTTCCCTGATGACGTATGATGTGGAGCATCATTTCATATGCTTATTTATCATCTTTATATCCTCTTTGGTGAGGTGTCTTTAAAGTATTTGGCTCATTTTTAAATCGGATTGTTTTTTATTTTTGAGTTTTAAGAGTTGTTTGTATATTTTGGATAACAGCTGCTTTATCAGTTTTGTGTTTTGCAATATTTTCTCCCAGTCTGTGACTTGTCTTCTAAGTCCCTTGACATTGTCTTTGTGTGTGTGTGTGTGTGTGTGTGTGTGTGTGGAGATCAGCCCTGTGCTAACATCTGCCAATCATCCTCTTTTTTTGCTGAGGAAGACTGGCCCTGGGCTAACATCCGTGCCCATCTTCTTCCACTTTATATGGGATGCCGCCACAGCATGGCTTGCCAAGCAGTGTGTCAGTGTACACGTGGGATCTGAACCGGCAAACCCGGGGCCTCCGCAGTGGAGTGCGTGCACTTAACTGCTTGCGCCACCAGGCCGGCCCCAACATTGTCTTTTATAGAGCAGAAGTTTTTAATATTAATGAAGTCCAGCTTATTAATTATTTATTTCATGGATCATTTGTATTGTATTTCTTTCATTGGTGTTGTATCTACAAAGACATCACTATACAAGGTCATTTAGGTTTTCTCATGTTATTTTCTAGGAATTTTACATTTAGATCTATGATCCATTTTGAGTTAATTTTTGTGAAGAGTGTAAGGTCTGTGTTCTAGATTCGTTTTTTTTTTTTTTGCATGTGACTGTCCACTTGTTCTAGCACCATTTACTGAAGAGACTGTCTTTGCTGCATTGTATTTCCTTTGCTCCTTTGTCAAAGATCAATTGACTATATTTATGGGGATCTGTTTTTGGGCTCTCCATTCTGTTTCATTGATCTACTTGTCTATTCTTTGACCAGTATCACACTGTTTTGATTACTGTAGTTTTGTAGCAAGTGTTGAAGTTGGCTAGGGTCAGCCCTCCAACTTTGTTGTTCCATATTGTGTTGGCTACTCTGGTCTTTTGCCTCTGTATATAAACTTTAGAATAAGTTTGCTAATGTTTATAAAATAACTTTCTGGGATTTTGATTGGGATTGCATTGAATCTACAGATCAAGTTGGTAAGAACTGACATCTTGACAATATTGAGTCTTCCTATCCAGGATCATGAAATGCCTCTCCATTTATTTACTTCTTCTTTGATTTCATTCATTAGAATTTTGTAATTTTCCTCATATAGATCTTGTGTATATTTTGTTAGGTTTATACTTAAGTATTTCATTTTTTGGGGCGCTAATGTCAATAGTATTGTGTTTTTAATTTCAAATTCCACTTGTTCATTGTTGGTGTAGAGGAAAGCAATTGACTTTTGTATATTAACTTTGTATCCTGCAACCTTGCTAAAATCGTTTCTTACTTCCAGATTTTTCTTTTTTTGTCAAGTCTTTTCAGATTTTCTACATGGACAATCATGTCATCTGCAAACAAAGACAGTTTTATGTCATCCTCCCCAATCTGTAGACCTTTTATATCCTTTTCTTCTTTTATTGCATTATCAAGGACTTCTAGTACAATGCTGAAAAAGAGCGGTGAGAGGGTTCTTCCTTGCCTTGTATCTGATTTTAGTGGGAAAGGTTTGAGTTTCTCTCTGTTAAGTATGATGTTAGCTGTAGATTTTTTGTTGATAGTCTTTATCAAGTTGAGAAAGTTCCACTCTATTCCTAGTTTACGAGAGGTTTTTTTTTTTTTTTTTTTTTTTTTGGTCATGAATGGGTGTTGGATTTGGTCAAATGCTTTTTCTTCATCCATTGGTATGATCATGTGATTTTTCTTTTTTAGCCTGTTGATGTGATGGATTACATTAATTGATTTTCAAAAGTTGAGCCAGCCTTGCATACCTTGAATACCTTCCACTTGTTCATGGTGTGTAATTTTTTAATACATTGTTGGATTTAATTGCTAATATTTTGTTGAGGATATTTACATCTCTGTTCATGAGAGATATAGGTCTGTAGTTTTCTTTTTTTTCCTTGTAATGTCTTTGTCTGGTTTTGATATTAAGGTAATGCTGGCCTTATAGAATGAGTTCAGAAGTATTCTCTCTGCTTCTATCCTCTGAAAGAGATTGTAGAGAAAGGGTATAATTTCTTCCTTAAATGTTTGATAGAATTCACCAGTGAATCTATCTAGGCTTGGTGTTTTCTGGTTTGAAAGGTTATTAATTATTGATTCAATTTCTTTCTTTCTTTCTTTCTTTTTTTTTTGTGAAGAAGATCAGCCCTGAGCTAATATCCATGCCAATCCTCCTCTTTTTGCTGAAGAAGACTGGCCCTGGGCTAACATCTGTGCCCATCTTCCTCCACTTTATATGGGACGGTGCCACAGCATGGCTTGACAAGCAGTGCGTCTGTGCGTGCCCGGGATCCGAACCTGCGAACCCTGGGCCACTGCAGCAGAGCGCGCGCACTTAACTGCTATGCTACCTGGCCAGCCCCATGATATTAGTAATTTGTATCTTTTCTCTTTTTTTCTTAGTTGGCCTGGCTAGATGCTTGTCAATTTTATTGATGTTCTCTAAGAACTAGCTTTTGGTTTTGTTGATTTTCTCTATTGATTTCCTGTTTTCAGGTTCATTGGTTTCTGCTCTAATTCTTATTATTTCTTTTCTTCTGTTTGCTTTGAATTTAGTTTGCTCTTCTTTTTTTAGTTTCCTAATATTGAAACTTAGATTATTGATTTTATATCTTTCTTCTTTTCTAATAAATGCATTCAATGCTATAAATTTCCCTCTAAGCACTGCTTCTGCTGCATCCCACAAATTTTGATAAGTTGTGTTTTCATTTTCATTTAGTTCAGAATATTTTTCAATTTCTCTTGAGATTTCTTTTTTGGCCTATGTGTCACTTAGAAGTATGTTGTTTAATCACCATATGTTTTGGGATTTTCCAGTTATCTTTCTATTACTGACTTCTAGTTTAATTCCATTGTGGTCTGAGAGTGGATATTGTATGATATCTATTCTTTTAAATTTGTTTAGGTGTGTTTTGTGGCCCATAATGTAGTGAATCTTCCATGTGAGCTTAAGAAAAATGTGTATTCTACAGTTGTTGGATGATATAGTCTATAGATGTCTGTTATATCCAGTTGATTGATGATGTTGTTGAGATCAACCGTATTATTACTGATTTTCTGCCTGCTGGATCTGCCCATTTCTGAGAGAAGGGTGTTGACGTCTCCAACTATAATAGTGGTTTCAACTATTTCTCCTGGCAGTTCTGTCAGTTTTTGCCTCGTTTAGTTGGACGACCTGCTGTTAGGTGCATAGACATTCAGGACTGTTATGTCTTCTTGGAGAACTGACCCCTTTGTCCTTATGTAATGTCCATCTTTATCTCTGATAACTTTCCATACTTTGAAGTCTTCTTTGTCTGAAATTAATACAGCAACTCCTGCTTTCTTTTGATTAGTGTTAGTATGGTATATTTTTCTCCATCCATTTACTTTTAATCTATATGTGTCTTTATATTTAAAGTGGGATTCTTGTAGGCAAATGTAGTTGGGATATGTTTTTTGACCCACTCTGAAATCTCTGTCTTTTAATTGGTGCACTTAGACTGTTAACATTCAAAGTGATTGTTGATATAGTTGGATTAATATCTACAATATTCATTACTATTTCCTATTTGTTGCCCTTGTTCTTTTTTCTTATTTTTGTCTTCTACTCTTTTTCTACCTTTTTTGGTTTTAATTGAGCATTTTATATAAATGGAGTACATACTACAGAAACATAATGGTTATTGATTTGATTTGATCCAGGGACAGCGGAATGTTAAGGAGGCAGGAACTAACATTTATTAAGTGTTGCCGTGGGCTGGTAGATAGATACTTCCATGCTTGTTCCCTTTGATTCTTTCCATATCTCTGCAACTGGATATTTGCCATTTTAAAGCTAAGAGACCAAGGCTCAAAGGGTTTAAAATTTGCTTAAGACCCATGTCTAGCATATGGCTGATCCGTGTCTTAAATCTAGATCTTTCTGACTCCAAAGCCCATATTCTTTCTACTGAGACAGGTCATCTTTTCCAGAGATTTTTTGGAAATAGAAATTTAGGAGTTTGCTTTGTAAAATGTAAGAACAGATGACCTAATAGGGATCCCAGTTTTATCACTTTTTCATTTAGACCCTAATAAAAAATTTAAAACTCCCCAAAGCAAGGCCCCCATAACCAGCTTGTCTGAGGAAAAAGAAGCTAGAATGGTGCCAAAGGGCCGGACCCCACCAGCTCATCACGGAGCCTGTCCCGCGATGGGGAAAGAAGGGCCTGGACCCCAGGAACCACCGCCTCAAGAGGCTGGAAGTTTCCCCCCTGACGATGAAGACTTCAGTGACCTAGACCTGGACCAACTCATGGAAGATGTTGGAAAAGAGCTGGAGCAGAGGGAGGAGCAGCAGCAGAGAGAGGACGCAGAGGAGTTCCCCATGGCCTTCTTTGAGGAATAGTTGTGTGTTAATGTCTCTTTCCTGCTGTCTCACCCTCCTTCCTTGGAGCAAGAGGGGCAGCCTCTCAGAGGGTCCCTGAGAAGCTGATAAGTGTTGGGGTTGTTCATTGGCCACAAGGTTAACTGGCTAAAGTCAGAGTTGTACAGTTTATGTGTTAATAAAACAGGTTATGATTTAATCGGTTTCAGTCATCTCTAACCAGATGCTTCCTTTTGGCTTCTCTCCCTCCTCCTCCATGTCACTGTGTCACATCATTGTTCCTGGGGAGAGGCGTGCACAGTGTAGGGATCTGGGAAGGCAGTGACACCTGAGTCCTGGGAAGGCCATGGAGAAGGGCAGGTCTGGGTTCAACTCCTGGCTCAGCCACATACTAGCTATGTGGCCTTGGGAAAAGCACTGTAACATTCTGGTTCTTGTTTTCATGCCTCTAGTGAGCATAGCCAATACCAGGTTGTTGATGATGTTGAAATGAGGTGATGCATGTGAAGCACTTAACACGATGCCTGCTACTTATTATCGTAAGGGAAGGAGAGTGGTTAGATTGGGGGTGGCCCTTGGGTTCTGGGCTGGCTACCAGTGTTGGGGATTATTGTTCCCTGGCCTGAGGCAGTCGCTGAACAGAAGTACTGGAGGAGGGATCTTGGTGTGAGCTCTCTAGAGTTCATTTTTGGCGAGAGGGCCGGAGTCGAAGGTGACATCAGTTTTCTCCTTAGACGCATCCAGGCAAATTCTATGGGTACTTTTATTTTTGTGGGCAAGGCTAGGAAGTCGAAGAGGGAATGGAAGCAGATGGCTCTGTCTCTCAGGTCCTTCAACCCCTGCTGGCTTCTGAGTCGTGTATCTGGCCGAGGTTATTATTGGAAGCTGAGACCCTCTGCACAGCTCACTCTAAGGAGGTCATCATTCAGTCCACTCCTTAGGCCTTTAAGTTAGAGTACAGGGTCTCTTCCTGGGGGCTCCCACTGAGAGGGGAGGTGCTGCTGGTGAGGTGGAGCTGGAGAGGGCAAGGGAGGTGTAGAAGATGCCATCATCCTGGGCAGCAAAAGAGAAGGGGGTTAGCCAGTGGAGGGGGGGCTGTCCCCATCTTAGAGCGGCGATCCCACACCTGAGTGCCCACGGAACCACAGTCCCTTTAGTCCTTCCACCCCACCTTCTCCAGCTTCTCCTTAATTCTTTCAGGCCCTAGTCTGAGCTGCTTATCTTATGATCCAGCTTAGGGTCTGTATATTGTCCTAGAAAAAATCAAGATGTGCTGGGGTCAGGTGGCATGGCAGCCAGTGTAGGGAAATGGGCAGGGGGCTCCAGTAGTGAGGTTATCTGCTGGTCAGGACCAGGGTCATGTGGGAGGGTGGGTGAGGAAAGAGGAAAATACTGGGGGCACCTGTGTGGGTAGGGAGTGTGTGGGGGAGAAGGAAGGGCCACAGTGGAGAGTAGGGAATGATGGCAGTAGGACTTACCTTTATTCCCAATATTCTCGTACTTCTTAGTGTTCTGGAAGGATCCCCTGCACGGGAACAGGAGGGCGAGAAAAGTTTTAGAGGCTGGGCAGGAAAGAGTTAAAACCCGTGTTGGGTGGTTCTCTTTGTGGGAGGCTCTGGGACCTGCCTGGACAGGCTCAGAAGGTGAATGCAGTGGTTTAGGCTCTCAGGAGGCTGCCTGGAAGAGGACTGAGAAGCAATTTGCAGTGTAGCCCAGGAGAGGTCGCTGAGTGCCTACTGAAGGTGGATTGTTCTAGAGAAGTGGCTTTTATTGAAGGGGGCAGAGAGGAGAAATTGGCAGGGTGAGCTCCTGTCCTCTCTGCTGGCACTGTCTCCCTAAAATCTGGAGAAGGAAAACCAGCGAAGCTAATCTCAGGTCCTCTGGGCGGGTGCTCAGGCCTTGGTCCTGGGAGGAGACGCCATCCTGGGAGGGGACCCGATGAAGGCAGGTGGCAAGAGTGGGGGAGGGAGAGAAAGGAGGGAGGGGGCTCGGGAAGGGAGAATGTGGAAATGAGAAGAAAGGATGGAGAAGAGGAAGAGGTGGGAGGGTGAGGAGGACCAGGGCTCAGAAAGGAAGGGGAGCCTGGCGTCCAGAGGAGAGGAGGCGAGGCTGGGAGCTGAGGAGGGAAGTTGCTCTGAGAAAAGACAGAGGCAGAGGAGCTGGAGGCAGAGGATCCTTGTGGCCCTTTGCCCACGTCACAGGGAAAGGACAGACTGGACGACGAGCAGAAAGAGGCAGAAATGTGGAAGAGGTCGATGTGCTCGGGAAGGATGACGTTCAAGGTGGAGAGAAGCCAGGATGAACAGAAGGAAAAGCTTAGAAATGGTGACGAAAGGGAGAGGAAAGGGGGCACCAGAGAAAGATGAAAGGGAGACATTCTGGGAAAGAATCAGAGAAAGTGCTGGAACTCTTAGGTCCACTGTTCTCCATGTTCTTTTGTTTGTTTCTTTTAGCAGGTGGAGCCTCAGGAAGTGAAGAGCCTGGCCTGTTAGGGGACATATGAGGACATGGATTGGCAGAGTCGGGGATGAGAGCAGCTGTGAAAGGCTCCCTCCTGCTGTCCTCATAGGAAACTTCCTGTTTCCAAGCCAGTGCCCCCTGCCCACCCCGCCCCCCTTGGAGGTCAAGCACTCACCTGGCTGGGGTTCTGGCTTTAGTGCGCAGACCTGTGGGGGGACACACAGGGTGTCAGTGTGCCATCCACGGACAGTGTCTCTCCTCCTGCTCTCTCTGCTCTCTCCTACTCTGAGACCATCCTTGGAGAGACCAGAGCAGCGAGCAGCTCTGCTGAAACCCAGCTGGGAAGGGCCTGTGACTCAGAGCCGGCACCCACTGGCGCCCTGAGGCCGCCCACTCGCGTCCTGTGATTGTCCTCAACACCAAATCAGGAGAGCAGCTCTTCTCTGCACCCTGCGCCCCCTCCACCCTGCCCACTCTTCTGACCTTTCCTTCTGCTTCCTTCTTTCCTTTATCTCCTGGCCCATCCCCCAACCTGCTCCTTCCACTGCTGAGCCCTGGCCCACCCACCCTCTCCTTCCCTCCCCTTGTCACAGGCACCACCCCTCCCTCCTGCCCTGACACTCCAGCTTCTTGCCCTTTCCCTCTGAGTGCCACGCTTTCTCTCTCCCACCTCATGAACCTTCTGACTGGAGGCCGTGTTTGCAGGGCAGCCCGCTCCTCTCCGTCCTCTTCCCCTGACCTCTGCTGTGTCCCCATGTGCCTCCCCGACACCCCCGTCAAGTCTCTCTGCAGCGTTTCCCAGGGATTCGGCCCCCGGTTCACAGACATCCTCTCCACCTCTCAGCCCTCCTGGGAGGTCTCATCATCCACGGGGACAACCCTCTGAACACACTGGGCTTGCTGGCCGTGCCCCCACCTCCGCCACCTCCACTCCACTCAGCCACACCCTGCTCTTTGTTTTTGATCACCGAGACTAAGAACTCTGAAATAATAAGTGCTGGTGCCATCCTTGGGCTACAGCTTTCTTTCCTTCCAGCTCTCTTTCGTCATCCGGCTGCCATCCCTGTGCTTTGGCCTCACTGAACTCTTGTTCCTTGATAATCCGCTTTCTCCCAGGTCGTCCAGGCTCCCTGCTGAGCCCTCCACTCTCCAGTCCTGCTCTCACTAGCTCCTTGGCCTCCCGTGTTCCGTGTCCTTAGGCCTCACCTAGCTGACAAATCTCCAATCCTGGACGTGTCCCGTGGCAGAGAAGGCTATTTGCTTACCCAATATCCATTCCCTTCTTCTTACTCAGGTACAGGGCCTTGATTCTATTTAGAGTGGCAGTGTGCTCCCCTACAGGTAGATGTGGGACACATGACTAAACTCCAGCCAATAAGATATAGGGGGAAGTTGTGGTTAGGACTTTCTGGAAGGCTCTTTTAAAGGAGGACAGACAGCTGGGGCATAATTGTTTTGGTCCTTTCCTTTGTCCTGCCTGGAACCCAGAAATAATGGTTGGAGTCCTAGCAGCCATATTGGACCATGAGGAAACCTTCAGGATAGAAGCCAGTATCCAGGACAGTGAGCAGAAAGGAAGGAGCCTGAGTGCTAAGGACAGTGGCCTCTGCTGTCTGCCTCCGGATCCTTTTATATGAGGGGAAAAAAGTAAACTCTGTGTATTTAAGCCAATGTTACTTCTGGTCTGTGGTGCTAGCAGCTGAACACAACTCCTAACCAACAAGTCCTAAAGGATTCTAAACCTTCGTGGTTGAATACTGCTGGGAAAAAGCACAGTCACATGCAATGAGGCTTTTACAGATTTACAGTTTCTCTTCCAAGCTAAATCCTTAAATACCACCTCCTGTATCCTGAGTGACTGTGTCACATTTTTTCTTCATCTCTGCCCTTATCCTCACTCTCAGAGGACAACCATGGTGGGTTTTGCTCTGCAGAATTAAGGAAACAATTTGTATGTAGTTAAATTTATCAATATTTTTATTCATAGCTTTTGGTTTTATGTCATAATTAGGATGGTCATCTCCATTCCATGGTTATAAGATAGTCTCACATGCTTTCTTCTAGAACGAGGGTTAGTTTTTTCCTCATTTGATTCTTTGATTTCCATGGAATTTATTTGGTGCAAATTCTAAGGTGGGAGATAACATTATTTTTCTTGGACGGCTACTCAATTGTTCCAGCACCATTTATTTAATTAACCATCTTTCCCCACTGATTGGAAATGCTACCTTTTAACCTACTAAATTCTGCGTATATATGGGTCTTTTTACATCTTGCCTATATTTGGGGTTTTCTCTTTTCCTCCATTGGCTTATCTGTGTATTAATATGAGAGTGTCAAATCATTTTAATTATTGTAGCTTAATAATTACAATTGTAATGCTCATCTAGTGCTTACTCTGTGCCGGGATCTATTCTAAGTGCATTACATTTAATCGTTACGACAACCCCTAGGTAAGTACTATTATTCCCATTTTACTCATGAGTAAGTTGAGGCACAGATAATAGCGTGTGCCAGAGTGCACCCCGCTAGGGTGTGAGGCAGGATTGACTGCAGGCGGTTCACATTCTATGCTGATCACCTCTGCGCTTTAATATCTGATGGAGCTAATCTCCTCTCATTGCAAATTTTCTTTCAAGTAATTTCAAATCCATTTTGGAGGGTGTTGGGGTATAAATAATTTATGCCTCTATCCCTGTCCTCTCTTTGAGCTGTGAGAGCATACATCCAAATTTCTGATGGACATCTCTGCTCAGATGCCACACGGGTATCTCAAACATAACATCCCAAACTGCAGAATCATCGTTCTCTTGACCTCCCATGTTCCCTAGGATGCTTGGTGGTTCCATCACAGCCTCATTCACCCAAGTTGAAAACATGGCACTCATCCTCACTCCCTTGCCCCACATCAATCCAGTCACCAAGTCTCACTGGTTTCCCCTCTTCAGCTTCTCCAGGATCTCGCCGTTCCCTCCGTCTGCACCGCCAGTGCATTGGACTGACCCCAGCCTGGCCCACCTCCGGCCCCTCCACCACAGACTGGAGTGTCTGCGAGGCAAAGCTGAGGCTGCGACTTCACTGCTTGACGTGGCCTCTGGGACCACAGGCTCTTGGGTATGATTCACAAGGTCGTCTTCTCCGTCTCCTGCCTCCTCCGTGGCACTGAGCTGCTTACAGGTCCCAGTGTGGTTTCCTCCACCTGATGGACAGTGACCTCTACAGCACCCTCACCACTTGCCTAGCTAATTCTTTCTTGTGCTTTGAGACTTTTTGCAGGTGTCACTTCCTCTGGGAAGGCCTCTCTGATTCTGCTTCTTCCTCCCAATCTGCCACAGCTCTTTCCAAATGAGGCAATTAGCCCTCGAGACAGCTCCCTCCTCCTCCCTGCCCCGCTGAGGTCCTTGAAAGCAGGGCCTATGCTTTACTGACTTTTATATCTCCAGTTACAAGCCAGGCCCTGGAAAACGGGCGCTCAACCAATGCTTGCTTAGCTGAGCCAACTTCCTGTCCCTTCTGCTTCTCCTTACTTTTTCCAGGGCAGACCCTCCCCTCCCCATGAACCAAAAGGTGAGGACTGATGAGAAACGATTAAGTCAAGAGACAAGAGCTGGAAAATGATCAGATTTGTGGGGAGGGCCTGGTCTGGATCGGTGGTTCTCCAACTTGATCATGCACACACTCTACTTGAGGACACCATTAAAAATGCAGATTCCCAAGCCCAGACCTCAAGCCAGCAAGGATCTGCATTTTTATCGAGCACCTGGGGTCATTCTGATGCAGGTGGGTTCTGAGAAACACCCAGTTGGGAAGCTCGGAGAGGGCGGGGCTGCTGGACCACTTACCTTTCCTTCTCTTCCACCTGAGGTAGACCATCAGTCCCAAAATCACAGTTATGAGCACAGCGCAGGCCAGTGCCACCCCAATCATGGCTCCCAGACTCAGGGGCCAAAACTCTGAGCTCCTTTTGCCCTCTGAGACCCCGAGGCCAGCTGTGGTGGTGGTGGCAGTGTTGGTGGGGCCCGGGGTGGTCGTCTTGACAGCTGAGGAGACATGAGAAATAAGCAAATTCTCCTCTGGAGGAGGGGAGGTATCCGAGTGAGACTGTCACATCTTGTTCCCTAGTTGGGGGAATATGGGGGTGGGGAGGAACTCCCTGAAGCTCTCACACAGGGAGGGGAGTAACGGGAAATGCTGAAGCCTTAGAATCCAGATCACTCGGTTTAAATCCTGACTCTACCACCTATCAGCAGTGTGAACTCAGAACCTCATTTCATCACCTACAAATAGGGATGAAATGGCTAAATCACAGGATTAAAAAAATTTTTTTATTGTGGTAAAAGACACATAAGCTAAAATTTATCATTTTAACCATATACGAGTGTACAGTTCAGTGGCACTATGTACACTCACATTGTTGCACAACTATTACCATCACCTGTCTCCAGCATGTTTTCATCTTCCGAAACTGAAACTCTGTCCCCATGAAATACTAACTCCGAATTCCCTCTTCCCCCAGCTCTGGGCAACCATCATTCTACTTTCTGTGTCTCTGAATCTGACAACTCTAGGGACCTCGTTTAAGTGGAATCAAACAGTGTTTGTCCTTTTACAGGATTGTTTTAATGTGTGAGAAAACATCTGTAAAACATCTAGTGTATATTGGAATGTGCTTTTAAGGTTGAATTAATATTTAAGTTCAACAAAAAGATGGTACCTTCTTTTAATGGACCATTAAAAAATTGACCAAATAGCCAAAGGAAAAAAATCCAATTCCAATAAGATCTTCAGGTTAGTGTGGACCAAATTTACTGTCCACTCTTATTAGAAATTAATAATAAAAGTGTAAATACCATTCCTCAATTGAAAAATAAAAAATTAATCAACGAAAAAAATATATACTAACATGCCAGATAAAATAAAATGATAGTAATGCATGTTAAAAGCAAAACAAAACTAAAGCTATACTCAAAGTTAAATTCATAGTATTACACACTCATTATTTTAAGTGTGAAGAAATTTTTTTTTAAATTTTTTTTCCCCAAAGCCCCAGTAGACAGTTGTATGTCAGCTGCACATCCTTCTAGTTGCTGTATGTGGGACGCAGCCCCAGCATGGCCGGAGAAGCGGTGCATCGGTGCGCGCCTGGGATCCGAACCTGGGCCGCCAGCAGCGGAGCGCACGCCCTTAACCGCTAAGCCACGGGGCCGGCCCGAAGAAATTTTTAAAATGAATGAAATAGTCAATTTCCAATGAAAATGTACGAAAAACAGAGAGGAGCCAGCCCTAAGGAAATTCAGAGTTAGAAAGTAATGAAAACCTATGTTGGAATAAATTTATTAGGAAACAGAACAGTGGTAGGAATAACAAATGCAAGAAGTGGTTATTTAGGGAAAAAACATACAAGAAAACAGACAAGACTCTTGCGAACCCAACAACAACCAAAGAGACTGTTGAAATCATGAGTGAGTGTATGCTCAATTACTGGTTGATAAATCTAAAGACCTCTATGAAATGGATGATTTTCTGAAACAAACAAAAATTTTAAAAAGTGGATTTAAGAAGTAGTAAACTTTAATGGATACACAAAGAAGAAATTGAGAACACAAAGAACTACCTTTCATAAAGTTTTCAAGCTCAAGAGGTTTTCTGGATAAATTCTTGTTAAAGTTTAAGGAACAGCTAATTCTCAGACAGAAGCTTCCAGAACATATAGAAATACAGAAACCTATGCAGTTCTCTCTTTTCATAAAATGATAACATAACTCTGATGCTAATATCCATTCATAATTTTCAAAAATGCAGATTAAAACAACAAGAGGCCGGTTTTCTTACTGATCTGAGTGGAGGAAAATACCCAGTACTAACAAGGGTTTAGAGAAAGAGGAACCTCACACACAACTGGAGTATAAGTTGGTACAGCCTTTGGGAATGCGTTTGGGAATATCTATCAAAATGTAGAATACCAGTGCATGCCCTTTGACCCACTGATTTCAGTGCTGGGAATTTCTCTTATGGAAATGCTGCGCTCGTGTTCAAAGGCCCGTGTTTAAGAGTGCTCTCTGCAGCTTTGTTTGTGATGTGGCAACAACCTGAATGTCCTTAAATAGGAGACTGATTAAATCAACTATGATACATCATACAATGGTTCACCAGGCAGCCGTTGTTTAAAAAGGCACAGATGTCTGTGTACCGAAACAGGGAGATACTTGAGGTACGTGAAGTAAAAATAGCAAGTTTAGAGCAGAATTGTATGAGTTTGATTCTATTGTGTTATATATCTACATATATATATATCTATATCTACATTTGTATCTATATTCCTATGTATATCTATATCTACATCTACATCTGTATCTATATCTACATCTGCAAGATAAACATTTCCACAGAGAGAGGTAGTGGCTGGGGAGATAAAGTGGAGAGGAAGGATTTTATTTTTCATTTTACTCCCATCTGTGTTGTCTGAGCATTGTTTTATTATGTGCAAGTATTACTAGTATCTTTATTATTTTAAAATGTAACATTTATTTATTTATTTTTATTTTTTTTGCTGAGGAAGATTTGCCCTGAGCTAACATCTGTTGCCAATCTTTCTCTTTATGTATGTGAGCCGCTGCCACAGCATGGCCACTGACAGACAAGGGGTGTAAGTCCGTGCCCGGGAATTGAACCCAGTCCGCTGAAGTGGAGCACACTGAACTTAACCACTAGGCCACAAGGGCTGGCCCAACATTTATTTTTGTCAAAGTTGTACAGGCACCTAATTTAAAGAGTCAACAAATTCCACGCAGCTTATAAAAACAGCAACGGTGCATAAGCCTCCTCACTCCCTTCCACTCCCCAGAGGCAACAACTTTCAGCACGTTTAGCTATTTCTTTTGGCATTAACCTCATATTTCTAGATCACATGCACACACTGCTGTTGCTTGATTTTGTTGTTTTAGGTATATCTATTCACTTCCAATACTGAAATTGAGGATTTCGGTCTCTTACTCTCCCATATTTTCCATCTTACTCAACTTCTCAGCATTTGATATTCTCCCTTTCATGAAATGGGTCTGCACTTGGCTTCCGGGACACCATTCTCTCTCTTGGCTCCTCTCCTGCCTCCCTAGCAGCTCCTTCTCAGAGTCTTTGTTGGTTCCTCCTTGTCTTCCCACCTGTACAGCCACAGCTCAGTCCTAGGAGCTCCTCCCTGTCTGCACTCACTTCCCAGAAAGCCTCATCCAGTCCCAGGACATTAAGTACCAGCGATATGCTGATTACTCCCACATTTACATGTCCCGCCTTATCTCCCCCTGCGCTCCAGACTCATGTCTCACTGCCTACTCATGCCTCCGTCCGTTTGTCTGATAGCATCTCAAATTGAAGATGTCCTGAACAGAACTCTGGACTCCCTCCCAGACCCGTTCCTCCCCCATTTTCCCTCTCGGTAAATGGGAACTCCATCCTTCAAGCTGCTCGGGCCAAAAGCCTTAGAATCATCTTTGGTTCTTCTCTCTTTCTCACCCCCCACATCCGATCACCTGCAGATCCTGTCTGCTCCGTCTTCCAAATATCACCAGCATCTGGACACATCTCACCCGCCATTGCCATCGCCTTGTTCAAGCCACGTTGTCTCCCACCAATCTCCCTGCTTTTGACGCTGCTCATCTGGATAGTCTTGTTACCAAACCAAAAGTGGGTTCACCTCCTGGGGAGTTAAAATCAGACTATCGACCAGAAGTAGTTGTCACACAAAATAGAACCTATTTGCAGCAAATAGGAGGCCATGTGGAATCATTTCCAAAGTCGTGGCTGTCCCCAAACAAAGGGAAGCAGGGACTTGTTATTTCGGATGGGGAATGAATACTCAAAAGGGAGAGGTGTCTGTTCGCTTGCACAGGCTCAGCTGGAAAACATGCTTCCACATACACTGCAGGTAATAAGGCCTCAGCTCCTCCCAGAGTGGAGATCTTAGCATTAAAGATGAGGCAAAGGTCATGGGTGTTGCCCTTGCGCTGAGGCTTGGTCTGGTTCAGGGTGGCTGGTGATTGCATCTCTTAAACAGTTAAAGGCTTCTGAACCCACCCTTGAGTTCCTGTGGGCAATTAGTCGGTGACAGGCTTACTCTCCACCGACAGCCAGAGTGACACTTTTACCATGTAGATCAGATCACGGCACTCCTCTGCAGGGAGCCCTCACTAGCTCCCATCGCACTCAGAGTGCAAGTTCTTTCCTTGGCTTTCAAAGCCACACAGGACCGGCCTCCACTGCTGTTCTGACCTCGCCTCCTGCCACCCTCAGCCTCTTCATCTGCTTCAGCCACACTTGTCCCACCTGACGGCCTTTGCCCTTGCTGTTCCCTCTTGACTGGAATATTCTTCCCCAGACCTCTCCCTCACTTCTTACAGATCTGTGCCTAGGCTAGATTTTTCTGCTGGCTTCTCTAGATCCATCCCCCAAGTCTTCTCTACCCTGCTTTGTGCCTTTGAAGGCTGGTCTTGGTGGACTCTATCCATGGGCTCTCTTGCTGGCTGGTTCCTATTCAGTGGCCAATGGGAGTACCAGCAGGAGACAGAGGGGGAGGGGAGGGTAGGTCAGGGCATAGCCCTTGGCCCCCTCCCTGACAGGTATTGTATTAGTCAGGGTTCTCCAGAGAAATAGAACCAAGAGGATACACAGAGATCTAGAAAGAGTTTTATTATGAGGGATTGGCTCACGCAATTATGATGGCTGAGAAGTCCCACAATCTGCTGCCTGTAAGCTAGAGGCCCAGGAAACCCCATGGCATAGTTTCAGTCCAAACCTGAAGGCCAGAGAACCAGGGAGGTCAATGGTGTAAGTCTCAGTCCGGTTCTGAAGGCCCGAGGACCAGGAGCTTCAACTTCCAAAGACAGGAGAAGACTGATGTCCCAGCTCAAGCAGAGAGCAAATTTGCCCTTCCTCCACCTTTTTGTTCTGTGTGGGCCCTGAAGGGATTGGATGATGCCCACCCACTGCTCATCCCTTTCTTACCCCTCATAGACACAACCAGAAACAATGTCTTACCAGCTATCTGGGTATCCCTTAGCCCAGTCAAGTTGACACTTAAAACTAATCACCATGTTGACTCCATCTCCCCAAAGGCCAGAGCTCCTCTCTGGGCCCTCTCGTGTACTCCAGTCCTCTCCGGGTTCCAATACCTTCTCCCTCCCCTGCTCCTTAGGCCTGTGCTGCTCCCAGGGGTCTCCACCATCCTGACTGGTTTCTCTACCCCGTGTCCCACTCAAAACTTTCTTCCATTACCTTGATTGAGTGGCTTTTCCTGCCGGAACTCTGACTAATGTCCCAGAGGCCTTCCCTGTCCCATCTGTATAAAGTAACACCCTAGCCACCTCTGTCCCACCGATTCTGCTTTGCTTTCTCCTTTTCTCTTTCACCACCACCGGACAACTGGACAGAATTAATTTCTTTGCTTTTTTTTTTTTTAATAATTTTTATTTATTTATTTTTTTCCCCCAAAGCTCCAGTGGATAGTTGAATGTCATAGTTGCACAGCCTTCTAGTTGCTGCCTGTGGGACGTGGCCTCAGCACGGCCAGAGAAGCGGTGCGTCAGTGCGCGCCCGGGATCCGAACTCGGGCCGCCAGCAGCGGAGCACATGCACTTAACCGCTAAGCCACGGGGCCGGCCCTTCTTTGCTTTTTTTTTTAGTCTTCTTCCCACACTCTAGTCATTGAGTCCATCCATCATTGAGTCTATTTTTGTTTTGTTTTGCTTTTAACTGCTGTTTGCCCAGGGCCCAATTTAGCACCTGACACACAGTAGGCCCTCAATCAGTATTTGTTAAATGAGTGAAGGAAATAATTTTTCTTTGGAATTTCAAGGCATTCAACCATTGTCTTCAGCTTCCTGTGTTGCTGTCGAGACAGCTGAAGCCATTCTGATGCTTGAATCTCCATATGTGGCCTCTTTCTCTCCTTCTTGGAAATTGGTTGGATCTTCTTTTATCCCTGCTGTTTTGAAATTTCACGTTGCTGTGCCCTGAGGTAGCTCTTTTTATTTTTATTCATTTTGCCTGGTTCTTTCATTCTGAAAAATTTTTCGAGTAATTTCATTGATGTTTTGTCCCCCACGGCCTTCTCTCTTCTCTGTTGCTGGAACTCCCATTGATCAGAGGTGGGACCTGTTGGACCAATCCACAATTTTTCTAATCTTTCCTTATAGTTTCTGTATTACTTTCCTGTGGCTGCTGTAACAAATTACCACAAACTCGGTGACTTAAAACAACAGAAGTTTATTCTCTCACAGTCCTAGGACAGAAGTTGGAAATCAAGGTGTCAGCAGGGCCGCCCTCCCTCCCGAGGCTCTGGGGCAGAGCCTGTTTCTCATTCTTCCAACCTCTGGTGGCTGCATCACTCTAGTCTCTGCCTCCGTGGTCACATTGCCTTCTCTTCCATCCGTGTCAAATCTCCCTCTGTTTCTCTCTTCTAAGGACACTGGTGTTTGCATCTAGGGCCCATCCAGTTAACCTCAGATAACCTCCTCATCTCAAAGTCCTTAACTGAATCACATCTGTTACCATGTAAGGTAATGTTCACAGGTTCTCAGGATTAGGATGTTGACATATCTTTTGGGGGCTGCTGTTCAACCCACTACAGAGTCCAAATCTTTGACCTTTTGTTCTACCTTCTGGGAGATTTCCACAAACTTCCTCTTTCCACCCTTGTATTGGAGTTTTCCATCTGTGCTATTACGTCTCTAATTTCCAAGAGCTCTTTTACTGTTTGGAAAGCTCCTTTGTAAAGTACTCTTTCTTGTGACATGCATGCGATCTCTTAACTTCCTGAGAATGATAGTTATTTGAAAGTTTTATTCTCCCTCCATTGTTTTGTTTTTTTCCAGCTCCCCCCACCCCCATTTCTTTTGCTCTCTGCCTTCGTGGGAGAAGTTTTCCTTAAATGTTTAGTTTAAGTATATTTGAAAATGGCGTCTCTAACCTGAGCATCCAGGCACAGCTGAGGTGAGGGTGCATCCTCAGTGCTGGGGGATTTGTTGGGAGGCCGAGACCCCACTCCCCTGCACACTTGGCTCCCAGCATGCAGAGCGCCGGCTGATTAGAAGCTGTGTGAGTGGTATGGGAGAAGGTGCTTGTCAGTTAGTGGGCTGTAGGGTGATCTGTTAGATTTCTAGATCTTTTTTGGGCCCATCAGATAGATTTCCCAGAGAAGAATCCCCTAGTCTTCTGCCCACGGTGGGGGGATACCAGCCTGGCTGCCTGAGTCCTGGGAGACATCTGAGGGGTCGAGGTGTTTAGGGTTTGTCAATTCACCAAGTCGCCAGTTTGAAGAACTGAACCCTTGCCCCCAGTATGCCCAGGGTACTCCCCACAGTGTCCCTCTGGTTCATCCTTTCTGGAAAGCAAATCTCCAGTCATCTGCCGGGTGGGGGGTGAGGGCATGGAGGTTTCCTGCTTCTTAAATAGATTTTTAACTGGTCCTCCAGTTCTCAGACCCTTTCACTCCCGCATCCAGGGGTCCTTGGGGCCGCCATTCCTGCCTCCCTGCGGGTGGTTTGGTGGTGTAAATCGCCTTTCTTCTGGGTTTCCCCACTGCTGGCTTAGGGTTCAGCTCCTCTGGTCTCCTAAGCCAGTTACATTAGTCTATCTGTGTCCAGCTCCCCAAATCTTGTTCTTTTCAGTCTAGCTCACATATTTTTTGTCCTTGTAGATTTTTGTTTTAAAAAATTCCCTTTGCTGTCATTTTAGTAGATTTTGGGAGGCATGGAGGTAAACATGTGCAAGTAACCCACCAGCTTGGACAGAATTTATGCATTACTTTTACAATGAAAATTATAAAAAATAAACATTCAAAAATAATGTTGCACATTAATAATAAAAATACAGACTATATAGGAAAAAGTCTTGTGAGACATTTACATAATCTTTAGAAGAACACTTCCAAGGTTTCCTGAGCGACATAAAATAGGACCCACTCCTGGGTGGGAAGATTGTATATTACACTTATTTCCATTTTTTGTCAATTGCTTTATAGGTTTAACGCAATTCTGGTGTAAGAAATCTGCATGAGTGTTTTTCTGAAAACTTGGCAAACCTATTCTAACATTTATGTAAAAGAATAGGCAGGCAACAATAACAAAGTTTTTGAGGAAGAAGTAATGTGGTTGAGATGGAAATAGTCTTATCAGCCACTGAAACATGATAAGGTTACAATAACTAAAACAGTGAGGGCGTGATATAAAAGAAGACAGACAAGTGAAACAGAAGAGACAGACCAGAAATGGTGCTATTCTACAAAAGAACTTAAAAGCCAGGCCTATGAATCAATGGAGAAGAGAAAAAATATTCAATGAATGGGGTGGGGACAACTGATTTGTTTCTTGATATAAAGATCAATTTAATTCTTTACCTCACACCCTATGCCAGTGTAACCACGGGCCCTCCAGGACCAGTTCAACTGACCCTGTCTCTTATCAACAGAGTGGTTAAGATTCAGAAAACCTGCCAAGTCACATAGCCAGGGCATGTGCAGTAGAAGAAATCCTGACCTGAAACGACCTTGGAACCAAAGATCCTCCTTCTCACGGAACCCAAGGACGGGGACACGACCAGAACTTGAAAGTCAGATTCTTATCAGAGTGAGAGGTCCCTCATTCAGGAAGATCCAGTGTTAAAATTCCTTTCCCACCTCATCAAAAATGTTTAGAACCCCATCATAAATGTTTATAATTTTATTTATTTATTTTCCCGCAAGGCCCCAGTAGGTAGTTGTATGTCATAGCTGCACATCCTTCCAGTTGCTGTATGTGGGACGTGGCCTCAGCATGGCCGGAGAAGTGGTGCATCAGTGCACACCCGGGATCCGAACCCGGGCTGCCAGCAGCGGAGCGCGAGCACTTAACCACTAAGCCATGGCGCCGGCCCAAGAACCCTATCATAAATGTTTAAAACCTTACCATAAATGCTTGAAGCCCACCATCAAAACCTGTCCCACCATCATTTCCACGTGCCAGCCTGTTCTCTCTAACCTCTTAAATTTTTCCCCAATTCTTGAATCAGGGAGACAGATCTGAGGACACACACCCCCGTCTCCCTGCAGATTGATCTCATAGAATAAAGCTGATCTCTTTTCCCAAAGGCTGATGCCGTAATTAATTGGCTTGGTTATATGCATCAGGCAGAGAACCCTAATTTTGTGTGGTAACACCAATAGAAATTCTCACTATATTAAAGAGTTTTATTGTGAAAAGAATTAAATTATACAAAAATTAGAAGAAATTAAGATATTTTCAATCCCTAGTGGGATATGGGATTTTGGGCTTAGAAATAAAAGAGAACAATTACAAAGGAGAACAATTACATTTGGCTAAAAAAATAAAACATCTGTATGTAAAAAAAATCAACAAGCCAACCACAAACTTATCAGTTGTATTTGCTACAAATCTTCCTTTAGTGTGATATTCTTGCACGGTGGTGCTTCACTTGGATTAAAAATGTTTCTTTTTATTACTTTCCCATATTTTTGTAAAAATAATGAGCATGAATATCCAATTAATTGCATTAACTGTAAAAATTAATTTATTGATGGAAAAACTTGTAGTGAATTTGACTTAAAGGAGAAATGAGGAAAGTGAGGAAGAATCGGGAAGGAGGCAGAGGGATCTAAGGAGAGGGAACATGTCTCAGAGGCCACTTAAGGGAACACGGGGAGGCGCGGGCAGCGTAAATCCAAGGCTGTCTGGCTTAGTTCAGGGTGAGCCACTTTCTATTTGCCCTTAAACCAGCTGGGTGGTCCAGACGGGGCAGGGGTTTACCAAGGGGGAGGCATAGAGAGTGTCCTTCCCGCGGGAGCAGAAATGCAGCCCTGACATCCTTTAGAATTGGCAGCCAAAGTGATTATAAAAAGCAAACCGACTTAGTGGATCTTTATTTTCTAAAAGATTTTCTACAGACAATGCACTCCTATTTCCTGCCCCTGGAAGAAAGCCCCCCTCTCCCCTCTGCTCTGGAGACAGATAAACCCAGGTTCAAGTTCCCACACCCCACTGAGAAATAGAGGAGGACCTATTTTTAGGATTATTAGGTTATTATTATTAGGTTATTAGGATTATTAGGTTAAAAACAGGTCAGGACGACAAGATAATGCAGTCAGTACATGAGGCCGAGGGATTAATAGTTAAGAGGGGAGGCTCCAGGGGTTAAACTGGGTTCAGATCCCGCCTGCACCCTGAGGGCGACTTTGGGCAGGTGTTAGGTCTGGGAGCCTCGGTTTCCCTATCTGTAAAGGGAAGATGAGAGCAGCACCTACTGTTACTGTGGGGTCATGGTGCAGGCTAATTGGGGTGATGCACACCCGGATGTTCAGAGGGACACAGTGCGCAGTAAGCGGGAGCTGCCGTTATTGCTGCTGCAGACGTGCCTCTTAATGACCAGGACAGAGGAGCAGAATCACCGTGGACGATGGGGACAGTGTGACTGAGCAACACAGGGAGAGGTGGGGCTGGGGGTGGTGAGAGGCAAGCAGGGTAAAGAGGATGGAGATGGGGGAAGAAGGAGATGGGAGAGGAGAGGAAAGAGGAGGGAGGAGGTGGGAGTGTTGAGGGCCATGTTCTGGGGGGCAGGGGGGAGGAGGAAGCGAGAAGGTTGGGTAACAGGTGATGGGCGTTGCCAGGGTATGGGGGCTCCTCAGGCCTACCGTGTGTGTCTGGCTGAGCTCCTGGCTGTAGAGAGATATAGATATGGGGTGAGCTGGGACTCCGCACATGGACTCACGACAAGGGGAGGCAGGCCACATCTGGAGAAATCAAGTCCCCCAATGTGGGGCAAGGGCAGGGGGCAGGGCTGGAGTCCCAGCTTGGAGTAAGAAGGGAGGATAACTGGGGAGCCCAGAAGATGCTGAGGCCTGGGGAGGGGGGGTGGGGGCTGGATGTGGAGTGAGCAGTGAGCAGGAGGGGTAAAGAAGGCAGGTTTGGGGAAGATTAAGGTGAAAAGGAGAAAGTTGTCAGAGGCCTGCAGAGGAGTGGAGGGAAGGAAGAAGAGTTTGAGAGAAGGGTCAGGAAGAGGGGGGCCTGGGCCAGGCCTGGGGGACAAGGGCGCCAGTGGACTTCAAGAGCCTCTGGTGGGTGCGGCAGCGGCCAGGGCAGCAGGACTCACCGTGGGTGATGATGAGTGTGGTCCCCGGGATGGACTGCCATTGCTGCTCGCCGTTCATCAGTGTGTTCAACCGGACCCGGCAGAAGTACGTAGTCTGGTCCTCTTTCCGCAGGTTGGAGATCAGGAGGGAGCCGGTCTTCCAACCCTCTGTCCAGTTCAGGAAGAGCCGGTTCTTGTAATCCTCACGGATGAAAGGCGGGGTGGTGTTGTAGATGTACTCCCCAAGGAAGTGCCTCCGTCTCCAGGCTATACTCACCCTGGGAACCTTGGCTAACTCCCAGGGGTAATAGAAGGAGAAGGGGATGTGGATGGAGCCACCCTCGGGGGCTGAGAGGTGCTGTGGTTGGTTGACCCCAGAGCCAACCTTTGGACTGGATTCTGCCCAGTAACCTAGAGGTGGGAGGGAGAGGGAGAGACTTTGAAGCCACCGGGAGAGACAAAGAAGATAATCCCAGATCATCTGGCACCCTCACCCACGGGCAGTAGTGTGACAGGTGGTAGGACTGTCCCTCTGGCCTGGGTGTCCCCCTCTCCAGGCTTGGGGTAGGGAACAGGTGAGGGGTTGGGGGGACCCAGCACTATGGGAACAGCCCTTGGTTAGGCATGGGAGGCCTTGCCAGTTACCCTAGCAGACCCCTTCTCCAGACATCCGGCCACAGCCCCTCCTGGGAGCTCCTCCCGTGGCCCTGGGCAGAGCCAGCATGGTCCTGGCCACTCACCAGCCTGCAGAGATGCCGGCAGCAGGGGCAGCAGCGGCAGCAGCAGGGGCAGCCCCATCGCCCTGCTCTCCTCCAGGGGGTTGAGCAGACAAGCAGCACCGTCAAGGACAGAGAGGAGGCCCTATGGAGGGGCCACCTCGGGGAACTCTTGGGCACCTAGAGAGTGACAATCAGGCTCCTTCAGAGGACAGAGGGAGGATGAGAGTCTTCCCTAAACCCACCCTAACCCAAGTGACCCAGCACTTCCTTCATCAATCTGGCTTCCTCTTTCCTATGTTGCAAAAGGGCCTCCCATGTGGTCAGTGCAAAGAGAGCCGTGATACAGGTCCCCAGCCCCCATCTTCGTACTGAGGGACGTGGTCCTGATCTTGGCTGGCTGAGGCCTCTGCTCTCCCACCTCAGCTCCCTGCCTCTGTCAGCGCCCCCCGGCATCTCCTTAGGAGTCAGTCTCTGTCTCTCACTCTCTCTTCCTTTTCTCTGGTTCTCTGAGTGTCTCCCAGGCCCTGTCTCTCTCTCATCCCAGGGGAAGGGGCCGCAACAGGACAGCTCAGGCTCTGCAGGGAGAGGAAAGCAGCCACGAGCCTCTGCCCAGCTACAGCCCCTTAGAGAGAAGGAGGAGGATGCTGTGGTCAGACGCCCTCAGCCCCCAGCCCCAGCACCAGTGCCAGCAGGGTATCCCCTACGGTCCCCAGGCAGAGCCAAGGCCCACCAGCCCCTTCCTGCCCCTGGTCTGCTCCCTTTGTGCAGTCTCACACCCTCCCTGGGGTTAAGAGGTGAGGGTAGGCCGACATTCCCACCTCTCCAGAGAGTGGACCTTCTGGAGACCACACCTCGACCCACAGAATCAGAGACTGGATCTGCGGGTCCCTCTGTCCTCACCTCTCTGCAGACGAGGAGACCAAGGTGCACAGAAGCCTTGCCCCTGGTCCATGACTCCCAAGTGGCCAGTCTAGGACTCGAACTCCAGTCTTGCTGAGTCCACAGAGCCTCCTGCTCCCTCTGGACGCTTCTGCCTGGTTGCACCACAGAATCTCTGGGCTTCAGCTCCCGAATGCAGAGTTCTGGGGGGTGAATGTTTACAGTGCTCCTTAGGTGACTCCACTCACAGCTGTGAGAGTCCTGGCTAATCCAGAGCCTTCCTTGGACAGAGCGGGAAATGAAGGCTCACAGCAGCAATGAGTCACCCTGGTGACAGTCCCTGGGACTGTCTGTAACGGAGGGCCTGCCAGCCTGTGACTAGTAGTGGACCGGGATGAGAGATTGGGGCCTGGGATCACTGGTGACCTACAGGGCTGGCTCTGTAGGAGGCTCTGCCTCACCCCCTCCCCAGGATGAGGCTGGAATCCGCTTACTGAGTAGACGGTGGGGGTGAGATGACCTGATTTCATCAGAGGAAGCTGCCTCAGTCTTCTGGAGGTGGAAACAGGCAGACCGACTTCCTTTCTCCCTTTCTCAGTTTCTTCCCCATTCTGAATAGTGTTCTTCCCCACTTCTCCCACAGCCAGCCAGGCACCCCCACCCTCTCTCACTGTCTGCTTTTCTTGCCCCTCCTCCCAGGCCTGAGAAGAGAGGTTCTGCATTTTCATGGAATCCCCTTGTCTGAGTCAGGCCTTAAACATCCATTGCCTCATTTTCAGCTTTAGAACATTCTGTGGTGGACATATCATTACCTCCATTTTACCCATGGGGAAACTGAGGCACAAATCATTGTTGTTGTGGAGTCCTCTGGGCTGTGAAAGCTGCTTGGGTGAACTGGGAACAGCTGGAAATGTGGGCAGACGAGAGGAAACCATTGGTTTCTCGGCAGGACCTCCAGAGGGTAGCCTGCCCTGTCTGAGGAGTGACATCTGGGTTCCATTCTTGTCTTGCCCCACTAGCTGTGGGACCTGGCTGGACCGTGTCCTCCTTGCCAGGCCATCCTAGGAGGGGGCTGACTCCACCAGGGGGCGTCACTGCTCATTCCGTTGAGCAGCACAGAACTTTTGCAGAAGACGCTCTGGATAACTTTCACATGGTGCCTGCTGTCAGGGGCCTCAGGCCCTGCTGTTCCCACGTACGGTCTCCTTAGACACAGGCTGCACATTTCCTGTCACGTTTAGGCCCTTGGACCCAGTTGGATCCCATGAGGCTAGAAATCGTGAGGCGTGATTTCTGCTCAGGGATGGTGTGTGGTCTCCCGGTTTGTTCATCCTCCTTCCACCAGCAGAAATGAGAGGGCCTGGGAATCAGCCTTGAGCTGTGGCTCTGCTCGCAACGGGGGCTTCCAGGAGGATGAGGGCCTGGAGTTTTGTGATTCAGAGATGGACGGCGCCTAAATGCAGCCCTTTAGACCAGCGGGTGCCCATGGGAGAGGGGTCAGAAGCAGTGTGATCAGGAGCAGGGCAGAGCGAGGGCGTGAGCTGTGGACCACATTTCGAGAAACACTGTCTCAGATCTTCGCCGAGTTCCCCCAAGCTTCCATTCTCCCTTCCTCATTGGCCACATCCATCACTGCCCCAGCTCCTTGCCTGTCCATGGCACCTCACCCTCTCCTGTTTTCTCCCCACGATCAGGAGTCAGTTGAAGACACCTGCTCTCACTACCTTCATTCATTGTGTGGAAGGATCTAGCTTATGCAATAAGGTGGAAAGAAATATTCTGTATATATGTATTTGGCATCCATTCAAAACAGGACCAATTGTATTCACTATTTTTTCTTATTTTTGTATTGTTGATGCTCTGCCATTTGTGCCCTCACCGACCGGGGAGAGACTGCTCCTCCCAGTGCTAGCCAATTCTTAGAGACAGCAGAGGGCTCTCCTGGGAGCATGCCTTTCATAAGCAAACTAACCAATCCAAGGCCCACAGTCTAAACCACCTCCTTTATGTAACTCACACACCAAGGCAATATATCCCCTGCCCTAAATCAACCCTGGGCCAGGTGCCAGGCAGCTAGAGACAGCACCGATAGCTCAAAGCCCACCAGAATTAGTCAAACTAGCCAGTCCTGATCTGTTTCCCCTGTCCTGCCTTGCCTTTCCAGCAGAAAGCACCATAAAGGCTGTGATGTATGATTTCTCCTTGCTCTTGCTTCTGTCTCCTGACTGACTCTACTGCTTTCTCAGATGACCTTGTAGGGTGTGGAATGCCCCCTTCCCTCGGGAAATGTAAGTAGTAAAAACTGTCTTTCAATGGCATTAGCCTCTCTGTGTCATCATCACTCAGTCACCTCTATAAACTAAAATCTTACATGTACGACAATCAAGACAAAGGCATCCAGATTGGAAAGGAAGAAGTAAAAACTGTCTTTATTCACAGATGACTAGATTGTTTATGTAGAAGATCCAATGGAATGTACAAAAAAGCTACTAGAGCTACAAGTGATTTAAGCAAGGTTGCAGGATACAAGGTCAATATACAAAAATCTTATTGTGTTCCCAAATACTAACAACAAAGAATTGGAGATGGAAGTGAAAACAATACCCATTTATGATAGTATCAAAAATACGAAATACTTAGGAATAAATATGACAAAATTTGTACACTGAAAACTGTGAAATATTGGTGAGAGAAATTTAAAAAGACTATAAATCCTTACATGAGTGGACACAATACTATTATGATGTCAATTCTCCCCAAATTAATCTGTAGATTTAACATAATCTCAACAAAAATCCTAGTAGGCTTTTTTGTAGAAATTGAAAGCCAATTCTAAAATTCCTATAGCAATTCAAAGGACCTAGAACAACCAAAAGCACTCTGAAAATGAAGAACAAATTTGGAGGGTTTACACTACCTGACTTCAAGACTTAATATAAAGCTATTGTAATAAAGCTGTGTTGACATCAAGATAGACAAATGGATCAATGGAACAGAACAGAGAATTCAGAAATAGGCCCACACATATATGGTCAATTAATTTCCAACAAAGATGCAATGGAGAAAGGATAGTCTTTAAATAAACGGTATGGAACAACTGGACATTTATATACAAAAATGCGGCCGGCCCCATGGCTTAGCGGTTAAGTGCTCGGTCTCCGCTGCTGGCGGCCCGGGTTCAGATCCCGGGCGCGTACCGACGCACCACTTGTCCGGCCATGCTGAGGCTGCATCCCACATACAGCAACTAGAAGGATGTGCAACTATGACATACGACTATCTACTGGGGCTTTGGGGGAAAAAAATAAGAAAAATAAAAAAATATATACAAAAATGAACTTTAATCCATACTTTGCACTATATACAAAAATTAACACAAAATGAATCATAGGCTTAAATGTAAGACCTAAAATTATATAACTCTAGGAAAAAACATAGAAGAAAATCTTTGTGACCTTGGGTTACGCAAACATTTCTTAGATTCAACCTCAAAAGCATGATCCATAAAAGAAAATATTGACAGATTGGAATTCATCAAAATTAACAACTTCTGTTCTTCAAAAGATATTATTAAGAAAATGAAAAGACAAGCTATAAACTGGGAGAAAAGATTTTCAAATCACATAACTAGCAAAGGACTTGTATTCAGAATATACAAAGAACTCTCAAAATTTGATAAAACAAAATCTCAATTTAAAAAATAAGCAAAAGATTTGACTGGATACTTCATCATAGAATATGCACAGCTAACTAAAAAGCACATGAAACGATGTGTAACATCATTAGTGATTTGGGAAATGCAAATGAAACCCACAGTGAGATACCATTATCCATCTATTAAATGGCTAAAATTAAAAGACTGACAATACTAACTGTTGGTGAGGATGTGGAGGATACGCTGGTGGGCCTGTGAAACAGCACAACTACTTTGGCCATTCCTTCCAAAGTTAAACCCACACCCACCACGTGACCCGGTCAGACCACTGACAGGTATCACAGTGTTGACCAGCAGTCAGCATCACCCGGGAACTTGTGAGGAATGCGAATTCTCAGGCTCCACCTCAACCTGCTGAAGTTTGAGGACCACTGCCCTGGGGCAAGGACACCGACACTGATTGAGGACCTGCCTCAATCAAGATGAAGGAATTTATTCCCACCTGACAGAGGAAGAAACTGAGGCTCAGAGAGGCCACCTCACTTTCTCCAGTTCCTTCCATGGGGCAGGTCTGGAGTTTGGGTTACACTCAGGTCTGTCTGCCTTGTGAGGTCTGTCTGCTTACCCAAATGATCGCCCCTACCCCCAACAGTTTAACCTCCCTCCCCTCCCATCACCTCCCACGACTGTTCCCAGAGAGGGTTGTTCATCGGTGCTTCATTCAGCAGGCCACTTATCAAGGCCTGGGGAAACAAAGGCTGGAGGGATGTGAGCGTGACCCTGAGGCGAGGCAGGCCACATGAGACATGGAAAGATGACGATGGACTGTCTGTGTGCCTCTGCTGACACCAGCACTCTGTTTATTTCCTTCTGGTTTCCAGCTGGAGGAGGAGCCCAGAGAGGATTTGTCCTACCCCTGGTTGGGCGCAGGCATACAGGAAGTCCTCCAGGAATTAGAGTTCAGCTGGGAAGGAAGACTCATTCATGTGAAACAAGTAGGGATAGGCCCAGGCCCCACAAAGTTAATGTTGAAATGGGTGGGGATGACATCTCCCACTTACTGTGTGCTGGGTGCTTTGCAGTTGTATTAACTGTGTTCCCTCACTTGCTGTATTCTTGATGCTCTGAATCTGGGGCATCACTGACCAGGGAGAGACTGCCCCTCCCAGAGCTAGTGACTTTTCTTTTTTGATGAGGAAGATTGGCCCTGAGGTGACATCTGTGCCAATCTTCCTCTATTTTGTATGTGGGATGCCACCTCAGCATGGCTTGATGAGTGGCGTATGTTCACATCCAGGTTCCAAACCTGCGAACCCAGGCTGCCAAAGCAGAGTGCACCGAACCCAACCACTATGCCACTGGGCTGGCCCTGGGCTAGTGAATTCTTAGAGATAGCAACTGACTTGCCCAGGAGCATGCCTTTCCTATGCAGACCAACCCATCCAGAGCCCACACTCTGAATCACCTCCTCTATCTGGCTCTCATGCTCCAGGAGGCCAATATTCCTCTGCCCTGTTCACCCCAGGGCCAGGTACCAGATGACTAGGGACAGCTCCTAATCCCCAGAACCCACAGAAATTATTCTAACCAGTTAATCCTACACCTGCTACCCAGCCTCGCCTTGCCTTTCCCATGGAAACTACAGCAAAGTCCTCTCCTCACATTTCCCCTCACTCTCTCTGCCTCCTGACTGACCTGGTGCCTCCCCTTATGGCCCTGCAGGGAGTGCCATGCCTCCTGCTTCTAGGGATCTGTAAGTATAAACTCCTTCCTTCATTACTGTCATTTCTGCATCTGTGAGTCTTACCGCACTCGATTTAAACAAATCCAGGTTGTATTTTAAAATAGCGCTTAACTCTCCCAACAAGCCCAGGAGGCAGGCAGGGTCTGTTATGGTCCTCATTTACGCAAGAGGAAACTGAGGCCCCGAGTGAGGTTATGAGCCTTGACTGAGCTCACGTTGCCAGTAAACATCTGCTGTGGCATTGGGTGTGAGCCCAGAGCCCGTGCTCCTGACCACTTCCCTGTGCAGTGACAACAGTCAACAGTCCTCTGGGCCACAGTAACAGTGAGTGTCCCCTTTTCTGTGTTGTCTTCCTGCTACACAGGGAGATGCTTGAGGACCGACTGGGGCACTGGCTCATGCAGCTTTGCGTCCTTGTCACCTGGCTTACTGGTGGGGCAGTCAGTGCTGACCAAGTGTGGGTGGAGAGAAAGAATGGAGAGGCGTTTAAAGGGTGGGTAGCAGGTGAAGATGATGCACGTAGCTTTCCAGGCAGGGGGCAGCGTTGTCTGTGTTGCCTCACTCTGTCCTCACTCAGACTCTCTAAGGGAGGTACTGTTATTATCCCCCCTTTGCAGATGAGAAAGCTGAGGCTCGGAGAAGGGAAGTCATTTCCCCAGCAGTCTGACTCCAGAGTCTGCCACCTTGGTTTCTCCCTCTGTCATCTTCACAAGTTTCATTTGTCGTGCAACCGAGACTTCCTCACCTGTCAGCCTCCTTCTCATGCCACCAGGCTGCATTTCAGCTCCTGATCAATCTGACAGATGCTGACTGAGCTTCTAGAAGATGAGAGCAGAGGGCTGAGGACTGGGAAGCAAGGCTGACCCCTGACCTTGCTGAGCTCCCACGCTGGGAGAAGAGAAAAGATACTCACAAAGAATAGACACAAGAGATGGTCGTCTCCCTTCCCCTCAGAGCAGTGGTGTGCTCGTAAATGTCCAACAAACAGCTCTCCAGAAAAGCAGCCCTGATTTGTAGCATTTGCCAGTTTCCGTGGGGTAAATATTCCCACAATACTGATAACAACTCCTGTAGGGACTGAATGTTTGTTTCCCCCCAAATTCATATGTTGAAGCCCTGACCCCCAGTGTGGCTGTATTTGGAGATGGGGCCTCTAAAGAAATAGTTAAGGTTAAATGAGGTCAGGGGGAGGCTGATCCACTAGCATTAGTGTCCTTATAAGAAGTGACACAGAGTGCTGCTCTCTCTTTCTCCATGTGCGTGTGCTGAAGAAAGGCTATGTGAACACAGCAAGATGGCGGCCGCCTACAAGCCAAGGAAGAGGCCTCAGAACGAAACTACCCTCCCAGCACTTTGATCTTGGACTTCCCACCTTCTAGAACTGTGAGAAATAAATTTCTGCTGCTTAAGCCACTCAGTCCGTGGTATTCTGTTATGGCAGCCCAAGCAGACTAACACAACTACCAACGTGAAGTCACTGGATGTGGAGTTGGCAGGATGTGCAGTAGCACGCCATTACCTAGTGTTTCCACTGTGCAGACACACAAGCATAATAACCTCTAGTCACAGAAAATAGTAAATATGGTAAAATAAGCAGGAAGTCATGGGTTCCATCATTTTTTATAAAATTTATTTAATTGTAAGTGTATATTATTTAATTTTTTCTTGATTAAAAAATTTTTTATTGTGGTAAAATATACATAACATAAATTTTACCTTTGTACCATTTTTAAGTGTACAGTTCACTGGCATTAGTACATTCAGATTGTTGTGCACATATTATCTAATTTTTAATAATGGTTTTGGTTAATAACTGGCTCACAACATTACACAAAATTTAAAAATTGGCTTCAGTACACCCCTGTCCGTGGGGTCCCACAAGTGGTCCTCAGGTGGCTTGACAAATTTATGAAGGAAAAGCCGTGAAATGCTTTTGTTTATGTGCATTTCACAGAATTCAAATTTAAATGAATTGTTTGACATGTAAATCCCCCTTTTTCCTTTCTTTCTTTGCGATATGTTTTTAGTAAACTTTCACTCTGAAAGGCTGAGCATGTCCTTTCGGGGCCTGGATTGGCAAATGGGTCTCATCTGAGCTGAGAGTGCAGTTCATCTCAGCCAGTGAACTTCATGGCATTGCACGCCCCTGGCCCCTCGTATTATTTATTTATTTATTTATTTATTTTTGGTTTAAAACAGAAGTTTATTCTCTCATAATTCTGGAGGCCAGAAGTCCAAAATCAAGGTGTCAGCAGGGCCGCGCTCCCTCTGAAGGCTCTGGGGGAGGATGCCTCCTGCCTCTTCCCGTTCCTGGTGGCCCCAGTACTCCTCGGCATTCCTTGGCTTGTAGATGCATCACTCACGCTCTGCCTCCCACGTCTACTCCTTAGTGTTACGACTGGGCTTCACTGTATTCACAGTTCACAAAAGTGGACCAATGGCTCTAGAGCTACCGGTATACTGAAGGGTAAATAAGAATTGCAAGGAAAATAGTTAACACTGAAATGCAGACAACGCCATGCAGGTAACGGTGAAAGAGATCCGGAGAGGACGGAGAGGGAGGTTGTATCTGCTGAGAGGAGTAGTGAGTGAGTAAGGAAAAAGGCTTCGCCAAAGTCCAGGGATGATCTCTGCAAATGGGAAGTTAGCACCCTTGCCATCCTTGTCCCCAGTACATAATCTGTCATAGGACTTTATTAAATTGTGGTCTCTGTAGAAAATTATTTGGTGCAAGCAAAAAGCAATGTTCCTCAGTACAAATCGGTAAATTTTGTTTCTAAAGGTGAAGATAACGAAAATCACCGGGCATTACTCAGAGTTGTGCTTCCTGTAGCAAAACAGGGTACAAGTCCCCCTGTTCCACCTTGGATGACATCCCTGGCTGTGATGTGTTGGATGTAGCCCATTTTCCCTCCCACTCCGACCCTGCACGCTTGTCCCGCCTGCTCTTTCTGGGGCTCATAGACTGACTCCCTGTTGTGCTCAGACAATGGGAGCCAGGGCAGGACCCTGATCAGAGGGAGGCAGTGGAGGGAAGTGGCCCGAGGGTGTGTCCTGGCCCCCTGCCTGGGCATGCCCTGCAAGGTTGTGGTCAGGGTCACTGTGAGCTGGGCACCTTCCTTTTGGACAGTAGGTTTGCCCTACCAGTGGGACCCAGGCCAGAGCACAGCCAGAGGCCCACATACCTTACGTCAAAATATTTTAAAGTTATCAATCAAGCTCATAATCTGCTTAATCACATGCTCTATCTGTCTGCCCTGAGAAGTATACCTTCACAATACGAAATTGAGAAATATGTGTTTTTTTAAGCATGAAAGTTAGCAAAACAAAGACAACTGTATTTAATTATTATTCCAGGAGACTGGATGGTCTATTAATGGGCTGGTGATAGTTGCAGGATTTTAAAGACATATGGAATTCTTAAACTATTATATATTTTGTAAAAATTATTTTTTTAACTTATCTCAGTGATACTGGCTCAAGACAAGGTTGACATGAGGGAAGCCATATCGTAGAAAAGAAACTCTATGGTAACTTTGAATGACCTCTGACAAACTAACCCAGCTGGATATGCACCCTCCAGGAGATCTAACTGCTTGTAGATTTTACGACCGCTGCTGTGCATGTACCTCCCAGCTGCAATAAGATGATAACTTCGTTCTTTTGAGTTCTTTAGGAATGTGATGACCCCCGAACAAGGAGTCTATGCTGATAGCCATCATCAATGAAAACTGAAAGATCTGGTGTGGCGACTCCCAGTCTGTAACACCAGAAGGTCAACATTCCTAACCCCCTCCCCTATAACCCACCGGCCTATATAACTGCTGTAAGATTTTGTGCCCCCGAAGATGGTTCTTTTGGACATTAGTTGGCCATCTTCCCCCTTACTAGCAAGCTGTAATAAACTGCCTTTTCTCTGCCACTATCTTGCCTCTTGATGATTGGCTTTTGTCTCACCGCAAGCAGATTGTGCCCTTTGTGCATTTACATCAGTAAAATCATTAAATACGTGGTTAAAATCAATATTTTCACATAATTTGTTTTCTATTGTCAGTAATGCCAAATTAGACAGGCTTTCATGAATCACTGTAGTTCTGAAGTTGTTTTATTAATTTCCATTTGGAGAACTTTCTCTCTGTCTAGGCAGCGACAACTGGAATTGTCAATTCTATTCTTAAAGGAATACTCAGATTTGGAAATGTCATGCATTTTGCACAACACATTCATGTGTTGCAGTGGGGTCACATATCAGAAGTGATTGATATTGCAGAAAATATTACAAAATGTTTTAATGTAATGATTTAAATTATCACTTCTATCATGATTTTAACCACTTTTTAAAGCAACGTTGGTAGCTTGCTTCATGCATGATATGTCAAACCCATATGTATTATATATGCTTATTTAATGCATATATGTACACACATATGCATATATATAGATATGTAATAAGAATTGTTTAAAGTTCTGCGGCTGCCATTTGCAGTTGTTATGCACAGCATGCTAATTTGTGTCTCAGGAACCATGAATTGGAACATGAGAAGAAAGAAAGCAGATGTTTGACTCAACTAGGAGACAATTATTATTATTATTTTTTTAATTTTATTTATTTATTTTTTCCCCAAAGCCCCAGTAGATAGTTGTATGTCATAACTGCACATCCTCCTAGTTTCTGCATGTGGGACACGGCCTCAGCATGGCCGGAGAAGCGGTGCGTCGGTCCGCTCCTGGGATCCAAACCCAGGCCGCCAGCAGAGGAGCGCGCGCACTTAACCGCCAAGCCACGGGGCGGGCTCAGGAGACAATGATTTGTTATGCAAAATCTATTGCATTCAAGTTATCTGAGGGAAAGATTTCACAACTTACTTAACTTGTCTTTTCTGTTACTTACGTACCTCCTCTGCTCGGTTCCTTCACACAGGCCCATGCAAAGACAGTCTTCCATGTCAGCGAGGGCACAGCCCCCAGACCCTTATGGCATTTGGGTCCACTCCCCTTTGCGCCAGAACACGGGGCAGCTGTGGGGAGAAGCACTTCTCTGGGGCTTGAAGGGTGTCAGGCATGAGATCCCTCCTTACACGTGACAGGTTCCCGGGGCAGCATTGGGTGCTGGATTGCAGCTGACCCGGATGTTCATGTGTCTTCTATAAATTCGCTTGTGCGTTTACGTTCAAGACTTTCTGGAGCCTGGCGCCAGGGCAGGGTCGCTGCTGTCTGCCTCTCGGGGTGGTGCCGGTCACGGCCCGGTCAAGCAGCCCTCTGCCTGGAGCGCGCTCCCTCTCCGCTGCCCCTCCCGCTCTTCCTGTCGGGATTCCGACCTGGAGACATAACTGCAGACTTGCTGGACGGGCCTTGGGCCACCACTCTGTCCCTTCCAGTGTTCCGGCACCCTGCCCACCCCTTCCTCTATACGTATTCCCTTTCCTGAGCTCTCTTCCAATTGCCTTCGTCTGAGAGAGCCGTCTGTTTCCGGCCGGGACCGCCCTGCTTCGCGGCTGGACCAGGGCATGCGGAGCGGGAATGCGCTGTGGCCGCCGTGCGGCCGACACAAAGGGAGAAGTGCCCCGAGGCTCTCTGTTCTGTTTATTGCTGAAAAGCCCGCTACAGGAGAGCAGAACCACAAGGTAGACAGGAAGAAAAGGGGTCTATAGTCAACAAAAGAAATAGCTTATATCTTTTCATTCTCGGACCCGAGGCGCACGGGATAAAGTAAATCCCAGTTCTGCTGTAACAGACAAGCCCCAATGCCCGTGGATCAACACAGTGAAAGTTCCGTCCTGGATCGTACGGCATTCCAGTGTGGACGTTCCTGGTCAAAGGCTTCCTGGGCATCTCTCTTCCAGTCGGTGATTCAGGGACCCAGGCTCCTTCCTCTTGCAGCTTCACCTCCTCGAGTTCCTTAGGGTCCTCTCCATTCACCTGGCAAGTGAGGAGACAGAGCGTGGAGGACTGCGCGAGAGGGTCTTCCAGCACTCCTCTGGAGGTGACACACGCCGCTGCCTCCCACACTGCACTGGCCAGAAATCCGTTGTCTGACCCCCCACCGACCTGTAAGAGAGGGGGAGGCAACGAGGCACTCGGCTCAGACTGAAGATTTAAGGGGATGCCAAAAACCTAGGAGATTTTAAACGTATTATTGAGTTTGCTTCCATTAAAGCCAGGAAGGCAAATTTATAATAAACTCTGTTTTTGGTGTGAATAACATATTTAAACTTAAAATAGTGTTGTGAGTTTTTTTTTTTTTTTTTGTGAGGGAGATCAGCCCTGAGCTAACATCTATGCTAATCCTCCTCTTTTTGCTGAGGAAGACCGGCTCTGAGCTAACATCTATTGCTAATCCTCCTCCTTTTTTTCCCCAAAGCCCCAGTAGATAGTTGTATGTCATAGTTGCACAACCTTCTAGTTGCTGTATGTGGGACACGGCCTCAGCATGGCCGGAGAAGCGGTGCGTCAGTGTGCCCGGAGATCCGAACCTGGGCCGGCAGCAGCGGAGCGCGCGCACTTAACCGCTAAGCCACTGGGCCGGCCCTCAGCTATTCTGTTTTGTGCCTGAGACACGGCTAAAATTTTTAAAATCTCTGTTTCTGTGTATTTGTGTGTGTATGTTTATGTATGTAAGTCTCTCTCTATATATATTTGTCTGCCTCCAGATGGTAAAATTTCTAAAGGAGCCCAGATGTCTTTCAAGTTAACATGATATAAAAATGATCTTTGGTAAATAAAAGCTTGTTTAAGTTTGTTGGTTTAATAAAAACAGGCATGTCTTCAGAGTTATCAACATTAAAAATAATACAAACACACGTTTTTCTGTCTGGGTTTACTGGTCAGATGGGCTCGTGCTGTTTCTATTGTGGAATCTGTCAGCAAGGAAAATGACTTGGGATGATGGTTAAGTATTTAATGTCTAATCCAAACATAATTGTTAAAAATAAATGTAAATAAGAAGTTAAACTAAATAATAGATATTCATTAAATATCTAAATCATTTCTGGATAGGATGGTATATACTGAGACATAGATTACTAAACATAAGTTTGTCTAGTTTTGGCTTTCTAATTTTTTTTACAGAGACGAACAATATTTGGGTCTATCAATAGACATGTTTTGTGCCACATTAAAAAGTTTTCTGTAAAGAGAAATATGCTTCTAGAAATTATGAAATGTGTTTATGGGTTTGCTAATCTACTACCGGATGCTAATGTATGATAGATAGTTCACAATTGCTTGCTTCCTAGTTTTCACTGGAAAGCAAAGAATACAAATAGTTAAAATTTTTAAAAAAAGTTGGAAAAAGCTGAAAATACAAAAGAAATGAAAGAGAAATGTCAGAACACTTACAGTAATAAATGTAAATTAACTTTGTGCAGACTGGATGCACTGATGCTGAGAGAATGCAGACGAAGCAGCACGAGCCCCTTTGAAAGATAAGAAACAATGGAAGTCTCATGAGAGCTTTCTCCTACTATGGAAGGCTTTACTGTCACTTCTTAGTTTTCAAATTAAATTATAAGTAACATTTATTTAAATAAAAAATGTACGTGACATCTACACTTATTGTTATAGATAAACGGGTACTATATATTTTCAATTTTATTTATAATACATAGATAAATTTATCATAAAATCTGTGTATTTAAATAGAAGAAAATGATTTCATAAAATACATGTATGGCATATATTGTAAAGAAGAAATACATGTCAGGGCCAGCCCAGTGGCATAGTGGTTAAGTTTGTGCTCTGCTTCGGCAGCCTGGGGTTCATGGGTTCAGATCCTGGGTACGGACCTACACACTGCTCATCAAGCCATGCTGTGGCAGTGTCCCACACACAAAATAGAAGAAGATTGGTACAGATGTTAGCTCAGGGACAATCTTCCTCAAGCCAAAAAGAGGAGGATTGGCAACAGATGTTAGCTCAGGGCCAATCTTCCTCACCAAAAAAAAAAAAATACATGTTAGTTTATTAAATTTTTATTTCTGTTATTTATATGATTTTATATACATATATATATGTATCTGCTGGACCATAACATACACTATATTTCTTACTATGGAATGATCCAACATGTTGGAAAGCCACTGCTCTTATACCACAGTAAACTGAACAACAGAAGGGTCTCTGTGGCCAGACGGAGAAACTAACAAAGGACGACCACGATTTCTGTCCTGCACACACAATGACAACTCCTCAAGGCCGAGCTGCAATCACTCTCTGACAGGCTCAAACTCTTTTGCCTTGTCTTTTCAGAATTACAGCCAAGAAACAATCTTTGTTTAAAAGTACTTCCCCCATTTCTTATAACTACTTGGAGAGCTAAAAATTCTGGTGGTGGCTTTCCAGATATCTGTAGCTCTGCCATCAGTTTAAAAGTTGTTATTCCATCTTTCAAATCTTTATTCTGCTTACTCAACTCAGAGCAACCCTCTTTAGCAATAATGTGGGGATCTTCTTGACTCTGCCTATTCTATCATTCCTTGTTTGGCAGAACTATAGACATAAGTAAATCTCATACTGTAATTTCCAAAAAGTGTATGGTCTCTTTTAACTATACAAGAGAAATTTATGTTTATTTAATGTAATGCATAGGCAATTATGCTATCCTCTAAAAGTAAAATCTGTAATTATTCTGTAACAACTGCCTTGAATCATTTCTTTTCTAGATGAACTTCATAAGGTTTAAAATTGAGAAAATGGCTGCATATTAAAAGTAGACAATAAAATATGTGTTTTCAGTAAGAAAGTATAAAAAATGGAAATATTTTTGTTTGTTTTGCTAAGACAGAGAAATTTGTCTTCAAGCACTAGGGAAGAAAAAAAGGAAAGAAGGCATGGGACAAATTCTGAGTGTAAAAAGCAAGTGACAAAAGGTTTGTGGAAGTAAAACCGTGAGGAAAGAGTTTTGTGCATGGTCAAGCTGGCTAAGATTAAAATAAATTTATTTAAAAACAAGTTTTAAAATCAAAAGCAAGCTGGCACAAAAATTAAAATTTGGTTTTTCTCTCTATTAAAGGACGAAGTCTTCTTAGGTTATTGGTCTGCTCTTAGTAAAATATTGCAAACAAAATTTCTTTACCTTTGATATAATCTGCCTAGAAAACAAAGAGTCTGTATTTTGTCTTTATCAAGTCTTCAATTACTCAGAAAAGCTGGGGTTTGCTCAGAACTATGCAACTTTCTATGCTTGCCTTTAAAATCTCTTTATCACTTTGGTTAAATTGATAATTAAGTATTGTTTCATAAAAATCTGTGATCCTTTTTGATCAAATATTTTAAAACCTCATGATATATATATATTTTTTTGTGAGGAACATCAGCCCTGAGCTAACATCCATGCTAATCCTCCTCTTTTTGCTGAGGAACACTGGCCTTGGGCTAACATCTGTGCCCATCTTCCTCCACTTTATGTGGGACGCCGCCACAGCATGGCTTGACAAGTGGTGCCTCGGTGCGCGCCCGGGATCCGAAGGGGGGCCGCCAGCAGCAGAGCGCACATGCTTAACCGCTGTGCCGTGGTGCCAGCCCCCCTTATGATATTTTTAACAAACTTCCCCCAGGGTTCAAATCTTAGGTAAAATCTTTCTTTTGACTTAAAAACAAACTTTGAAAATTTCCAATCAGACCTGGGATTTCTCAAAGAATTTATTCTCTCTTTCTTTAAAGAGAGAGATATTAAACTAATTAGACTTGTTTGATATGTTAAATTACATTTTGTTGTGGGGCCAGCCTGGTGGCGTAGTGGTTAAGTGTGTGCGCTCTGCTTAGGCAGCCCGAGGTTCACAGGTTCGGATCCCGGGCACGCACCAACACACCACTTGTCAAGCCATGCTGTGGTGGCATCTGGAATAAAGTAGAGGAAGATGGGCACAGATGTTAGCCCAGGGCCAATCTTCCTCAACAAAAAGAACAGGATTAGCATCAGATGTTAGTTCAAGGCTTATCTTCCTCACACACACAAAAAATTACCTTTTGTTATGTCTTCATAAATATATGTTGTAAGAGTTCCAGAAATTATATGAAATTCCTGAAAATCTAATATGTCCCTGTATAAAATGTTGTCTGTCATCAAAATTGAGGCTCACACTGAATATCAGGAAAGCACCCTTAGCTGACTTTCATACAAAAGCAGTAACAACAAAATCTATAAAGGTTATGAAACATATAGATAAAGTGCACTCTGTTTGTCTTGCAAAAAAAAATTGACCCCTCATCGCCAGACTTTTGCCATCCTGATGTCCTTGTGACATGGCAACAGTCTGTTCCTAAATCAGAAAAATTCAGATAGGTCAACAATGGCTGTAAATTAAACAGTCAGGGCTATGGGAAACCCAAGATGGCTGCTTGGTTCTTCCTGGCTCCCTGGCAAGCCCCATTTTTTTGTTTTTACATTCTTTCACCCACATAGTGCATTAAGACAAACTATTTCTGTCATCAGAGGCCTCAGAACTCCTCCATATGGGTCCTTTGAGCACCTGCAGCTAGATTTCATTCAAATTCTACTTGGTATGGGTTGTCATTATGTTCCTGTTATTGTATGTATGTTTTCCAGATGTTAAAGCCATCCCTTGTCACAAAGCCAATATAATTTCACAATGGCAAAGAAATTATTAGAAAATGTATTTCCCACTTGGGGTATACTTTCGACAGTCTTCAGTGATCGAGGCACCCATGTCACTGGGAAAATCATATGAATCATAACAAAAACCTTTTAAACTTCTTGGTTTTTATCATCCTCAATCATCAGACAAAGTTAAAAAAACTAATGAAAAAACTGGATTCAAGCAGAAAAAATATTAAATTACATGGAACTACATGAACTGGGAAAGATGCTCTAATGTTTCATTTTTCCAGATTTAAAGAAATATTTTTTCTTAAGCTAACTATGACTTATAGCAATTTGTAAACAGAATTGAAGCATTTATCTTTTTCTCCCTACCTGATCCCTCCAAAATTTAAAAACTTTTGATAAGTGAGTATCTTTATTTTCATGGCAATATAGTTGTTTCTGTAAGTTCAGTAAGAATCTGTTCTCCTTATAGCAGGACACAATCGGAAACACTGGTTATATTACCAAAACTTTGACTGGAATGTTGTATTTGAGACAAACATGCATGAACTTGGATGTGACCAAACAGCTTTGAGGAACAAGGATTGACGTCATGGATCACATAAAGCCACTTGGAAATATTGGCCTGCTACCTTTCTTACAGGGTTCCCAGCAACTCTACCAGGTGACTGAAGAAGGTCCCTTCCCTGGCAGGTGCAAGAACCTCAGGGTACTTGGGGGACCTTGAGAAGAGAGGAATTCACCCAAATCTGTAGGTATTACAGGCAGAGTCTGATGACAAGTCCTTGGCTTGGCTTTCCTGGCCTCAAGAGGCTTTTAAAGTTCAATCTCAGATTCTTTATAAAAAGTTCCAGCAAACCAGATTTAAAAGAACCTATATGATCAATTACAGCAACTATTCTTGCTGTACTTATGTAAATAATTGGGCCAATTTTATTAAAACTAGACATTTTGCAAACAAATGAGTCTTAATTTGGCTATTTTTGGTAAAAGTAAGGGTAATTATAGAGAAAAAAATTATGTTTCTCAAACTATATTACACATTTGTGGATAATGGGTTCTAGTTCTATTAATTATCTTTGAGGTTTTGGTTTTCTACCTGTGAACAGGACTGTATCCTAAATTCTTCTAGTTTCCTCAAATATCTGTTACAAATCTCCAAGCTAATATTTTCAATTTTTTCCATCCTTTTCATTTGAAATCATTGCAAACTGAGGCCACCCTTTTTTCCTGGGGCCCTGCAAACTGAAACTGGATAGCTTGGTATAAACTTAAGAGAGATCATCATGATGGCCCATGTTTAGACACTCTTCATGCCTGTTGCTGTATAAGCCACTCAAAAAGTTTACCTGAACACTCCATGATATCATCAGAGACATCTCAAACTGCAAAAAATGCTTTGACCCTGACATATAGAAATTTTCTTGACTGGCCATCTCCTGGGCTCAAGAATTAATTTATAATTTGCTCCAACCATTAATCTTGTATTTCTTTTTGTTTCATCAAATTTCACTTGAGTTTCCAGGCCCTAACATTGATTGGTTTACAGGCCTCTTCTCCTGGATTCCCCAAGGATTGAAGTCTGTTATGGAGGAGATTCTATAATTTGGGCTATTTTGCTAATATATGTGGTGATCTATGTAATTATAAAATATGGACTTAAGTGTTGTTCCAAAGCCACTGATCAGAGTACTAAAATATTAGTCATAAGAACATTCCTCACTCCCCTCACCTGGTACCCAACATATTTTCAAATAAAGGTAAAACAATTTCACTCCTCTGACCCTGATCTTTGCCCGTTCGTAGCAGGAAGTAGCTAAAGAGATCTTTGTCGCCATTTCCCAAGATTGAGGAATGATCATAAGACAATGGGATTGAAACCAAGAAGGAAGGAATTAAAATTTTCCCTGGATTAGGGTAAAACTGTGCCTCATACCTACAAGGTTGACATGGGAAACAAAGTAACCAAAGTTTCTAAGCTTGTTTTGCAGAATAGCAGGACTGCTGATAAGAGAGCAGCTTGCTGACAGTTCTCCCCCTCACCTGAATAAACATTGCACAGTGATATCTGGATGCCACCCCACCACAGGCAACCCACTTGATGCTGGGTCAAGCCACCACCTACGTTCAGCCCATGCTGCCCTCTGATGCCTCCCATGTGGGACTAGATGGAACCCAAGCAGCCAAGGGGGCCCTTGGGCTCTGAGGGACCTGAATACTCTCCAAATTGATCAAAGGTGTTGCCTTGGCAAACCTATGATCAAAAGGGAAAATGATAAAAGAAAGAGATAAGAACAAGTCCAGAGTTGACATGATGGTTACCATAACCAACTCAAGGCTGAATTATGGGCAGAAATAAAAAATTACATTTTAACCTTGACTGTCTACAGATGGCTGGAGAGCAATGCAGTAGTCTTTCTCTGCAGTTAGGACATTTAGAAAGACCCGGACACAAGGTACACTGTAGCTGGGAATGGCGACCAATCTGAACTGGACTCAGCCTTAGCCTTGCAAACCCTCCACTTTTTGCCTTTAAAAACTAGCCACCCAAAGACCAATGGAGGGGCTCACCTATCAACTTGCGGGTTGAGGTATACTTCCCTGGTTTGCAAACCTTTTAATAAAGGCTCTTTTTCTTTGAAATTTCATTTTTGCCTCGTAAAGCTGCTCATTTCGGTTAACAGGTAGGAAAAGGATCTAGGTTTTGAGGAACACATAACAGTCTCTGCCAGACCCCCACACTTTATTTTTCATTCTTTATTTATTTCATTTTTTGACTTTTCTTCTTTAATCAGGATTGCCTGTAAGACAGGACACTTTCTCTGCATACAGCTCTCATTGTGTCCCCAGGTTATGGTAGGACATGTTTTCCTTCTTGTTGCTTTCCAAGTGGTTGGCTATTTCCTTTTTAACTTCTTTTTGATCCACAAGTTAATTAAGAGTGTCTCTTCATTTCTAGTACACGTCGTTAAGACTTTTTGGTCCCATTAAAAAAACAACAGTTATCTCTTATTGAGATATAATTCACATAGCATACAATCCACTCCCTTAAAGCGTACAATTGACTGGGTTTTGGGATATGAGATTATTAACTTTTAAAACTTGTGGTAGGGCTGGCCCCGTGGCTTAGCGGTTGAGTGCGTGCGCTCCGCTACTGGCGGCCCAGGTTCGGATCCCAGGCACGCACCGACGCACCGCTTCTCCGGCCATGCTGAGGCCGTGTCCCACATACAGCAACTAGAAGGTTGTGCAACTATGACATACAACTATCTACTGGGGCTTTGGGGAAAAAAAGGAGGAGGATTAGCAATAGATGTTAGCTCAGAGCCGGTCTTCCTCAGCAAAAAGAGGAGGATTAGCATAGATGTTAGCTCAGGGCTGATCTTCCTCAAAAAAAAAAAAAAATCAAAAAACTTGTGATAAAATATACATAGCAAAATTTTCCATCTTAATCATTTTTTAGTGTACAATTCAGTGTCATTACTTACACTCACAATGTTGTAAAACCATCACCACTATCTATTTACAAAACTTTTTCATTACCCCAAACAAAAACTTTGTAACCATTAAGCAGTAACTCCCCACTTTCCCTCCCCCCAATCTGTGGTAACCTCTAATCTACTTTTAGTCTCTATGAATTTTTCTATTTTAAGTATTTCATATAAGTGGAATTATACAATATTTATTCTTTTGTGTCTGGCTTATTTCACCTAACATAATGTCTTCAAGTTTCATCCGTGTTGTAGCATGTCTCAGAATTTCATTCCTTCTTATGGCTAAAGAATATTCCATCAGGTATAGATACCACATTTTGTTTATCCATTCATCTGTTATAGACATTTGTGTTGTTTCCACTTTTTGGCTATTGTAATAGTGCTGCTATGAACACTTGTGTACAAGTATCTGAGTACCTGTTTTCAATTCTTTTGGGTATATACGTGACCTGGGAGTGGAATTGCTGGTTCATGTGGTAATTCTATGTTTACCTTTTTGAGGAACTGCGTTGCAAGATATTCCAGGAAAACCTTATTCATTCTCCATCCCAGACTTGGAATCAGGCATTTCCCCAATTAGCCCTGGTTCCTTTCAGTGGGAAATGATATTTCAAGACTATAATCTGGGCTCTAGGAGTACCCATTCCACATGGTTGGTCATGTCTCCAGTCACTGTTTCAGTGGACACAACTATAAAATACTTTAATTTTTTAGCTCAAAAGGCATCATGACTTGATACTGATACTTCCAACTAAAATTAAAGCTTACAGGGTTTTTACTTAACCGCATTGATCTTACTAGCTTTTCTAAAACTCTGACCATCTTCCATTTAGTTATTTATTTAATTTTTTGCATTTCTTGTGATTATTTGGATTGTTTCTACTATCTCATTTTAAAGTTTTAAGTAGGAGGAAGAGTGGAAGGTTAAGTTGGTATATATTCACCTCACCTTTATTCCTTAGCATTACTTCATCAGTGAGGCTAAGGATTTATAAACTGCTATAAGGTGGTATTTTTATCCTTTTTGGTTTGAATTTATTTTAAAAAGTTGTAGCAAGAACAGAAATAAATCATTGAAGAAATTCTATCAGATGACTAACCCAAGAAACACCTTCTTTTTTAAAAACTGAGATATAATTGACATATTATATTAGTTTCAGGTATACAACATAATGATTTGAATGATTTGATATCTGTATATATTGCAAAATGATCACTACAATAAGTCTAGTTAACATTCGTCACCAACAGTTAGTAATTTTTTTCTTGTGGTGAGAACTTTTAAGATCTACTCTCTTAGCAACTTTTAAATATGCAATATAGTATCATTAACTATAGTCACCATGCTGTACATTACATCCCCATGACTTTATTTTATGACTAGAAGTTTGTGCCTTTTGACCACCATTTCACTCACTCCCCCTTCCCCTGCCTCTGGCAACCACCAATGTATCTGTATGTATGATCTTTTTCCTTTTTTTAAGATTCCACATATAAGTGAGATCATATAGCAATTGTTTTTCTCTGTCTGACTTATTCGACTTAGTATAATGCCTTCAAAGTCCATCCTTATTGTCACAAATGGCAAGATTTCATTCTTTTTTATGGCTGAATAATATTCCATTGAATACATATACTACATTTTCTTTATCCATTCATCCATCAGGGAACACTTAGGTTGTTTCTATATCTTGGCTCTTGTAAATAATGCTGCTGTGAACATGGGGATGCAGATATCTCTTTGAGTTAGTGTTGTCCTTTCCTTTGGATAAATGCCAGAAGTGGAATTGCTGGATCATATCAGTAATCTCTTGTTTGACTGACTTGTGTCGTTCTTTACGAAAGCCAGCTATATTTCCTGAGTTATTGCGTACTTAAAATGTCTGTTGCCTTTGTACCTGAATAATACTTTATCTGAGTGTAAAATTCTTGGGGTTTTTAGTTTGCAGGCTTTGCAAGCACTGTTCCACTGTCTTCTAGTGTTGAACGTTGCTGCTTAGTAATTTAAGCTAATCTAAATTTTTCTCTTGTAGATGACTTAAATCTTTTTTGCTTACATGCCAAAAGGATTCTTTCTTTATCTTTAAAAGCCAGTGATTTTACAAGTGATGCCCTACACTGGCTGTTTTGTGTCAGATTTTCTGGTATGCATGTAATAACACAGACTCCAAACATGTGAAAGAAAAATGGTCTGAATTACAAGAAGTTGAAAAACCCACAATTGTGTGAAATATGACATGGATTAGCTATGAATTACAGAAACAAAAACAAACCTGGGAGCTTAAACAAATTAGAAAAAAATCATTTTTCTCACATAATGAGAAGTCTGGAATTAGGCAGCCCAGGCCTGGCACAGCAGATCTATGACACCAGATCTGTTAGGGACTCTGGATCCCTGTATCTTTCCTTTCAACCAACCTTAGCACGTACTTTGCTTCTTATGGTCACAAGATGCCTGCTCCCCTCCAGAACCATATCTGCATCTTAGGAGGTAAAGAAGAGAAAGAGAAAAGGGCAAAAGACATACACCAGCCAAGTATCTCTGCCTGTTAAACAACTTTCATGAAGCCCAAATCAGAGATGTCAGCGTATATAGGTCATTGGCTAGAACTATGTCACATGGCAACCCCTAGCTGCAAGAAAGTCTGGGAAATGTGGCTTTTTCTCCAAGCACTTGACTACTCTGGAAAAAAAATCAAGATTTTGTTAGTAAGTAGGAAGGAAAGAATGGACTTGAGTGGGAAACTATTAGCGTCTGCCACATCATCCCTTTAATTCAAGCTTTAAATAACAAAAGATTAAAAGTTCATATGGAAAAACTCCACATTGCTTTGTGGTTCTTTTTTAATCAGGAAATATAACTCAGCCACATAGGGACTGTGGCAGCCATGAGAAAGTGGCTCGCAGACCCTCAACTACAGGGAGCATAACTGACCAAGGGTCCCAACTGCCATGCTCTGAAAAAGCCAGTGGTTCATCTGCACAGGTTTGAATACCAGTCCAGGTATGGTTTTCCTGTTTCTGCCCACAGAGCCTAAGCCAGGACTACTATCCTGGGGCTTAGTGATTGTCTGATCCACTGGCATGGAATCCCACATGGGTCAGCATTCAAATAGGGGACCCACTTCACAGAAAAGGAGGAGTGGGACTGAGCCCCCGACCGTGGGGTCCGTTTTTCTTATCACATACTGCATCACTCAGCCAGCCTGCCAGTACCCTGGGATGGTCTTCTGAAGGTGCAGCTGAAGCCCCAGCTTGGAGGAAACACTCTAATAGGATGGCATGCCATCCTTCAGCATATTTGTTAGATCAGAGACCCCTATGTGGTGCTGTGTCTCCAATAGGAATCAAGGGTTGGAAGCATCACTCCCAATGACTCACTGGGGGATTATATGCTTCCTCCAGGGTTGGAGGTCCTGATCCCCAAAGGGGGCACACTCTTGTTTGGGGATACAGCAAGGATGCCATTGAACTAAAGTTACCGCTGCCATCAGGGCACTTTGGACTCCTTGTGCAAGACAAGTCACCAACTTGGCAGAGATAATTGATCTTGATCAGCAGGAGGAGAGAGGGCTATTTGCACAGTGTGAGAGCAGGGAGGAATCTGTGTGGAATGCAGATGATGTCCTTGGCCACTCCCTGGTACTCCCACACACCACTGCAACTGTGAACAGACATGTGCAGCAAACCCAGACTGAGACAGGCATGATTATCAATGAGTCAAGTCCCTTAGGAATGAAGCTGGGGGCCACACCACCAGCTGAGCCACCAAGACCTGCCGAGGCGATAGTTAACGGAAAAGGAATGTAGAATGAATAGTGGAGGAAGCAGAAGATGAGTGCCAGTTGCAGCCCGGAGACCCACAGCAGCAACAGGGGATGTGTGTCATCTCACTAACCTCCCTCTTCTGAGTTTTCTCTCAGGAAGTAAAGCCCATGGGAACTATGGAGGAGCTGCTCTCTAAACCTGTATGGATACATAGATCTGCCCAGTGCAAGGGGTGTACTGTGTGGCCATGAGAATGCCTTGTTCAACCTCTGACTACAGGGGTCACACTTGATCAAGAGCCCCAGCTGCTACACTCTGATATCCCTCCTAACAAGGCCACTCTTGCCGTGGGCCGCTGCCAGCCAGTGACTGAGCATGGCTGGGGTGTTGAGGCTTGCCTGTTCCTGAGAGATGCAGGACTCCTCTGATGGTCAACGTGGATTCAAGGACTTCCCAATGGTATTGCCAAGCTTTTTTAGACTGCACAGTGACCTAGAATTCTGCTACCCAACCTTCTTTCCCTCTCTTCTTTACTCCAGGTCAGCCTTGCATCATGGTCTGATGACTCTCCCAGCCTTACCTGGCTACCTCTCCATTACCGCTCACTAGTGTTTCCTCCAAACATATTTGCACTTCTAATCCTGTCTTGGCGTCTGCCTTTTGGAGAACCTGGACTGACCAAGGGGCGCATCAAAGTCCTCTTTAATGTCCATTAGGACCTTGGAACAAGCCCATCTATATCTCAAGTTTAAAAAAAACAAAACAAAAAGGAAGAGGGATAGAAAATTTTTGGACATTGAAAAAATATTGGAGATATATGTACTTCAAAAGTGATTATCTTCCAGTCATGGGATTCTAGGTGATTTTTATTTTCTTCGTTAATTTTTTAGTACTTTTTAAATTTTTCTACAAAAAGCATGTATTAATTTTTATAGCTGGGAGAAATATTTTGTTTTACAAATCAGTCTATAAAAGTCTTTATATATATAGGCAGGCTTTCCACTAGGGTGGCTCTGATAAACTGAAATGGAATCTCTCTCTCACATCTTTATTGACTCTCTAAATGGAGACCCCAACACAGAAAATCACAATCCTCGTATGTACTGATGTGATAGATGTTGCTGGCTCTGTCCCCACCCTCAGCCCCTCAGCACTGCTTTTCCATGTGGCCACTAAACCTCTCAAGATGCATTGGACCACTGCCAGGCTTCTGTCTCCTGCCACCACCCACATCCCAATTCTTGCTGGTTGATTTTATGCTTGTGCATTAGATAGAGGTAAGAGAAGCAGTATAGGCAGCTGAGGGGAAGGGTTTCCAGGCTTGATCATTGCACTAGCTTCTCCATCCACCCAGCCCAGGACCCGCAGAAGCGCTCAGGTGGGGCAGACAAAGGAGAGGAGGAAGTCCACCTCATTGTGGACGATGAGCTTCCCTGGGTGGATGTTGTCGGGCTGTGCCAGATTGGAGGTCATTTCCCAGGCGTCCACAAAGACCACACGCAGGTCAGCAGCGGCAGCTCAGAGGAGCCGGTTCACCTGGAGGGTGAACCAGTCACCGCTATACACGGACTGGTAGCCGGTGTTGGCCAGTTTGATGACCACAAGAGTACAGGGTTCCCAGGCCAGTGGGGCAGACATGACTGCCTGGATTCCTGCTGGTTGTAGCACTAATATGGATGGAGGGAAGGTGGTGAAGTGTGCACCCAGGCCTAGCACCACCACGGTGTGGGGGCCCCTGGCCAGGCCCCCGAGCTCCCGGACCACGGAGTTCAGGGAGGCCACTGGTGTGCAGAGGGAGCGCAGGGGCCAGCTGTGGGCCCACCAATGCAGCACGATGCCCCAAGTGGTCTCCAGGGCCATCAGGGGCTCCATCTGATATGTGGCATGTAGATCCACTGGCTTCAGGGCTGTGGGGAGGACAAGAGAGGAGGCTTAGGGATTAACATAGGACAGTACTTCCTTATTTAAAAACACAAAAGATCTAGGATCACTTTCTTCTTAGACCTCAAGTATCCTATGGTCCAATCACTTGATTTTGCTCTCTCTCATCTATAATATTGCCAATGACCTCCTAGTTACCAAATCTGAAGGTCTATTCTCAGTCCTCAGCCTCCCTGGCTCCTGTAGCCTTTTGTCACATTGACTTTCCTTTGGAAACCCTCTCCTTCCTTGGCAGTGTGCTGTCACTCTCAGCACTCTCCTATCTGACCAAGCACTCCAACTCAGATTCATCCATTGGCTCCTTTCAGCCACCCCTGGATAAAGACTTGCCCCAGGCTACAGACTCAGGGATGTCCAGTTGATGTCCTTGCACAATGGTTGCCAGCCTAGGGGGCCAGTGGCTCCTGAAATCCAGTCTATTCCCTTGGTTGTGTGCCCTGACAGAGAGCTGGATGCATCTGCAGAAAAGGCCCTTTCTTTGCACAAAATCCCTGCCTGCTTGCCCCACTGTGTGCTCCAGGGCTATGTGGGTGCGGAGGGCACATTTCTCTATTTCACAGAAAGGTGCCAGATCAGCTAGCAGAGGCTCTGATTTTCCCAGCCTTCTATCATGAGCTTCTATCTATCTTTAAAAACATCTCTGGCTTAGGAAACTTATCCTTTCCACCCTTCCATGAGCAGAATTGTCCAAAGAGACCCTAGGAGGTCACTTGAGGTTGCCTAAACCTTGAATTAGCTGGGAATGGAGCTTCCTTTTTTCTCAAAGGGAGGGGCTGCACCCAGACTAACTTTCCTGGGAGGCTGGGGGCTTTGATCCCTCAAGCAGAAGGGTAGACAACATCCCACAGACCTCAAGGTCTCCAGGTGGGGGCAGCTGGTATTCTCAGACAACTTCTGTAAACAAATGGCAGCCCACATCCGGATGGTTTTGTGCCTAGAAGCCCAATAAGGTGGCTCTCACACTTGTAGGCAAGAAGGGAGGGCTGTTGGTGGTGGGGGTGGGGGGGTCCCTTCCATGAGAGCACAGACCCACTTGTGGGCCCTGCACCTCTCTGCGGGATGATGGGAGGACAGGTGGGGGAGGGGGCTGGGTGCTGGTGTTCTTTTTTTCCTTGGCTCTCATGTTGCCCCTTTCCCTAATAAAGCACATTCCTTAACCTGTGTTATGTTATAGTGTGTAATTTGTGTATGAAAGGCGATACTCAGGTGGGACTCACCTTGCGTGACACTCTCACCTCTTTAAACTTATATCCTCAGGGGGATAAATACCAAAACTGTGTCTGAAATCTGACATCTCATTTCAACTCCAACTCCGTGTCTTCAAATGCCTCATCCACATGCTCCCCAGAAGCCGCTTCCCCACCTCTTTAACCCAATATGAAGAGATATAAAATAAATAACCAACTTCTCCCATTCCTGTACCTTGCTCCCACAGCCGGTCAGGTACCCCACTAACTTCCATTTTGAGTTCACTTTCTAGTTATCCATAGTTATCTGGTCATCTCCCTTCGTTCTAGAACCAATCAGTCAGCAGGACTGTCAATTCCTCCAATAATACTTCTTTTTCTGCTTACACTCTATTTCTTTACCAATCTAGCCTCTCATCACCTCGCATGTTGACCATACAATTGTCTTATAACTGGTCTTTGGTTTTCTTTTTTCAATTCAATCAGCCCAATAAACTGAAAACTCTGCTTAAAAACATTCAGTGTCTCCCAAATGTCATAAGATAAACCCCTGGTTTTCTCTATACTTCTTTTCTTAAATTCCGACCCTATTCCTCCAATATCTCCTGGCAAATACTCAGTTCCAGCCAAGGTTATCTACTCATTGTTGTTCAAATACATCTACTCTCCTGTTAGAGCCCCTGACCATCTACTTAACTCTTGAGATTATGCATAATCTGGACACCTTGTTTCCCACCCCTTCCCCTGCCCCAAACCCAGGCATCCTTGTCCTTCCACATCACGCTCCTGAAATCCAGGCATCTTGCCTCATCGACAAGATAGCTGTGTTCTGCCTTCTCAACGCACTAGTTGTCCTTTTCTCTTAGGAGTCCTGCCCTCTTCCCTCACGGCCACTCGCAAGGCACGGTGTCACACAGATACTCTCACCACTGCCGAAGTGTGGAGTCCCCCATCATGTGGACAACGTGGCCAGCCAGGCAGCCCAGGATGCTGTCAGCAGTGGAGGAGGAGCGGCTGGAGCTGGAGGGTGAGTGCCACACATCTCGGTGGTAAAAGCCAGAGGGCTTTGGAGCTGGGAGCCCAGTGCAGGGGACAGAACTATAAGCAATTATTTGTAAGCAAAACAATCAGTGGAGACAGAAGAGGCTACAGCCTCAGGCATAGAATAAGTGTTGCCTTTTCTGCAGGCCCCAGTGTCACTTATCCAGACTCCTGTTGCTCTCCCCGGCCACCCAGATTATAGAAATACCCTGAGGGAGGACCTTGAATGCCATATTCCTGAAGAGAAACCAGTTGGCAGGAGGGGAGCCCTTAACGGAAACGTGTATAGAAAGGAATCCTGGCTAAGTTGAAATGGGGGTTCTTGGAAGAGAGGAAGTTCTCAAAGTCAAGGGCATCCGTCCAGTGTCAGGGCTCCTGGGAGATGGTGAGGGCTTGGGGGCAGGAGAGGGATTGGAAGCTGGAGTTCAGGGATCCAGCTTCTTTGAGTTTCCTGGCTTCAGGGATTTCATCAGTGCAGAAAGCAGAATTGTTTAAAAATGTAGCCAGGATTTGGGTTTTGTTGAGGCATGGTGGGGCCAACAGATCAGGAGGTGTTTGCCATTGAAAAGACAGTGTGTTACTCACAGTTCCTGAGAGGTGGGGCACACGGCCACATGGGGAAGCACCAGTCAGTCAAGAGGCATAAAGAGCAGGGGGCAAATGTGGACAAAAGCCTTTATTGTGGCTTCTGCAAGAAGGAATGGGCGAGGAAGTGTCAGCAGCTGAGCAGGTTTAGGAGTGAGTAGTTTGAATAACTTCGGTGGGCTCTGGGGTATAGAGGCGGTCTCTAGCTGTCTGGTAGCTGGCCCTGGGGTGATTTCAGGCAGGGAGATGGTGTCCTGGCTGCAAGAGCTTGATGAAAGGAGGCGGGGGTGGTGGCGTGGACTCAAGATTGGGTGGGTTGCATATCAAAGGTGTGCTCAAGGCAAGTTGTTTTGCTACCCTACGAGTTAGCTAACTCTGGGAGGGGCAGTTCCACAAGGCCCTAAGATGTCAAAGCATCACAAAATACAGAAAATATAAAACATGATGAATACCAGAAAGTGCTTGGAGCCTTTTGCAAGAAGTCTTAACTCTCCTGTTGGTCTCACTGAGCCCATTCCAGTCGGTCTCACACTCCCACCACTCCCAGAAATGGCTAAATCCAATGTTAGTTCTCAGCTCTTGTCATCCCTGGCCATCATCAGCCCAGTGTCGCTCCCTCCTCCCTGAGATGTGCTCTTCTCCGGTGCCAGGACACCTCCCTCTCCTGGTAGCCCCTTTGCGAGCCCCTCTTCTCTCCAACCTCCTTATATTGGAGCATTCAGGCTCAGACCTCGCTCCTCTTTTCCATTCACTCTCCCTCCTTTGGTGGTCTTAGCCTCCTAACTTTAACTTCCACAGTTAGATCTCCAGCCCAGACTTCTCTGCCAAATTCCAGATTTGTGTATCTAACCATCTGCTCAACATCTCTGCTTGATGTCTAATAAACATGACCAACCTCCTGATCTGCACCCCCACATATCCCATTTATAGCTTTCTCCACTTTAGGATGGCAACTCTGTCCTTCCAGTGAGTGGGCCCCAAACGCTGCAGCCATCTGTGAGTTCCCGCTTTTTGGCACATTCCACATTTTGTCTCTCAGGAAATCCTATAGGTGCTGTCTTCAGAATATATCCAGAAATGAATCACGGTAGACATGTCTACTACTGCAACCTGAGGCCGAGGCCTCCTACCTTTCAATCTCTTTGCTTCTTTCTTAACCTTTTGCTGTCCATTCTCAACACAGTAGTCTGAGGGACCCAAAATGTATATCATACCATGTCCATCTTCTGCTCAAAATCCTGCAATGGCTCTCTCTTCACTTACGGCAAAAACCAATGTACTTACAGAGCCCTTCCTGGTCATGCCATGTCCTTCCCTTAACCTAGCTGGTCTTTTCCCCATCGCCTTCCCACCCTTGACTCCATCCTAGTTACTTGGCTTCCTTGCTGTTCCTCAGATGCACCAGGCACACCATTGCATTCCCTCTGCCTGGAACCCTCTTCTCCTGGGTATATCCTTGGCCAACCCTTTCATCTCCTTGAAATCTTTGCTCAGTTGTCAGCTTGTTAATGAGATCTACCCTGACCCTCTATTTAACATTGCAACCTGCCTGCTGCCATGCTCCTAATCCTGACCTCCTCTATATTTAAAATTTTCCATAGCATGTATATCCTTCTAAGAGCCTATATAATATACTTACCGTTAATGTTTATTGTTTATCATCCCTTCCTCCTGTCATATGTAAGCTTTACCAGGGCAGGGTCCTTGTCTTTTGCCCACTGTGTGAAAGAAACACCGACCCCTCTCCCTGGTCTAACAGGCAAATCTAGCAAGCCAGCTACATAGGCTTAAAGTCAGTACAGAAATCCATGCTGTCCTGTGACGCAGCCATGCAGGCCTCATAAGCCTGTGTCTAAATGACCTTGCAACCCCTCGTCTCATGACTGAAGACGCTGGCAGGATGAATCAGCAACAGGAAGAGATAACAGGTACCTCACTTTCACATTTCCCAGCTGCATTTCTTAGAGATTGAGGGAAAAAGTAACAACCCTGGTCCTTGCCTTCCTCCACACATAGATAACACCGACATCCCAAGCCTTGTTTGACATATAACCAAAAAGTTCTTGTTCATGTTATCTTTGAAGTATGTGACTATTATAAAGTATATGATTATTATCTATTTTTAGACGTGTAAGCCCTTTCCTGCATGTACACTGCTTTGTTAAAAGGTATATAAATTGCACTCAGACCTGTAGACCTTGGAGCAATGCCTCAGAATATTCCGTTGGACTGTTTCCCGGGACTCAATTTCCTCACTTTGATTATTTGAATAAACTCCTTCATTTAACCTTTACCTAGAATCTTTATTTCATTCAATAAATTGGCCACCACAAAGGGACCCAGAGGGACTGCCTGAGACCACTTGGAGCATCGAGAGGACTCGGCACCGTGGTACCAGCAGGGCCCTTTGAGCCCATCCAGCTCGCCAGAGCTCCAGCTGCAGCAAGGTAAGTCTTTCCAGGGTCTCGGATCTCCTGATCAACAGTCGAAGGTCCTTGAGTTTATTCCATAATTGTTTTGCGCTTGTCCAGATGGGGCAGGTTACCCTTTGTGTTCACAGAGAAGAGAATTCCAAACTTGGTGCTCAGGTTTTCTGGCCTTTTGAGCCAAGAAAAATAAGGAGAACAGCTGATGGCTTGAATCAGAGTTTCCCCTATTTGCCTCCTTGACAAGTGACAATTGGTTCAGCTAGTGCTGAACCAGAATGGGAAATAAAGCATCAAAAACTGGAAACTGTGGGACATCCAACAGCCAGCCGCCTGCTAGTACGCCCGCAAAAATACATATGGAGCACATGCTTGCAAATGGCTCCCTTCATAGGAGGATATCACTAAATGAGATCTCACTTTAATGTGGCCAAAATGGGCAATTTCAATTTACCCAAATTCGTGTATTTGCATACACAATTGGAGAAAGCCAGCCATAAAATTAAACAACCAATGGGAAGCCTATTTTAATTTTTTGAGCCTTCTAAATGAAATCAAGAATCCTTTATTGCCTCTCTAAAAAAAAATAATTAGGGGGCCGGCCCAGTGGCATAATGGTTAAGCTTAGCACGCTCCACTTTGACAGCACAAGTTCACGGGTTCAGATCCTGGGCGTGGATCTACACCACTTGTCAGCCATGCTGTGGTGGAGACTCACATACAAAGCAGAGGAAGATTGGCACAGATATTAGCTCGGGGCTACTCTTCCTCAGAAATAATAATAATAATAACTAAATCAGAGACATGCCAGATTAGAGAATGACAGGCACACCAGCAACCAGGCTAACAAAAATGAAACCAAATCTGCTGTTCCTCTCCCCTCTTTTGCTGAGCTCCCCTACTTCAACTGCCCCCAAATTCCTGATCTAAAATTAAGCAAGTGGAAATGGGTAAACTTTTGAGATAATTTGAAGTTATAATGGCCATTCTGGGGAACCTTTGTTTCAGATAAATCCACCTTAAAGTTCACCCTTAAAAGAGAGGATTCAAAACCTCTCAGAGACAATGGAATGCCTTCTTTGATTGATATGCAGAAGCTTGTAAAAGACAAAATGACTTCAAAAACAGCTCTAAAAAGGATCCTTACAGAAAAAAAAATCTTTAATAAGAATCTTTAGCCGTCTGAGCAGGAGACATTAACGGAGTCCATCTGCCAGAAACACAATTTGGATCCAACTATTCTTTTGAGTTTTGTACCTGAGACATTACAAGCTTTGTTTGACATATAACCAAGAAGTTCTTGTTTATGTTCTCTTTGAAGTATATGACTGTAAAATGTGTGAGCCCTCTCCTGCACATACACTGCTTTGTTAAAAAGTATATAAACTTCACTCAGATCTGTAGACCTCAGAGCAGTTCCTCAGAATCCTCTGTTGGACTGTTTCTCAGGACTTGAGTTCCTCACTTTGATTATTTGAATAAACTCATTCATTTAACCTTTACCTAGACTCTATTTCAATCCATAACTGTGACATTCCCAGTGTCAACAGCAGGGACATGCAGGTAACAGGTGCTCAGTATGCATCTGCTGATTGAAGAGGTTGTGTCCTAGGAGGAGAGGGGAATTTGCTTTCAGGGGGAGGGGAGTATGAGAGAATATTCCTGAAATCTGGAAAGATGCCTGCCTGTGGCCTGCCCTAAGAGTTTTGGGGTCCTAGTGCCCCATAGAGGTGACAGAGCTTCAGGAAGCAGGTGAAAGATGATCCCAGGGACTCTGGACCCAGGTGGAGATGCCTGCCCCCACCCCGCCAGCAGAGCCCAAGACCACACAGGCTTGGACAATGGACGCTTAGGGGTGACCACTGTGGACAGAGGACTAAGGTAGGATCCCTGATGGTCGCCACACGTGTGGTTATCTGTTTAATGCTTGTCTTCTTTCGGCACTCTGTTAGCTCCCGAGAGATGGGGCCATTCTGCCCTGCTCTCCTATCCCCGGGACTTCCAGGACTTTGGACAGTGTCTGGCACAGAGTGGTGGTGGGGAGCATGCTGAGCACCAGCAAATGCCTGAGATCAGATTATAAGAACTGACAGAGCCCACTACGTACTTCATGCTAAGCACTTTACCTACATTAATTTGTTTGTTCCTCACCACAACTCTATGAGCGGGGTACTATTATTATCCCCCTTTATACATGAGAAAATAGAGCTAGAGAGGTTAAATAACTTGCCAGAGATCACGCAAATAGAAACTGGCAAATCGCAGCAGGTGGAACAGGGCTTTGAGCCCAGACAGTCTCACTCCAGAGACTATTGGGCTTTACCTCCAAGCGACGTCCTGAGACGGCTCCTGTGTCGAATCTCAGATTTATTTCCAAACAATCAATGTAAAAAGGATATGTGGTTCTCCTTTTCTGACCAAATGGAGCAGAAAAATTGGTCTGGAAAGACCAAGGTCTCCTGGTGCTAAATTCTCACGTTGAGAGTAAATGTTAGTGGGAGCTCCCAAGAGGCAAGAAGCCTCCAAGATGGGCGTCTGGCAGAGCTGGCCCCTTGGGGTTCTCCAGCCCAGCTTGCCTCAATTCTTAACAGTGGGCTCCTCCAGTCCTCATCAGAGCCAGTGATAAGTTTCATGCTTGGGGCCATGGAGCAGCAGCCATCTCACCTGCCAGCCCTCCCACCTGAACACCTCTGCCTCTTCCCACGGCCTCTTCTCTCCCTTTCCCCTCAGAGGAGGTGTCCCTCCACCTCTGCTCTGCCCCCGACTCAGCCATCTTCTGGGACCCTGTTTTTTTGCCTCCTTCCTCTACTCTCTCTACTGGAGATCAGATGCCCAGGTCTCCATCTTAAAAAATGCCTCCCTCCTGCCTGGGGTCTCTGTAGCCCCGGCCCGGCCTCTGATCTCAGGGACAGTAGGGCTCACTGTGAACCAGTCTGTTTTCACTGTCTGCTCTCCCTCACTCTCATTCTCTGTCCATCCAGGGAGGCTTGCTTCCCTGAGACTGAGGGTAATTCTCTGCCTTTATTTGCTTGGCTTCCAGGCTGCAGTCTCTGCTCTCTTCTCACTCAGTGGGGTCTCATCCATTCTCCCTACTCCCTGACCATATATGCTGGTGATTTCCAAATGGACACCTCTCCTTGCAGGGGCTGTCAGAAGAGCAGAGAGGGTTGGAACACTTCTCTCTTGCCGGAGGTCTGTGGTACTCCTTCCAGCTTCAGCCAAATTGTTGCCTACCCTGACCACTATGGGCCAGGTGGCATGCCCTTTCTCCGTGTCCTCAAACCACTTGGTGCATACTACAGTTAAGCACTGATCACATGGCAGGTTTTAAAAAGTCATGTGCCTCCTTATTGAAAACTTGTAGAGGGCAGGGATGCCAAGCATTATGTAAAAGTAGTCAGCACTTAGCATGAGACCTGGCATATAGCAAGCGCTCAGGAAACGTGTTCAGTAGAAGTGGGTAGGTAAATGATAGGGTAGGGGCTCAGGAAGAGTAATCACAGGGATCAGAACTCAGGGCTTGGGGCAGACACCCCAGACGATGCTGGGTTTCTCACCACACCTGCAGGGCCTCCTCGTGGAGTGTGGTCACATTGCAGTAACATCCACTTGAATGTCCTACCAGTGAGTCACAGGGCAGGATGGGGGGTCGAGCGCAAAACCAGAGCTTTCCCAAATCTTCACCTCTGTAGTGACAGGTAGACTCTTCCTCCCCAATTAACGGGGGGATAACATTACAAGTGACAATTTCTTCATATCCTGTGGGTCCGTTGAAATAGCCCATGAAATCGACTGTGGCCCACTGGTGTCTCCAGATCCCTCGCAGAATCCCAACTACCTCACTGGAGTGGATCAGCCGCACTTGCACCTCAGCCTGCCCAGCCCAGAGCAGCGGGAAGGACAACAGGAATGTGCCATTCTCCAGATCCTGGACATCCCCAGGGACCCCGGCCTTCAAGTCAGGACCCAGCTGCTGCACCCAAAACAGATCCCCACCATGGGTCTTGGGCCTGCCCCGGTGGTTTCTGGCTCTAAGGGTGGCCTCCAGGTAGCCTCCTAGGGCATAGCTGGTCTGGGCAGGATCTCACAGTTGGTAGGTGGAGATATGGGGGCTGGTGGAGGCCAAAAGGTCACCCCATCTCCCAGGGTCGGAGGTCAGTGGAAAAGATGGGTTAGGTCTGAGAGCTCCCGGGTGGGAAAGCCAGAGGACTTGCAGGCAGGGCAGGGCCCTGGGGGCAGAGGGACAGTGCTGTCAGGCCAAGAAACTCTGATGTACAAGATCTGTGGGTAGAGAAAAAGGAACCTATCAGTGGTTTGTGTCTCTTCATTTTTCTTCTGGGAAGGAGTAGTCAATTCACCAAACTTAGTCCTCCTCCGCCTGGTAGGTCTCAAGCAGGAGTCCTACCTGCCCTGCCTCATGCTGCTTCTGACCCAAAGCTGGTGTCTGAACCGCCACCACACATCTGCAGACACTGTCTTGTGTTAAAACCATATGTCTGCGGATTTTGCTAAATTCTACAGAGAATAAGTAGCAATCTTTGTCTCCTGGTCCCAACTGGCTTCTGCTCCACCACCTGCTCCCCTCTGATGTACACACTCTTACTGCCACTGGACAGGGGTCCAGGCTTGGATCCACCCTCCAGTCTCTAGCTCGCCCCACCCCTTACAAGCTCTTCTCTTTCTGGACTCCAAAACCTGGAGTAAGTCCCCTACTCCTTTCCCCCTCTTGTTTCCTCTTTCCTCCACCTGGCCTCTACCATCTCCATTCCAGATTTAGAAGAAAGATTTCCTTTACACACAGAAGAAGGAGCTAGAGGCCCACCTCAGGGAGCAGTCAATGGAATTGGACACGTGGGGACCCAGGGCTTCCCTGCACAAGAGGCAAAATGGAGAGAAGTGTTCAGGTAGAAGGAAGTGCTGGGGAGGGAGTGGGCTGTGGCTCCAGCTCTCTCTAGCCCCCAACAAAAATTCAAGTCTCAGGTAAGCACAAGCCTAAGTTGGCCTTTCCTCATGGGAAACATCCATATGGTTCAAAATCATAGCACAAATGCTCAGCAATTCCTCCAAGGGAAGGAAGTCAATCCAGTTTCATGGCCCATCAGCATTTGATGGTCTCTAGCCCTTATCTACCTCACATCCGGTTTGTTCTCTGACTACACCTTAACGTCAAGGATCTTGACCCCCTTGCTCAACCTTTCCTCACAGCACAGACATTAGGTGATGTATACACACTCCTGGCCATTGGATACTCCCAGGTCTCACCAGGGCCAGGGCACAGGGGATACCCAGATGCCTCCCCTTACATAGCTCCTGGATAGAGTCAACATGAACAGGAAGCAAGATTTGGGAGGTACATCAGGAAGGAAGGACTGGTATAGAGGTCAAGGGGCAGAAGGAGATATCGCCTTCATGCCGATCATTGAGAACTGTCCTGGAGGCACTTAAGCCCCTGGAATTTGAAATTTTCTGTACCACGTCGTATGAGTTGTTGGCGTACGTAGTTTGTGACTGAGAACTGGGGAGGCCACAGTCTTACCAGGGACCCATGTACCATGGGGCCAAGAGGCATATGCAGTTGGGGAATGGGACATGATGTGGTGCAGTCCTATAGGAGACCAAATCAAATCAGCTGAAGCCTTGGCTAAACTTGGCCAGAGGGGACAAAGGAAGAAAGGAAGGAGCAGAGGAGGAGAGCTTTGAATTGGATACGAAGTTGAAGTTTAAAACGAACAGAACTAAGTCTTAGAGAAGCAAAATAAACTGATTTAATAACCAAAATTGACTTTAAAGTCATGGAGTTAGACTGAGATATGATTAAGGAAGCCCAGGGAAAGGATGGCATTCTACAGACACAGTTCATAGCAATAACCAGAAGAACTGAAGTTGTTTCAAATTTATATTTCAACACGGTCCTCCCGAAGCTGGTTGTAAGTGCTTAAGTAAGCACGAGCCTGCAGTCTCTGCAGGCTGTAGAGACCCACATTGTGGTTCACGGCTGCAGTCTGGCAGCTGGATTTTCATTGCATGGGCTTCACCAAGCAAAAACTGGGCGTCTGATGTTGACTTTGATCTAAGAATCTGCTCCTAAAACTGGGGCTAGAGTACCAAGACAGGAGAACATATGATTTTGTTTGTTTTGTATTTCAAGAGCATACCACCTCCACCCAAGTCAACTTGAGGGGGTTCTTCTGTCAAGGGGTAGATGAGGATTTGTTAAAAAGGAGTGCAACGAAAAAGATGACATGTAAAGGCTGTAACGAAGGAGGGGAAAATGGACTAATTTTAAAAGCATGTTAAAATATTAAAAGCACAGTTGAAACTTTCTGAAGTGATCAGGAAACAATGGAGAGGAATATAATGCCAAAGACAAACCCTCTACCACAAAAAAAGATGTGACACAGAGAAATATTTTTGCCAACTTCGAAGTAACACAAGTTACTGAAATACTGGAAAATTCAAAAGCAGAAGAAAGACAAATGTGTTTGTTAGAAATTACTTTTGGCCAGCAGTAACAGACACTAACTTCAGTGGCATAAGCAAAGAAAGATTTACTTTTCTCACAATGAGTATCTGCAAGCAGACAATTGATGACCTTGGTTCAATGTCTTAAGGATGTCAGGGCAAGGTCTCTGTGATTCTCTTGGCGTTTTTCTCAGGGTCCCAGGAAGGCTGCTGGAGCTCCAGCCATCTCATTCACTTTTTGGCAGCAGGAAGGAGGAAAAGTAGAGCACCAAAATAACTGAAGAAGTCCCACCCAACAAGTTTTGTTTATATTTCATTGACCACACTTGCCTGTCATGGAGTCAGGACATATAGTCTTCTCCCCTTTCCCTGCTGAGCACATTACCCAGGTTTGGGTTAGTAGGAAAGAATGGAAGAATATTTCTAAAATGAGCAAAATCCTTGGAACCACCAGACTGAGTTCAGGAATCTGCTGAGAGAGAAACTGCCCCCAGGAGGCATGTTTCATGGGAAAAAGCAATTCCTGTGCAAGAAGCAGTGGCCACAGCCTTTGAACAGAGCACAGAAGATGCCTACACACAAGTTATGGCAATATATTTCTTTCCATTGTGCCATTTGCAGAACCCACACCTTATGCAGCAATTGGATATCAGGACCAGGGAACTTAATAGGCATCAGGAAATTAAGATGTTTTAAACATACATGATACGGGGAAAACGGACCCCTCAAGTCAGATCTGATGATGAAGCTTTCGTTATTGCATATTTCTGCATTTTTCCAAAAGAAGAAATTGCCCCATACCCCACTCTCTGGAAGAGAAGGCAGTGTGCAGAGGTGGATTTTCCCTACTGCTAATATATGCAGAGGACATGATCACTCTCAGTGGGAGAAATTTCCCAATAAAATTTAAGTTCATAGGTTGTGGACTTCAGACATCCAGTGCAATGCCAACCAACTGGTGATCTGGCGAGGCCAAAGCCAAGAAGCTTTTCTCTTCTTTGCCTACTAACTTGCCTTCAGATACCTCTGAAGCCCAGCTTTGGCTTTGGCGAAACCAGATACTTGATTGTATTAAGTGCTGAGCTCTGGGAACACTGTTTTCTGGGTTAACTGCTCGGAGGGGTGGGAATTTGCTATTATTTTGTAAATCTGGTGGGTGTGGGTCTGCTGCAGTGATAATCTCAGAGTCCTGTTGACTCTGGAGGCCTTTCTTGCCCTTCTTGCCCTTCCTCCATCTCTGAACTCTCAGGGCCTGTGTATGTAAGATGGTGCTTCTGTATAAGTGTGTCTCTTGTGTGGATCCAGGCTCTCCTGCAGGCGGGCTTCCCAAGGTCTGGACCTGAGGAGGGTGTTTGTGACAGACACTGTTGGTTGCCTATCCAATATTCCACTTTTTAGGGGGGCAGAATATAGCCAAATGTGTTACATTGTTACCACGTGACACATTACTAGCGGTCTGAGCCGATCATGACATTCACACTCCACACTTTCCCAATCTTCTTGAGAGTTTCCTGGTTCTGGCTGATAAGACATGAGAAGAGGTCTGATGAGAGACCTCAGGGACAGCTTTCTCTCGCCTAATAAAAGGGCCCAATGAAGCTGATGCTGTCTCTATTTTATTTCCACCCGGGACGTGGATTCAGTGTCTGGAGAGGCATCAACCATCTGATAAGAAGAGAAAGGCCGTTTCAAACCGCCTTTCTCCTCCACTACCCACATACTTCTGGTGCTGGGTATCGTAGGAAACATTCTTGTCCCATAGGACCTCTGACATGTGATAGGGCTGTGTCATGATGCAGGGTTGGCACCTTGTGGGGAAGGAGTGTTCCTGGAAGCCATTCCTTTACGGGGACGTTTAGCTATAACTTAACTGTACACAGGAATAGACTGCAAACCACTTTAAATCAAAACTAAATGTTCCTCAATTCAAATTTCCCTTAATGGGCTCTAAAAAATGCCTGTGACCCCTCCAGCATCACCTGACACGGAAGAAGTTGTAGTAGAAAGACACATGGCCTTAACAGATTGAGGTTAAAATATTGTATTATTGTAAATTTTACAAAAACACATGACATTGTTAGTGCCCCTCCCAGGGACTTGGAAAGGATCCGTGCAAGTGAAGGATTCTGAAACTTAAGCCTCACTGGCTTCCCGGCAAACATGCCTCAACGTACCTGTGTATTCAAGCTTGAGAGAGAGAAATCATGCATATAAATCTCCCAGCATGCAGTAGTGACTTGACAAATGTTAATTCTCTTTCCCCCTTCAGTTAACTACAACTAACATATAATGAGCCCTACTATGTGCTAAGCTTTGGCAATACAAAGATGAACAGGAAGTGGCTCTACCGAAAGGTGACAGACAGGAAATAGGTGTTTATAGTACAAAGTGGTGAGTAATACAGTAGGGATTTGAGGTAAGTAGTCTCTAAGGGTGATGTCATTGTCGCTGAAGGTTGAGAGAGAGATTGTCGAGAGGTGGGTATTAGTGACCAAAAACCAAACGAGGCAAAACCAAATGAGGCTTGGATTCTAAAAGACGTAAAAACAGTGGATGAAGAAACTGAATTTCACCTTAGTATGGAAACACCTGGTTGATGGGGAGAAAGCAAAGAGGTCAGAGAACAGTTCCTGGGATACAGCAGGATTTACAGGGACCAGAGGGATGCAGGAGAGAACACAAGTTCAGGGCAGGGTGGCCTAAGGGCTTGTGGCTCTATAGTCATATCAGGAAATGCCATCTCTTGGGGTAACATTTTCCTCTGCCAGGCTCATGTCCCTAAGATATCCACTCTATTCTGAGATAGCACTTCTCTACCGAATTCCTATCTCCTGTTCTGTGATAGAGAACTAGAAAACAAGAAAGGATGTTCTAAGGAAACATTCCCAGTTTCACCAGAACTAGTCACAGCAACGATATAAACTTATCCCAGGTTACACAGTGAAAAGTTTGAACAAATGCCCAGAAAAAGGAGCTGTGAAAGCAACTCAGTTTGAAAACAATTATTTAGCTTAACTTAAGTGATTTGTCCTTTGTAAATACACAGATTTATATCTTTGAGTTTTCTTTTGCTTTTTTCCCCTATTTATTTCTGAATAAGCTTCTTTTTGTAGAATTCAACTTTTTTCAGCAGAATCAAGGGGAAAAGGAAACTTCTACATATGCACTGAGGTAGAGAGGGGGAGCCAGGTAGCCTTAGAGACAAGGTATGGAGGTAACAGTGGCCTTCTCAGTTTTAAGAACTGGAAAGGAGCCAGGTGAACCGGAGCAGAAATATAACAACGTAGGGAAAGAGAAAGCATGGACAACTCAGGTTTCTGTCTTCCCTTCAAACAAACTCTTTTGGGCTAGTGTTTTGGACTCCCTTAAAGCTACTCCCACCTGATACAATGTGCTCATTCTCTTTCTAAAAACTTGTCCCTCCATGACACTTCTGTTCTTGGATTAGAAATAGGAAAATGGAATGACAAAACGGAGAGCATCTCTCGGCCTTCTTCTCCTAGATGAAAGTAACTGGTTCAAGCTCTATGGATGAATAGAGATAAGTGGAAAGAGGTATAGTCACACAAATTGCAATGACTGATCCCACAACCGCAATCTTGTGCCACTTGAACTGTCTGATGAATACGTCTGTGGAAGCCTGGAGTTTTTTACTAGACATCTGGTATGTGATCAAGACCCTGTGTAACAGTGTAAAATCCGAAGGAGTGACATCAGAAACATGGTGAAATAAGAGTTTTCTATCATCTCCCTCACAAAGAACAACAATCACCCATAGGTTAGAGGGCTTTTGTAGAAGTTCAGGTGTCTAGTGGAAAAGTTCCAGCACAACCTTGGAGCAATTATGATCCAGCAATTCTATTCATGTCCACAAAAAACTCATATGAGAATGTTCATAGTCGCATTATTCATAACAGTCCCAAATTGAAAAAAACATATTCACCAATGAAAGAATAGATAAGCAAGTTTTGGTATGTTCATACAATTGAATACCACTCAGCAATAAAAAGAAAACTATTGATAAATCCAACAATATAAACGAATCTCAAAAACATCAGGTTGCATGAAAAAAGCCAAACACGAAAGATACATATTAGGGCCGGCCCCGTGGCTTAGCGGTTAAGTGCGCACGCTCCGCTACTGGCGGCCCGGTTCGGATTCCAGGCCTGCACTGACGCACCACTTCTCTGGCCATGCTGAGGCCGCGTCCCACAAACAGCAACTAGAAGGATGTGAAGCTATGACATACAACTATCTACTGGGGCTTTGGGGAAAAAAAAGGAGGAGGATTGGCAATAGATGTTAGCTCAGAGCTGGTCTTCCTCAGCAAAAAAAAAAGAGGAGAATTAGCACGGATGTTAGCACAGGGCTGATATTCCTCACACACACACACAAAAAAGATACATATTACATTATTCTTTTAGTAAGAAATTCTAGAAGAGATCAACTAATTTATGGTGACAGAAATCAGAATAGCAGTTGGCCCTGGGGTGAGGGGTGGCCTGGAATGGGGCATGGGGGAAACTTATGGGGTTCTGGAACGTCCTTTATCTTGAATTGGGTGATGGTTATATAGGTATATACATTTGTCCAAATTAATTATACACTTAAGATCTGTGCATTTGACTATATGTAAACTATACCACAATAAAAAGGAGGAAAAACAAGGACAAGAGAAAAGAAAAATATGTATATTCATATAACTCATAACTAAATTCTAGATAATATCAACATAGTAGAGATGGTGCATGGGGTAAGATTAAGAGATGTGAGAGTATACTAAAGTACTTGTATTATTATTATTATTTTAAATTTATTTATTTTTCACCCAAAGCCCCAGTAGATAGTTGTATGTCACAGCTGCACATCCCTCCAGCCGCTGTACGTGGGACGCGGCCTCAGCGTGGCCGGAGAAGCAATGCGTCGGTGCACGCCCAGGATCCGAATCCGGGCCACCAGCAGCGGAGCGCACGCACTCAACCGCTAAGCCACGGGGCCGGCCCATAAAGTACTTGTATTATTTAAAGGGAAATATACAGATATTGATAGACTCAAGAAATCAACAGTGGTAAGTAAACATAAGTATAAGTAACCAATATAAGACTAAAAATAGAATGTAAAATGTTTAAATCATCAGAAAAAATTAATTCATCCATTGGAAAGTTGGGAAAGAGAAAAAAAGAAAGTATAATAAATAGAAAATTTGAGACACGTGGAAGAAACAAGTCCTAATTTATGTACTGTCATTGCAATAAGTGTAAATAGATTAAGCTCGCCAATTAAAAGACAGTGGAGTGCAATCGAGAACATATGCTCTTGGTAGACATCTCACTTCCCCAGAAAACATGGAAAAGGTGGGGCTGGGCTTACCACACTCAATCTCTCCCAAACTAAAAAGTGTACTTTCATGGAGGAATTATCTTCCTCCTTTGAGGTTGGACCACAGAGAAGGGCAGGATTAAGTGTGGCAAGGACAGGCATATGCCTAGGTACTGCCTTGGTGGCTGGTGACATGTTTAAGTAGAATAGGACCAAGGACTTGAGGCAGAGGCTAAAGAAGGACCTGGTGGCCCAGGAGCAAAGCCGAGGGAGGGCCCAGGGGACTACTTATATGAGGCTTGGGGACTCTTTCAGGTTGTCTAGAGTCAGAGAGAGATGTTTTGCCTAGAGCTTGAGAACTGGGACTTCCACCATCCAGCATGAATCCTGGGAGCAGCAAAGAGCTAACGCTGCCAGACTCAGTGACAACCCAGCTGCTGGTGAGGACGGGGGAACCATCAAGCTGAGGATAAACTCAGACTCCTCTTGACCTTATGCATTAACTTCTGCCTGTTCTCTGACCCAGAGAGGCAAAGAGCCCCGGGCCAGGTGGCAGTACAGCAAATGAGTGGTGTTACCCATCTCATTGTAATTTTCCATATTATTGTCTCCAACAGAGTCCATATGGGGATTGAGTAAATCTATAATGTGCAAGTGCAGTTAAAGTTATGAGGACCCATAAAAATATGAAGCAGGAACAACAGCAGTAAGACAGTAATAGCAACACAGGACAGCTGGGCAGATTTTTAGCTTCCACTCAAGTGAGGATGGGAGGTAGGGGGAAGCGTATGAAAGAGATTCAGTCCCCTAACTGCTATTACCAACTCCAGATACACTCCCACTTCATCTCTTCTCTTGGAACAAGGGGGTCTTAGCCCCCAGTTCCACTCATCTACTCACCTCTCTCACCTCCATTAAGCACCTAGAAATTTTGCCACTGCTTCCTTGTACCTATAATATTGGACAGACTTCCTTAAGATCTAAAAGCCACCGACACTGCTCTAGTAAATCCAGTCATCTTACGCCGTGAGGCATCTGTTTCCAGCATGACTACCACGTAAAGTTTATTCAACATCTTATAAAACCTAAGGGAAATATTAAGAAGAGAATTTGTTAGGACAGAGCCAGTTATCTCTTCTCTGCCTTCATAATGCAGCTGCTGCCTATTCTCTTATTGTTGCCCTTCCAGGCCCTCTTTTAGTAGAGAGCTTATTTCCACCTCAGCACTTACTTCTTGAGGCTGATGGAAGACACGGGAATCCAGGCCATTATTCCTTAAAAACTGCAGACATCCTACCATTCAGTTGACCCTTTTCACTTCTGGGACTAGGTTGCAGGCTCCATATTCTCCCCAACACAGCCCTAGGACCCAGGCAGATACATTCAGCTAGAGAAGACCAAGAAGAGGAATCAATCTACCTAATTGTAAATGATGCCCAGGGCAGCGTCAAGCCCAAAGTGATGTCAGCAAAGCCATCTCCAGGAAGCTTGCTCAGTTGATGGGTGAACAAGTCACTGCCATACATAGACCTGACTTTACTGTTGGAATTTAGGTGGCAATCAGTGAGCATGGTTCCCCAGCCAGCACTGTATTCAGGACCATCTAGATGATTGCTGTGCATCGGGTAGTGGTCAATAGAGGCAAAAAGGGAAATTAGAACCACAGTGGTTGGGTTCTCTGCTGCTGCCCAATGCCACCTCTCTCTCCTGTTTGGCCCAGTTCATGGATGAGAATAAGCATGCAGGGAAACCATGAGGTAGGCTACAGAACCATAGGGTCAGCTAGGGGCCTATTGGTATAGCACCACTCCAAGATACCTCAGCCATTTTCTCTGGTTCTGCCCTGTTGGATGCTGGCTACCAGCTTTCAAGGGGTGGACACCCAGTATCCTATCCTACAGACACTCCACATCTTCTAGAAACAAAAGATCCATCTCACCTCCTTCCCAATCATGAATCTACTCCCAGTTCTCCTCTAGGTTGCCAGTGGTAATTGTCGGGTCTCTTTCTCCATTATCTTCCTCAAGTTCTCAGCAGTATTTTAAACTGTTGACTGCCTTCTCCTCCTTGAAGCCCTATGCAATCCTGGTTTTTATAACTACCTGAGTCTCCTGTCTTCCTGATCACTCACATGCTACCCCATACCCCTGTCTGTGGACGCTACCAATGTTCTATTTGTTAAGCCCTGAACACATCTCTTTCTCGAAATCAGGCACCATGTCTCATGTCTATCTTTGTATTCCACACAACATTAAGGCCCAGATTGTGATTTTTTTTTTTTAGGAAGTTTGGGGGGTGGTTATTGGGGTTGTTGCTTTGCAGGGAAAGATTTGCCTTGAGCTAAAATCTGTTGCCAATCTTCCTCTTTTTTTCTCCCCAAAGCCCCATTGCATGGTGGTATATCCTAGTTGTAAGTCTTTCTAGTTCTTCTATGTCAGCCGCCGCCACAGCATAGCAACTGACAGACAGGTGGTGTGGTTCTATGACTGGGAAGTAAACCCAGGCCACTGAAGCGGTGAGCACTGAACTTGAACCACTAGGCCATCAGGGCTGGCTCAGCTCAGATTGTGATTTTAATCCATACTGGTTGCTTGACAAACAGACTAAATGCCTTGTTCCCTAAACCTGAGTCTGCCCACGTGCCCACTTCCTCTGCTCACATTTCCTTTCTGAAGCCTAAGCCCCCTTACCTCATCGCAGGATACCTCTCTTCTTGTTCTTTCTCAGCTTCCTCTATGAAGTCCCCCAAGTCTTGTTTCCTCTCCTCACAGCAACTCACAGGGTGATGTCCTGCCAATGCTTCAACTACTGCCAAAGTACAGCATCTCCAAACATGTGGATGATGTAGCCAGTCAGGTACCCAGAATGAGTCAAATGTGGAGAGAGGGCAGCTGCAGTAGGAAGGAGAGAGCCACGCTTCTTGGCAGAAGAAACTTCGAGGCCAAGCACACAACAGCAAAGAAGAAATATGGGAATAAACCTGCAGGAAAGAGGAGCTTAATCGCTGTAGAACACTGTGGTCCAAATCTCCAGACAAAGAAGAATAATCTCCTTTTCCCACTCACCAGAAAGCCTTTTCTACTGACATCTGTAGAACAAAGCAGTGTCCTGGGGAGAGGGCCATGTGTGTCTCCTTTCTAGAGGAAAACTAGACTTGAAGTCCATACCTGAGCAGATGAGGGAAATGTGCACGGGATGATATATTGCGTTCTTGCTTGAAGACTGAGGTGCTTTTTCCCTGAGTCTGAATTTTCCTTGTCTTCTGTGTAGCATTCAGCACTGAGAGGGGAAAAAGGGCTTGAGCTGAGGGCTGGGAAGAGGATTCCAAATGCCATAGCTGTAAGAAATGAGTGAGAGATTGGGGGAAAAGAGAAACTTTGAAATCCAGATTTCACATAGGAAAACATTATTTCTATTCTATTTACAGAACATGTTATATACAAATTATTTGATTAGACAAGATAAGAAAGATCAATTTACAAAAAGGAAAACTCAGAAAGCAGGGAGGATAGTATATTAGTCAGGGTCCAGTGAGGAGACAGGAATATACACCCAATTTTAACAGAGAGAATTTAACATAAAGAATTGTTGACTGGGTATAAAGAGTTGTTCATAGGTAACTGAAAAAGCAAAACGGAACATTCAGGTGTCATGTAGGTTGCAACTGCAGGAAGCAGCAACCACTCTTGGGGCTGAGGAAATGAAGTGAAGAGGTTAGAATGATGCAAACTTAGAAGAGGAATCTCATGGAGATAAAACTCAGACCTCTGGAAAGAGGTGCTGCTCAGCTGGTTCTGCAAGTGTTGGAAAAACTACAAACTAGATTCAGCTTCTGCTCCTGGCAGGACAGATGCTGCCCACGTGAAGCAGGCTGCTGATGCTCACAGGAACAGGACACAAACAGCAATCCCAGAAGAAGCAGACAGGCAAAATAGAAAGTGCTTTTATTTCCTCCAGGCTTGCAGTCTCCCTCTAGCATCCTCTATTGGAAGATCTGAATAGGGAACCAGCAAGCAGAGCAGAAATGTTTGCAGAGTCCCAGCCTCAGACTCACAAAGTAGAGCATAGAAGGATATGTTTGAAGCTGAGAGACAATAGCTTAATTACTGGCAGAAGTAGATGAACCAGTAATTAAACTTGTTGCTTAGAAGTTGCCCCAGGTGAGCAATAAATTAGCTTTAATTTTTCTAGCAGCAAGGTTAACACTAAAGAATATAAAACCAGGCTGGCCCAGTGGCATAGTGGTTAAGTTTACATGCTCCACTTCAGTGGCCCAGTGTTTGTGGGTTTGGATCCCCAGTGCGGACCTACGCACCGCTCATCAAGCCATGCTGTGGCAGGCGTCCCACATATAAAGTAGAGGAAGATGGGCACGGATGTTAGCCCAGGGCCAATCTTCCTCAGCAAAAAGAGGAGAATTGGCAACAGATGTTAGCTCAGGGCTAAACTTCCTCCAAAAAAAAATAATATATATATATATATATATATAAAAAACGTTTTCTTTCCCAGTAAAGTAAGATAAAACTTTGGAGAAAAACTCCCTGTCAACTAAACTGTAGAAGACACAAGGAAAGGAGTAGAGTTGTTTGGGGGAGAAATTGAGATAACAAGGTCCCTGAGGGAATGCAGTTTGGCTGAGTAGGGTCATAGTTACAAGGACCGAGGGAGGGGAGTCGTGCTCAGGGGTTTGCAAGGTAAGGATCCAGCATGCTGGTTTCTTTCCAGGTCAGCAGGTTCCTTCATGGGCTGTGGTCACCTTCAGCCAGCTGTTCCCTGAGTGTTCACACAAGATTGAGAGCTGAATACAAAATAAGTACTCGCCTAAAACCATTTCCAGGTATTGTCAGGTATCTACCTTTTCCTGGGGTCTATGTTGCAAGGCATAGGCTCTAGCCCTGCTAGTAGTTCAGGAAACAACTTTGAGCATGGTAGACAAAGCCCTAGGGGATTTGTTGCTTAATTCTGCTGTCTCACCTCTTGCCTCATCCCATCCCCAACACAAAAGCATTGCTGTGTGATTTTGAGCATCCCTGTTTCCCAGCCTGGAATGCCCTTCCGATACTCTGTGTCTAGCTAATCCACAATCCTCTTTCAGAACTCAGCTCAGGTATCTCCCTTTGTGGAATTCTTCCCTAGACTGCAAAGGCTGGGTTATATGCCTATCCTGTGTACTCTCATAGCTCACCTCTATTATAGCACTTATCACATGAAACTGTAGTTGCCAGATACACCAGGGGCAGCATAATCACAGAAATGGAAGACAATTCTGGCTGATTAAAAGTAACAGGCATTAATAAAAGGATCCTGGGTAGCCCATATACTGCTGGGAGCCTGGATAAGCAGGCTTAAATGCTAAGCTTCCAGGAACTATGCCCTTAAACCATACTCAGAACATGCCTGAGGAGGTGCTCACCACCACTGTTGCTGTCCACCTGAGCCGTAGGAGAAATTCCCGCTGTCGTTTACACCACAGATGCCATTTTTGTGCCAGGAGCCTGACCTTGCAACCACCACCTCTATTGAAAGCCAGGTACCTCTGATACCACCCTCACTAGCAAAGTGGATTCTGTGTGGACCTCATTTTTCAAGTTATTCACGTCTGAATTGAAGGATGTGGTATTATGGAAGCCAAGAGAAGAGAAGATTTCAACAAGGAAGGAGTGGTCCATGATGCAGAAAAAAACTAAAAGGTAAGGACTAAAAATTTTTCATTGGATTTACCCTCAAAGAGGCTCTTAGTTACCTTGGTGAGAATAGTTTTTGTTGATTGGAGGGGAAGTGGATTGAGAAGTGAAAGAGAGGGAACAAAGTTGAGGAGACAACTCTTTCAATAATAGCAGCCTTGCAGCTTGAAGAGGTTCTCACTGGCCAAATCTGCAGTAACTTGAGAATCAAAATTAATAATGGTGATAATTGGTTGTAGACCATTGAATAATGAGTCCCTATTGATATAAATGAATGAACAAAGAAACAAATAAATGGGAGGAAACGGAAAGCTCTTCCTTACAGTAGAATGCCAGCTAATAAACACATGTAGAAGGAATGATGGATTGAGAAAATCACCATTTGCAACTATCAAAGTAACAATGGTTTTAGGCAAGAAACATAAATGTGTGCTAAAACTGGTAGAGGAAAGCTTGAAGAGGAACATGGTGTTTACATACTCTCAAATATCTCCCCACAAATCACTTATTAATTGCAAAGGGAAAATAGTAACTTTACAATGGAAAAAGCTAGTGGAGACCACTTTAGTTAAGTGGTCAAAGTAACATCACCAATATTGGGACACACCGACACTACGTGCTTCCTGGTGAGATGAACTGAGAAGAACACTGCATCATTCCTGTGGTCTTCATGCCAAAAAATGCATAGCCTGAAATTAATCATTAGGGACATCAGATAAACCCGAATTAGAGACAGTCTACAAGATAATTGGCCTGTATACTTCAAAAAATTCAAAATCATGGAAAATTTTAAAAGGCTGAGGAACAGATGAAAGGAGACTAAAGACACACGGCAACTAAATGCAGTGCATTACCTTGATTTGGATCCTGAGCCAGGAAAAATAATATCTATAAAGGACACTATTGGAGCAATTTATTAAATTTTAATATGGACTGTGGACAAGATTGTATCAATATTAAATTTCCTGACTTTGATAATTATACTCCAGCTATATAAATAAGAGAATATCTTTGTTCTTAGGAAATTCATACCAAATTATTTAGAGGAAAAGAGGCATGATGCATGCAACTTCCTCTCAAATAATTCAGAAAAAAATGAAACACTAAAAAGAAGATTGAAAGTTCTGGGTGTGAGGGCAAGGATTTTGCATGGGTTTCAGATAGAGTGATTGAGTACAGATTCACCCTTATCACAGGAGACTGTTCTGATATCAACATTTAACTTGTTTTTCTTACTCTTACAGATTTTATTATTATTTCATATGGTTCTTTAAAAAGTGTTGTCATAAATTTTTACTACCAAATTAATCTTTATTCATTCTTGTACATTAGGTCTTCCAACTGGAGTCATTTTACTTCCGACTGAAGTATAGTCTTTAAAATTTTTCTTTAGTAAAGACCTACTGGTAAAGACTCTATTAGTTTATGTTTGTCTGAAATGGTTTAATTTTACTTTTTTGTGGACTGAATTGTGTCCCCCTAAAATTCAGATGTTGCAGCCTTAGCCCCCAGTGTGACTATATTTGGAGATAGAGCCTTTAAGGAGGTAATTAAAGTTAAATGAGGTCATAAGAGTGGCACCATAATCTGGTAGGACTGGTATTCTTGTAAGAAGAGGAAGAGACACCAGAGATCTGTCTCTCCACGCATGCACAGAGACAAGGTCATGTGAAGACACAGTGAGAAGGTAGCTGTCTGCAAGCCAGGATGAGAGACCTCACCAGAAACCAACCCTGCTGGCACCTTGATGTTGGACCTTAGCCTCCAGAACTGTGAGAAAATAAATTTCTGTTGTTTAAGCCAGCCCATTTGTGGTATTTTATTATGGCAGCCCAAGCAGACGAATACACCTTATTTTATAAAAATTTTTTTTCTGGTCATAGAAATCTGCATCAAAGATATCATTCCACTGTCTTCTGACTTCTCATTGCTGTTTGAGATGTCAGCTGTCAGTCTGCTATTCCTTTGGAGGAAATCTGACTTTCTCCTTACCTGGTTTTTAAGATCTTTTCTTAATGAAATGTTTGGATGGCAATTTATCTTTTGATAAATTTTCTTGGACTTCATTAAGATTTTGAACCTGAGAATTGGTGTCTTTTGTCAGTTCTGGAATGTTCTCAGACATTATTTTTTCATACGTAGCCTCTGCCTCATTCCCTTTCTCCTCTTCTTTTTCTGGAACTTCAATCACATCTAACATCTATTTTATATTTTCCATGTATTTTTTTCTTTCTGGGATGAAATGGAATAAATTCTTCAGTTCCTACTTCCAGTTCATTAATTCTTTCTCCAACTATGTCCAGGCTTTTTAAATGTCCACTTAGTTTTTAATGAATTGTTACATTTTTCATTTTGGGAGTTCTGCTTTGCTCGTCTTCAAATATTCTTGCTTTTATCCACATTCTAAAGCCCTCTTTTCTTTTATTAAGGTGATTAAACATACTTATTTTATTTTTTTTCTGGTTATTCCAATATCTTAAGTTTTTGTAGGCTTGATTCTGCTGACTGTTTTTTCTGCTGTTTCTCACTCTTGGTGTCTTGTTTCTGGTGTGTTTCATGATTTGTAAATATGAGCAGCTCTTGTAGTATTATCTTGGAAGTATATGCTTGTATTATTATTATCCAAGTATAATCTTGTAGTATTATCCGTGGAAAATTCTTTGAGATCTGAGATAAATGTAGGTTTCTCCAGAAATCATATGTATTTTCTTCTGTAAGATGTCTAGAGGTAATGCAAATCTAGAACCACTTAACTTTGATCTAGAGATTTTTGAGCCACCCAAGTAGTGTCATGAGGACTGGCTTATGGGTATAAAGTATTAGTGGACACTTCCCTTGCCCTTTCTACATATCAATTTTCCCAAAAGTAGTTTTCACTGTGCTCCCTGGGTCTGGAGTTATAGCTCTGTATTACCCTTAGCCTGAAAATAGAGTCCTTTGAGACCCCAGTTTATCCAGGGCTCTCCTACTAGACTTGCTACTTTGGATAAACTCTTGGGCCTTGTCTTCTTCCCTTTGCAAGGCTACAAAACAGATACTAAACAATTAGACACAGGGGCCGGCCTGGTGGCATAGTGATTAAGTTCGCATGCTCTGCTTCAGCAGCCTAGGGTTCCAGGTTTGGATCCCGGGCATGGACCTACACACTGCTCATCAAGCTATGCTGTGGCAGCGTCCCATATACAAAGCAGAGGAAGATTGGCACAGATGTTAGCTCAGGGCCAATCTTCCTCACCAAAAAAAAACAAAAGAATTAGACACAAAGCTATACATGGGACAAAGTTGCATAAAACTAAATACATGCACATACAAATGAGTACAATAAAACTAGGGAAATCTGAATAAGATTGGTGGATTGTATCAATGTTAATATCCTGGTTGCAATATTGAACTATAGTTTTGCAAGATGTTACCATTGGGAGAAATTGAGTAAATGGTACAAGGGATCTCTCTGTATTATTACTTACATCTGCATAATCTACAATTAAACCAATAAAAATTTCCAAAAAAGGGAATTAAAAAGAAAGTATGTAAAATATTATCTCATTTATGTGAAATTACACATGTATACATGTGATGCATAGACAGATGTATGAACGGATGGTCACCATAATGTTAACAGTGATTAACCCTAGGAAGTAAGTCTTGGGGTAACCACTCTTCTCTGAATCATTGTTAGTTCGGGGTCCCATCGTTGCTGTGGTCCTCTTCACAGTTCTGATGGCCTCCGTCCATATAGCCTCAGGACCCGCAGAAGTGCTCAGGTGGGGCAGATGAAGGAGAGGAGGAAGTCCACCTCATTGCGGACGATGAGCCGTCCTGGGTGGATGTTGTCGGGCAGGGCCAGACTAGAGGTCATCTCCCAGGCGTCCACAAAGGCCACACGGAGGTCAGCAAAGGCAGCTCGGAGGAGCCGGTTCAGCTGAAGAGTAAACCAGTCACTGCCATACACGGACTTGTAGCCGGTGTTGGCCAGTTTGATGACCACAAGAGTGCGGGGTTCCCGGGCCAGCAGTGCAGCCACGGCTGCCCGGATCCCTGCCAGTCGTCGCACAAAGATGGACGGAGGGAAGGTGGTGAAGTGGGCACCCAGGCCCAGCACCACCACGGTGTGGGGGCCCCCGGCCAGGCCTCTCAGCTCCTGGGCCACAGAGTGCAGGGAGGCCACTGGTATGCGGAGGGAGCGCAGGGGCCAGCTGTGGGCCCGCCAGTGCAGCACGATGCCCTGAGTGGTCTCCACGGCCATCAGGGGCCCTCCCTGATATACAGCATGTAGATTCACTGGCTTCAGGGCTGTGGGGAGGATGAGAGAGGAGGCTTAGTGGTGACACAGGACTGTGTACCTATTGTCTTGTACAAATAAAAATTCTAGTCTCCACTTCCCAGGACATAAGCATTCTGTCCCTAAACCCTAATGCTTCCCCCCTAAATTTTCAAGGTTGCCAAGGATCTCACTATTATCCATCAAAACTCCTATTCAGTTTGCTTTTAATTCTCTAAGGCATTTGGCTTACCTGTGCTGGGTGACCTCTTCTGAAAACCTTCCTTTCTTGCTTTCTGTAACACTACATTATCCCATTTTTTTCTACCTTTCTGGTCATTCTTTGCTCAATAGTTGGCTTCCTATTTTCCTTGCACTCTGTAAAGGAAGGCGTTCCCTAAAATTCTGTCACTATTATCCACTTTTCTTTATCATCTACCCTTTGGGAATTTCACTTCTACCTCCTCAGTTTTTGTCTAAGAGCTGATGACTTCCTGAGCTTTGACTCTACACTTCCCACTGCCTATTCAATATTTTCTCTCTAATTTCCACCATTGCCTTGAACATTGCCTTGATAAATGAATCTATCATCTCTGCACGCATCTTTCTCTCTATGTCCTGAACTTCCCCTCACCATCCCACGTCAGTCAGCCTTTAGTCATATCTGATACCTCTCTGTGTCTTGCAAGTCCTATTCACTATTCATTTTTAAGGTTTCCTATGTCCAACTCTTGCATCCAACTTTTAGTTCATGCTGTTAATAACTCTTGGCTACATTCATCTAACAATATTCCAAACATACAAATTGGCACTGTTCTGGGTACTTTTGTATACAATGGTGAAAAAGAAATGAAAGTCTTTGCCCTCATAGAGCTTGCTGTCTCTTGGGTGAGAGAGATTTCCTGATGCAGAAGGGAGGTTGGAAATGTTGAGAAACCGAAAGGTTGGTGCTCCTGGAGCACAATGAATGGCATTAGGTGAGGTTAGAGATATAGGCAAGGTCAGGTCATGTAGTCTCTTGTAGAGCATGTTAATGATTTTCACGTTTGTCCCAAGGAAAATTAGAGTCCACTGAAGGTGAGTAACACAATCCAATTTGCATTTTAAAAAGCTCATACTTGGGCCGGCCCCGTGGCTTAGCGGTTAAGTGCACGCGCTCCGCTGCTGGCGACCTGGGTTCAGATCCCAGGCGCACACCGACGCACCGCTTCTCCGGCCATGCTGAGGCCGCGTCCCACATACAGCAACTAGAAGGATGTGCAGCTATGACATACAACTATCTACTGGGGCTTTGGGGAGAAAAAAGGAGGAGGATTGGCAATAGATGTTAGCTCAGAGCCGGTCTTCCTCAGCAAAAAGAGGAGGATTGGCATGGTTGTTAGCTCAGGGCTGATCTTACTCACAAAATAAATAAATAAAACTTAAAAAAAAAAAAAAGCTCATACTTGCTCTTTTCTGAAAACCTGCTGTGGAGGTAGGGGGACTAAGAAGTGAAATGGGAAGCCCAGTTTAAAGGACTTTACAATAGGCTTGATAATGGTCAAGGATGGAGAGAAGTAGAGATAGAGGGAAGAGAGTGGTTTCCAGATTTACATATACATATATTTTTTTCTTTTAGTAGCTAAATTTTTCCACCTTTATCGAAGTATAATTGAAAAATAAAATTGTATATATTTAAGGTGTATGACATGAAATTTTGATATACATACACATTGTGAGATGATAACCACAATTAAACTAATTAACATATCCACCACCTCACATAGTTACCTTTTTTGTGTGTATGATGAGAACGCTTAAGATCTACCCTTTTACAAATTTCAAATATGCAATAGGTATTATTAACCATAGTCACCATGCTGTACATTAGATCTCCAGAACTCATCCCAAATAACTGAAACAGGTATATTTTTGATGTAGAGTAGACAGGATTAGATAATTGGTTGGATGCTAGCATCAAAGAATAGGAGATATCAATGAGTCCCCGATTTCCAGTTTTAGCAGTTGGGAGATAATGGTACTCACTATGTTTCAGGAAGTCTGGATTACGTTTTAGTGATTGGGGGAGGAGGAAGGTGATCCAGAAGTTAGTGCTATATTGAATTTTTGGATGCTTGAGAGGCACCCACATGGAGATATCAAGTTGGCAGCTGGAGTTCAGAAGAGATGTCTGGGTGAGAAAGATAAATTTGGAATTCATTGTAATTACGCATGGTATCAGAGCCATAGGAATAAGCAAGATCACTTAGGAAGATCATGATGAGGGAGAAAAGAAGAAAGTCCAAGAATAACCTCAAAGAACTTCATTATTTAGAGGATGGGTAGAGGGGGAGACTGAGAAGGAAAGACCAGAAAAATAAGAGGATACCAAGTACAAGTAGTGATATAAAGGCAATTAAATAAATTGTTTATATTTGAATGAGTTGGATCTTTCATCTTTTCAACTGAGACAAAAATCCAAACTTCAAACAACATAGCCTGTTGAAGCTATGAGGAAGTGTAAGATGTTGGAAGTGTAAGATGGGGAATTCTGGCGATATCGAACAAATTTACATTTACATTTACTATTTGATATATGCCACTACTAGGAGTCTACCCTACAGGATCACTTGAAAAAATAACAAATACCACATGTATGAGTTTATTCATGGTGGCATTGTTTATAATAGCAAAAATTTGAAAAAGACCAGGTGCCCAGAAATGAGGGACATTCATAAAATGAGTCTTGTACAGCAATAAAAAATGTACTGATAAAGAGATATATGACAAATATATTAAGTGGGGAAAAAAGGTGCAGAATGGTCTATGCTGTAGGTTACCTTTTGCTAATGGGTGTACTATGGGATTTGGCCCAACTACCCTGATGAAGACAACAAAAAAAAGGAATAAAAAAAGTTTTAAAAAATTATCAAGAGAGAAGAAGGAAAGGATTGCAGCACAAAGAGACGGATGAGGGCTGATTCTGAACTGGGGTTATTTGTGAGTCAAGACAGCAGAGATATGAAGCTCTGCTTTTGCCATTCATTCTCAAGAGGTGGAGTGACCATGGGTCAAAGCCCTTTGGCAATCAAGGAGGAAGACTTTAGTGAAATATTTTCTGCTTTTGGCCTGAGACCCTACAAGATTGACCTGGGATCATTTACCAATCCATGCAAATTCACTGAGAGGTGGAGATGTATTTTTGGTGGCTTCATAGGCTGGCACAACGGGGGTTGGAACTTAGAATCCACCAAGGGAGAAACCCTAATGTAACATTCCCTGTACTGGGCTAGAAACTGAAGAACTTTACTCTGGATGTTGGTGTGTACTGTACTCCCAGGCATTACCTAGATGGCCCACAAAACTTCAAACCTTGTTTCTAGACTGTAAGCGCTCTTAGATGTTTGCAGGAATGAAAACTCTTCTTCAGAATAAGATTACGTTGCCTTAGGTCTTATGTATACATAAAAGTATTTTTTCAAATAAAATCCTGATTCCAACAAATCTAGTAGAAAAAGATAAACCATGCAAATGGTAACCAAAGAAAGTTAGTATAGACTTTAAGGCAAACATCATTTCTAGAAATAAGAAAGTTTTCTTGATAATGATAAAAAATTCAATTTGCCATGAATGTATGGTAATTCTAAATAGCTATGCATCTAATAATATGGCATTAAATAAATAAATAAAGCAAATTTCAAAATACACACACACAGAGAAAAAACAGACAAATTCACAGTCATTCTAGGAGGTTTTTATACATATCCCTCAGTAATTGGTAAAATAAGTAGACAAGAGGTTAGTAATGATGTAGAAGATTTCAACAATATGATTTTAAAACCATTCCTATTTATAAAGCTGTCAATTGTAGAATATACATGTGGAACATTCACAAAATTGATTGTATACTGGGCCAAAAACAAGTCTCATTAAATCTCAAAAGATTTGAATTATGTGAAATGTATTCTCAGGCAACAGTGCAATTATATTAGAAATCAATAACAAGAATAGTATTACTGGAAAGCTATATCACGTTTATATCTCAGTTGAAACCAAGTTGAACTACAAATTCAATATAATCACAATTAAAATCTCAACAGGAATTTTTTTTGAAATTCCACAAATTGATTAAAAAGATTCACATGGAGGTGCAGAAGGCCCAAAAATTGCCAAATGCCCTTTTAAAGAGGAACAAAAATGTAGGTCTTGTCCACCAGAAATCCAAAATTATTACACAACTGTAGTAATGAAGACTGGGTGGTATTGGTTCTGATATAGACAAACAGATTCACTAAACAGAATAGAGAGCCCCAAAACAGACCCACCTATGGACACTTGATTCATGGTGAGGATGCACTGCAGAGCTATGGTAAGGACTGGCTGCTCAATCAATGGTGCCAGATCAATCAGATATCCAAATATCCACAACTTAAAAAGATAAAGTGTTATCTCATAAGTGATCAGAGAAATTCCAATTAAAATCACGAGGCACTATTACACACCCATAATTTTTGCCAAATGTTTCAAAATGATTATATCAAATGCTGGCAAGAGTGTGGAACAACAACTGCTGGCGGAAGAGTCAGCAGGTAAAACCACTTTTTAAAAATTGGCAGAATCCATAAGTCTCAAGACACACCTACGCGCTGATCAGCAAAACCACTGCCAGGTGACGCCCTGCAGAAGCACAGGCTCATGGGGAGTGAAGAGTGACACACACAAGGATATCGACAGTAGCATGTTTCGTGATAGCCTTATCAACAGAAGAATGTAAAAATACGGTGTGATATAATCAGACAGTGAAATGCCATGTAACGGTGAAAATGGACAAACTACAATTACATGAAAGAATATGGATGAATCTTAAATACATAATATTGAGCAAAAGAAGTCAGACACAACAGAATTCATAGTGTATGTTTTCATTTATATGAGGTTGAAAATCTGGCAAAATTCACATATATTGTTTAGGAATGCCCAATAAGTCGGCAAAACTATAAAGATAAACAAGGGCATAAATATTATAAAAGTTAGAATAATGAGCACATCTAGAATAGTGGGAGACAGAGAAGGAGTTATAACTTGGGCGAGACATGGTATCAGCGGGGCTTCTGGAGTGAGGGTCTTGTTCTCTTTCTTATTTTGGATGGAAGTTATATGGGTAATCATTTTATGACAATTTGTTAAACTGTTTTATATGTTTTCTCTGTCTTGTTATATTTTATAATAAAAATTTAAATAAAATCATGTACACCCATTAATATATATACATGCATACATACACACAAATTCTATTTGTAGAAAGAAATATCTGATGGATAAATAAGAAATCAACAAAATACTCACCATAGATGGAAGGGAAATGGAGTTTGAGAGGAAACCTCAATTATGGAAACCTCTTTGCATAATTTTCTGTAGTTTTGACTTTTGATTCATGTACATGCAATACATATTCAAAAACTAAATCTAAAAAAAAGTGCAATCCCTGAAACTGGGAACATAAATGAAAAAAACAAACCTAAATATTTATCAAATTGCTAACAACCACACAGAGAAAGAATTTGTTTCAAGTGACTTCACAACACAGTTCTTTGTACTTACTGAGGGGGCTGCATTCTGAGGACAAAAAGAATTACAAAGGAATACTGCAGTTTGCTCAGACACAAATTTCACACACTGTGATATGGTGGCTGTGTCTCTTAAATCTGTTTCAATCTATCAGCTCCCCCACCTCCACCTGCTTCTTTTTTTTTCCAATTGCAATTATTTGTTAAGGAAACCAGGTGGTTTGTTCTGTAGTTTCCCATAGTCTGGCTTAGAACATCAATAGTGTTTAACATTTTCCTCTAACCTCTGTATTTCCTATAAACTAGCAGTTAGATCTAGAGGTTTGATCAAATTCAGATTCCACTTTGGGGGACAATGTTTTTTTTGCGAAGCAATGCTTCACAGGTAATGATTGTGTGCTTCCATTAGGAGTCACATATTGTCTGGATATCTCTACTTTTTGTGATATGAGCAGCTATTGAGGATAACTAACTCCATTAATTCACTAGGGGTTACAAAATGATGCTATTTTCTTTTTTTGTGTGTGTGTGAGGAGGACTAGCCCTGAGCTAACATCCGCTGTCAATCCTCCCCTTTTTTTTCTTGAGGAAGATTGGCCCTGGGCTAACATCTGGCCCATCTTCCTCTACTTTATATGGGACGCCGCCACAGCATGGCTTAACAAGTGGTGTGTCAGTGTGCGCCCAGGATCCGAACCTGCAAACCCCGGGCCGCCGTGGCAGAGTGCGCGTACTTAACCGCTGCACCACAGGGCCAGCCCCAAAATGATGCTATTCTAATGTTATCATTCCTTCTTTATTTATTAGCTGGATTTTTTTTTTTTTTTGCTGAGGAACATTGGCCCTGAGCTGACTTCTGTGCCAATCTTCCTCTATTTTTTGTATGTGGGTTGCTGCCACAGCGTGGTTAACAAGTGGTGTAGTTCTGCACCCAGGAACCGAACCCGGGCCACTGAAGCAGAGTGTGCCCAACTTAACCACTAGGCCACCAGCTTGGCCCCTGGAATATTTTTATAAAGAGAAATTTCCCCTCACCAACTACTTGGTTACATAGGGAAGACAGGATAAGGACTTGATTCTTTCCCTTTACTTATCAGTTTTTAAAATAATAAGTTGGTTGGCTAAAATTCTCCAAAACGTTATCATTATAAATTCATGGACTTAAACATGTCTGTTGTGTTTCAATCCACAGCAGTTTTTGTCTTCGTTGATGGTCATATGTCCTTTTTTGTGTGTGTGCAATGGACGCCTCTTCAAGTTGGCTTCTGAGTTCTTTTGACACAATCTTGTTCGTCTATAAATGGATCTTTCAACTTCACTCAGGGGTTTTATTGTTACTTGTAATAGTGGTATTGTTTCTTTGAAATTACTTTTTTTTTTAATATGATAGGATACAGCAAACAAGTAATTGTGTTTGTATTGTTAGATTTTCAGTATAAGAGAAATGAGGTACAAATTTAAATTCAAATAAGAAAATAAAACTAATTCTAAAATAAATTTGAAATATCAGTATGAATTCATGATTTTTAATCTATCTATCATCTATCTACATCTTCTCTGTCTATTGAATGGCCGAGAAAAAATGTTAACCCCATAATAATGCGCACTTACAGTGCTCAGATATTAATTTCTAATTTCCCATGAATTCCTGGAGAATCAACAAATTTCAGGTCTGGGGCAGAATAGTACAAAGTGAGCCTGCGATAACTGTCAGAAATCAAAGAATCTTTCTAATGCTGGAGGTACATCAAAAAGGACACAGGAGCCAACTTGTGATTGGGCAGAGACTGTGAAAATTGGAATATTAGAGAAAATAATGAAAGAAAATAATTAGAGAAAATAATGATTTTAGAATAAAAGGTTGGTTTGATCACACCAAATCTATAAAAATCCATGTATCCATAATGATACTCAAAAAAAGATAGTCATTTGTCACCATTTTAAGACCATTTTAAAGCCCATTACAAAGCTCTTTTCTTTGTAAATTGGTAATTAAAGGGAAATAGTTTAATTTTTTCTTGCCTTCCCAAGAGAAGCTATCTTTCAAGCTAACCTATTAGCTCCAGTTAATTAGAGAAAGCATTATTTTTGTAAAAGAAGGCCGGCTAATAGAGTAGAAAGAACAATCGAGTTAGAAAATCACCCGTTTGTAATACTTATAAAATGATTGATACAGGCAATAATTGTCAGTTGTGTTAATATCATTAGGAGAATGGTTAATGGAGATTTCTGGAATTCATACAATGCCAAAATAACACCACTCTATTCCTTTCTGGTCCCAACGGGAAAACATAACTGTACTGTAGAGGGATCACTGATGATAAATAATCAGATACTATGCATCCCCCAACGTGCTGCAAACAGAATTTACAACATCACTTATGCAAACGTTCAAGTTGAATCTATCAAGCCTTTAACTCTAAATTCCAGTCTATAGGAAATACAAGAAATAGAGGACAAACTAAATGTCACCATAGGGAAGCAATCAGAAATATCCAGAGAATGAAATATTTGACAGGACAAGTGGTCCTGACTTTTCCATAAAGAAGGGTGAAGAAAAGAAAGGACTAGCCTGGACTTAAAGAAATCAAGGGACAAAACCAGGTCTTGGAATGGATCTTGGCTTTGAAAAAACAATTGTATAGACTTTTAAAGGACAATAGAGGAAATTTGATTATCAACTGGATATTAGAGTTAAGGATTATTATTCATTTTGTTAGGTGTGATAATCTTATTTTGGTTATATATATAAAACATTCTGTTTTTAAAAGATTTATACTGAAATATTTGGGGGTGGAATGTCATGATGTCTGTAATTGACTCAAATACTTAAGAATATGAAAACAAAGTAAAAAGTCACATGTTTATATGCTGATGGGAATGTGATGGAAATAACGTTGTTGAGAGGGAAGATGATTTAGGAGGGAGAGGGGAAACTGGCAGAGAGATGTCCTTGAACAGGGAAGAGGGGTGAGATCTGGAGCTGAAGTGGACGGGCCAGCTGTAGAGAGGAGCATGGAGAGTTAATTTACAAAAACAGGTGGGAAGACAGAGAATACTAATACAGATGCTGATAGGTGAGGAAATGTGGTAGGAGGCTGTAGAATTTCATTTCCAATTGCTCATTTTGTTCAAGAAAATGTTAGGTCATCAGCTGAGTGTGAGGTTGAGGAAGCTTTCAGGAGAGAGGAGAAGCTGTGAAGTAGTCAACTAGGAGAGTGATATGGTGGGACCAGGGCAGTGGCTCTCAAACTTCAGTACACATCACAATCAACTGGAGGGCTTGTTGAAACACAGGCTGAGCTCCTTCCCAGAATTTCTGGTTCAGTAGGTCTGGGGTGGGTCGTGAGAAGTTGCGGTTCTAACAAGCTCCCAGGTGATGCTGATGAGGCGGATCTGGGGATCACATTTTGAGAACCACTGTGACTTCTGTGCAGCATTAGGGCCGCTGGAGGTTTGTGGGCATGCATTTCAAGTGACAGCAGTCAGCATGGTTGAATGTTTTTCTCCAGGTGTGTTCAGGTGAACAGGTATAGTTGTAAAAGAGGCAGAGAGTTGAATGAGCCAGAGATTATTGCCAAGATCATCACATAGCTGCCTCCTTATCATTCTGGACTCAGCCCAAATGAAACTTCCTTAGAAGCACCTTCCCTGACCATCTAATCTATCTTCCTCTTCACTATCTTGCATTTTCATACTATTTTTTTTCACAGAACTTTTCACTATCTGGAACTGTATGTATATTTATTTTGTTAGTTGTTTCTGAGTCTTTCCACTGGAGTTTATGCAGAACATAACAGGAATCTTGATTTTTTTGTTTTGTTCACTGCCATATTCCTAGAACCTGGAACAGTTCCTGGACATAACAGGTGCTCAATAAATATGTATTGATGAAAAACAAGAAAGAAAGAAAAAAGAGAGAGAGAAAGGAGGGAGGGCGAGAAGAAGGGTAGGAGGGAGGAAAAGACAAGGAAAAACAAAAGACTACGCAAGAACCTAAATCATTGTATTAGTTTTAACTATGAAGAGGAAAATACATAATTATAAGAATATAAACACAGTTCACTGATATGTCTAAAATTAATGTAAATACATTGGAAAGATGGCAATGGGAGGCTAGCTAGTTGCTCACCACCCCATTTTCTTTTCCTAAAGACTGTGTTTCCCAAATTCCTTGTTTGGACCATGACTAGATTGTGGTGATTGGAACTTGGGCAATGAAGATGTACACCACTTCCGTGCCTGGACATAAAACACCCCATACAACCCTCCACTCTCTCTCTCTCTCTTTCTCTCTCTCTTCCTATCAGTGGGATGGGTGCAGAGGATCCAGTAGTGACCTCTGGGGAGGCCCTAGGGGACAATGGAGACATAGGATGAGAGGGACCTGGGTTCCAGAGTCACAGCTTCGAGAACAGCAGTGTGGAAGGCTGCTCCCAAACACTGACTGGATTTTGGGTGATTTCAAAATAAACTTTTATTGCATCAAACCACTGAAATTGCAGGGCTATTTTTATTACTGTAAAAAAGAGAAACATCAAAAATTGATTCATTAGGAATTACTAGTGTATCAGTCAGGGTCCAATCAGGAGAAAGAAATCACACATTAATTTGAACAGGGAAAGTTAACACAAAGAGTTATTAACTATAATAAGGTAAAGAAAATTCTAAAGAATACTATAGTGCTGAGGGAGAAGACCTGAATTGTGAAAGAATTTTTTGGCTAACTAATCTGCTCTGAAGTGGTATCCATTCTATGTATTCCATCTACTGAGTGTTTTTAAAGAGTATCTCCATTTGAGATACCTAACTGGTTCTTTGTAGTATAGAAAGAACTCAAAGTAACATATACATAAAATAAAATAAAATTGACTCCAGGAGGGATCTGAGCTTCCACTCCTATCTGGCAGCAAAACAGCAGAAAAAAGTGGAGTACAGAAATGTTAGTTGGCACCGTGCTCCCTGCCCCTGTGTCAGTAGGGCAAAGTGTGGAGCTGAACTTCCACCGTCACCCAGTGGCAATGAGGCTGTGGGAGTTGCTGCTCCATTTTCACTGTGGTGGCATCAACAGGGCCCAAAAGGGAGTTGAACATACATCCACCTGGACCTGCATGCTACACCTAAACAGAGTGACTGCCTGCTGAAAAGAACAATGGTAAATAAGATCCAGAGTCTCACAGCTTAACACTCAAAATGTCCTGTAAACAATAGAAAATCATTCATCATACCAACAACCAGGACAATTACGACTTGAATGAGAAAAGACAATCATCAGGTGCCAACACCAAGATTATTCAGATGTTGGAATCATCTAATAAGGATTTTTAAAGCAGCCATCATGAAAAATGCTTGATTGGGCCATTATGAACACTACATACATATTAGTTTAGTTAAAATTTAAAAGAATCACCTTTCCAAATATGGGCAAGAATACAGAGCAACTAGAAGGTCTATCCATGATGGCGGGGACATAAAATGATACAACAAGTTTGGAGAACAGTTTGGAAGTTTCTTAAAAAGTTAAACATACACTTATCACATGATCAAGCCATTCCACTCTAAGATATTTACTCAAGAGAAATGAAAGCATATACCCATACAAAGACTTGTACACAAATGTTCATAGCAGCTTTATTTGTAATAGCTAAAAATTAGAAGCAACCCAAATGTCCATTGACCGATGAATGGATATTCAAACGATGGTATATCCACACAATGGAATACTACACAGCAATAAATAGGGAAAGAACTATTGCCACACACAGAAATGTGGATGAATCTCAAAATAATTACGCTGAGTGAAAGAAGCCACACACAAAAAAGAGTACACATCGTATGGCTCCATTTATATAAAGTTCTAGCAAATGCCAACTAAGCTAAAGAGACGGAAAGCAGATGTGTGGTTGCCCGGGAAAGGAGAGTGAGAGTGAGGGAGTGGGAGGGGTGAAAGGGAGGGATTAGGAAGGGCCATGAGGAAACTTTTCTGGATGGTGGATATGTTAATTATTTTCTTTGTGGAAATTGTTTTCTGGGTGAACATATACGTTATAACTTTACAAATTGTACACTTTAAATATGTGCTGTTTATGGTTTGTCAATCACACCTCAACAAACTGTTTAAAATAAAGGGGAACCTCAAATTAGGCCTAGTGACTGAGGGTGACAATATGGCAAATTTCTAAACTTTACAGGAAGACAGGAGTGTATCTGAAATTCCTGTCCGAGATGGGAAATAAAAGCTTAGGTGGATTTTCCTCAAAAACATGGTAAGCAAGTGATACAACTAACCAGTTGCTAACTTTACAATTAAGTTCACAGAAATTATGATCACCGAACAGCCAGCCCAGTCCGACGGGCATTCTGGCTAGCTCTTCTGTTCTACCTTCCTCCTTCTCAGATATCGAGACTTGTAATATTTTTGTACTAGGCTGGCTGTACTAATTGGCTGCTTAGGACATACTTTTATTTAAAATAACTACTATAAATGTTAAGCATTGTTTTTCTTTTCTAAATGGGAGGTAACTCACAAGTCTTGTGATGGTTTCCTGTTTTCCGTTAATCTTGACTATGTAGAAAAATGGTTCACATGGAAGATTTGGGGTTGGATTAATTTAACTTTGGAGGGGCTGAGGAAACTACAAGCATTCAGCAGAAGTCACTTGGGTTTTCGGTGCTAAGAGAACCACAGCTCTGCCAGGCACTGGTTGAGACGCAGCAGCAAAGCAGAAAATAAAGAAGGAAGGAAGGAGGGAAGGGGGAAGGGGGGAGGTAGAAAGGAAGGGGAAGAGAAGGGAAGGGAAGGGAGGGGAGGGGAGGGGAGAGAAGGGAAGGGAAGGAAGGAAGAAAGAAAAGAAAGAAAGAAAGAAAAAAAAAGAAATTGAGGTGGACTGGTGGACGAAAGTTTGAACTTTTTATCCTTCACATGTTAATTCTACTTAAGAGAGGAAATGAGGGTTTTATTTAAAAACTAAATGGGGAGTCTTTTTCTGAATTATCAGAATTTGTATTCTTTAAAAGGTTTTCTTTTTTTTTTTATGCTGTCATTTCAGCTCACTACTTAACTTCTGGTAAACTAAACTGGAAAGCCAGCTCTCTGGTAATAATTACATCCTCCTAGCTCTAACTCCTTTGCTCACTGCCCTTGGAAAAGTCCCAGCATCCTGCCCACCCTCTCCACCACAAACACAGGAGTCTTGTCTCTCAAAGCCCTCCCTGTTCACCTCTTCCTACATGAGGCCCCAGGTGTCCTGTCCTCTCCCCTCAGGGCCACTCACAGGGCACGGTGTCACGCAGATACTCCCACCACTGCCGAAGTGTGGAGTCCCCCATCATGTGGACGACGTGGCCAGCCAGGCAGCCCAGGATGCTGTCAGCAGTGGAGAAGGAGCGGGCGGAGCAGAACAGTGAGTGCCACACATCTTGGTGGTAGAAGCCAGAGGGCTTTGGGGCTGGGAGCCCAGGACGGCATGCGGGCCGTGGGGACAGGGCTACAGGAAAGGGAAAAGCAGAACAGAGCTAACATTTATAGCTTACAAAATACCGGCTACTCTTCTAGGTGCTTTACATGTATTATTTCATTTACTCTCTTACAAAAATCCATGAAGTACTATTCTCATCTCCATTTACAAGTGGGGACACTGAGGCACTGAATTGTTAAGCAATTTACCCAAAATCAAGAATAGTGATGGGGAGAGACAGCATTTGAAGCCCCTTTACAGCCCATGTTACTAACCACTATACTACACTGCCCTGGCAGGGGGCTGGGGCTAAATCCCAGTCAAGGAATAGAACCTCTAAGTCTATCACCCCCCTGCCCCCCAGCATATGCAGGCCCCACTCACCCAGGCTGCTGTTCCCTGTGGCTGCCATTCTGATCTGGATTGGAGAAATGCCCCGAGGGAGCACCTTGTCTGTCACTTTCCTAGAGAAACACCAAGAGTGAGCATTCAGGTAGGGCGACCAGTGAAAGCTTGAGTCCAATATGGGCATATGATGGTTGACTTGTAATTTCTACTCTGCCTGAGTCCAAAAAGGGTTTGAGGTAGTTACAATACAATTAGCACATTTATGATTTGACGCAATTACAATAAAGAGTTAGAAAAAATGAAGGGAGGAAGAGAAAATCTTATCAGGTATCTGGGAGAAGGACCTTCTACTATCAACCCACCCACTGGCTCTCAGTTCACTAACAGTCCAGGTGATAAAGGAACACCCAAGCTGGAGCACGTAGTTCTTCTCTGACAAATGGGAATATACAAGCATGCCAGCAGAGACCAAGCTTTCCTGGCACTAAATTCTGGAAGGAACACGGAGCAGAATCATTTTTGTTACATAAATACTCAGAGAATGGGGATCATCACCCCCTACTCCTGAGGTGTGGGCTGGACAGAGTGATGTCCAGAGAGCGCAGTGTGAGAGCAGGGCGTGCGGAGAGTGGCTTTGCAGTGAGAACCTGACAAACTCTGCCTCAGCCAGGTGACTAGGTCAACATCAACACTCGTCAATCATGGTGATAGTATGTACCCTGGAAATGATGTGATGACAATGTAACTTTAGCTCTGTGATCTTCCTCCCAAAAACGCATAATCCAATCTAATCATAAGAAAAACGTCAGACAAGTTCCAATAGAGAGGAATATTACAATATAATTAACTAACACCCCTCAAACCTGTCAAGGTCATCAAAAACAAGGAAAGTATGAGAAACCGTCTCAGCCAGGAAGAGCCTTAGGAGACATGACAACTAAATATAATGTGGTATCTGGATGAGATCCTGGAACAGAAAAAGGACATTAGGTTAAAATGAAAGAGAACTAAATAAACTATGGACTTTAGTTAATAATAATGTATCAATATTGGCTCATGTATTATAGCAAATATACCACACCAATGTAAGATGTTAATAACAGGGGAAATGGGGGTGAAAGCAGATATGGGAACTCTCTGTATGATCTACTCAGTTTCTTTGTAAATCTAAAACTGTTCTAAACAATAAAGTCTAGTAATAAAAAAATTACACACATAGTTGTTTATCTAAGAGAAATGAAAATATTTGCCTGCAAAAGTCTTATACCTCATTGTTCACAGCAGCTTTATTCATAATAGCCATAACCTGGAAACAACCCCAAATATGCATCAAGAGGTGAATGGACAAACAAACTGTGGTATATACAGTGGAACACTATTCATCAATAAGAAGAAAAAATTACTGATATACAACAACATGGATGAATCTCAAAAACATTTTACTGAGCAAAAGAAGCCAAATACAAGAGTACACACTGTATGATTCCATTTTTATGCAATTCTGGAAAAGGCAAAACTAATATGTACTTTCAGAAAGCAAATCAGTGTTTGCCTGGGGCTAGAGATGGGTGAGGGAAATTGGCTGTGAAGGGACACAAGGGAATCTTAAGGGTGATGGAAATGTTCTGTATCTTGATTGTGGTGACAGTTATATGGGTATACACATTTATCAAAACTCATTGACCTGCACTTTTGAAACAAGTATATTTCGTTATATGTAAATTATACTTCAATAAAGTAGATTTAAAACAATTTTTTTAATCAAAACAAAAAACTCAGACAATAGGATTGTGAACTGCTGAGTAGGCTATAATTAAACAAATAGCTGTTAAATAACTTAATAAATATTTGTTGCACAAATGTATGAACTGCTGTCTCTAGAATTGATGAACTCCAGTCCTGGTCAGGCTGGAAATGCTATTGGGCAAGCATTTCATATGTTTCCACCCAGATGTCTCTCCCATTCCTCACAGCTGAGATTGGGTGCTTACCTCATCTTTCTCTCTTCACATCCCAGGGTGGGAGTGAGAGGGGTGGGGGCAGCACCTCCTTATTTACAGAGGAGTTCATTAAACATTAACCCACTTACCAGAAAGTATATCAACTTCTGCACCCATCCTCACTTCCTCCTTACCCTAGTCACAAGAAGAGGTGACACTGAACCCCAATGCTATCTCCCTCTGTATCGTTTAGATGGCACCGCTTTCCTTTTTTGCACCATCTTTAACTTCTTCCCTCGAGCTCTTTCTTTCCAGAATACAAACATAATCACATCTACTCCAGTGAATAAAGCCCCTCTTCATTACCTCTTCCTGTAGCTACAACTCCATCAGGTTCCTTTCCTTCACAGGACAACTTCGTGAAAGACTTATCTGCCCTGGTTATCTGTCTTCTTCTCCTACCTCCTATGCACATTTTAAAAGTTAGTTTATTGCGTATCCAACATCCAGCTCTATCAGATCTTAACATTTTGCAAGGTTTGAATTAGATCTTTCTTTAGAAAGCAATAAATCAATAGCTAAAAAAAAAATAGTGTTAACACCAGATGTTGGGGAGGTACAGAGAAACTGGACCTCTCGGACGTAGCTGGTGGGAATGTAAAATGGTACGGACACTCTGGAAAATAGTTTGGCAGTTTCTTATAAAACTAAATATCCACCAATAGCACAACCCAGCAATTGCACTCAGGCATTTATTCCAGAGAAATGAAAACTTATGTTCACATAAAAACCCATACATGAATATTCATAGACGCTTTACTCAGTCAAAAACTGGAAACAATCTAAATGTCCTTCAAAGGGTGAACAGTTAAACAAACTTATACAATGGAATACCAGGCAGCAATAAAAAGGAATGGATTATTGATACATGCAAATAATGTGGATGGATCTCAAAGGCATTATGCTTAGTGAAAAAAGTCTATCTCAAATGGTTACACACTGTATGACTCCATATATATAATATTCTTGAAATGACAAAACTATAGAGATGGAGAACAGATTGGTAGTTACCAGGTGACAGGGACAGGAATGGGAGGGTGTGAGTGACTATAAAGGGATAGCATGAGGGATTTCTTTTATGGTAATGAAACATTTCTATATCTTGATTGTGGTTTTGGTTACATAAGCCTATATACATGGGGTAAATTTGCAAAGAACTACACATACACAGGAATGCGTATAAAAACTGGTAAAAACTGAATAAGATCTGAAGTCTAGTTAACAGAATTGTACCATTGTCAATTTTCCTGTTTTCACACTGTACTACAGATGTACGAGATGTCATCATTGGGAGAAGCTGGCTAAAGGGTTCACAAGACTCTATATACTATTTTCACAACTTCCTGTGAGTCTATAATTATTTCACAATAAAAAGTTAAAAAAAAAAAAAAAAAAAAGATGGGGCCAGCCCCGTGGCTTAGCAGTTAAGTGCGCGCGCTCCCCTGCTGGTGGCCCAGGTTCGGATCCCTGGCGCGCACCGACGCACCACTTCTCCAGCCATGCTGAGGCCGTGTCCCACATACAGCAACTAGAAGGACGTGCAACTATGATATACAACTATCTACTGGGGCTTTGGGGGAAAAAAAGGAGGAGGATTGGCAATAGATGTTAGCTCAGAGCCAGTCTTCCTCAGCAAAAGAGGAAAATTAGCATGGATGTTAGCTCAGGGCTGATCTTCCTCACAAAAAAAAAAAAAGAAGAAAGTATCTCTTGTTGAATCTTAGTGTAGTACCAAGAAGAATGTCCACGATTATCTAACAGCACTATTAAAATACTCCTCCTTTTTTTTAAAAAAAAGAAATAGATCAGTAAAGGTACCACAGAGTCGCCCTCCACACTCCTGCCTTTTCCATTCTGCTTCTGGCAAGGATGCAGTCACTATCATAAGTGTTTCTGATTTTCATCCACATTTATACATTTGATATACATTTATGTATCTAAAATATTAAATAGTATTGTTTGCAAGTTTTGAAACTTTACATAAATGGTATCATATGTGTGTACTCTTACTTTACTCATGTTTTCAATATTTATAATTATAAAATTATAAGATATAGCTGTTCTTCATTCATTTTAGCTTCTTATGATTCCATTGTTTCAATACACTGTAATTCATTTATCCATCTCCAATTGATTGTCTCTTAGACAGTTTCTAATATTTTGCTTTTACAGACAATGGCTGCAATGAACATTCTTGTACATGTCCCCTGGGTCTCATGTGAGAAAGTTTCTTGACAATTTGTAAATAGAAAGCAAATCTTTGGATTGTAGGTTATATGCGTCTTTAATTTTACTACGTATTGTTAAATCACTCTCCAAAGTTGTTATGCCAATTGACACTCCCACCAGTAGCATATGAGATATTCCATTTCTACACATCCTCATCACACTTCTTTTGTCAGATTAAAAAGTTTAGTGAATATAAAAATTATTAAATAATCATATGGTTTAATTTAAATTTCCCTGATTACTCATGAAGTTGAATATATTTTTATATTTTTTCTTCTGTGGTTCTTGTTTATGTCTTTTCCCATTTTTCTCTTGAGCTGTATAATTTTTCTTATTGTTGTGTAAGAGTTCTTGTTTTTTAGTTAAGAAAACTTTTTTTCTTGTAATGATGGACATTTAAGATTTATTCTCTTAGCAACTTTCAAATATGCAATACAGTATTATTAACAATTGTCACCAGGCTGTACGTTACATCCCCATGACTTGTTTATTTTATAACTGGAAGTTTCTACCTTTTGACCCCCTTCACCCATTTCACCCACCCCCCACTCCCCACCTCTGGCAACCACCAATCTGTTCTCTGTTATCTATGAGCTTGGTTTTTGTTTTTGTATCTTAAATTCCACATGTAAGTGAGATGATATGGTATTTGTCTTTTTCTGGGTGACTTATTTCACTTAATATAATGCCCTCAAGATCCATCCATGTTGTTGGCAAATGGCAAGATTTCATTCTTTTGTATGGCTGAATAGTATTCCTTATAAGATTTCTTCATCTATTGTAAGTACTAATCCTGTATCAATTATGTGTGTCACAGATACCATCTTCCAGTCTATACCTTGACTTAAACTATGTTTATTGGACTTTTTGTAATTGGCAAGTTTTTGATTTATATATTGCCCAATTTATGAATATTTTCTTTTACGATTTGTGCCTTTGTTATATCTAAAATAATATTTTACTAACCCAAAATCATAAAGGTGTTATCTGCTATTATCTTCTTTAAGGTTTGCTTTTTCACATTTAGGTCTTTAATCCCTCTGGCATTGATTTTTTATGTATATACTGTGAGGTTCAGATCTAATTATACTCTTTTCTGTTTATTTACAATCCATTATGTTCCCATTGGTTTGAATGCCTATTATGTTTAGATAAAGTTAGCTATGTTCATGGATCTAGTCTCTTCCATGATTTATGTAACTATGCCTAAAAAAATGCTACAATGTCATGTAAAGAGACTTGCCTAAAACTATTTCACATAGAAAATTTGAAATCTAAAGAGATGAAAAAAAGGTATACCATGAAAATACTAAGTAAATGAAAGCTGTTATAGCAATATTCATATTGTAAAAATTAGAATTTAAGACAAAAAGCATGAAAGCAAAAGGAATAATTTACCAATAACATAAAACAATCATAAAGTTGAATGTACTTAACAACATAGCCTTGAAATGTATAAAGTGAAAACTGCCTGAAATTACAAAGAGAAATTGTCAAATCTACAAATGCAGTATAATACATTTATGTCTGAAACTAAGAGATTAAGCAGACAAACTATTAGTGAAGATATACGTGTTTGGAATTAAAAAAATAACAAGCTAAATCAAATAGGTTCAGAATTCCATTCTGAAGAAACAGAAAATATGAATTATTTTCAAGGAAACATAGAATATCAACAAAAAATTAGGCATTTGCTGTGTCACAAATAAATTCTCAACAACTTTGAAAGAACCAATGTCATAGAAACCGTATTTCTAGTCATAATGCAAATATGTTAAGAAAAAACAATACAACGGTAGCCACTCCCTACTCTATATTCAGAAACTAAAAATAATTCCAGAATAACTCATGAGTTAAAGAGGAACTCACTGTAGAAATTATAAAATACGTAAAACTGAATGAAAACGAAGCTCTCATATACAAAAATTTGTAGAACACAGCTCAAGCTGTAGTCAGACGGAAATTTAGTCTTAAAACTATTTTTATTCCACATAAGGAAGATTGAAATAGATGGATTAATTGTTCTGGATCATAAAACTAGAAAAAAGAAGGAAATCCTAAAAGAAATAGAAGGAACAAATGTTAAAGATACCAGCAGAAACAAATGAAATAGAATGAGACTCCATTTTCCTAGTAATACGGCAGACCCAGGTATTCACACCAACTCTTAACGTTGAGAATGACTAAAAATTCTGGACAAAATATTTTTTAAATCTATTTAAATAATTGAAGATCTAATAAAATAATAAAGAATTTTCAGATGAAAATCTAAGTGAAGACAGGAATTTAGACAAGTGAATGAAGCACTCAAGCCACTTTTGCCCTGAAGTCATTTGCTCTATCTTGAATACCTTATCTCTTATCTTCCCTGGAGAATTCCTATTTTGCCTTTAAACGGCAGATAAATTGTAACCTTCCCTAAATGGATAGCCTGACCAGTTTACTGTAGTATATGTCTGTTTAGAAATATCTGTCAAATAATAGGTGCTCAATAAGCACATGTTGAATGAGAGTATAAATAAATGAGTGATGTAAACTGAGGGAGGAGCATTGGGTCACAGGGACAATATTTAGGAGGAAGGATGTGGCTTAGGGTTGGGGCAGACATCCTAGATTATGGGTTTCTTACCATGCCAGCAGGGCCTCATCATGTGGTGTAGTCACTTTCAGGTAACTCCCACTTGAGTGCCCAACCAAAGAGTCGCAGGGCAGGGTAGGTGGTTGAGCACAGAACCAGAGCTCACTCGAATCCACATCTCTGTACTGGCAGGTAGGCCCTTTTGCTCCAGTTGACTGGGGGTCAACATTGCAAATCACAGTCTCTTCAGCTCCCGTGGGTCCTCTGAAATACCCTCTAAAATCAACTGTGGCCCTTTTCTCTCTCCAGATTCTTCGCAGAACCCCAACTGCCTCACTGGAATGGATCAGCCGCACTTGCACCTGAGCCTGCCCAGCCCAGAGCAGGGGGAAGGACAACAGGTATGTGCCATTCTCCAGATCCTGGACATCCCCAGGGACCCCGGCCTTCAAGTCAGGACCCAGCAGCTGTGCCCGAAACAGATCCCCACCATGGGTCTTGGGCCTGCCCCGGTGGTCTCTGGCCACAAGGATGACCTCCAGGTAGCCTCCCAGGGCATAGCTGGCCTGGGTAGGACCCCTTAGGTGGTAGGTGGAGTTCTGGGGGCTGGTGGAGGCCAAAAGGTCCCCTTCATCTCCTGGGGTTGGAGGCCAGTACAGAAGATGGGTCAGGTTGGCGAGCTCCTGGGGGAGAGAGGCCAAGAGGGAGGGAGATTCTGTGGACTTGGAGGCAGATTTAGAGGCAGGGCGGGGTTTTGGGGGCCGAGGGATGGTGCTGTCAGGCAAGGAGATCTTGAAATAGATGATCTGTGGGTAAAGAAAGAGAAATCTATCAGTGGTTTATGTTTGCCTCACTTTCTTCTGGGAAGGAGATTTCCATTCACCAAAGCTAGTCCCTTCTGCCAGGTAGGACCCAGGAGGCCTGTCCTGGCTGCACCATCAGGCTGTCTGTCACTCATCAGCCTGGTGTCTGAGTCACCACCATATTTATTTGAAAGGAGCACCTCATGTGAAGGTGAAGTTATGTCTCTGGTTTAGCTCACCTCTCTCCTTATCTCAGGCTTATTCCCTCCATTACCATCTTCCCTCCCTCCCACACACACCCACAGACATATGTGCAGGCCTGTACCCAACCCTCACATCTCTAGCTTTGCTCACCCCTCACAAGTCCTGCTTCCCTCCCAGAACCTGGCATTCTGAGTAAGTGTCCCCTTTTTTCTTCTTATTCCTTCTCTCCACAACTCCACTTCCACTGTCTCCATCCCAGATTTCCAATAGAGAGTCAGGGGTGGGTAATCCCTTTACTCAATGCTACAAGGATTATAGAAGAAGGGGGTGAGAACATCTCTTAGGGAGCTCCCTCTCTAATTGGGCTAAGTTGGCCAGAAGAAGAAATTCAGCCACAGAAACCATTGGAAAAATGAGAACCTTTAGAAAGGCACAGACATAGATGCAGATTGGAAAAAGGTATGAGATACGGCAGATTATTTTCTAGGAAGACATGGTGTTTGCTATGAGAAGGAGTCCCCTCCCAGAGCCCAGAGCAATCTGGTCTCACATGCTGAGAAACACAAAGTTACAAATACAGACCAGAGAATATAAGGATCCAAATACGAAGAGTAGTAGAGAAAGCGCATGTTTTGTGTGATTGTGGTGGTGGATGTGGGAGGGAGTCTTTGCACCTGGCCTGGTTAAATTCCAACAAACTCATCATAAATTGAAAATATCGTTGTCAAAAATGCATTTAATACGCCTAACCTACCAGACATAATAGCTTAGCCTCGCCTACTTTAAATGTGCTCAGAACACTTACATTAGCCTACAGTTGGGGAAAATCATCTGACACAAGGCGTATTTTATAATAAAGTATTGAATATCTCATGTAATTTATTGAATACCATACTAAAAGTGAAAAACAGAATGATTGGATGGGTACAGAATGTTGTATCAGTTGTTTACCCTCATGATCGTGTGGCTAACTGGGAACTGCGGTTTGATGCCACTGCCCAGCATCATGAGAGAAGATCATACCACATATCTCTAGGCCAGGACAAGATCAAACTTCAAAATTCAAAGTACAGTTTCTCTTGAAAGCATATCACTTTCACGCCATCATAAAGTTGAAAAATTGTAAATCGAAGCATTGTAAGTCGGGGACTGTCTGTAATAGAGTTAGAAGTGTGAGCTTAAGAGTCATCATCTTCTGTTTAGAAGGCTGTTAGTGCAGCTATGTCCAATGTCATGAGGCACAGGGATAACAAACACCCTTTAATTGTCTTCTAAATTGGCTATTTGCTTGCATGTATGTCTCCTCTGCTATACTGTAAACTATTAGAGGGAGTACTGCATTTTCTCAAGATCTGACATAATGGTTTGCAGGGAAGCCTCAGCGACTGGCTTAGGGATGAGAATGTGGCCCCTAGTCAAAAGGCAAGACAGGCCATTAGCATGAGGGTGAGGAGCACAGACGGAGGGAAGGCCTGTTCTGTGGGGCAGAAATAGTAAAAGAGGAGCCCAAATTCACAGGTGATGAGTTAACAAGAATTCTGACTTTGATGACTACATTAAGCTATATAATGACTCTCCAAGATGTCCTTGTCCTAATCTCCAGACCTTTTGAATATGTTACCTTATATTGCAAACCAGACTTCACAGATGTGATTCAGTTAAAGATCTTGAAATGGGGAGATTATCCTAGATTATCCAGCCCTCAGTGTAATCACAAATGTCCTTATAAGAGGGAGGAAGAGGGAGATTTTACTATAGAAGATAGAAGGTGATGCGATGATAGAAGCATAGGAACAGAGAGAAGAGAGAAAGAATTGAAGAGGCTATGCTGCTGGTTTGGAGACAGAGGAAGGGGCCATATGCCAAAGGATACAAGCTGCCTCTGCAAGTTGGAAAAGGCAAGGAAAGGGATTTTCCCTTGGAAGCTTCAGAAAGAATGCAGCCTTGTGGACCCATTTTAATAACTTCTGACCTCCAGAAGTGTAAGAGAATAAACTATGTTGTTTATGCCACTGTTTGTGATAATTTGTCACAGCAGCTATAGAAAGCTAATACAATTACTACTCAACTAATGAAGTCCCGAGGAACTGAATGGACTGCCAGCCTACTGAGACTGAAATGGAGTTGTTTTATCACAGAACTCTAGAGCTGGTAATCAGAGACTGTGATCACTCATAAACTAAGGCAATTTAAGATCCTAGTAACCAAAGCAACAGAAAGGAAGGTGCAAAAATGCAACCCCAGAAGGAAGGTCACCCCCAAATCATCCCTGTCCCAGTGTTGGCCATGGAGAACAGTGGATAAGAGAGACCCCTTCCAAAAGACAAAACCAAAGCAACTCCTTGGCTGACCAGAGAATTCACTGCATTGCCCAGACCGTGACTTCTTGCAATCCTTGCCCACCAAATGAAGTTTGTGCGCTTGACCTATGACCATGTACATTGATTTTCCTTTAATTAAATTAGAGTTTAAACTGTGGTGACTTATTCCCCCTTCACCATTGTATGTTGGGTGTGTTGGTGGAGATTAAATTTATCATGTAAATAAAAATTTCAGGATTATAAGGATATACATCTATTCCTGATAAAGAGTAATCCTGGATTGAAGCTGAATACAGGATTGAATGGGACCTTTTTCTCATTTGGGGAGGTTGAGAGTTTTCTTAGTTGTACATGAGATAGTTGTTTCTTGTTGGGCTATGGAAGCACTTGCAGAGTGTGCTTGAGGCTGCAGTCTCTGTTTTGATTGCTGGAGGAGAAAACACTCACAGGATTGGCTCATCTCTGGGCTGGAGAAGAGCAGGGATCAACATTATAGAGTCTAGTGTCATATCCAGTCCTGTGTGGTTCCTGGGAATGCCTGGCTCACCCAGGCCACTAGAGTCTTGGGGGAAAGTGTACCTGGTAAGGTGTCTGGTTCTGACATGGCCTGTTCACAAGCCCTCACCCTTGGCTGGGAGAATATCAGGGAAACACTAAACTGAGAGATCACAAATCAGAATGGCTTCCTGTCCATACCTTAATAAAGGACAAAAATGTGCATGTGAACATGTCCCATGTTCTCAGGGGCAAAGACTCTTTTTTTTCCTGTCACTTGCAGCTTTGCCCCACACAAATTGTCCTGAAGATTTGAACTGACCAGCAAGAGTGGCCAAGACTTCTGGTTACAGCAAATTTAAACAGATTTGAGAGAGAAAGACCAAGAATATCTGTTCAGTACACAAAGAATTATTAGACGTGGGAGGCCACATGGATGGTTGTTTTATTACTCTTGATATGCCATATGCATTTTATATATATTCTCTGGTATGTGTGAAATACTTGATAATAAAAACAAATTAAATTCTCTCAAACCAAAGAGGTATTATAAAAAGAAAAATACAATCTATCTAGATAGAAATAAAAAGAGAAAACTTCAGGAGTAGCGTCTTTATGATGGTGGAGTAGGAAGCCCTGGATCCTCTTTCCTCCCATGAATATACAGATTTAGCAACAATTCACAGACTAATTCCGTTTGTGAGAAATACAAAAACTAATTGAAAGGCTTCTATACTCCAGCAGAACACAAAACCAGACTTATCAATGCTGGTAGGGAGATTCAGGACACTCTCTTGCCAGAATCGCTACTCCTATACAGTGACATATGGTCAGGAAGAGAACCTCAGCTCCCAGCTTCTACTAGGGGAAAGAAAGAGTTGGTCCACTTGTATAGAACCCCAATTGTTCCAGGAAGGCTCCCCAGAGGACTGGCTTCTGTCTTGCCAGTCTTGGAATGCTGACAAGACCAGCACAATCTAGCTGCCTGGGAAAGAATAAGGACTACCAGCTTAGGCTAGTAGTCACCACAGCTCCTCCTCCCAGCTCAGCACAGAGCAAGTGGACAAAAAACCCCAGCTCCCAGCTTCTCCCTGGGGAAGGAAAGAGTTGGACAGAGCATAAAATGATCCAACTTTTCTGGGGGCTACCTGAGGAACTCACCTCAGTCTCACTTGTCCCAGGGCACTGATGGGACCTGGCATACCCTAGATGTCTGGGGGCTTCAAAGAAAGCAGGCAGGTTGGACTAGCACAAAGTTTTGAGAGGTCCCAGGAATCTCTCTGGGTTAATTGGTATGGATCTTCTCTTGTACAAAGCCAGTCCATGAAGACTGGGAAAAGCGGCTGCTTTGTCTAATGCACAGACACCAATACAGAGAGTCAAGTCAGATGAAGAAACAGGAAAATATGTTTCAAACAAAGGAACAAGATAACCTTCAGAAATGGACTCTAATGAAATGGAGATTTATGACTTACTGACAAATTCAAAATAACCATTATAAAGTTACTCACCAAGGGAAGGAGAACAATGTATGGACAAAGTGAGAATTTCAACAAAGAGATAGAAAATATTTAAAAGTATCAAACAGAAATCATGGAACTGAATAATATAACTGAACTGAAAAATTCACTAGACAGATTCAACAGTAGACTAGATCAAGCAGAAGAAAGGATTAGCAAACTAAAGACAGTTTATTGGAAGTTATTCAGTCATAGAAGCAAAATGAAAAAGAGTGAAGAAAGCTTAAGAGACTTATCTTATTAAGTTCTCTTATTAAGAGAACACCATCACAGAAACCAATATTCACATTATGGGAGTCCTAGAAAGAGAAAGGAGAAAGAAAGTCTCAGAAGGCTTATTCAAAGAAATAGCAGCTGAAAACTTCCCAAATCTGGGAAAGGAAATGGACATCCAGATCCAAGAAGCCCAAAAGAACCTAAACAAGATGAATTCATAGAAACTCACACAAGTACATTACAATCAAATGATCAAAAGTCAAAGATAAAGAGAAAATTTTGAAAATGGCAAGAGAAAAGCAACTTGTCACATAAGTGTCCCCCATAAGATTATCAGCGGATTTCTCAACAGAAACCTTGCAGGCCAGAAGGGAATGGGATATATTCAATGTGCTGAAAGAAAAAAACACTGCCAACCAAGAATACTATACCCAGAAAAACTGTCCTTCAAAAATGAAACAGAGAGAAAGTTTTTCCCGGACAAACAAAAGCTGAGAGAGTTCATCACAATTAGATCTGCCCTACAAGAAATGCTAAAGAAAGTTCTTATAGTTGAAATGAAAGGACACTAAACAGCAACACAATAGCATAAGAAAGTATAAAATTCATTGGTAAAAGTAAATATGTAGACAAATATAGAAGAATATAACACTGTAATGGTGGTGGTTAAATCACTTTTAATTCTAGTATAAAAGTTAAAATACAAAAGCAGAAATAATACTATTTCTCTATTTCTTTATTATTAGAAATAACTATAACTAAAAAATATGTTAACAGATACACATACAAATAGATGTAAATTGTGACAACATTAACATAAAGTGTGTTGGGGGGAGAAGTAAAAGTGTTTGAGTGTTTTGTATGTGATTGAACTTAAGTTCTTATCAGCTTACAATAGACTGTTATAACTATAAGATATTTCAGGGCCTGCCCTGTGGCTTAGCGGTTAAGTGCGCGTGCACTGCTGCTGGCAGCCCGGGTTCGGATCCTGGGCGCACACCGACGCACTGCTTCTCCAGCCATGCTGAGGCCGCGTCCCACATACAGCAACTAGAAGGATGTGCAGCTATGACATACAACTATCTACTGGGGCTTTGGGGGAAAAGTAAATAAATAAATAAAATTATAAAAAAAAAAAGATATTTCATGTAAGCTCCACAGTAACCATAAGAAAAATACCTATAGAAGTTACACAAAAGAAAAACAAAGAAATCAAGGCATATCGATACAAAAAGTCAACAAAACACAAAGGAAGACAACAAGAGAGGAAAAGACAGACAAAAGTACTACAAGACTAATAGAAAACAATTAACAAAATGGCAATAGTAAATCCTTACCAATCAATAACTAGTTTACATGTAAATGGATTAAACTCCCCAATCAAAAGGCAGAGTTGCTGAATGGACAAAAAAAAAATGACTCAACTATATATTGTTTACAGGAAACTCATTTTAGATCTAAGGACACACATAGGTTGAAAGTAAAAGGATGGAAAAAGATATTCTATGCAAATAGTAACCAAGAGACAGCAGGGGTAGCTATACTTTAATTAGACAAAATAGACTTTAAGTCAAACACTCTCACAAGAGACAAAGAAGGACATTATATAATGATGAAAGAGTCAACTCACCAGGAAGATACAACAATTATAAATATATATGCACCCAATATCAAAGCACCTAAATATATAAAGCAAATATTAACAGATCTGAAGGGAGAAATAGACAGCAATACAATAATTGTGGGTCACTTCAATACCCCACTTGCAATAATGGATAGGACATTCAAACAGAAGATCAACAAGGAAACAGAGGCCTTGAAAAACACTATAGACCCAATGGACCTAACAAACACATACAGAACTTTCCACCCAACAGCAGCAGAATACGCATGCTTCTCAAGTGCATGCAGAACATTCTCCAGGGTTGATCATGTTAGGCCACAAAACAAGTCATAACAAATTTAATAAAATTGAAGTTATACCAAGTATCTTTTCTAACTACAATGGTATGAAACTAGAAGTGAATAGCAAAAGTAAAACTGGAAAATTCACAAATATGTGGAAATTAAACTACACAAACTTGAACAACCAAGTAGTCAAAGAATAAATCAAAAGGGAAATTAGGAAATATCTTGAGACAAACAAAAATGAAAACACACACACCAAAACTTATGGGACGCAGCAAGGCAGTACTCAGAGAGAAGTATATATTGATAAATGCCCACATTAAAAAAGAAGAAAGATCTCAAATAAACAACCTAACGTTACACCTCAAGGCAATAGAAAAAGAAGAACAAACTAAGCCCAAAGTTAGCAGAAGGAAATAATAAAGATTAGGGTTGAAATAAATAAAATAGAGAATAGGAAAAAAAATCAATAAAACAAAGAGTTGGTTTTTCAACAAGATAAACAGAATCAACAAACTCTTGGCTACACCAATAAAAAAGAGAAAAGACTCAAATAAATAAAATCAGAAATGAAGGAGGAGAATTACAATGGACGCCTCAGAAATAAAAAGGATCATAAGGGACAATTATGAACAATCGTATGCCAACAAATTGGATAACCTAGAAGAAATGGATAAATTCCTAGAAACATACAAATTACCAAAAATGAATCAAGGAGAAATAGAAAGCTTGAACAGACCAATACCAAATAAGGAGATTGAATCAATAACCAAAAACATTCCAATAAAGAAAAACCCAGGACCAGAGTACTTCATGGGTGAATTCTACCAAACATTCAGGAAAGAATTAATACCAATTCTTTCAAATAAACTCTTCCAAAAATTAGAAGTCAACCAAGAATACTTTCAAATTACTTTCAAATTTATTTTATAAGGCCAGCACCACCCTGATACCAAGGCCAGACAAAGACACCACAAAAAAGAAAACTACAGGCCAATATCCCTGATAAACATAGATGCAAAAATCCTCAATAAAATACTAGAAAACCAAATTCAACAGCACATTAAAAGGATGATTCACTATGACAAAATAAGATTTATCCCTGGGATGCAAGGATGGTTCAACATACGTAAATCAATCAATGTGATACACCACATTAACAGAATGAAATTTAAAAACCACATGATCATCTCAATAAACACAGTGAAAGCATTTGGAAAAGTTCAATATCCATTCATTATTTAAACTCTTAATAAAATAGATATGTAGAAAACTCCAAAGACTCAACAAAATAAATGTTAGAACCAATAAACAAATTCAGCAAAGTTGCAGGATACAAAATTAACATACAAAAATCAGTCATGTTTCTATACACAAATAATGAACTATTTGAAAAGGAAGTTAAGAAAACAATCCCATTCACAATAGCAACAAAAAATAAGTAAATAAAATTCTTAGGAATAAACTTAACCAAAGAGATGAAAGACTTGTACACTGAAAATTATAAAACGTTAATGAAGGAATTTAAAGAAGACACAGATAAATGGAAAGACTGCCTATGTTTATGGATTGGAAGAATTAATGTTGTTAAAATGTCCATACTACTCAAAGTGATCTACAGATTCAATGCAATCCTTATTGTTATGAGAGGTTCGGGGATTCGATCGGAGACGTAAAAGAAACTTTCCACTCCAAACAAATGGACTGAAGGTATATTTTATTATATAGAGGATAGTAAAGGCAATAGTCCGCAAACAGATCCGAATAGGTCAAATAATAAGAGGGAAAAAACACCAGCTCGACTGGAAAAGGAAAACATCCACATCGGCTCAGATAGCAGCAGATCCGAATAGGTCATATAATAAGAGGGAAAAACATCAGATCGATCCGAAAGGGAAACACCAGATCGACTGAAGGGAAATGACACAAATCAACCGGAAAGAGAAACACCAGGTTGACCGAAAAGAGAACACATCAGATCAATTACTTCATATCAAATCAATTACTTCACATCAAATCAATTACTCACAATATCCACGCCCCACTGCCGGGAGAGTCCTGTCAATCGACGCGGCTGGGCAAGGATCACACGTCCTGGGCAAGGTGTCCCTTCCACAGGTGGAACTCTTACCAGGTCTCAGTCTCCAGCAGTTTATATAAGCAGTTACAGAGTTTACAGAGCAAGCATCCAGTGTTCCCATGCACAAATGGTTATCAGTGGCGTGTGTGCATTGAGCCCCTTGGTTAACGTCCCAGCCCAGTAATTGTGTACGTGCATTGTTCTCTTCGGTTATCGTCTCAGCCCGGCACAGATGGCCAGTCCATCCCGTGCTACGACGCTCCAAGAGCCTTGAAATGTTACAACTTGCAACTCTCTCCGTGGGAGAAGGGCCAGTTCCCACCATGCAGAAAGCAGCTTTTATATTTCTTTTTGTGCTGGTGGCTGTAGGTCAATGGAGCGGCCAAACATGGCTGTACTCATGTCAAGACACTTATCAAAATCCCAATAGTATTTTTTACAGAAATAGAGAAACAATCCTAAAATTCCTACAGAACCATGAAAGACCCCAAATAGTCAAAGCAGTCTTGAGCAAAAAGAACAAAGCTGGAGGTATCACACTTCTCGATTTCAAAATATATTACAAAGATACAGTAATCAAAATAGTGTGATACTGGCATAAAAACAGACATATAGACCAACAGAATAGAATAGAGAGCCCAAATAAATCCACACATCTATATTCAACTAATATTCGACAAAGGTGCCAAGAACACATAATGGGGAAAGGATAGTTTCTTCAATAAATGGTGTTGGGAAAACTGGACATCTACATGCAGAAGAGTGAAATTGGACCCATATATCACATCATACACACAATCAACTCAAAATGGATTAAAGACTTAAACGTAAGACCTGAAATCTTACTACTAGAAGAAAACAGGGAAATAGCTACCTGACATTGGTCTGGGTGATGATTTTTTTGGATATGATACCAAAAGCATAGACAACAAAAACAAAAATAGACTAGTGGGATTGCATCAAACCAAAAAGCTTCTGCACAGCAAAAGAAACAATCAACAGAGTGAAAAGGAAACCTACAGAATGGGGGAAATATTTGCAAACCATATATCTGATAAGGACTTAGTCTCTAAAATATGTAAAAAACTTCTACAACTCAATAACAACAACAGCAACAAAACTAATAACCCAATTAGAAAATGGACTAAGGACTTGAACAGACATTTCTCCAAAGAAGACATACAAATGGCCAACAAGTATATGAAAAGATGTTCAATGTCACTAATCATCAGGAAAATACAAACCAAAACCATAGTATCACCTCACACTTGTCAGGATGGCTATTATCAAAAAAACGAAAAACAAATGTCGCAAGGATGTGGAGAAATTGGAATCCTTGACCACTGTTGGTGGGAATGAAAAATGGTGCAGCCATTATGGAAAACAGTGTGGATGTTCCCCCCAAAGTTAAAAATAAAACTACCATATGATCTAGCAATCCCACTTCCGGGTATTTATCCAAAAGAATTGAAATCAGGATCTCGAAGAGATATTACCACTCCCATGATCAATACAGCACTATTCACAATAGCCAAGATGTGGAAATATCCATCAATAGATAAATGGATAAAGAAAATGTGGTAGGTGCATACAATGAAATATTATTCTGCCTTAAAAAAAGAAGGAAATTATGCAATATGAGACAACAAGGATGAACTTTGAGGACATTATGCTAGTTGAAAGAAGCCAGTAACAGAAAGACAAATAGTGCATGATTCCACTTATGTGAAGTATCTAAAATAGTCAAATTTATATAATCAAAGAGTGGAATGGTGTTTGCCAGGGGCTGGGGAGACGGGGAAATGGAGAGTTACTAATCAATGGGCTGTAAAGTTCAGTTAAGCAAAATGAGTAAGTTCTAGAGATCTGCTGTACAACATTGTACCTAAAATACTGTGTTGTATACTTTAAAAATTAAGCGGGTAGATCTCATGTTAAGTGTTCTTATCACAATAAAATAAAATTTAAAATAAAAAATAATTTCTTTTGATCAAAATACACTATTAGAGTGAAAGGCAGGCATAACACAGAGCTGGAGAAGATATTTGCAACATACACAACAAATGAAGAGGCTTGTATCCAGAATCTATAATGAATTTCTACAAATTAAAAAGAAAAAGACAACCCAATATAAAACAGACAGAAGATACTTTAACAGGCATTTCACAATAGAAGAAATTCAAATGACCAATAAATATATGAATAGGTGCTCAACTGAATTAGTAAGAAAAGGAATGCAAATTAAAACCACAATGAAATACCTCTACATGTTCAAAGAAAGGCTAAAATTAAAAGACAGACACTACCAACGTTAGTGAGGATGTGGAGCAACTGAATCTCTCCTATTGTGCCAGTGAGAGCGTAAACTGGGAAAACCACTTTGGAAAACTGTTTGGCAGCACGTACCAAGTTTAACATAAACATATCTTAGGACCAAGCAACTTAGCTCGTTGGTATAAACCCCACAGAAAGGTATGCATATGTGCACCAGGAGACATGGATAAGAAGGTTTATAATAGAAATATTTGAAACAGGCAAAAATTGAAAACAACCTAAATGTCCATCATCAGTAGAATGGATAAACAAGTTGTCATATGTTCATACACTGGAGTACTATAATGAAATGAAAATTAACAAATAACAGCTTTATACTACAACATGGATGAATCTCACAGAAATATTGAATGAAAGAAGATACACATAAAAGAGTACACAGTGTATTATTACATTTCTATAAAATGCAAAATTAGGCAAAAATAAGCTATAATGTTCATAGTTGGAGGAAGAGAGGGTGGTAGTGACAGGGAAAGAGGCATAAGAGGAACTTCTGGGGGTACTGGTAATTTCTATTTCTTGACTGGAGTGATGATTACACAGGTATGTTATCTTTTATTTCATTGATCACTTATGATTTATATATTTATATATATATCATAGTTCAATTTTTTTTTAAAGGCTCAAAGTTTTGGCTGCTGCACCAAGAAGTCTCATTCCTTCTCACAGTGAAAGGTTACTCGGGAAATGAAATCAACACTTTCTTTGGACCTGATTGTTAAGCAGTTAGGGTTTCCCTGCCAAACTCCTTCACGCTCTTAGAAAAAAGACCAATTTATTGAACCCATCTTGCCAGATCAACCACTTAAGAGAAACCAGAAATCAATATTTTCATGTGAAATCTCCTACTGTTTAAATATTAACCACCTATTCAACTGTTTTAAACAGGCCACAGAAAATCTACCTGTAGCTACATTAAGCCCCAAAACTCCAGTTTTGACCTATAGACAACAGGGAAATGCCTTCTTCTGGAGGTATTCTTAGCTTCATGCCATATGCAACTTCCCAAAAGACACAACAAAGGTCACTCCAGGCGACTGTCTACTCTCTTTCCAGACAGGGATTTTTTTTTTCCTGAATCCCTGCCTCTCTTTCTTCTGCTGAAAAGCAGGACTGAACATCATAGAGTTTACCTCTTTCTCTTACACTGGGGCAGAAGGGAAAACACCTTTGAAGGGCGAGAGAACTAAGAACAATGGCAATTACTTTCTTTTCTCCGTTGGGATTTCCCTGGGACAATCTCTTCTGGATTTGTGTTTTGAATTCCCTAGTAAACCCCTAACACCCAACCACTCACCCTTCTCCTAAGGATGACGTCCCACCCTACGATTGTTGCTCCTGCAGCCACACAGGGGTGGAGGTAAGGAGATGGAGAGCTTCCCTCAGTCTGCTCTGCCATATTAAGGTAGAAACTAATCCAAACCTGAGGTTGCACAAGGAGAGAACAAATGAGCCAGCGATCAGAAGGAGCAGAAGTAAGGGTAGTACTTACCCAAGCCAGAAAAACCAGTGCCACAATCAGATTCTTGTACCCCTTGAATTGCTCCATGAAGGGACCCATGGCAGCTTAGATTTTTCTCTGAAATATCCAGCATGAGCCAAGGACCCAGGTAGAACATAAAGCAATAAAAGTTTAACAGACCCTTGCAACAAAACAGAATGTGTTAACTCTGGCAACTTTCCATGAGAGGATGTGGAAATTGCTATGTGGCATATGTACGTGTTCTGCCTGATACTGCATACTCTTCCCGTCCCTGTGTCTCTCAAAATCCACCTTTCTAAGTCCTAGTTTTCCCCCAGAATTCTAGAGTCTCACTTTCTGGCCTTTGGAACCAATGCAGCTTCCCGTAAGCAGGCAGATTTCATTCTGGGGTGCCAAGGACATCCCTGGGTCTTTGCACTTAGACTGGCTTACACATCTGAGAAATTACCTCTTTCGCAACTGTTTTAAATAATAATTAACCGTATCCAAAAGCCATCAGTGAGAGAACTTCCATTTTGTCATTCATTTGTAAATTTTCATAAAATGTATTTGGTGTTTATTAGTTTTTTATTGATATATTGTGACCTAAAATGGGAGGACTTTGACGGGAGAAATTCCCATCATGGGGAGAGGGCATCTACCTGAGAGTTTCAGTGTGAATTATTCCAGAGGATCACGGAGAAGTTACTTAGGTCTGCGAGAGTCAGGGTGGGATTTAGTGTGTGTTGGTGCCCACTGTCCTGAAATATATAAGATGAAATAATAATAAGGTAGAATAGCGAGCTAGAATATCAAATCTAAAGAAAAAGAATACAAATATGCCAAAACAATGATCAACATCATTATTGTTGATTGTGGTTCAAATTTGATTCTGACACTGAATCAGCTGGAGTGAAAAGGGACAGCGCAAATGGTATCAGGATTTCCCACCCCCCGGTCATGCGCTAGGAATTTCACATGATTTTGTCATATCCATATTCTGTCTACAAAATTTTTTACTTAAAATTTTTCCCTAAACGTACTCATTGTAAAAATTCAAAGACATTCATTTTGAAGAGAAAAGCAATGATATCTACAAAGGTAAAGGTAAAGGTATCCATTATCTTTATGAAAATTTCACACCTACAGGGAAGTGTAAGAAAACAACTAAGTCTTGGTGTGCCCACCATCCAGCTCTATCAAATTGCAGCGGATTGCTATACACACCTCAAATTTGTGTGAAGAAATAGAATACTTCCTCAATTGCTTTCCTTTCATTCTCTCCCAGATAACCATTATGATGTTTATGATTTCCATAAAACTTTCATATCCTTGATAAAAGAAAGAGATAAGAATGAGGCCAGAGTGGACATGACGGTTACCATGACCACCTCAAGGCTGAACTATGGGCATGTCATTGCCAAATAGGGGTCCTCTATTCGTCACAAAGACAAGCCAATAGTCCAGAGGCAAGGTGGTAAGAGAGAAAGGGTCTTTTATTATTATTACAGCTTGCTAGCAAGGGGGAAGATGGCGGACTAGTGTCCATAAAGAACCATCTTAAAACTACAAACTTTTGAAACAGTTACATAGGGCAAATGGGCTGAAAGTGGGTTTTGGAATGTGACCATCTGGTGTTGTAGTCCTTGAGACGCCGGCTCTTGTCACTGGCGATGGATACCAGTGTGGGAGATCAAGATTTGGCCATCCTAAAATATATCTCTTTACCTTGATTGTTTTCTCTGAGGGACATTTGACCTCCCCCACTAACTGCCTAAAGAATTTGACATGGTGGCTCCTTCCTAGAACAGATCTTCTATCATGATGGCTGTAAAGATAATGTAGGATAAATGTTACAATAGGAAAGGCACCAACAAGCCCATCTTATCAGAAGTTCTGTCTCTCTGGCCACATTCTCTGGATGGCCCTGCAAGAAGTTGCCAGACAAACATTTACATTTATAAGGGAAATCTCCATTTGTAAAGGTATCTCCCTCTCTGTTTTGGGAAGAGGGGGGATGGCCTCATTTCTAGAGACTTATCAATGTGGAAGGTGAGGTCTTAAATCTGCATAATAACCTTACTCTTGTTTACTGTGCTTTAGTGGTAATCTCCTGTAACTGACCCCCCCACCCCCAACATCCTCCTTTGTCGTTGGCTGAACATGGTATTTAAGATGAGAATTTCTGCTATTGTGTTGAGAAACGCAGTGTCCCTGCTTTCTCCCATGTATACATGTTATAAAACTTGGTATTATTTTCTCCTGCTAACCTGTCTTGTTAATTATTTGGCCAGCCATAAGAACCTTAAGGAAAAGGGCAGAGGGAGATTCTCCCTCTTCCCCCGACACCAGCATAGGGGGTCCTTTCTGAAGGTCATTACATTCCTGGGAAAACTTAAAGAACAAAAAGTTACTGTCATCACAATAAGGAGGTCTATGTGTAAGCTAAGGCTGAGAAAGTAGCAGAGCATGTGATGGTGTTCAGGGCAAGCTACCCCAGGAAGCACCACTCTGGTATGCGGATTATTTCGAGCTGAAGACAATAAGGACTCAGAGAACTCAAGAAAAATATTTGAGTTTCCCCTCCCAACTGCCTAAAAAATTTAAAACAAAAGGTCTGTTTCAGGAAGGAGTTATTATCATGACTGCTATAAAGATAATGTAGGATAGAGGTTACAATAGAAAAGGCACCAACAAGCCCATCTTATCGGAAGTTCTGTCTCTCTGGCCACATGCTCTGGATGGCCCTGTGAGGAGTTACCAGACAATCATGTACAAGGGAAGTCTCCATTTGTAAAGGTATCTCCCTCTCTGTATTGAGAAGAGGGGGGATGACCACATTTCTAGAGACTTATCAATGTGAAAGGTGAGGCCTTAAAACTGCATAATAAACCTTATTCTTGTTTACAGTGCTTTAGTGATAATCTCCTGTAACTGACACCCCCACCCCCAACATCCTCCTTGTCTTTGGTTGGACATGGTATTTAAGACGAAAATTTCTGCTATTGTGTTGAGAAACACAGTGTCCCTGCTTTCTCCCATGTATACATGTTATTAAACTTGGTATTTTTTTCTCCTGCTAACCTGTCTTGTTAATTATTTGGCCAGCCATAAAAACCTTAAAAAAAAAGGGCAGAGGGAGATTCTCCCTCTTCTCCAGACACATGCATATTGCTCACAAGCAGGTGTGGACTTATCCAGGCTACGTGTAAACTAAAGCACTGCAGACTCAACAAAGGGGTGCCTTGTGGATCAGGGTTATTTATAGCTCCAACATGATTCCCTTCTACAAGATGGCTTCCCTTATGCTAACTTATGCTAACCTGTGACTACATATCTATCATAGCAATTTAAGCAACACTAACAGGTAGAAATAAGAAATTACATTTTAACCTTGACTGTCTCCAGATGGCTGGAGAACAATGCAGTAGTCTTTCCCTGCGGTTAGGACGTTTAGAAAGACCCAAACACAAGATACACTGTATCGGAACTAGACTCAGCCTCAGCCTTGCAAACTCCGCACTTTTTGCCTTTAAAAACCAGCCACCCAAAGACCAAGGGCGGGGCTCACTTATCAACTTGTGGGTTGAGGTGTACTTCCTCCGTTTGCAAACTTTTTACTAAAGCCTCTTTTCTTTAGAACTTATCTTTACCTCATAAAGCTGCTCACTTCGGTTAACATTTTCCATAAAATATATCCATAAAAAAATATATATAAGTGAATAAATAAATATATATATAACGGTATTTGGCTGATCTCAACATGTATAGAAATGGAAGCTGTATGTCTCCTTCTGTTACTTGCTTTTTTCCTTAATATTTTTGAGATTTAGTCTTGTTGACACACATAGTTCTGATTTATTCATTTAACAAACTGAATCATATTCTGTTGTATGAATATGACAAAATTTATTTATACTTTCTCTTGTCCATAGGCATTTAGCTTGTTTCCAATTTTTCATACTTATGAAACCAGCAAACAGCCATTGATGATTAAGCACCTAGTAACTATGGGGGATTGAAATTTGCCAACTCAAAATATGTCTCTGCCTGAATGACATTTTGACTCCCACTAACTGACGAAAGGAGTTTGGGATGGGAGGCCTGCCCCCAGAAAAGGCCGTTACTATAGACATCTCCGGGTACCTGGGTGGATCATGCTAAGCCCATTCTTAGTTCTAGTTACCCTTTATGAGAGACATTTACATTTGTAAAGAAAATCTCCATTTGTAAAGGTATCTTCTTCCCTGCACCAGGAAGAAAGGGGGCTGACCTTACCTAGAAACTTATCAGAATGGAAGGCGAGGGACTTAAATCTGCATGATAAACTTACTCACTGTTAACTGTGCTGTCTGGGCAATATGCTATCTGACTCCCACTAGGTTCCTATAGATGACATCTCCCTGGAGCCTGGGTCACCATGGTAATGGATGTTTAAGCTATTTTTTTCAGAACTGAACCCCTTGTCCACTTGGGGCCGGACTGAGACCACCAACCCATCAACTGGGCCCTATGACGGCAAGAGGTTGGAACTCCACCCTCAGGGCAGGCTAATGCCTCCATTCTGTGAACATGTGTCCTACGAAGAGACATGAAGCCTGACTATGCTTGCGCAGATCATCAATTACCTCATCTCTCCTCACCTCCAATCATTTCAGACCACCTTGCCCCCTTCCCCATAAATACCCCTGAGTCCCTATTTTTGAGGAGGTGGATTTGAGACTTGTTCTCCCGTTTTCCTCACTTGGCTGCCTTGTGATTAAACCCTTTCTCTCTGCAATCTCATCGGCTCAGTGATTGGCTTTCTGGGCAGTGGGCAAAAACGGACCTGGTGCGGTAACACTTAGGAAAAAAGCTGCAACTCGCATACTTATACTAGTCTGCTTGTGGGCGAGAATGATGACTTCTCTAGAGCAATGCTTCACAAACTCTCCATGCTGAAGGACCAGGCTGATTTTCTTTCCATTTGTAAAATATATTAAAAATAAATTGCCAGAAAAAATAAATGAAAAAAGCCAGACAAGCATTTCTTCATATTTTATCATACAAATATGTATCAGTAAATAATTATAGTAATAATAATAATTGTATGTTATCAACATTATATAAAAGATACCATTCTACAACTTGCTGTGTTCCCTCAATTTAATTATTTTTGAGATTTGTGCATATTGGTACATATAGCTCTAATATATTCATTTTAACTGCTGTTTAGTAAATGACTGAGTGAATAATGTATAGTTAATTGATTCATTCTCCTAGTGCTGCATATTTAACTTGCCTCCAATTATTCACTCTTGTAAATAATGTTGAAATGAATACTCATACATGTCTCCTTGTGCACAAGGTTTTAAGAGTTTTTCTACAGTTTATACCAGGGAGTAAAATTGCTGAGCTTCATAAGGTATATGCATCTTCAGCTTTACTAGGTATGGATAAATTGCTTTCCAAAGTGGTTGTACTGTTTATACGCTCATCAGTAATTGTGAATTCCTTTGCACCACATCTTTACCAGTATTATCAGACTTGCTAAGTTTTGCCAGCCCAATGAATTTCAATGGTACCTCACTGTGGTTTTAATTAGCAGTTCTCTGATTACTAATGAAGTTCATTATGTTTTCACATGTTTATGAAAATTTTCTCTTCTATAAATTTCTAGTTCATGTATCTTACTCATTTTACCATTGGGTATTTTTCTATTTTTTAGCTGGTATTTTAGTCTGGGTCCAATCAAGAGAGAGAAACCACACAGTAATTTGAACAGGAAAATTTAATATGAAGAATTGTTAACTATAGCAGGGGATTGAAGCAATTAGAGATTAGCAATGGAAGAATTATTATTATTATCTACAGGAATATTATTATTATTTGCAAGAATAGCAGATATAAGGGGCAGCCTCTACTCTGAGGGCTGAGATCCATACCTTTTGGAGAGGACTAGGTCATGGTCCACCAAATGGCAAAGTCACTGTGGTGTCAAAGTAGTAGAACTTACCGTAAATCTGCCCTCTGGAACCTTTGGTGTCAACTTAAAAGCAAATTTGCCTGCTCTTTTATCTCAAAATGAGTTTATTTGGGAGTAAAGCCAAAAGAATCCCAATTCGGGATACGTGTGCTATGGCAAACCATAAGCAAATCTGCAAAACAACAGAGGGGTGCCACTTTTATAGAGAAAAAGGGAAGTAGGGAGGGGCTGTTCTAAATGAAATTCCATCCTGGGAAAGTAACGGTTCAGGGCAGCAACGACTTCTCATTGGCTGAGCTGTGTATTTCTCATTGGGTGGCCTGTTGCCAGGTGAGAAGAGAAATCTTCCTTCAGTAGTAAAGTAGTTTTACTTCCTGTGGAAAATGCAAGCCTTTCTCTCTTCCTGTTTGGTGTAATTGATGATGTGGATACGTGTGAGAGCTTCCCCTACAGGCCTTCCCAACTCCAATTCAGTTAAAATTTCTTTTATTAATTTCCACACTGGAAATCAGTGCTTTAGGGTGCTAGTGAAAGATGTTCAAGGGGAACACCAGGTGAATGCAAAAAACAGTACCCAGCTGAACCCAACCACTTACAAATACACAAAACGCACAATGCACTCACCTTAAACATCTGCCAGCTACCTCAGTTCACTGAATGTGTCAGGAGCCACACCCATCCAGATGTGGTATCACAACTTTCTGTTCAGTTTTGGATATCCTCCTCCCACTACTTCACAATAATTCTCGAGCTACAACTTTTCCAATGCCCACTTCCACAAGCAAACTTTGGATCTTTCTCAATACAAAGGGCCATATCTATTGTAGTATTTATGTAGTTCATATATGGGTAAGATATATAAAACTATGCTATTGTTTTATTAGGTCCCTATCTTTTTTTTTAATGTGTCACTCACATAAAGTTTTTGAGTATTAAACCCCTAATTCTATTTATCCCATAAGTCTTGTGGTTTTCACTGTATGATTTTGGTGATTTTTAGGAATACTATGTTATAGCAGAATTGATTGTATACACAACTCCAGACTAAAACATTTTAAAATCTTGGTGAAATAGGTGATTTTATAGGAAATTTCCAAAATTGATTTAAGAAGAAGCTAAAATCCTATACTGATAAAAATCACAAATAAGACTTTTTAAAAGTTATCAACAGTATACTACCAAAAAATATGTCAGACTTAATAGGCTTTGAGGATAAATTCTTTCAAATGTTTTAGAAATAAATCATTTCCATATTGTATAAACTGCTGCAGATCATTGGAATAGATGGAATATTTCCCAGTTCATTTTACAAAACTAGCAACAACCTGGACACCAAACCTGGCCAAGATACACAACACAGAAAAAAATAAAACCTCGTATCAATCTCATTTAAAAATATAGATGTAGTGATCATAAATAAAATATAAACAAATCAAATTCAACAACATTTTTAAAGGATCATAATGATACTGGGATCGATTTGGATTTATTACAGGAGAATAGGACTAGTGAAATATTAGGAAATCTACTAATATAATTTATTGTATAAATAAGAGAAAGAACAATTCAAATAGATGCAAAAGCAATTTTCTGTAAATTAAACATTTAATCCTTATTTTAACAAACAGAAGCTCTAGAAAAGTAGAAATAGAGGAATACTTCTACATCATGAAATAATTTTTTAAACCTGCCTCAAATCAACAGCTAACATCAAAAGGTAAAACACCAAAAAGTTTCCTATTAAAAAATACAGTATTATTATTATAACACTAGTGTTATGAAGTGCTTACTGTGTACCAGCCAATATCCTAAGAATTTTACCTTCATTACTTAAATCCTCAGAACAAATCCATGATGGAACTATGCCCAAGATCACACAGTTAGTAACGCATAAACGAAGTTTCTGTTATTTGTAGATGATATCATTACCTACAAACCCAAGATAAGCACCTGAAAAACTATTAGAATTAATTATAATTCAGTGAAGTGGCTGGTTATAAAGTATTTAAACAAAAATCAATAGCTTTTCCATATACTTTCCCATAGATTAGCAATAACTGGTCATCAAAGTTTCAACAGAAACAAAAATTTTTAATTTCCTGGGTGTAAAGTGATAAAAGTATAATACATACATGAATTCAACTTCAAAACTTGACTAAATGACATAGAAGAAGAGTGAAATAGAGAGACGTATGTTCTTAGACAGAAATATACAATATTGTAAATATGTTAATTCTCTCAAAGTTAATTTATAAATTTAATGCAATTATGAGTGAAACTCCAAAGTAGTATTTTTCGTGCGTGTGTGGAAGATTAGTCCTGAGCTAACATCCGTTGCCAATCCTCTTCTTTTTGCTGAGGAAGATTGGCCCTGGGCTAACATCCGTGCCCATCTTCCCCTATTTTATATGGGATGCTGCCAAAGCATGGCTTGACAAGCGCTGCGTTTGTGTGAGCCTGGGATCTGAACCTGTGAACCCCAGGGCCGCCAAAGCAGAGCGCGTGCACTTAACTGCTATGCCACTGGGCCAGCCCCCAAAGTAGTATTTTTTTTTTCTTTTTGTGAGGAACATCAGCCCTGAGCTAACATCAGATGCCAATCCTCCTCTTTTTTGCTGAGGAAGATTGGCCCTGGGCTAACATCTGTGCCCATCTTCCTCTGCTTTATATGTGAAATGCCGCCACAGCATGGCTTGACAAGCGGTGCGTCGTGCACACCTGGGATCTGAACCTGCGAACCGGTGCAGACACAGTGGAGCGTGCGCGCTTAACCGCTGCGCCACCGGGCCAGCCCTGCAAAGTAGTATTTTTAACTTAACAAAATAATCATTGCGTTCATCTGGGGGAAAAAATGTGCAAAAATTGCCAAGAAAATGCTTAAACAGTAATGAGAGATACTTTGATCTTAAATTGTGCTTTAAACTAAAATGTGCTATGGTAGATACAAACCATATTATACTAGTAACAGACTAGACAGACTAATAAAACTACATAATCCAACCATATGCTGAAGAGAAAGCCTAGACTCAGACCAAGCATAGTAGTTACCATGTGATAGAGGTGGCATTTCAAACTGGTGCAGAATAAAGACACTGCCCAATAAGTGGTGTTGTGATAATTAGGGTGACATTTTTTGATTAAAGAGTTAAAATTTTAATAATAAAACCAAGAACCATTATTTTTGAAAATAAAGGTTTATATAATCTTGCATTGGAAAAGACTTTATTGTGGTAAAATACAAATAACACAAAATTTATCATTTTAATGTTTTAAAGTGTACAATTCGGTGACATTAAGTACATTTCCGATATTTTGCAACCATCACCAGTAACTAGTTCCAGAATTTTTATATCACCTCAAAGGGAAACCCGATATCTATTAAGCAGTCACTCCTCATTCCCCCCTCCTTCCCCCTGGCAAACACTAATCTACTTTCTGTCTCTATGGATTTGCCTCTTCTAAACATTTTGTGTAAATGTAAACATAAGATAAGTGGCCTTTTGTTTCTGGTTTCTTTCGCTTCATGTAATGTTTTCAAATTCATCCATGTTTTAGCATGCATCAGTACTTCATTATTTTTAATGGCTGAATGATATTCCATTGTACGGGCAATACTACATTTGTTTATCCTTTCATCAGTTGGTGGACATTTGGGTTATTTCCACCTTTTGGCCATTGTGAATAGAGCTGCTACAGACATGTGTATACAAGTTTTTGTGTGAACACATGTTTTGAATTCTCTGGCGATATATCTAGGAGTGGAATTGCTCGGTCATATGGTAACTCTAATTTTAACTTCCTGAGGAACTTCCAAACTCTTATCCACAGTGGTTGCACCATTTTACATTGCCACTAGTAACACATGAAGGTTCCAATTTCTTTACCTTCTTGTCAACACGCTATTTTCCTTTTTTTTTTTTTTAAATTATGGCCATTCTAGTGGCTATGATTTGCATTTCCTAAAGACTATGATATTGAGCATCTTTTAACATGCTTGTTCATCATGCATATATATTCTTTGGATAAATGTCTATTCAAGTCTTTTGGCCATGTTTTAATTGGGCTGTCTTTTTCTTGTTGAGTTGAAGGAGTTCTTTATATATTCTAGATATTAGGCCCTTATCAGGTATATGCTTTGCAAATATTTTCTCCCATTCTGTCAGTTGTCTTTTCACACTCTTGCTAGTGAACTTTGATGGCCAAAATTTTTTATGTTGATGTACAATTTATATATTTTATATTTTCTGTTTGTGCTTTTGGTGTCATATCTAAGAAACCATCACTTAATCCAAGGTCAGGAAAATTTACCCTCATATTTTCTTCTAGGAGTTTTATACTTTTAGCTGTTATATTTAGGTCTTTGATCCACTTTGAGTTCATTTTTAGAGGGTGTGAGGTAATTATCCAACCTCATTCTTTTACATGTGGATATCCAATTGTACCAACACCATCTTCTTTCCCCATTGAAGGCTCTTGGCATCCTTGTTGAAAACCACTTCACCATGGACTCTCAATTCTAGTTCATTGATCTGTATATCTATCCTTATGACAGTACCACAATGTTTTGATTACTCTGGCTTTGTAGTAAGCTTTGAAATAGGGACATGTGAGTTCTTAAACTTTGTTCTTTTTCAAGATTGTTTGGCTATTCAAGGTCCTTTGCAATTCCATATGAATTTTAGGAGTGACTTCTATTTCTGCAAAAAAGCCCTTTGGGATTGTATAGATTGCATTGAATCTGTAGATTGCTTTGGATGGTATTGCCATCTTAACAATATTAAGTCTTCAAATCCATGAATAGGGATGTCTTTCCATTTATTTAGATCTTCTTTAATTTCTTTCAGCAATGTTTTGTAGTTTTCAGTGTACAAGTCTTGCGCCTCCTTGGATAACTTTATTTCTAAATATTTTGTTCTTTTTGATGCTATTGTAAATGAAATTTTTTTTAAATGTCCTTTTTGGATTGTTAATTGCCAATGAATATAAATACAACTGATTTTGTTTGTTGATCTTGTACCCTGCAACTTTGCTGAATCAATTTATTATCTCTAGTAGTGTTTTTGTTGATTCTTTGGAATATTCTATATATAAAATTATGTCATCTTCAAATAGAGATAGTTTTACTTCTTCGTTTCCAATTTGGATAACTTTTGGTTTTTTTCCTTGCATAACTGCTCTGGCTAGAACTTCCAATACAATGTTGAATAGAAGGGTGAAAGCAGGCATCCTTGTCTTGTTCTTTTTTTATTCTTATTTTTTATTTTTTTATTATTATTTTTTTTGTGAGGAAGATCAGCCTTGAGCTAACATCCATGCCAATCCTCCTCTTTTTGCTGAGGAAGACTGGCCCTGGGCTAACATCTGTGCCCACCTTCCTCCACTTTATATGGGACGCCGCCACAGCATGGCCTGACAAGCAGTGCATCAGTGCACACCCGGGATCCGAACCCGGGCCACCAGCAGTGGAGCACGCGCACTTAACCGCTATGCCACAAGGCCGGCCCCTTGTCTTGTTCTTGAAAGTTTTTAGTATTTCACCATTGAGTATGATGTTAGCTGTGGGTTTTTCATAAATACCCTTTTGCATGTTGAGGAAGTTCCCTTCTATTCCTAGTTTCTTGAGTGTTTTTGTCATGAAAGGATGTTGGATTTTGTCAAATGTTTTTTTATGCATCGAGATCACTATGTGGGGATTTTTTTCCTTCATTCTATTATTGTGGTGTATTACATTGACTGATTTTTGTAGATTGAACCATCTTTGCCTTCCTGGAATAACTCCCACTTGGTCTTGGTGTATAATCCCTTTAATATGCTGCTGGATCCAGTTTCCTAAAGCTTTGTTGAGAATTTGCATCTGTATTCGTAAAGGATGCTAGTCTGCAGTTTTCTTTCCTTGTAATGTACTTTTCTGGCTTTGGTATAAAGCTAATGCTGGACTAATGGAATGAATTAGGAAGTATTCCTTCCTTTTCTATTTTTTGGAAGAGTTTGAGAAGAATTGGTGTTCATACTTCTTTAAATGGTTGGTAGAATTTTTCACTGAATGACACCAGTGAAGCCATCTGGTCCTGGACTTTTCTTTCTTGGGAGGTTTTTGATTATTGATTCAATCTCCTAACTTCTTATTCGTCTATTCAGGTTTTCTATTTCTTCTTGAGTCAGTTTTGGCACATTGTGTGTTTCTAGGAATTTGTCCATTTCACCTAGATTGTCTAATTTGTTGGCCTACAACTGCTAATATTATTCTTTTGCAATCCTTTTTTCCAGTAAGGTCAGTAGTAATGTCATCACTTTCATTTCTGGTTTTATTAATTTGAGTCTTCTCTCTTTTTTTTCTTAGTCTGGCTAACAGTTTGTCAATTTTGTTGATCTTTTCAAGGAACCAACTTTTGGTTTAATTGATTTTCTCTATTATTTTTATATTCTCTACTTTGCTCATCTCCTCTCTAATTTTTATTATTTCTTTCCTTATACTATCTTTGGGTTTAGTTTGCTCTTCTTTCTCTAGTGGTGTGTGTATGTGGGGGAGGTACTTTACAAGCCTGACACCACAGAACAAAATCATAAAGAAAAAACTTAACAGCATAATCACAAGAAAAAATTTTTTTAACTTCTGTTCATCAAAAAACCACATGAATAAATTAAAAGGCAAAAAGCAAACTGGGAAAGTATTTGAAATGTTTATCAGACAAAGGTTAACATTCTAAGACCTTCTGCAAATCAATAAAATGAACACACTAGTAAAAAAGTATGCAATAGACAGGTCTTAGAAAAAGAATGTGGGCCGGCCTGGTGGTGCAAGCGGTTAAGTGCGTGTGCTCCGCTGCAGCGGCCCGGAGTTTGCCTGTTTGGATCCCGGGTGCACATCGACACACTGCTTGGCAAGCCATGTTGTGGCAGTGTCCCATATAAAGTGGAGGAAGATGGGCACAGATGTTAGCCCAGGGCCAGTCTTCCTCAGCAAAAAAAGAGGAGGATTGGGCAGATGTTAGCACAGGGCTGATTTCCTCACACACACACAAAAAAAAATGAAAGAAAAATCATTCTAATGACCACTAAACATATAATTAAATCCTCAATCACAACTTGTAAATAAAGAAATTAAAATAAAAGACATAATATGTTTCTAGGTTAATTTTTTTTTTTTTTGGTGAGGAAGATAAACCCCGAGCTAACATCCATGCTAACCCTCCTCTTTTTGCTGAGGAAGACCAGCTATGAGCTAACATCTATTGCCAATCCTCCTCCTTTTTTTCCCCCCAAAGCCCCAGTAGATAGTTGTATGTCATAGTTGCACATCCTTCTAGTTGCTGTGAGTGGGACATGGCCTCAGCATGGTTGGAGAAGCAGTGCATTGGTGCGCGCCCGGGATCCGAACCCGGGCCGCCAGTAGCAGAGCACGCGCACTTAACCGCTAAGCCACGGGGCCGCCCCTCTAGGTTAATTTTTTATTGGAGTGAAATTCACAACATAAAATTAATCATTTTAAAATGCACAATTCAGTGGCATTTAGTACATTTACAGTGTTATATAACCACCACATCCATCTAATTCCAAAACATTTGCATCACCCCAAAAGGAAACCTACTATCTATTTAGCACTAACTCCACATTTCCCCTCCTCCCAGTTGGCACCACTGATCTATTTTTTTCCATCAAAGAGGAATTAAAGCAGTGAAAATCAACCCAGTTGTACATCAGAATCATCTGGGAAGCCTCAAAAATTCCAATGCCCAAGGTCAGATCCCAGACAAATTAAATCAGAATCTTTGGGTATGGGACCTGGGTATTGTTGCCATGCAAAGGGCATCATCCGCTCACAGCAAGACAAAAGCCAATCCATCAAGAGACAAGATGGTGGGAGAGAAAGGGGTTTTATTAAGCGAAAAGCCAGCTAATTGGAAGATGGTGGACTTGCGTCCTAAAAAAACGTCTTAAAGAGAATATAGAATCTTGAAGCAGTTATGTAGGGCTAGTGGGCTAGAGAGGAGGGGGTCCAGAATGTTGACCACCTGGCACTGCAGACTGGGGGTTGCCACACCATCTGGTGCTGTACACTGGGCGGACGCCACACCAGACCTTTCAGGTGTTATTGATGATGTATGCCAGTATAGAATCTCTCTCCAGCGGTCACTGGAGGAGTCAAGAATGTTGTCCATCTGGCACCATAAACTGGAGGTCGCTACCTTTCTAAGGAACTCAAAAGAACAAAGTTACTGTCTTATTGCAGCTGGGATGTATAAAGCTAAGCAGGGGTCATAAGTCATAATGCCTGCAGTTTTCTATACGTTTCAGTGATTTATTATCTAGCTTACATGCAAGCCAGAGTACGTCCAGCTGGGTTAACTACTTAGAGGTTATCCATAGTTGAAGGCACACTTGATATTTTTCATTAAAACCTCGACATAGTTGGATGGATCTATACTTTGAAGATATTTTTGTACATCTTTCATTGACCAGAGGGTAAGAGATAGGAAGTGAGGGGCTAAGGTCATCAATTAAACAGGTAAGTTCAGGTTGTCCATCACCATCTGTTAGGTTTTTATGATTATAGGACCACTCATCTTTACATCTTTTTCCAGAATACATTAGAGGCTGTTTTGTGGGGAGTGTTATAAACAAACAGGGGACAGGAGATCCCCTGTCGGTTGACCCTCTAGGTTACATCTGGAGGTTCTATATCATATAGTATAGTAAAATCAGGGATATCTGAGAAATTGACTGCTGGCATTACTATAAGGTTACCATGATCATGTACTGAGTAGGGCTTTAGGTGACAAATGCAGCAGTCAGTTGCTTTGGTAGAAGAAGCTATAGCTTGGGAAATCCGTATCAGGGAGTTATCTTCCCACCTCCTGATGACTGGTACAAAGACTAGTATGTATAGGTTAAATAGACTTATGAAATACATATGTTAAATCCTTTATGGGCTCGCATGTCCACGTACAGGTTTCAGACGGCTTTGGCACTTCTACTGATGGGGCTTGCTTTATTCGGGTATGATGTATCCATGGCTTGACTCCTGCAAGCTTGACAGACGAGCAGGTGGTCAGTAGTACATCAAAGGGACCCGTCCACTTGGAGGTCAGTTGATTTTCTGGTCCTTGTTCTCTCCAGGTCTTTAGTAGGACTTGGTCACCAGGATGGAAAGGGTGCAAGGGCACATCGGGTGGGTAGGCTGACCTTATAGTAACCTTATAGGCAAACTCATTAACAGAAGTTAGTATAGAACTTAAGGATTTAACATAAGTTGTAATTGCGATATCTTTTAGAGTCTCAAGAGATTTCCCTGCGAAAGATGAAGCCTGAAATGGCCTGTCGTATAAAATTTCAAAGGGGATTAACTTTAATCCATAACAGGGCAATGGGTAAAGCCTTATCCCAGGTTAATGCTTTTTTTGACATATTTTTGCAATGTTCCTTTTTTTTTTTGGTAGTGAGGAAGATTAGCCCTGAGCTAACATCTGTTGCCAATCCTCCTCTTTTTGCTGAGGAAGATTGGCCCTCGGCTCACACCTGGGCCCATCTTCCTCTACGTTATACGTGGGATGCCTGCCAGACCATGGCCTAATAAGCAGTGCGTAGGTCCATGCTGGGGAACCGAACCTGTGGACTCCAGGACGCCAAAGCGGAGCGCTGGAACTTAACCACTACGCCACTGGGCTGGCCCCTGCAATGTTCTTTTTTAAGGTTTGGTTCACCTTCTCCTTTTTTTCTGGTTGATTGGCGTCTCCATGTCGAATGCAACTTCCATTTGATGCCCAGTACCTTAGATACCTGTTCTGTGATTTGAGAAATAAAGGCAGGTCCATCGTCACTTTCTAGAGTGTTAGGCAAGCCAAATCTAGGCATAATTTCTTTTTTATTATACTTTTTTTTTTTTTTTTGGCGAGGAAGATTAGCCCTGAGCTAACATCCAATGCCAATCCTCCTCCTTTTTGCTAAGGAAGATCAGCCCTGGGCTAACATCTGTGCCCATCTTCCTCTACTTTATATGGGATGCTGTCACAGCATGGCTTGACAAGTGGTGCATCAGTGTGCGCCTGGGATCCGAACCCAGGAACCCTGGGCTGCCAAAATGGAGCGGGAGAACTTAACCGCTAAGCCAGCAGGCCGGCCCCTAGGAATAATTTCTTTTAATAAAATCCAGACTACTTCTGATGCTCTTTCATCCTGGTGGGAAAGGCCTCTACCCACCCAGAGAAGGTGTCTACAAACACCAGTAAGTATCCAAGTTTCCACTTATTCATGGCATTTGTGTAAAGTCTATTTGCCAATGCAATCTTCAATACGCCAGTCCCCTTTATGTTGGGTTCCCATGTGAGGGAGTCCTGGAGTTGTTTTAGGGTTGTTTTTTACACAAGTCATGCAATTTTTACTCACTTATATGGTTTTCTGCAAATGAGGTCCCACGATGTACTTCTGGACCCACTGTAAGGTAGCATCTCTCCCATAATGAGTGCTCTCATGTACACATTTTAAAATTGGGTACAGAAGGGCCTCAGGAATTAAAATTATTCCCTGGGCATTACGTTTCCAGCCCATGGAATGTTCAGAGACAAAGCCCCATTCTTTTGCCCGACTCAGGTCCTTTTCTGAGTCCGTTGGCTGCTACCCCGGTAAATCCACCTGGGGGAGCAAGGAGCCGGTCATAGCCGGGGCTCCTGATTTTGCTGCCTTTTTCGCTGCTTGGTCAGCCAGTCCTTCACTACGAAAGTTTCACCCTTTTGGTGGCCAGGGCAGTGCATTACAAACACCTGAGAGGGTTCATCAATTGCCTCTAATAATTGTAATATCTCTGGAGCATGTTTAATTTCTTTTTAGTCAGCAGCAAGAAGCTGCCTTTATTTCTAGATTGTTCCATGGGCATGGACCACTGAAAATGCATATCAGGAATCCGTATAGATATTCACCCTTTTTCCTCGTGATAAAACTAGGGCTCTAGGGCCGCCCCGTGCCTTAGCAGTTAAGTGCGCGCGCTCCGCTGCTGGCGGCCCGGGTTCCGATCCTGGGCACGCACCGACACACTGCTTCTCCAGGCATGCTGAGGCCGCGTCCCACATACAGCAACTAGAAGGATGTGCAACTATGACATACAACTATCTACTGGGGCTTTGGGGGGAAAAATAAATAATAAAAATAAAAAAAATAAAGATAAATAAAAACTAGGGCTCTGGTGAGAGCGATGATTTCAGCCTTCTGCAATCAAGTCCCTGGGGGTAATGCCTTGCCTTCTAGGGCTTTCAGTAAGGTTACAGCTGCTTACCCAGTACACGTCTTAACTTGGTCCATGAAGCTACTACCATCTGTGAAAAGTTCCAGTTCAGGTTCTTCTTCTGGCTGGTCTTTCAGGTCTGCCCGGCTAGAATAAATTGTTTCTATAACCTGTAAGCAGTCATGCTCCAAACTTGTGAGGTTTCATTGGGAAGCAAGGTGGCCGGGTTTAGAGTTGAAGTGACTTGTAACCTGACATTTGGATTGTTCAGAAGGATGGTTTGGCATTTACCCATCCTTCCTGAGGGGAGCCAGTATCCCCCTTTTTGTTCCAGTTATGTGAGGATGTGGTGGGGTACATATACTGTGGTGGGTTGGCCTAGAGTAAACTTCTCAGCCTCTTGAAGAATGTCACATGTGGCTGCTACTGCCCGGAGGCCAGGGGGCCATCCCTTCACCGTTTGATCCAATTGTTTAGAGAAATAGGCCACTGGCCTAGAGGCTGTTCCCAATTTTTGAGTTAATACCCCTAGATTTATGCTTTGTCTCTCATGCACACAGAGGCTAAAGGGTTTGTCCAGGTTTGGCAGTCCTAAGGCCGGGGCTGGGGTCAGCTTGGCCTTAATAGTGTCAAATGCTAGCTGGCACTCTTTAGTCCAATCCAAAGGTTCTGAATCTAAACCTGTCAGAGCCTCATACAGAGGTTTTACTATGAGCCCATAATTAGGAATCCAAATTAGGCAGAAGCCTGCCATTCCTAAAAAGCCTTACAATTGTTGGCGAGTTTTGGGGGGACTCAAGCAGGCTATTGCCTTCTTCCAATCTGGCAACAACTCTCTGTGTCCATTGGATATGGTACATCCCAGATATGTGACCTTTTGTTTACAAATCTGGGCTTTCTTCTGGGAGACTTTATATCGGCATTCTGCTAAGTAATTTAAAGTTTTAATTGTGTTGGCCAGACACTGTTCATAAGTGGTGCTTGCTATTAGCAAGTCATCCACATATTGTAATGACAGTCCCTCCTGGAGTCTTTGATGACTTAAATCTCTGGCCAATGCTTCCCCAAATAAAGTGGGAGAGTTCTTAAACCTCTGGGGGAGGACAGTCCAACAATATTATTGAGTTGTCTGAGTGTCTAGATCGTACTATTCAAAGGCAAACAACTATTGGGCCTCTTCTGCTAATGGTATGCAAAAAAACGCATCCTTTAAGTCCAATGCTGAAAACCAACCATATTCTCCTGGTATATTTGTTAATATGGTATAAGGACTGGGCACCACAGGGTGAAAATCTTGAACCACCTCATTTATGGCACGCGGATCTTGAACGAAGCGATATTCGTTACAATTTGGCTTCTTCACTGGGAGAATAGGAGTGTTACATGGAGACTGACAGGGTCTGATTAATCCTGCCTCTAAAAACGTTTTACAAATAGGCTGTATGCCCCCTTTGAGCTCCTGTTTTAGCAGATATTTTTTCAGATTGGGCTTTATCTTCTTTTCCTTTAAGGGTATCCGTACTGGCTGGGCATTCCTTGCTTTCCCCAGAGTCCCGTTTGCCCATACGAGCCTTACCTTCTCGTAGATTTCAGGCAGTAATAGTTTCAGTTCTGACTCCAAGATTCCCAGCAAGGCCATTTGCAAACTTAGGGACTGCTCTGGAGGAACTCACATATCAAGTTGTCCTGGAGCAAAGGTTATTTGTTCATTCAATTTACAAAGCAGATCTCCATCCAGAAGTGGGATGGGGCCTTCCGGCATATACAGAAAACTGTGTTTCGGGATTAGATCCCCCACCTGGCACTCTAGGGTTGTAGAAATGAACGATCTTGGATTTCACCAGGTACTCCAGTGTCTGGGGTCAATCTTGACGTTTTCTTTGCTAATTTAGTGTTCAGAACAGAATAGGTGGCACCAGTGTCAACTAAGAAGTCAATCAGCTTGTTCCCCACTGTCATTTGTACCTGGGACTCCCGTGGGGCTCTGGATGGAGTGTTTTAAGTCTAGAGGAGCCCAGGGCCTCTTCAACCCTCATCAGAATAGTCCTCCCTCTCGACCATCTGGGCAGCTTCTTTTCTTGTACTGTTAGTACTTTCCTTTCCTTTGTTGGGGCATTCCTTTTTCCAATGTCCTTCCTCTTTGCAATAAGCATGTTGGTTTTTCCCCAGGGGACGCTTATCTCCCTTTGGCTGGCCTGGTTTTCCTTTCAGATGGTTTGAATTCCACCTGCTCAAGGCAGCAGCTAGGAAAGCAACATTCCTTTTTGCATCTTCTTGCTTCGTCTGACGTTCCCTGTTGTTGTACACCTTAAAGGCGATAGCTATAAGCTGGGAAAGATTCATCCCTAATGCTCTGTCTAGTTTTTGTAACTTTTTTTTGATATCTGGGGCAGTTGGTCCTATAAAAGTCATGTTAACCATTCTAAGATTTTCAGCAGTTTCCGGATCTGCATCCTTATAGTGCCTATAAGCTTGATAAATCCTCTCTAGGAACTCAGAGGGGTCTTCATCTGATTTTTGCTGAATTTCTTGGATTTTATTTAGGCTCTTTTACTTAGGGATCCCGGTTCTCAGGCCTGTCAAGATACATCTCTTGTAGTGTTCTAGTCTGACTCTCCCTGCAGCCTCATTAGGATCCCAGACTGGCTCAACTAATGGGACAGTTGTGTTAGCCTCAAGTGTACCAGCAGGGTCCTCTAGATGGAGCCAGTGAGCTTCTTCTCTGGCTTTGTCTATTATCAATCTCTTTTGGTCTCCCATTAGGAGTACATTCATTAAATGACCAGTGATAGGTGTCAAAGATGGAAGAGAACAGTTCTGTCATCTGCAGGGGATCCTCCCAGTGAGGTGCATTTTTATTTTTCCAATTAAATAAATCAGGGATAGAGAAGGGCCTATGTATCCATATGAATCCGGCAGGTTGTCCTTGGGCATTAACCCCTACTGGATACTGTCATAACGGATATTGCCCTGCTCTGGCGGGGGTCCCTGGCCAAATTGGGCTCCCTGTCTAGTACAGGAGGGTGAAATCCCGAGACTCTTGGGCCCATTTCAGTTCTCCCCTCATAGGAGGGTGGAGCGTCTGCCTCCGGCACCGAGGGTGCCTCCAGGGGTGGTGGCACAGGGTCAGAGGGGACCTGCAAGGGCTGGTGCCTGTGCAACAGAGGGGTTAAGAGTTTGTAACACCGTTACATCATCATCATCTTCTCTAACGTCCTGTATGACAGACCCCTTTTGTTCCTTCTCTGCTCTCTGTACCATAAGGAAATCCTTCCCTTCTCTTTTTCATCTTGGTACAGCAACAGAAAGGCTTGTAAATAAAGAACTTCCTCATATTTCCCAGTTTTTTTACAAAACAATTCTAGCTGCAAGATGGTATAATAATCCAGTGAGCCGTTAACTGGTCAGTGCTCACTGGATTCTAAAGAATACTGTTGCCATGCAGTATTACAGTAGAAAATCATCTTTTTCTTAGACATAGGCTCATAACTCTAATTAGACCATTTATTCAGAATCATCCTCAAGGGGCTCTGCTTGGGGACAGATGATGCATTCCCCGTTCTGACACACAGAGATGGACAGACATAGACACACACAAAAAAACCAGACACCAGTGAACTGGTTCCCAGATTCTGGGTAAAGTCTCACAACTATTCCCCACTCCAGCGGGCACCCTATCAAGCAGATGATCCTTCCTCTCAAAGAGGGGAGGACCCTAGATGGAGGTGGAAGGGAGTTTTCAGTTGTACACACTGAGGTGACTTACCCTACTCCAGATGTGAGTCCACCGACTCATGTAAAGAAGTCATTTCTCTTTCCACCACGGAGAGTGTTGAAGGCAGCCAGCAGCAGAGGGAAGCCAACAGGGGGCCGTCCCTGAGACAACGAGAGCCTCGGCCGCTGCTAGGGACTTTCCCAAGAATGAATTTCCCCTGATGTCAGCTAGCCACGGGCAGACCCATAGGTCCCTTCATGGTTGCCAATTTCTGTTGCCATGCAAAGGGCACTATCTGCTCGCTGCAAGACAAAAGCCAATCCGTCAAGAGGCAAGACAGTGGTAGAGAAAGGACTTTTATTAAGCAAAATGCCAGCTAATGAGGAGTTGGTGGACTCATGTCCTAAAGAACCATCCTAAAGAGAATACAGAATCTTGAAGCAGTTATTTAGGAATAGTGGGCTATAGAGGAGGGGGTCCAGAATGTTGACCATCTGGCGTCATAAACTGGGGGTCGCTACATTTCTAAGGAACTCAAAAGAACAAAGTTACTGTCTTATCACAGCTGGGATGTATAAAGCTAAGCAGGGGTCATAAGTCATAATGCCTACAGTTTTCTTTATGTTTCAGTTACTTGTTATCTAGCTTACATGCGAGCCAGAGTATGTCCCGCTGAGTTACTCACTTAGAGGTTATCTACAGTTACAATATGGCTCCCTTTCTACAAAAATGTCTTCCCTTATGTCAAGCTTGTGTTGAGCGGGTATCAGTGTTAGTATTTTTTAAGGCTCCCCATGTGATTCCAATGTGCAGTCAAGGTTGAGAATCACTAATTTATTTTATTTATTTTTTAATTTTATTTATTTATTTCCCCCCAAAGCCCCAGTAGATAGTTGTAGGTCATAGCTGCACGTCCTTCTAGTTGCTGTATGTGGGACGCGGCCTCAGCATGGCCGGAGAAGCGGTGCGTCGGTGCGCGCCCGGGATCGAACCCGGGCCGCCAGCAGCGGAGCACACGCACTTAACCGCTAAGCCACGGGGCCGGCCCGAGAATCACTAATTTAAAAGAGTAATAATATCTAATATTAATTCAAGTGAGAGTGCATCCTGGTATAGGGTGCTCTGTAATTTGTACAGCTTTATGAAAGAGCTGTCTGGCAAATAATAGTTCACCTGTATTGAGCTTTTATCATGTACCAGACACTATGCTAAGTGTCTTACTAATTTTTTTAATCCTCACAACAGTGTTAGAGAGTAGTGTGATATCACCCTTGTAGGGGAGGAAGAGAATTCCTCTACCCATCTAGGTCCTTCTGGCTGGTCTACAAATTAAATTGACATGAGACAGAATAACAGGAGAAAATCAAACAAAGCTTTATAACATGTATACATGGGAGAAACCCAGAAAAACTGAGTAACTCAGCCAGAATGGCTGAAGCTGTCAACTTAAATACCATTTTCAGCTAAAGACAAAGGAGGATGTTGGGGGTAGTGGTTTGGGGCTTCAAAGGAGAGGCAGGCAATTCACATGGAGATGGAAAAGCAAATGTTTGGTAGATAAGAATGGGCTTAGCAAGGACCCTCACAGTCTACCAATACCCAGAGTTATCTATGGTGATGGCCTGTCCTGGGGACAGGCCTTTTATCTTAAATTCTTTTAGGCAGTTGGGGGGAGGTCAAAGTTTCTTTCAGAGTCTTTTGTTCTTAAGAATAATCAAGGCAAAGAGACACATTTTGTAGTGGCCAGTTCTGATCCCCCACACTCGTTTTACAGATGTGGAAACAGAGACACAGAGAGATTAAATGACTTAACTAAGTTACACAGCAAATAAGTGCTTTTAACCTATGCTTTTAGCCACTACTCTACATTGTGTGCTGGCATCCTTTAAAATGCTCCTTCTGGGATGTTATTCCAAGGAAATCACCCTGGATGTGCACAAGAATTCTCAGTGCATGTGTTTAAAAATGAAAATTGGAAACAATTTAATAACCCAGATGTAAAGTAGGAAATGATTAAATTGTGTAAATTATATGACTGAATAGTAGGTAGCTATTTTAAATGTGTAGTTAAAAATATACGTATATATGCATGGGACAATGGTTGAATTACTGTTAAGCCAAAAAACTTATAAAATAGTATGCACAATATGTGTGTATATATGTCTGGTAGAATATATTCCAAATGCTAATTGGTATCTGTGAGTGATAGATTGTGGGTAACTTTTATTTTCTTCCTTTTGCTTACACATATTTCCCAATTTTTTTTTAAATGCTCATGTATTATTTGGTTTTTAAAATGTTAACTGCTGGGGCCAGCCTGGTGGCATAGTGGTTAAGTTTGCATGCTCTGCTTTGGTGGCCTGGGGTTTGTGGGTTCAGATCCCAGGTGTGGATCTACATATCGCTTGTCAAGCCATGCTGTGGCAGCAACCCACATAAAAAATAGTGGAAGATTGGCACAGATGTTAGCTCAGGGACAATCTTCCTCACCAAAAAATAAAAAAAATAAAACGTTAACTGCCTTCATTAACAAACCTCCTCCATCCTTTTGCCCTCAGGATAGAGTTGTAGGGGAGAAAGACAAATCCTCTACCCTCTTGGTCCTTTTAACTATGAATTAAATTGACATGAGACAGAATAATAGGAGAAAATCAAACAAAGCTTTATAACATGTATACATGGGAGAAACCCAAGAAAACTGAGCAACTCCCCAGAATGGCTGAGGTTGTCACCTTAAATACGATCTTTAGTTAAAGACAAAGGAGGATGTTGGGGGTCGGGGAAGTCAGTTTTGCGAGATTACGAGAAAAAGCATAGTAAACAAGACTAAGGTTATTATGCAGATTTAAGTCTTTGCCTTCCCCATTGATAAGAGTTTCTAGAGATAAGGTCAGCCTCCTCTTCCTGGTACAGAGAGGGAGACATCGTTACAAATGGAGATTTCCCTTGCAATGTAAATGTCTCTTACGAAAGGTAAATTTTACTTGGTTTTCAGAGCTTTTCCTCTGTCTGCAGTTTCTTAAAAGTAACCAGCCCAAAATAATCCTCATGCCAAAGAGACACATCTTGAGGTGGCAAATTCTGTTTCCCTACACAGTTTACCCTGTGTAGAGACCCTACACAAAACCTATCATGCTCTCATCTGTTTCCCCTTTCCATTTTGCACCTTTTGGGTTCCAGTCTGTACTATCCCAAGCTGTCTCTAGTCCAGATGACAAAAGAATGAGATGTCACTATTTTCTTTAACACCAAGACTCAACTTGTTTCCTTTCCCCCTTACACACCTCCTCTGCCTTCATTTCTCCAAACCAAATAACTGCAACTCCTTCCTCTAGTGTTGTATGGTTGAGGAGCTAAATGTGACTATTGACTCAAGAGAAAAGCATAGAAATAAAACCTACCCCACCCCTACCCAAATATTTTTCTCCATCTTTTCTTTTTTTGGGGGTGGGGGAGGGTCTTCTCCTTTCACTTCATCTTTTTTTTTCTCTTTTCCCTGAAAAGAAATATATAATGCATCACCACCGCTCCCCCCAAAAATCATTCTGGATTCAGGTCATATTCACTGTTAGTATCTAGCTACTTACTACATATCTTGCATAAGTTGCTTAACCTGTTTCTTCTGTAAGTAAATTAATCCTATCTACCTTATTCACATTACAAAGTAGTTGTATTGATAAATATAATCTGTGAATGCTCTAAAGACATAAAATGCACTTTATGAATTCTGAATGAGGCGTGATTTTTTCCTCCCTAATTTCTTTTTTGACTCTCCTGCCTCCTTGACTACTTGTTAGGTTTTCTTCCTTTTCTGCTCTTTCTCCTTTTCATTTTCTCTTTCCTCACCTATCTCTTTTTATTTATTCATTCTGCAAACATGGATCAACAACTGGGTCAGACATGCTGCTCGGATGCTTTGAAGAGCTCACAATAAAAGTGGGGAACCCCATCTCATAGACTAATAGCTGTAGTATGATGTCGTAAGTACTAGAACAGCACAGAAGACCCTGAGATTAAATCTGGGCACAGGGAAATCTTCACAGAGGAAGTGGTGGTTTGAAGAGGGCCTTGAAGGATGAAATAGTGCACAGATAGACAGAGGAGGCAAGAGCATCCACATAGAAGTACCATATACAGAGAGAGAAAGATGGGTAATCCCAGGGTGGCAGATGCAGAAGATGCAGTTAGAATGGAAGGTTACAGCCAGATCATGAAGGGTTTTTTTAAAATCTGACTAAAGACTTCAGACTTAAAACCCAATTCAGGGTTTCCTGGTTTTGTTTTTGCTATGGTCTTGGGAGAGAGCTGGCAGGATCATTGAAGAGTCTCCCTACCTAGGAGGGAGGGGTGTGCATGGTACCAGCTGTGTGGAAAGACTTAGCATCTTCTCATCCCAAGCATTTCCCAGCCCTCACATTTCCCCTACCCTTATTTGCTCCTTACTTCTCTCTTCCTTTCTTTTTCTCCCTCCCCACTCTCCCATTCCTTCTCCTTCAATCACATTTCCCTTCTGCCCTTCATCACCCTTGGATCTCAGTGCATTTTGGGTGGGAAAGTTCAATCAACAGCAGTAGGAATTTTTTGCAAGGGCATTGGTGCCCAGGTCATAAGAGCAAAGGGTGATGGAGGAGATAGTGAGCAGGGCTCCCTACCTCAGCTCTCAGGCATTTCGGGGAGGAGTATTTGCTCACATGCACACACTTGGTCATGGGGAAAAATGAAATAAAGCACAAGGAAACAAAAATGAGAGCAACAGGCACGATTTGTGGGAGGGGTTTTCCAACAGAAGAGGCAAGAGGGAATCCATGTCTATGCTTAATTTTTTTTTTTTTTTTTTTTTGGCTGAGGAAGATTTTCCCTGAGCTAACATCTGTGCCAATCTCCCTCCATTTTTTCTTAAGTGGGACATTGCCACGGCATGACTGGTGAGTGGAGTAGGTCTGCGCCTGGGATCCGAACTCAAGAACTCGGGCTACAGAAGTGGAGCTCACAGAACTTTAACCAATCGGGCACAGGGGCAGGCCATTGAATTTTTTTAACATAAGTAAACAAAGTAGGTCTGAAGTATGGATTGTGAGAAAGTGAGATCTCCTTCGCTCGTGCCAAGGTCCTGAGCGGACTCTCAGAGTAACTCAGGGCCATCCCCCACCACCCCCAGGATATCCGGCAATCATGATAGGCAGGATGGACTACAAAATTTGTAGGGCCCAGTGCAAAATGAAAACATGGGGCTCCTTGTTCAAAAATTATTACGAATTTCAAGATGGGAACAGCAGAGCATTCAAGTCAGCAAAGTCCCTTCAAAGCACCAGGCCCTATGAGACTGTACCATTTGAGCACCCATGAAGTCAGCCCTGATGAAAGGCGATAGTAATATGGACATGGCAGGCACCACACACAGGAACTGATGGTGGCAGCTGCTCAGAAAGGGTCACAAAGGAAATGAGGCAGTCAGGTCCCATGGTTGGGTCTGTGACTATCTGTGAACTATTTTCAACATTTAAAATAGTTAGGAGAAATGGTTGTTGGAAGTATCCAATATCCAGTGGATACTGGAAGTAGAAATGAAAGTTTTGATAAACTTGAAAAACAAAGGTGAGGAAAAGGTACATCATAACGCAATTTTCTAAAAATAAACTGACAAGGGTGTGTTAGTTCTGGCTGCTATAACAAATTACCATAAACTAGGTGGCTTCTAAACAACAGAAATTTAGTTCCGGGAGCTGGAAGTCCGAGATCAGAGTGCCAGCGTGGTCAGGTACTGGTGAGGGCCATCTTCCAAGTTGCAGGCTGCTGGCTTCTAGTTTTATCATCACTTGGCAGAGAGCAGAGACAGGAAGGAAGCTCTCTCCTGTCTCTTATAAGGGCACTAATCCTGTTCATGAGGGCTCCACCATCATGACCTAATTACCTCCAAAAGGTCCCACCTCCTAATACCAACACACTGGGGATTAGGATGTCAACAGATGAATGTGGGGGGACACAAACACTCAGTCCATAACAAAGGGGGTCATAGGTGATGAAAAGGTTAAGAATCATGAAATAAAATTAGCTCATCTCATCACACTACAATCTAGTCAACTTGGAAGGAATTCTTGAGGGGAAAGCCAAGATCAGAACGGACTCTAACCCACGTCTAACCAAGGAAAGGTCTCTCTGATGGACCCAGCCCCCTCCATCTCTCTGAGACGATTTGGAGCTCGGTTGGATCCCCAGCATACACCTCTGTGGGTTCACATTCCCGTCCCACCCCCTGTCACACTCAGCTCCTTCCTTGTCTCCCACCCTTCTCCCTGTTTCTGCAAGGGCCACGTTGTCATTTCTTTGAGGTGAGCAAAGGGTCATCACATTTGGCTGCCTTACCTCTTGTGGGGGGTCTCACGGAAAGGGAGGTGAGGATGAAGGTGAGGGAGGGTTAGCTGGGAAAGAGATCGATGGAAATTATGTTTGTGGGCCTGAATTTTGTTTTATTTGGTTTTGTTTTGTCTCATGTTGAGACAATATGGCCCCATTTTATGAACATGTTTTTAGTTTGCAAGTTTCTAATAGCAGCCCTGAGCTGAGGTTTCAGGGACTGAATAGAGGATGACTTGATAACATCAAATACAAGTAATATAGGGCTATTCCTCCACACATGCAAGGAAAGTCCACAGTGGTGCCAACAAACCAACTGGATTCCCATCCATTCAGCCCCTATGGGGTCATGTGCACTGGCAGCTCTGGGAATTTACACATCTCCATCTTACCATCAGCATCTTTTAAATACAAATGCCTTCCCTAACCAGTACACACTCACCTTCTAATGAAGCCATAAGAAGAGCCTCTCCTTGCCCTAGCTCCCAGTCTGCTTGGTCACTTGGCTGTCCCCTCACTGGCTGACCCTGGGCCTTGGCCCTCCGACTCACCGTGCCACTCCTCTGAGATCACATTTGCTCACACTCACCTGCCTCACTCTCAGCTCCACTTCTTTGGCCAGGAATGGGAGTCAAGATAATAATTTTTCAGGGCCTTTCTGATCTCACTGCAAGTTGCTCCTGCTATCTGCCAGCTACCATGTCGTTCCCCCTTATTTCTAAACAATGTCAACATCTGGCTCAGTGTCACTCTCTCCAATTCCCTACCTGTCCTAACACTCAGCAATTTCAAAATCCATGTAGGTGAACCATTCAACACTATGGCCTTTCAGTTCAGTGAGCTGCTCTCCACTAATGATCTTGTCATCCACCCTTTCTCAGCCACTCACTCTAGGCTGACCATTTCACACCTGGCACTCTGTCCTCAAACTCTAATACCGCCTCTTATCCTCTCTCTCAGCCAATGACCATGGTTCCCACTTCTGAAAAAAGTGGGACTTTTCCCACAGACTCCCCCACCCACATTTCTACCCGCCTATCAGCATCTGCATCCACATAATCGGCCTGCCCATCAGTTACCATGGATGAGCTGTCTTTACTCTTATCCAAGAAGAGTCTTCCCTAGACTCCATTCTTTCTCACCTTCACAAGGCCATTGCCCAGGAAATTCTCCTTGCATCACCAATTATCTCCTCTTTTCTGAGTTATTCCCATCAGCATACAGCTATGCTTTTATTCTCTCATCTTAACAAAACCCTCCCTTGACCTCACTGATTGCTGAGGTCTAGCCTGATCACTGATATGTCTTTTACCAACTACTGCTCCATTTCTTTGATCCCTTTACAGTAAACTCTTCAAAGCAGGTGCCTTTACTCAATGTCATTGATTTCTCTACTCCCATTCTTTCATAATCTGGTTCCAATTAGACTTTGTTCTGACCATTCGATTGAAACTTATCCTCTTGAGGTTACCAATGACCTTTACAGTGCATAATCCAAGTATCAATCACCTATTGATGGTTCTCAGAACCTATCAGCGGTGTCTGTACCAGCACCCGGATACCTGTTCTTCACTTGCTTTCCAGGACATCTCACTTTCCTGGTTTCCTCTCAGCTCATGGATTGCCCCTTCTCAGAATTCTTTGAAGGTTCCTCCTCTTTCCCCAACCTCTTGATGTTGGCATGCCCCAAGGATCAGTCCCTGGTTCTCTTCTCTATTTATACTCACTCCCCTGGTGAGCTCATCCAGTCTCATGGCTTTAAGGGCCATCCATCTACCAACAGCTCCCAATTTAAATCTCTAGCCCAGAACTCTTTCTTGAATTCCAGACTCATATATCTGTCTACTCAAAATCTCCACTTGGATGTGTAGCAGATTTCTCAAATAGATGCGTGCAAAACTGAGCCCCTGATTCCACCACCACCACCCGCCCTCCAAATAAACTACTCTACCCTTAGCCTTTCCCTTCTAAGTTGGTAATAATGCCATCCTTCCGGCAACTCAGGCCAAAAACCTTAAAATCACTCTTATCTTTTTGTTTTTTCTCACATCCTACACTCAACCCATCAGGAAATCCTATTGGTTTTACCTTCAAAATATATTCATAATCTGACTACCTCTCATTACCTCCACTGCTACCACCGTGGTCTACACCACCATAATCTCTTACCTAATTGGTGCCATTGCTTCCACACTTGCCTTCCTATAGTCTTTTCTCAACAAAACAGCCAGAATGATCCTTTTAAAAATGAGATCATGTCATTCCTCTGTTCAAACAGTGGCTCCTTGTCTTACTCAGAGCATGCATTCTCAACGGAAGCAATATCACCTCCAAGGTGATGAAAGTTGTTTCCTGAGGGGCAGGGGGAGAAAAAAATCTTGGATATTAGAGTGGTTTGTGGCCCTCAAAGGGCCAGAGTACATAAGAAAATGTATTTTATATCTACAGTATTAAAATTTTATAAAAGGGTAGCAATTAGGAAGATAAAATTGTCTAAAAAGCCTCCTAAGGGGCATAGCAATGGCAAAGAATAGTTGACAACTACTAAACTCAGAGGAAAAATCAAATTCCTACATGGCCCTGCGTGATCTAGCCCCCATTATCTCCCTGAGCTCATGTCCTTCTATTCTTCCTCTTGATCATTCAGCTCCAACCACACTGGCCTCTTAGCAGATTCTCAAGTACATCAGGAACACATGTACACACACACATTGAGCCTTTGCATTCACTGTTACCTCTGCTGTGGCTACTCTCTCCAAGGTTTCCTCTAGGCTGACACCCTCACCTCCTTCCAGTCTTTGCTTGACTCTTCTCAATTCTTCTCAGAGAGACCTACTATGGCCACCCTATTTAGTGCTGCAGCATGCTCCCCTTACCTCCGCACCCTGGACCCATTTACCCTGATCTACTTTTGCTTTTTTTTTTTCCCATAGCACTTATCATCTTCTAACATACTATTTAATTTTCCTTTTATGTGTCTTGCTTGTTTTCTGTCTCCATTTACCAGAATATAAACTCCATGAGGGTAGAGATCTTTGTTCTATCCACAGCCCTTATAACAATGCCTGGCACAAAGTAGCTCTAAATAATGGAAAGATGAATCCTTTCCAGCCCTAGGGGAAAAACTTAAGTCCTAGAAGGAACTATAAATGCAGTTAAGCATGATTTATAATTGGAAAAAAAGTATGAGGCCACGGCCCAAGGATATGACTCATGACCACATTACTAATTCTGCCTGAGACCCCCTCCTTAGGGTCCTAAGAATAACTAGAAATTAAGGCATGGTAAAGCTGTGTCTGGAGCCTAGCCCAGGGTGAGAGGGACTTTTCGCTTGCGCCTCACATTCACAGATTGCCTCAAATACAGGTTTTGAACTTTCCCTCTAAAGGGGTTTGTTATATATTCAGCTGGAGACACGTCCACAAGAAACGAAGGAGACTTTCAGCTTAGAACTTAACTGGTGTCTCATTACAGCATTCTCCCCCATCGATTAACTTGGGAAACCCTGTAATTTATTTCATGACTATCAAAATCATAAAGCTTTATAATGTTTCTGTGTTGAAAACATTCATTTGTTAAATGTAACTATTTCAATTATGCCACAACTTTGGAATTCTGTTTTTGCTTCTTTGGTTTTTCACATACTGCTGAATTTGAGAAATAGAAGTGGCCTGGGCTTTAAGACAGCCTGTGTATATCAGATCAGTTTTGTCCCTTTTTGGTCACAGAGAACCAAGGAGGTAGACTCTGCAATATTACATAGGCTCACGGCCCTCACAGGCTGCTGTACCTCAGACACCCAAATGCCTCCTCCCCTTCTGGCTCACTTCCTCCAACAAATGTACTTACAAAGCACATTCCTTCCCTTTTGCTCAGTTATCCTATAATACTCCTGGGTGGGGGTGGGGGTAAAAGATGGAAAGCCCGTGGGAAGGATTACCCACGAGACCCAGGTATGAATGGTTCCACAGAGACCATCACAGAAAAGGGGCACCCACCCTCTTTGGGTTTTGTGACTGTAACAGTTCATTTTATGTGTCAACCTGGCTAGGCTATGGTACCCAGTTGTTGGGTCAAACACCAGTCTAGATGTTGCTGTTGAAGGAAACCAGAATATGTCACCCCAAAATATGCCTCTTTGACATAAAAATTATTTTGAGCTAAAGGTATTTTAAAAAACAGTAGGTGTGAGGCTGGCCTGGTGGTGTAGTGGTTAAGTTCCCGTGCTCTGCTTCGGTGGCCCAGGGTTCATGGGTTCGGATCCCGGGTGCAGAGCTACACACCACTCATCAAGCCATGCTGTGGCGGCATCCCATATACAAAAATAGAGTAAGATCGGCACAGATGTTGGCTCAGGGACAATCTTCCTCACCAAAAAAAAACCTAACAACAACAACAACAAAAAAACAGTAGGTGCAAAAAGGGCACTCCGACTCCTCTTTTTCTTCCAGAAAGCAGGAGATAAGACCTTAATACGGAAAACATCCTCCTTATCCCAGAAGGAAAGTAACATTCTTATTAACAAGGATGGGAAGTTGAGACCTAGAGAATTCTGTAAAACAGACCTTATTAAAATAATTCTGATCTTCCTGTCACCTCCCCACGTATTTTAATTACTTTTTCACAATTGCCTCTCATTGTTCAACCTAGTATAAAAGCAGTTAGGTTTTGCCACTTCTTTGGGTCTTATTTGCCTTATGAGGGCTCCTGTGTCACGTAAAACTTACATTGAATAAATTTGTATGCTTTTCTTCTGTTGATCTGACTTGTTGTTATGAGAGGTTCGGGGATTCGATCGGAGACGTAAAAGACACTTTCCACTCCAAACAAATGGATTGAAGGTATATTTTATTATATAGAGGATAGTAAAGGCGGCAGTCTGCAAACAGATCCAAATAGGTCAAATATTAAGAGGGAAAAAACATCAGCCCGACTGGAAAGGGAAAACACCCACATCGGCTGAAGAGAAATGACACAAATCAACCGGAAAGAGAAACACCAGGTTGACGGAAAAGAGAACACATCAAATCAATTACTTCATATCAAATCAATTACTTCACATCAAATCAATTACTCACAACATCCACGCCCCACTGCCGGGAGAGCCCTGTCAATCGACGCGGCTGGGCAAGGATCACACGTCCTGGGCAAGGTGTCCCTTCCACAGGTGGAACTCTCACCGGGTCTCAGTTTCCAGCAGTTTTTATACCATCAGTAATTTTCAGAGTAAGCAATTACAGAGTTTGCAGAGCAAGCATTTAGTGTTTCCATGCACAAATGGTTATCAGTGGCGTACGTGCACTGAGCCCCCTGGCTAACGTCCCAGCCCAGTAGTTGTGTACGTGCATTGTTCTCTTTGGTTATCGTCTCAGCCCGGCACAGATGGCCAGTCCATTCCGGGCTACGACGCTCCAAGAGCCTTGAAATGTTACAACTTGGAACTCTCTCCATGGGAGAAAGGCCAGTTCCCGGGAAAAGGCCAGTTCCCACCACACAGAAAGCAGCTTTGTATTTCTTTTTGTGCTGGTGGCTGTAGGTCAATGGAGCGGCCAAACATGGCTGTACTCATGTCAAGACACTTATATCAATTTAATTCTCAGACCCAGCTGAAAACCCTAAGAGGGCAGAGATAAAATTTTGCCTCCCTTACACTGTGAAGGTATTTTTTAGATATGATGAATATTTAATTTTGAATAAAGCAGATTATCCTCCATAATGTGGGCAGGCCTCAGCCAATCTGTTGAAGGTCTTAAGAAAAAAGACTGAGGTTTCCCGGAGAAGAAGGAATTCTTCTCAAGGCTATAATAACATAGAAACCCTGCCTGAGTTCCAGCCTGCGGAATTCAGACACAAGAATGCAACATCAACTCTTCCCTGAATTTCCAGCCTGCTGGCCTACCCTACAGATTTTGGACTTGCCAGCCCCCACAATTGCATGAGCTAATTCCTTAAAATTTCTCCCGCTCTCTATCCCTCATTCTCTGGAGGACCCTGAATAATACAGTGGTTAACTTATGGCTAGTTTCTGTTGGTTTTGTGTCTTCACCACCCCCCTTAGCATCCTTCTTCTTTTCAATCCAGATTTTTTAAAAATTTTATTGTTTGCTTTGGAACTAGACCTCCTTGCCTCTCACACACAACTTCCTTCTTTCTTATTTTCCTAGAACAAATTATTACCCTATCAAAGAGCCATCAACAGACTTCCCAACTGCTTCTCTACCTTTCTTGGTTCTCTTAACCCTGACACATCCATTCAACCGGCACTTTTCGAAGACGATAGGGGTAATAGTCAGGCGCTTTGGAAATAAAATGTTGAAGACATCACACCCTGATTCCCAGGCTGCTCAGGTTGTAAGTGAGTTGGCGGGCAAACAAAGAGTTGCAGTGAAGTGTAGTAAGTGGTACACTAGAGATGTAGGTCCCTTAAGATCCTGGTGGGACAAGGTGTGTGTGTTGGGAGGGGTTGAGCTGGGGGTGAATAAAGGACTGTGTGGTTTCCAGTCAGGAGGCTCTGCGAGGCAGAGAGAGGGAGTGTTGAGGTCGTTTGGAAATGGCTTGGACAGGAGTGAGGAGGCCAACTCTGCCACTGGGATGGATCCAAACACATTATTTCACATCTCAGGATTTGTTCCCTCCTTTTCAAAAGAAGAAAGTACCGTGGAAGGGGAAAGAGCAGAGTTAGAGACCATGAGGCCAAAGAAAAAGTCTCTAAAAACCAGAAAGAAGTTCTGGGAGCAGCTGGGACAATATAGAAAAAAAGTACTCAACTTGTAGGTTAGCAACGTGCTAGGTGCTGAGGTCGACACCAGCATTTCAAAGGGGGACCAGGTGCTTATCTTCAGGGAACTCATAGTCTAAAATAAGCTCAACGAGCACTCTTGAGAATATTCTTACTCTGGGCATGTAGACACCCACACAGCTCACTCCCTCAGGTCTCTGTTCAGTTGTTGCTTCATCAGAGAGGTTGATCCTGCCCATTTGATATAAAATAGCACACCCACCACCACCCTGACCTTCTATATCCTCTCACTCGACTGTGTTTTTTAACTTTTTACTCAAGTATAATATATATACAGGAAAAGTTCTCATGTCATAAATGTACAGCTCACTAAATTTTCACAAACTGAACGCACACGCGACACCAGCATCCAGATCAGGAAACATTATTACCAGCCCCCAGAAGCACTCCTCTTGTCCACTCTCAACCCTTCCCTCATGGATAACCACTATCCCAATTTCTAACAGTGTACTGCTTTTTTACTCCACATAAATGGAATCACACAGAATGTACTCTTTTGTAATTGACTTCTTCACTCAACATCAAGTTTGCGTGATTCATTCATGCCATTGTGTGTACTTTTAGTTAATTCATTCTCATTGCTCTATAGTGTTCCTTTGTGTGAGTGTGACACAATTTATTTATCCATTCAACCATTGATGGGTATCTGGGTAGCTTCCAATTTTGAGTTATTAGGAATAAAGCTTTTATGAACATCGCAGTACATGTCTTTGAGTGAACATACGTACATATTTCTGTTGGGTATATGCCTTGGGGTGAAGTTGCTGGGTCATAAGACCTACTTTGTTTTTTTAATTATTAAATCTTTCATGTATTAAAATAAGTGTGTATGTATGTACACAGAGAGAGGGAGAGACAGAGAGACTTAGAACTTAATAAACAGAATATTACTGCCATAGTCCATTCAGGCTGCTATAACAATGTACTATCGACTGGGTGATTTATAAATACAAACATTTATTTCTCACAGTTCTGGAGGCTGGGAAGTCCAAGATGAAGGCACTGGCAGATTCGGTGTCTGGTGAAGGCCTACTTCCTGGTTCACAGATAGCCTTCTGTGCTGCGTCCTCACAAGGTGGAAGGTGAGGGGTCCCTGGGGTCTATTTTATAAGGGCATTAATTCCATTCATGAGAGCTCCACTCTCATGGCCTAAGCACTTCCCAAAGTCCCCACCTCCAAATACCATCAAATTAGGGATTAGGGTCAATATATGAATTTAGGGGCGGGGACAAATATTCAGTGTACCTATAGCAATTATCAATACTTTAAAACCCTTTGTGTCTCTCTATCCCATCCCCCTCTCTATCTCAGAAGTAACCATTATTCAAAATTTTATTTATCATTCTCTTAATCTTTATTATTTTGAGACACAGTCATGTACCACATAACAACGATCTGGTCAACGACAGACCAGATCTACGACAGTGGTCCCATAAGATTAGTACCATATAGCCTAGGTGAGTAGTAGGCTATACCACATAGGTTTGTGTAAGTGCGCTCTATGATGTTCGCACAACAAGGAAATCACCTAACAATTAATTTCTCAGAAACTATTCCCACTCTTAAGCAATGCATGACTATATATGGATAGATACAGATATAGATACATAGATAAAGCACTAAGTAATACTTTATTAATATACAATATATAACAATAATATATTAAATAACATTATATTAATATATTATACAATATATAATTATTATATAAATTATTTTGTTTTTCATGTTTTTGAACTTGATGTAAATGGAACTCTGCTTTATTTTTCTTCATAGCACTTCTCACCACTTAACATTTATTTTCTTATTTATTTATTATCTGGCTCACCCTCTCCCTCACAGCTCCTTGAAAACAATTAAAAAATACGTCTTGTTTTTATTCAGTGCTGTACCTCCAATTCCAGGAAGAGTGTCTGGTACCTAAAAGGTGCTCAATAAACACTAGTTGAACAAAAGAATGAGCAACTTCGCTCTCCACAGCAGTAGTGTGATGCAAGCTGTTTGTCAAAATGAAGCAATTCTAACGATGGCTGATGAGCATTGTCCTGCTAAGGGCTCCTCTGTGTCAAGAAAAATGAGAACAGGGAATTTCTGAGGTAAAATTAACTGTAACTTAAAAAAAATAATAAACGTAGTTGGCCGATGGAGCAATGGAAAAAGCAGCAGCCTCAGCATGAGCAGACTTAGACTGGATTCTGGCTCTGCTGCTTGCCAGCTGTGTGCTTGTGAGCGAGGCTCAAATTTTTTTGTTGCCACTTCTCCATGTGCAAAATGGGGATACTATTATAGAGTGGTTAATGAGAGAGTTAGGTGAGTGTATGAATGAAAATGCTCTGAACAGTAAGCGCAAAGAAAATGATACTACAAAGTGCCATCAATATCTAAGGCCTGGGGAAGCTTTGCTAATTATGCATCTCCACAGAACTTTCTCTCTCTAAATCCTCCTCCAATTTAAAGTTTATATTATAAGCATACCTCATTTAAAAAAAGGTATCCATCTTTTCTAATTAGCTTTCTCCTCAACCAACAGTACTTATTTTTTTGCGATATAATACACATACTGTAAAATTCAACATTTCAAAGTGTACAATTCTGTGGTTTTTATTACATACACAGCATTGTGCAACCATCATCACTATATAATTCCAGAACATTTTCATCACCCCCAAAAGAAACCCCATATCTATTAGCAGTCACTCTCCATTTCCCCCTCCCCCAGCCCCTAGCAACCACTAATCTGCTTTTTGTCTCTATTGATTTGCCTAGTCTAGCATTTCACATAAATGGAGTCACATAACATGTGGCCTTGTGTGTCTGATTTTTTTCATTTGGCATAATATTTTCAAGGTTTATCCATGTTGTAGCATGTCAGAACTTCATTCCTTTTTATGGCTGGATAATATGCCATTATATGGATATGCCACATTTTACTTATCTATTCTTCAGTTTATGGATATGTGGGTTGTTTCCATTTCAGGGCTATTATCAATAATGCTGCTATAAACATTTGTGCACAAGTTTTTGTGTTATCATATGTTTTCAATTCTCTTAGGTATATGTTTAGGGGTGGAATTGGTAGGTCATAGATAAACCCTATATTTAACTTTTGGAGGAATCGCTGATCTGTTTTCCACAGCAGCTGCACCATTTTACATCCCCAGCAGCCACGTACGAGGGCTCCAATTTCTCCACGTCCTTGCCAACAAGTACTAATTGTTTTATTTCTAGAATCATCCTTCATTTTACCTCACCAATACTGCCTCAGTCACATCAGTATTGCAGCAGGTCTATAAACTAAATTAAAACAAAAAATTTCTATGTTACACTCAGATATTAAATAATGACTCCAAGTTACTGTTTCTAATTTTTCCCGGCAGACGGTATTCAGTATTGCAGCTGCCTCGGCTAGCGGGGGACTCAATTCACCATCACCCCGTCCCTCACAGAATCCCTGGACGAAAAACCACTTCTGAACAAATCCCCCTCTTAGCTGCCTGGAACAGGCAAAAGAGTAGTATTTCAACAGCTTTTCACACACATTTCACGTCACTTCTCTCTATTCTTGCAGTCCTACTCGTGGGCAATCCCGCAGGGGTAGAACCCGTACCCACCACCCCCTGCGCGCGCTGGGGCACACCCTCAGCCCACGCCCCTCTCTCCGACCCCGCCCCTCCAGGCCGTCCCCTCCGCCGACACCTCGCCCTCTGGGCCTGAAGGGCGGGGAGATGAGTCTTAAAGAGAGTCTGCGACCAATCCGCGCGCATCTCCAGGAAGCGGCGCTCTGCACTGGCAGATTAAGTCTGATGACGTAGCCACAATCCAATCCGCATTCTGGGGGCGGGGCTAAAGTCTGGGGGCGCAAGGCTGGAGGAGGAGAACGGCGGGTGGAAGCACGTGACCTGGGTCTGGAGCCGGAAGCTACCGATCTGGTAGGGAGCGGCCCCGGTACCAAAGGCTGCGATGGTGAGTGAGGACGCATGCGCGGGAGTACGTACCGGGGGTTTTGCGTCGCTGTTCCCCAGTCTCTTTGTTTGCCCCCTTCTAGGTCCCCACTCTGCCCTCACCTCGTCACTGCCCAGGACAGACAGGGAAGGGAGATGAGAGGGGTGGCGACGTAGAGGGCTGAGGAGAGATCTGTGGGAGGGTGTACGGGGGCCTGGCGAGTAGTCTGCGGGGGAGGGGCGGGCCATAAGGGGAATTGGAGAGGGGGCTGTGAGGAGGGACCAGTGGGGTAGCAACGGTGGGATGTGGAAGGCCGCGGGGTTGCGGGTTTGCGGGGGGCGGGTCCAGGGGCAGAGTGAGGACAGAAGGAGGCTCAGGAAGATCAGTGTTGAAGGCCATGTAGAGGGAAGAGGGTCTGGAAGGGCCTTGGGTGGGGAAAGAAGCCTGGGGGGCCATTGTCAAGAGACACTTGGGTTTGCCAAGGACCATCCTCCCAGCATGCTTCTCACTGATTCATCTTTACCCACTAGACTTCTGCACTGACCCAGGGGCTGGAGCGAATCCCAGACCAGGTCGGCTATCTGGTGCTGAGTGAAGGCGCAGTGCTGGCGGTGCGTTCTGGGAAAGGGAGGCGGGGTCCCCCAGGTACACATGGCCCGGTGATCTCTTCCAGCGTTGCCCCGTTTGACCTAATTTGTCTCTCGATCTTTTCCTGGTATCGTGCCTTGCCATATAGTAAGCTTTCAGGAATTAAATCTCTGGAATCTTAGTCTCATAACTGTTCTGAGGTAAAAGAGGTTTACTAACTTTACCAAAGTCAGCCCACTAGTTACAGGTTTGTTGATAGCTGCTGTTACCCGAGTTATTCTCGAGTATGTCTTTATGTGGTATTTGTTGAAGAGGCTTTGTATTTTGTTCCATAGTACAATATAGTGATAGCTCTCTAGAAGTTTTCAATCTGGCTAGAGAGACAAGGCTAAAGCTTAAAAGTTGAAAGCAATGCAGGTGGTTAAGGCTACTGATGGAGTCCAGAAAATGAAGGATTCAACCCTTCATGTTATAACTTGTGTTTGGGCAAGGAAACTTTCTTGGAAGAGGTAAGAATTCAGCTGGGCTTAAAGGATGGATGGTTGTGAACAGGCAGAAAAGAAGGCGAGTATTCAAGGCTGGGAGGTGGACACATTTGTGGGAGTGTGGTACCAGCCTGTCTAAATTGGCGCTGGGTATATGTTGAAAAGATTTGCGGGGAAGAAGAGGCTGTGGTAAGGGAGGATCTGATTGTGGAGGACTGTCAAGGCTGGGTTAACACATTTGGATTAATCTTGAGGGTAATAGGAGCTTTGAAGGGTTTTTGAACAGAAACATGAGCTGATGAAGTGATTGAGTGAGACTGTTCTATCAGGTCTGAAGATGGGCCAGGAGGGGCAGGATTCGGAAGCAGGGATGCTGCTACTGAAATTTAGGGATGAAACAGAGCTGGTGGCAATGAGAAGGAGCAAGGAGAGATTTTAAAGGAATCAATATATCTCGGTAATGACTAAAGATGGGTAACAGACAAGATACTTCTCCATCCAGTAATACTTGGAATTCAAGCCTAGAATGATGGTGCCTTAACCAATTGGAAATTAAGAAAGGAAGTTGATTGCAGAGGGGGAGAGGTAAGGGGAATTTTGATGGCTTAACTTGAGACACTGAGTTTGATATAGAATAATAAGATATATTGCTAGGAGCTGTTCTAAGCATCTTGCCAATATTATCTTACATAACCCTCACAATGAGCCCATAAGGTAGGTACTGTTGTCCCCAATTTACAAATGAAGAAACTGAGGTACAGAATGTCCAGGAGAACAAAGGGCACTGAACTTAACCTAGTGGGTAGTGGGAGGCACATATTGAGGAGGAAGTTGAGACAGTCACCAGAAGAGAGGAAGCCCAGGCCACTGTCACATCACTACCCAAGGGTTAGGTAGTAGGGAGGCGTTCAAGGACAAAGGGGCTGTTTATGTTTCAGATTCTGCAGACAGAGCAACAAGTGGAAGACTGAGGAAAAGAGGGGGCCTTGAACAAGTCAGTGGTGGGTAGGCACTGATGTTTGAGAATGTGGCTTTATCAAATAAGTGGGGACAGGGAGACATATCAAGTTTCAAGGGACTAGGAAAGAATGGTCAGTAAGGAAATGGATGAAGAGTCACTGCTTCTCGGGGGAAGCCCAGTATTATAAGGATGAGAAACAGGGTGGCAACAAGGTGGGCAACAACATCATAGGAAAGTTTTAGGTTTGTTTTTCCAAAACTGAGGGTGACCTGGGGGTATTAGAAAGTAGATAGGGAGAGATTACAGGTGCTAGAGCCAAAGTGACTGTTCCCGGAATTCTTTCCCAATTCTGTCCCCTAATTTCTGCCATCCTCCTTCCTCTGTCTGCCTGCAGTCATCTGGGGATCTAGAGAATGACGAGCAGGCAGCCAGTGCCATCTCTGAGCTGGTCAGCACGGCCTGCGGTTTCCGGCTGCACCACGGCATGAATGTACCCTTCAAGCGCCTGTCTGGTGAGTCCCAGCCCCTGCCCCTGGTGGTGGTGGTGTGGGGGCGGGGGGGGGGGGAGGGGGCGTGCTCCCAGGGGCTTCTCTTCTCAGGGAAGCAACACCTGTCTCCTACCAACCTCCCACCATCTCCCCCTGGGGTCGCTGTTTTTGGCTACTTACTTCCCCTTGGGATTCACTCCTGCATCAGAATTATGAGAAAGCAAGAGAAGGAAGGGGATTTCATGGAGACCTCCCATCCTCAAATCTCTGAGCCTGGAACTGTTGAATCTCTTGGACTTTTTTTTGTGTGTGTGAGGAAGATCGGCTCTGAGCTATCATCTGCCAATCCTCCTTTTTTTTTGCTGAGGAAGACTGGCCCTGGGCTAACATCCATACCCATCTTCCTCTACTTTATATGAGATGCCGCCATGGCATGGCTTGACAAGCGGTGCGTCAGTGCACGCCCAGGATCCGAACAAGCGAACCCTGGGCTGCCGCAGGGGAGTACGTACACTTAACCACTTGTGCCACCAGGCCGGCCCCGAATCTCTTGGACTTTGATCCCCACCAGTTTGTGTGTGACCCCATAGAGACCACCACACCCCCCTAACTCTGTGCTCCCTTCCCTCTCCCCGGGCGGGGGAAGGTGTGTCTCCCCTCCAGTGGTCTTTGGAGAACACACGCTGCTGGTGACCATATCAGGACAGAGGGTGTTTGTGGTGAAGAGGCAGAACCGAGGCCGGGAGCCCATTGACGTCTGAGCCTGCCAGAGGGTGAGGGGCAGAGGTGGACTGGGTCCCTGAGCCTCTGTGATGAGGAAGACGCAGACCTCCTCCACCTCTTTCTTGGCTGCCTGCTAGAACTAAGGCTTTCTGTCACCCACTTCCTCAGCCCTACCTGGAAGGGCAGAGGCTTGGGACTCTATGTTGCACTATGTTAAAGAGAATGAGGGCAAGGGGACCTTCCTCTTCCCTCCCTTCCTCCTAATAAACGTGAGTCTGATGTTCCTGGGCCCAGGGATATGTGTATGAGGGGTGGGTGTTACGCCCCAAGTCTGTCTGCCACCTGGAGAGACAGTTGTGTACCTCAGCCCAGAGGGGTAGGGCAAGGCCACCTCTGGGCATATAAAACTAGGAATCAAAAAAAAAAAGGGTGGGAAGGAGCTGAGGGGAGTTATGTGGTGTGCATGCTGAAGGGATCATTCTGAGCCCCTGGGTCTCTCCTGCCACCAACACACAAACAACAGTCCTTCTCCCTCCTGAACAGGCGTTTAATAGTCTTATTTCAGTTGGAAGCAGTCATTGAAGAATAACTTACAGGAATAGACAGACAAAAAAACCCCCAAAACCCCACACAACTTAAAGTGCTTCAGGCTGCAAACGTAAACATGAAGGGCAGGAGGAGGCCACCTAGCTATCTCCCCTGACCCTTGAGCAGGAGGGTCATTGTCATTGTCAGGGTCCCTTTACCATCACCACCCTCTAATCTCGGCCCTGCAGGTGGGTGGGCAGGAAGGAATGTCAGAGGCGGGAAAGACAACTTAATAGGAATGAGGAAAACACTTTGTAAACTTAGAACCAGGGTACGAGGCAGGGGGCAAGGGAGCTCTTGGAGGCCTTGCCCTGGCCGAGGGGTGGGGCCAGCCCCCCCAAGGAGGTCAGGGAAATACTGTTGGCTTAGTGCTGCAGCCATACCCGCCGACTTCACAGCTTCTTCCCTCGTCCCTCATCAGCAGACACAGACAGGCGGCCCTGCTGGGCCTCCTCACCCATGGTGGGAGGCATCCCAGGGGAGGCACAGCCCGGAGAGAGGACGCCCTCTGGGGGCTTTTGATTTCTGGGAGTGTAAGAGGGAGGAGAGCAGCTGGGTGCTACTTGACAGGCTCCACCACCAGGACCTTGCACTCGCGCTTGGCAATCTTGTCCAGAGAGAGCACAGCCTTGTCCGGAGGCAGGTAGAGGGGGCGGCCAACAGGGGAGGCCACAGGGGGTGTGATGGCCCTGCGCTCCATCACACTGCCCGACCTGGGGGAAGGCAGCAGCTGTGGGCCCTGGTCAGACCCCAGAACCCCTTCTGCTCCCTCTCCACTTCTGGCCTCTACCAAGTCCACTGGCAACCCCTCCCGCGGTTCCATACCTCATGAGGTGGCTACGGGAGGGCTGCTGGTGGGAGAAGGACTGAGAGCGGCCCAGGCTGGCCTGGTGCCTGTCGACCAAGTCCCGGATGGCAGGGCTGCTGGGGCTGCTCTTGCGAGAGAGGGGTCGGGCCTCGGGCGGAGGGTGGGACACACTGGCAGTGAACTGCAGCTTCAGTTTCATGTGCTGGCTCAGCTGGGGTGGGGAGACACGGAGTAGCATTCCAGCTCAGCTTCCAGGCCCCAGACCGCCTTCCAAACCATCTTCCCACTTGACAGGCCCATGTCAGATCTGAATTCCACCCTCCCTCTGCCCAGCGTTTTAGTGCCCCCCATTGTATTTTACAGAAGCTAGTGGCCCTGACTCCTTCCACCCTGACTTTCTTCATCACCCACCACACAGCCCAGCCCCTCCCCAGCCCACCTCGAAGAGCCCCGTCCTTAGAGCCTGGAAGGCCACACTGAAGGTGAGCGCACTGCCCTTCCGGGAAAAGCCGAGGTTGTTGAGGGGTGTGTGGCAGACAACAGAGTCTAGGGCTGCCTGCATGGCCCTGCGCTCCTCCTCACACAGCTGCTTTCCTGGGGGACAGAAACAGCAACCAGTAACACATCTGTACAGTGTTCCTCAGTTCACAAAGGGCTTTCACAAGCAGAGTCGTTTGATCCTCAAAGCCACTCTGTGGAATAAACTGAGTATATGTTATCTTTTGCTAAGTTTTATAAATAACAATAGCTAATACTGTGTGCTGAGATCTAATCACTTCACATACATTAACTCATTAAATCGCCATAAGAACCCCATGAGGTGTTTTCTCCATGTTAGAAATGAGGAATCTGAGGCTCGGAGAGGTTAAGTAACCTACCCAAGGTCACACAGCTAGTTAATGGGAGAGGTAGAAATCAAACATAGCAGGGAGCCCAGCTCCCAAGTGAATGCCCTTAAAATCACTCTGCCCCGCTGCCTCTTTAAACTCTCTATTTCTGACACTGTGGAGACCACCTAGGTACAAAGCCAAAGCAGCCTGCCACAAGTCACCTATGTCCATTTCCTCCTCCCCCCTCCCCTCCTGCAGACAAGATCCCAGCCTGGCAGCCAACCTACCAGCCTGTGCGTGCTCTGGGGTCCACACAAGCCTCACAGCAAGGAAATCTTGCAGATTGTTGAGCAGCGTGTAGGTGACAGTGAATCGCTCGTAGGTCTGAACAGGGGATTCACAAGAAGCAGTCATCACAAAGCACGGGCGGTCCAGGCGGATGCTGGGCAGGCTAGAAGCAGTGAGAAGGAGGGAAGCAGGATGTGTGTGTTGCAAAACAAAGGTGAACAGGATGGTGCCCAGTGTGTGTGTGTGTGTGGGGGGGTCCCACAGACTCACCGGTAGTGGGTGTAGATGCTCTGGGTGAAGGGCAGCTTCGGGGTGGACCACTGAACCACAGCAATCAGGGGAACTTCTAGGCCCTGTGGCAGGGACAAAGGGAAACATCACATGTATCGGAGGTCCTCTCTCACCTTAGTCAGTGCCCTGGCTCTTCCCTCCCACTGCTTTGTCTTAACCTTTTTCCTTGAACACATCAGCCCCTTATTTACACTCACTTCTTTGGCTCCTGGAGGGGGCTGTTCACCCCCTCTCAGCTGAAACAGGAAGTTGTGTTCCTCCAGGGCACTAAGCAGGCAGGGGAAGCAGCCAGAGGTACCAGGGAGGCGGCAGAAGGAGCCCATGGAGACTTCCCCAGATTGGTGACTAGTTTAGAAGAAAGAGGGACAGAGCTGGGTCTTTCCATGCCAGAGCTCTTGGCCCTGCCCCCATCCCGACCACTTCACGGCCCTGCCCCGCCCCAGGACCTCACCAGACATTGTCCACGAGCAGCACAGAGCCATCGGGCATGACAGGTAGATAACTGGCATTGAAGTTTGGGAGAATGCGGATGTCCCAGATGGAAATTTCCTCCTGGGAGGAGCTGTTCAGCACTGTTGGAGGTAACCAGCTCAGCTCAGAGTGTCTGCACCCCTCGGACCCCACCTTTACCCCCAAAACGTACCTATCCCCACCAGCCTGCCCAGAGTAACTGCCACCCGGTCAATGCCCTTGCTGCTACCCAAGACCTGAGCCGCCCGTCTGCTCACCCTTGAGCACAGTCAAGTGTTTTCCAGCCACAGTGAACTGGCGGCATTTCAGAACCGGAGGGGGCAGTAGAGTCAGCAGGGTGCTTACTGCGGGAGAGGGCAGAGGCAAGAAATGATGGGCTGGGAGCAGACCTCACCTCCAACCCACAGTTCTAATCTTTCTTTTCTCCCCAGATTGGGCACTTGCCAGTATCACCTCTCCACCCTGTTCCCCAAATTCCAAACTCTGGCACTTTCCCTCTGCATTCTCCCCCCCACCTTGCGCCTTGAAAGCACTCTGCTCGCCCCGGAAGGTCTCCCCAGGAGATCGGGTCTGCAGCAAGCGCAAGTAGCCTTGATCTCTGACCTCCGGTGCTTCAACCTCCCGCTTCCACACAGTCACTACAATCTGAACACAGGGGACACAAGACCACAGTCAAGAGGAGAGACAGCCAGCCCCAGCCGAGCCTTAGAAAGGGAGTGTGAATTAGGACAGCAGCTCCACCCCTTGCCAGTCTTACCTTGGCTTTAGGTGTCCCTGGGGGCAGTCTATCCAGTGAAACGGTGAGTGGGAAGATGACCTCATCTGTGGACACAATTGGTTCCTCCACAGGCAGCTGGAGTTGCGAAAGGGGTGAAGAGGTCAGGAGAGTCAAAGAGGCAGCCTGCGGCGTTCCCTTTAAGATCCGCGGTACGTGGTTCTGCCCTCCCCTCTCCTCATCCGTCATCTGCCTCCAGCTTCAGGCCCCCAGCGTCCGTCCCCTCCCGTCCTTGGAACCCAGCAAACCGCCCCTCCGCCCTGTGCCCTGACACCCCAAGCTCCTCACCGTGGTCGCTCCCCCTGAGGTAGCAGGGCCCGGGCCGTGGGTGAGGAGGGGGCTACAGCCTCGAAACAACCCCCCACCACCAGGATCCCCGCCCCCTGGGGGTTCGGAATCCTGGTCTCCGGAGCCACCGCCCGCGGGCGCCCCGCCTCCAGCGCTGACCGAGGCCAGGGCGGCCAGGGCGGTCGCCAGTTCTGCCCAGGCCCCTCGGGAGCCCAAGCCCGGGCCGCCCCCGGCGCCGGACCCCGCGCCGCCCCGGCAGCGCAGCACCAGCAGGAAGCGGACGGTCTCCCCCAGGTAGAGATGGTTGCGCCGGGGCAGCGCCCGGTACCGGCCCGGGTCCCCCGCCAGCTCCGCGCGCGGCGGCAGCGGCACGGCCGGGAAGTACATCGAGTAATCGCACTGGGACTCCATGGGGCGGCGGGGACGTGGGGGCCGGCGGAGGGCGAGGGGGCCTCTGGGCCGGGGCCAGGCAGTCCGGACACCCGGCGGGTGCTGCGCGCAGCCGGACGGCCCGAGAGTCCAGCCGGGGCCGGGAACCGGGGCAACGAACCCGGAACCGAGACCCCGCGGGGCCGGAACCGGGGTGCGGGACCCAAAGTCTGGCGGGAGACCGGAAGCGGAAGGGAAGGGGCGTGGTCTCCGAGGCCCCGGAATTTGTGGGTGACCGGACCGTGGAGGAGAGGGGCGGGGTCCCGTTGGGGTTAGGCTGCAGCGAGGAGAACTTAGGAGAGACTACGGAGGAGAAATATTAAAAGAACCTCCTCCAACCCCGCTTTTCCCAGGAAGATGCTCCATCCCCTCCCCATTCCGCCCTACATAAAACTACTCGAAGTTTCAAGTTATTTATTCATTCAACAAACATTTTATAGTGAGACGAACAGAACCCAGTAACAAATATTTCATAGAGAAATTGACGCATTATTCCAATCCACCGTGTCCCAAACTTTCTCTGGTTTACTCCATGGTTTGCTCCTCGGGGTGGGGGGAGGTGGAGGACTGGAAAGGGGAAGGGGGAAGGGGCAAAATGGCGGGGGCGGGGGGACGCTGCTAGCAGACAAAGGACTGGGATTTCTCGGACCCGGCTGGAGGACTTGGGGCCCAAATCCGTGCAAAGTTTCATTCATCCTCTGGAAAGCATCTAGACATGCTTTCTGAGGGCAGCAAAATGCATCTGGCTGTCCCCCAGTCCTCACACGTGCCCTTCAAGCTTAGCTGCTCTTCAGCCTAGGACTTAGTACTCTGATGCCTATGGGGAGAGTGGCCTTGAAGTTTTGAGGGGCAGAGAGACTGTTGGGGGGAACTGCTTAGCATCTAGCTTGTCCTTGTACTGTAGCTCAGGGGTAGCCAGGCGCTCACACTCCACCTGGTCTTGGAGGCTCAGTCCACTCCGAAGTACATAGCCCAGAACCTTACCTGACCCAAACTGGAAAGGGCGGAACCGACGGTCAGTGATGTATTTGGGGTCTAAAGCCTCACCCCCCACCAGACAATGTTTAGCCAGGGCCTCTCGGCGAGCTCGCAGCTCCGCCACAGCACTCTGCAGCCGGTTCTGGCCGTATTGCTTTATCCGTGCCCACAGACTGTGGTTGAAGTGAACATAGAGAGCCCAGTCCAGGTTGTTCCAGGCTCGAGCCCGAGCGGTCAGCTGCCTGTCCTCGGCAGTCAATCCACCATTGCCAACAGTGCTTCCGCCCAGCTTACCTCCAGCCTGGGCATTGTGCATGAAGCCCACCACATCATCCAGACCCCAGCACAGGGCGTCTGCCAGCAGAACCAATGACTCATCAAAGTACTCGGCTACCAAGACCAAGTCAAAGACTGAGTCCAGCCAGGCCAGATTCCACTGGATGAAGGACGAGGACTCCAAATCTAAAGAGGCAGGGCTGGACATCTGGCTGTCAGCAATAGTGGGAGCAGGACGGAAGAGAGCATTGGGATCCTGGGTGTGGGCTCGAGGGTCAGCGCCAGAAGGCAAGACGCGCAGCTGTGGGAGGTTGGGGTCCCTGAGGGGTTGAGGATTCCCTCTCTTGGTCCTCATCTGTGGGGGAAAGGGGAGGCCAAAGTCAAACCATAGCAAGTTGCGCGCATAGTGGTCCCCACGAGCCCCAGGCCGGTAGAAGGCTCGAGGATTGGCCAGGAAGGCAGCCAAGGATGGTGCTTTGCGGAAGGCCGATGAGGTGGATTTATAGTAGGAGAAGGCAGAGCGAGCCAGAGCTGCTGGGTCTCGGACAATGGAAAAGAAGAAGCTGTCAGAAGGCATGACCTGAAGTACCTGCAGAGGAGAGAAAACAGACGTAGGGAGAAAGAACTGGGCCAGGAAGAAACTAAGAGCAAGCCCAATGCCCGCTGATCCCCCAACCTCAAACTTCTTTCTGACAGCTCTGCTGAGAATCCCCAGCTTTCTTCACTAGCTGCACAGATTTTGGGCAAGGTACTTAACAACTCGGAGACTCAATTTGCTCATCTGCAAAATGGGGATCATCCTACCTTCCTTCCCAGGTGATTATGGAGGTTACATGAGATGAAGGATATGAAGGAACCTGGAACATGGGAAACTCCTAGAGAACATTAATTTCCTTGGGCCTTTCTGTCTGCCGTGGTCAGTAAAACCTTTAGAAACCAAACTTTGTATTCACTTCTCCAACAAAAACCTCTTAAGTGCCTACACTGGGACTCTTGGTCACAGCTTCAAGAAAGGAACTGGCCTCGGGCCTTCTCAGGGGGGTCACTGGCAGCAGAGAGGGAGGAGAAGGGGCAACAATACTGCTGTCTCAAGTATAGGCTTCAGGTGAGCAGGCCAAGGCCAGGATGGCCAAAGGGCACTTCTGGGGCTCCCGGGCATCTTGGAGAACAAAAGACACCCTTGGACTGGGCACTGGGGGGCCATGGCCACCCAGTAAGGTGCTGCCCTCAGGCCTGGGACATGTGATACCACTTCTCAGCAAGGAAGAAGGTGGGAATTGGGCTGAGCCACACCCTAACATGGTCCTCTAGGCAGATCCACATCAGAACCCAGCTCGTGGGCTTCCTGAAGAGTTTCTGCCTCTGAACGTGACTTTCCTCATTGAACCTGACTCCCTGACATGATGTCCTCCAATCTGCTCTGCTAATATGGGCATGCTTGCAGGGCAGAGCCTGTGAACTGTATATCTCTTTGAAGGTGTAGGGGAACAGTGCAGTACAGTCTGTGGCATCAGGTGGACCTGGAATAGAATCGCAATTCAGCCATTTACCAATTGTGTAACTTTGGGCAGGTTATTGAACTTCTCAGAGCCTTCATTCCTCCATCTATAATTCTGGGTTAACACTTACCTTGAAGAATGTGGAAGTGCATGGAATATGGTAGGTATTCAATGAATGGTGGTAACAATGAAGATAATCATCCTAAGCTCCGGAGAAACCTACCTCAAAGCTCATTGTCATTGCCTCACTCCCAACAGTGGCCCCTCCCTGCCCATTAGATCACACTCAGCTAAAGTTCTACCACCTACACACACATACCCCCTCTTATACATGTGCACGCACACGTGCACCACCACCACCACGTCTTTGTTGATGTTTTGCTCCCTCTAGGTCTAATATTCTCCTTACTATGAAGTTATGTCACCCTTTCCTTTAAAACCCACCTCTCTCCAGAAAGCCCACCTCTTGAATATTCTCCCCGCAGTTCCAAATACAAACACACACATGCACACATGCCACAGAAGGCTCTTCAGCTTTGGAGCAGATGGGCCTGGGTTCAAATCCTAGCTCTGCCACTTTCTGTTAACAGAGGCCAGTCACTTAGGCTCTCCAAGACCCGATCTCCTCCTCTGTGTACTGGAGACACTTACAGTGCCTTCTTGGCAAGGTGATGGTAAGATTAGCACCCAGCACTCAGGAAGTATTCAATAAAAGTTAGTTCCTTCCCTGTATGTTTTCATTTGCACATTGATTTTCTTCCTCCAAGAGCTTTCAGGTTCGGATGTGTGTGTATGGATGACATGTGAGTGCGTGTTCTCGTCTCCCCCTTTAGAACTGAGGCTGGGGGTGTGGGCTCCGGCTTGGCGTATAGCTGATCCTCAAAATCTGGCAGAAATGGTGAGGGCAGTGAGAATAAGACAGGTCAGAAGGCAGTGGCTGAGCAGGGGCCCTGGTAGTGTAAGTGGAAGAGGCCAAGAAAGGCAGGGGGCAACCTGGAGGGAGAGTTGGGGGGGGGGGTCAGAGTTGGCAGGGCCCTGAAACCCGTGGAATAAATTGGTCAAGGAGAGAGACTACAGTAAGCTTCAGATGGGAGAAGGCAGGACTTCGGCTCCCAGAAACTACTGGGGAAGGGACAGCTGAGAGAGGGAATCTCACCTTTGTGGTCCCCATGCCCAACTTTTAGGTGAGGTGGTGTCTGGGGAGCCCCCAGGCTTGGGGCCTCCTCCCCTGGTGGTCTGGGCCACAGGCCCGAATCCATCTCTCTCCAGCCCCACCCACCCCCCTCTACACCCCTCACCTCTTTCAGGTTGAACCTCATGTGATGACAGAGGATGTGGAAGGGGGGCTGGGTGCCTCCACCCTGAGGGCGGTAGCCTTTGACCCGAGAGGCCTGGAAAAGCCTTGGGTAGCCGAACTGGTAGCGGGCGGGGAGGGCGAAGCGCAGCCCGTGTCGGTCCCCATAGCGATGAAGCAGGCTCAGCACAGAGCTGCTCCCGGATTTGTGCGTCTTCAGGAAAACAAGTCGCTGCCGAGGTGGGCAGGATGGAACAGCTGGTCCCGGAGATGGGGCCCAGGGCTGTCGGAGCTGCAGCCCAGGTAGCCTGGGGAGAGATGGCAGAGGAAGTGTCCTGTCCCTTACCAGCAGGTGGATGGGCATCTTGTGGAGCAAGGACCGAGGGCAAGGAGCCTCTTCTGAGTCCCCAAGAGTCACAGCCCCAGGTGGGATGGGGAGGAGAAAAAGGGGGGGCATCTATGGGACGTTGGGACAAGATGGGAACTCACCTCCTCTGGAAGGGGCCCCCCCAGAGTTGGAGGGCAAATCCGATGGTCATGAAGACTCCCAGAGCCACCCCCAGGCTCCAAGGCCCCCAGAGGCGCATGGTCCTGGTAGAAGACAGAGGGCCCATGTGGCACAGGGAAGGGTAACACTAGAGAGGGACAGGGCAAAGGCCAGGCACAGAAGCAGAGACAGCTTGAGACAGCCGTGCAGCCACGGAAGGCGCTGGTTCGAGATCGGGGGGTCATTCCCCAGGCCTGCTCACAGCCCTGGTTGAGTCTGCCCCCTGAGTTAGCAGTTTTTTGCCTCTGTCAGCGTCTAGAAGGGAAATGAGGGGAAGGAGGGGAGTCTAAGAAGAGGGTAAAGCCTTCTCTCCTGCGGCCGCAACTGAGACCTAATTCAGGGAGGAAAACAGGGGCGAGATCTCTCCACCCAGATCTTCCAGGTGGCCCCACAACTACTCCTCTGCTGTCAGTCTCCAGTACCCCCAACCCCCACCTACAGTTTCTCCCTGAGCCTCAGGGATTTTGAAGGAAAGGGGAGGAAGAAAGAGACCCGGTGAGAAAGATCAGATCCATCTGCTTATACAACAGTGAGGTGGACATCGCCAAGCCCCCTGCTTCCTCCTGAGCTCCTCTGTGACAGATTGGGATGAAGAGCCCCATCCGGAGGCTGAGAGGGGAAGCCATAAGGAGGGAATGAGGGTCAGACAGGGCACCAGCTGATGAACACAGGGAAGTTAGACTACAGGAGTGACTTTGTAATGAGTAAGAGTAAGCTATCCCTTCGTTATAAACTCAGGCCTCTCTTTCCCCTCTCAGCACAGGGCAGACCCCAGGGTGTGAGGGGCTGGGGGAGATGTGGGTTACTTATGAAACCCAGATCCCTCAACACACACCTACACACTCCCGTTCCCACTTTCCAACCCCATTAGTGCACCCAGAGGAGATTGAGAGGGTGGGGCTGGAGAGAGAGAGAAAAACTCTGTGACACAAAGATACCGAGAGAAAGACGCAAACACTGAGCTTCGGAGTTCCTTCCCACAGGCCCCAGCTTCCTAATGGACTGAGTCTGGACCCGCCCCTTCAGATGACAACCCACAACCTCAGGCCACGGCCCCTCCAACAAGCCCCGACAGCCCCGTCTAGGATGAGCCAGGGGTGACCCTAGGCAAAAGACAACCCACACTTGCTACCTAAAGACCCGCCCCCTCTGGCATCTTCCCCAATTCCCTCCCCCAACACAGCCCTCGGTATCCAGCCCTGCGCTGGACTTCTTCCTGTGTCCAGATTTCTTCTATTCCTTCCATCCATCTCTGTCTCCTCCCTATACCCCCATTCCAGCGCTCTGTCCTCTTCAGATTTGGTGACTGCTCAGTCTATCACCAGCCCTTTGTTGGCCCCCTCCGGAGTTCTCTCTTGAACCCCCCAAGTCTCCTCCCATTAATTCTAGATTCCCTCCACTGGCTGCAGCCTCGGCTTCACTTGCCCACTCACCAGGCCACCTGAGGAGCCGCAAGGAAATCGGGTCTGGCCCTCTCGCCCTCCCCAGCCACCGCCCAGCGCCTCGCTCTGCTCAACTTTCCCCATAAACTTTCTCAGCGCCCAGGCTCCTCCCCTCTCCCTCCCTTTGTCCCGCCAGTCCCAGCAGCTGCTCCAGCTTTGATCGCGTCTCTGGGTCTCTCCCTCCCTTTCCTTCTCTGCCAGGGCACGCAGCCCGCCCTTAGAAGACACCACTCCTACCCTCCTTTCACACTTGGGAATCAATTATACCTGTTTCTGCTTTCTGCAGAACAAAAGACTCATTCAGGCAACACAAGGAAAGAAAGGAAGGAGAAAGTGACAGATAAGAGTTGAAAGCAGACATTGTCAAGGTCGTTACAAGGTAGCCAAAGGCTGACACACAGAGAACAGGGGCTCCCACTCTGAAGGCAGGGGGCAGTGGTGTGGTAATATTAATGATGCCTCATGTTCAAAAGGAATTTTGCTGGTGACAAGGTGCTTCCTCATACAGTTCCTATTCGGTCCCCACAATTCTCCCCATTCTTGCAGATGAAGGGGCTCAGATCCAGAGGGTAGACAACTTGCCCAAACTCAGTCCAGAGAACAAGTTCCCAGAGAGGCACGAGGCAGGCAGAGACCAAGCCCGTCACAGAGGTTGGGGCCTCCGCCAGGAGCCAGGGCTCAGGGAGGGATGCTGAGGGGACAGAAGGTCACACATGGGATCCAGTAAATTATCCGTTTATTTGTAGAATAAACACTGAAACATGAAATGGGGAGGCTTGTGAAGGATGTGGATGGCAGAGGTCATGAGACGAGCCCCCCCCCCTTTTTTTCTTGGTATTTTAGTTTAAGAAATTGATACTGAAAAAAACTCAATAGAACTCAGGCCTATAGATCTTGACATCCTATTCACATAGTCCCCTGCCCTGCACCCCGTCAGCACCCAGCTTTGTCTTTTCTGAGACCAGGTGCCCCCACCCCTCCCCACCTCCAACTTCCTTCAACCCCCCCCAACTGCAACTCTAAAACTCCTCCCTTTCTCCTTGTTGAGCCTGACCACCAGCCAGCCCCACGTTAGAGGCTTGGCTGGAGAGACCAGACCTCCTTCCTAAATAAATAGCCCCAGCCCGCCCCCTACACTCCTCCCGCAGATACCAAATGAAAAAATAAATATTGTGAACACCTCCCCCTCAACTCACCAACGGGTATCTCCTCGATTTGGGGCCCCAGCCATTCACCCAAAAAGTCCCTTCTCTACCCTCTCTGTAGCCCCCTTTGACTCCTCCCCAGACCCAGCTGAGGGGGGAGGAGGGGAAGGGCAATGAACCCTTCTGATGCTAGGGCACCCCTCCCCTGTTATCGAGGTCCAAGCAGGGCCAGTGCTGAGAGGAAGAGAATGAGGATGGGTTGGGTGTGAAAACCAACGGATGTCCCCCCAGTCCTGGTCTTGCCCTGGTTGTGGCGGACAATGACACCTCCTCCTTTGCCCCCAGCACCGTCCCTTCGAGGAGGGCGAGGAGGCCGGGCTGGGGGTGCCACAGCTGCTGCCCCAGCCATCCAGTCATCTGCATAGTGCTGTCCCTCTCCAGAGCCGCTGGCATCCTCATCTGCAGGGAGGGAGAGGATCAGAGACAGACAGGATGGGAAAGAGAGGCAGAGGCAGACAGAGGGAGACAGAGAGACACAAACAGGGAGGAAAAGAACTCGAGATAAAAACAGAGAAAGAGAGAGACAGGTAGATAGATGGAGAGTGGGAGGAGGGAGAAAGTGAGTGACAGGAAGGAAGGGAGAGAGAGATCAGACAGACATGGGAATGAGAGAAGGCGATGGGAGACAGGAAAAGAGACAATGAGACAGAGCCAGCAAAAAGAGAGACAAACAGATGAGGAGAGAGGATAAACAGGAAAAGACAGAGAGAAAACAGACGTACAAAGCAGCAGCCAGCAGAGGGGAACAGGGATGGGGGAGGAGAGACAAAGACAGCAGACAGACAGCAGGAGAGAGAAAAAAATGAACGTCCATGCTGTGCTTCTCTGGCAAACCCTACCTTGGGGAGCCAGCCCATGGTCCCCTCTCAGCTTCCCCACCTCCCCGGCGTTGCCCGCCCTCCCCAATCCACAGCCCTTTGCCCACTCTAAGAAGCTTCCCACTGTTCTGTAAGAATGTTTTAGTGTCTCCGCCACTGCACTGTGAACTCAAGGACAGAGCCCCTCTCACTACTGTTCTACTCCTCACCTTTGAGATAAGCGCTCAGTAAATGCCTGCTAAATGAATGAGGGAATGAATGATAACCGAGCAGAGATGCGAGGGAGGGACCCGGAAAGCAGTGGGCGGGGCCCGGGGCTTGAGGGTGGGCCCGGGTCCAATCGCAGGAAGCCGGTAGGAGCGAGGCCCTCAGGGTGCCCCCGGGTCTCACCCCAGTCCTCCAGGTCCAGGTCGCGTCCCAGGGCGGCCGCCCTCATCCTGGTCGTGGCCGCGCGGAGCTGCAGCCGCCGCCTCCTCGTCTGGAGGTCGGGGCTCGAGGATTCCGCATCCAGCTCTGGGTTGTTGAGCTGCTCGGTCTGGGAGCCCCCGACCACGGGCGACAAGTACCTGCGAGCAGAGCAGCCCCGAAGGCTCCCTCCCGGCCCGCCCCTGGAGTCGGGCCTCGCCCCCCCGCCGCCCGCCCGGATCTCACCGGCCCCGCTCGGCTCCGGTCCAGCACGGTGCCGCCTCCTGCGAGATGTCCGCCGCCATGCGGAGGTCCCCGCACACCGTCAGGGGCAGCCCGGCCCAGAAGCCCCTCACCCGGCCCAGCCGCTCGCGGAGCTCCCACACCTGCGCGAGCAGAGAGAGCGGGCCGAGCTGGAGCGCGCGCCCCTGCCGCTGCCGCCGCAGCCGCCCGCTCGCCCGCCCCCCACTCACCAGCCGGGGCAGGCTGGTGCCCGCAGCCGTCGTGGGCCGCTCCTCCGCCGCCGCCGTCCAGAGCCGGTCTGCCTCTTCCCGGGGGGCTGGGGCTCGGCGGGCGCGGGCCGGCGCCGGCTGCGGGCTCCCGCATTCCTGAAACACCTGCAGCACAGCGAAGAGACCCCACACAGTCATCCTGCGGTGAAACCCACACTCTGTCCCCACTCCAACACCCCAGTATCCCCTGGCACCCCCCCTTTCCCCAGATACCCTACAGTGTCTCCCTGACACCCCACGCTGTCCCCCCACCCCAGGCCCTCACCTCCACCATTCTCCTGTACTCGAGCTGACACCCCACCCCTCAGGCTGACACTCCCCTCCCTTCTCATGGCCCCTGTACCTGGGCTGACACCCCCACACTGTTTTCCTGCAGATACATCAAACCCTCTGAGATCTTCACCCCGATGGACTGGGCTGCCAGCTCAAAGGAAAAGGGGCCCTGGAGCTTCTCAGCCAGGAAGAGGAGACCATCTTGAAGGAAGAGGAGAAAGAGAAAGGGTGCAATGAGGGGCCAGCCAGGGAGATACTGAACCAGAATATTCCCACAGATCCTGACCCTGGCCTTAGAGGGAAGGAGCAAGGTGTTGGATGGGGGAAACTCACAGGAGAACAGCACCCCCCATAGTCCCCCCTCAATACCGCTTAAAATTCTCTCCCTGATCCACCCCCACCCACCCTCTACACAGACAGCCCTCCCAGGCTTTCCTGAATCCCCGCACCCAGATAGGCCCCCCAGTCAGGATCCATTCCCTGGCTGCTGAGACAGCCATGGGCCACATTGAGGCAGAAGCCCCGGCAGGGTGGCAGTGAGGGGACCCCTCGACAAAGGGGGCAGCCTGTCAGACGCATCACAGCCCGCCTGCAGCCTTCAGACATCGGCACCTGGGGGCAGAGAACAGGGCTGTGTCATCCACAGCCATCCACCGTGGCTGCCCTCAGCCTAGCTTGGTGCTGGGCACGCAGAGAAATCACACACCCCACCCCACCTTCCGCAGGCTCTATGTAGAGAGCTGGACGTGAACATCTAGGGTTGGTGACCCCATATAGCAGTAGGTGAGACCCCAAGACTGCCACAGATCTGAGGAGAGAGGTTCCTAGGGGCCAGGATGCAGATACTGCTGCTTGGGAGGGATGGAAGTAGAGAGGGAGTGGCGGAGTTTGAGAAAAGGTTCAAGGACAAGACTGAGCCCATCCTGTTGGGGAAAGAGGAAACTGAGAGTACAGGAGGTGAGGCTGGGAGGTTTGCGAGGCAGGGGTGGAGGGAAGAACAGGTGGTGGAGAGAGAGCTTTAAAGGCCAAGCCAGGAATGTGGCCTTCAGTAGCAAGGAAGAGGGAGCCATTGAGGGGTCCTGGAGGAAATCAGGGAAGCCAGTACTCCAATCTTGGGCTGCTATGGAGATAAGCAGGCCCCCAGAGGCTGGCAGGGGATATGAGTCATCAGAGGGCAGGAGAGGGTCAAATGTGGGAGGAGGTCATGGATCATGACACCAGGAAGACTTCACTCCAGCCCCCTCCTTCTCGATTTATTTTGAGATGCCAGGGCCTGAAGCTGATATGGGAAGGCCCCTGGCCTCTCCTGCCAGCTGGTGCCTGACTCTTCCTCATGCGGCCTCTCCTACTTCTGCCTGTACTCTCCTACTTCTCCTTCCCTCCCTGGGCCCTGCCCATACTCAGGCCCCCTCTAACCTTAAGTGCCTCTCTGACCACATCTCTTCCCGTCTCCAGGCCCTGGATAAAGGCACGGGCAGCCACCAACGCCCGGGTTATCTGGCGGAGGGGAAAGAAAGTGAGGAAAACAACAGGGTGTTGTAGATTAGTCAAGACTGGGGCCAGGAGACTGCACCAAGGGGACACGCAGTGGGGGTTAGGTTTGTGGGGTTATCTTGGGGTGGTTAGGAGTGCTAGGTGGTACAGGGAGGCAGATTCAAGAGGCTGAAAGGAATTATAGTCTAGAAGGATCAACGGGAACTGGGCTTGGGAAGAGCTGGAGGGGTTGTGTTTAACAAGGCTTGGAGACAGAGGGACTGTGTATCAGAAGAAACACTGAAATTGAAGCCAGAAGACCTGGGTGTGAGACACAGCACTAACACTTACAGGCTGTGAGACCTTAACCTCTGGGATGATCAGTTTTCTCATCTGTAAAATAGGGATACTAATAGCTACCTCACAAAGTTATGATGACAATTACATCAGATACTATAAATGAAAATCCTTCTCAAATATTAAGTGCCTAACTCACATTTAGTTGAACCAAAGGAAATCAAGAGATTAGGATTACGGAGGAGTTAGCAGAAAGGTGGCTGGGGGCCAAGAGCAGGTGAGTGGGTAAGGAATTTGTGTGAAACTAGAGCACAGAATGAAGGGAGCAGAGGGCATCCAATTAAAGGAGACCAAGGAGCACTGGGTCAGGCAGAGGTGACTGGGGCTCAAGATAGGTGCACCAGGTCAAAGATGGCTGCCATGCAGGATGGGGGATCACCAGGTCAGGGGTGACTCGGGCACAAAAGGAGGGTCATTGGTTTGAAGGTGAGTGGTGCACAGTTCAGAGGTCACTAGGTCAGAGGTGGCTGAAGCTCAGGCCTTGGGGCCCCTCACCTGCAGGCGGAGGCGGCGGGGTGAGTCCCCAAAAGGCTTCAGAGAGTCATCAGCAGAGGAGGCGAGGCGCGTGAGGCAGAACAGGTAGTCAGGGGAGAAGATGTACTGTGGGTGCAGCAGGGGGAACATTCTTTCCAGGAGCTGTGCCCAGAAATCCACCAATGCATCATCTAACCCCTCACTGGACCTCTCATAGTAGTCCCGCAGCCGAGAGAACAGGCCACTGAATAAGGGGCTGTATTGGGAATACAGGCGGCCATAGGAGCGTTGGAAGAGCAGGGCCAGGGAGTGCTCAGATGATGAGAGCATCTCCCGAAAAACCTCTGTGGCAAATGCAGAGAAAGGGGTGTAAGGTGGGGTGAGGCCAGAAAAGGATGGAAAAGGGCAGAGGCAGGAAGAGACGGGGATGGGGAGAGAAGAGAAAAGACAGGTGAATTAGAAAATGAGCAACTCTCAGAGACCTAGGCAAACTAGGAATTGGGGTGGGGGGGCAGGACCCTAAAGAGAGCCTGGGGTGGGAGTAGGGGAGTCTAAACCAGAGCTGGGGTGCCTTAGGGATGGAGTGGGAAGTAGGGACAGGATGCTTGCTGGGTCATGAGCACAGAGAGGAGATGTGAGAACAGGTTTGGGGACCCTGAGTCCTCACCATCAAATGTTCTGTGCCTGGCAGCCAGTGTGTGAATCAGGAAGGAGCCGCTCTCCTCCACCAGGCCTCGGAAGGTAGCCTCAGTCTCCCAGGTCAGCCTCTGCTCTATCTCACTGGAACAGCAGGTGTACTCCTGGGGACAGATCCGGAGGTGCTCACCTGGACAGAGGAGACACAGAGGAATGGTGGGAAGTGATGTCATCAAATTCCTTCCTTCTCCTGCTAATCTCTGGGGGCCATCCCTTCTCTTCCACCTGTCTGGTCTCTTTTCTATTGTCTGTCCCCTCATTCCCATCTGACCCTATCCCCTCCTTATTGTCTCCCCACCCATCCCCAGTTTACTGCCATTAGCCATGGGATCAAACAATGAGGGGCCAAATTAGTGATCAGAGGGTCCTCAGGTGACCTTCCCCAACGTCACACACCCCAAGCCTCTAAGAACTTACAGCACCGCTTCTATGGGAAGAATGGGGTTTGGAGGAATGGGGTTACTTGGTGAGCAGGAAGGTATTATCAGAGAAGGACCTCATAGAAATAGCGAGGGGGAGAAATTGGGCTGTGAAGAAAGAAACACAGAGGGGGATGCTAGTTACTAGAAAGGGATTCCTGGGGCGGGGGTGGGGGGGGTGGGGGGGGTGGAGTAAGAGAGCTATTATGTGAACAGGAGCGTTATTGTGATCCTGGTAAGGAAGTTCAGGAGAAGGAGAGACATTATTACTAGGGGAGGAAAAGATGATTATAACGGTCACTCTGAAAGGGAAGAGAGTTATTGTGAGATGGGGAGGACCCGCCTCCGCCCACCACCCTCGCCCCCAATTCTCTAGTCTTCCTCTTTCTCCTCACCTGAGATCAGGGCGGGAGGGAGTAGGCTTAAGCTATATCCCCGGGCCCCCAGCACCTGCCGAGTCTCAGTGCAACTCCGGGTGACCTTTGCCTCGCTCCCGGGTCCCGGACCAGGACCAGGACCAAGACTCAGAGGCAGCAGCAGAAGCAGAAGAGATCGCAGCGCGGACATAGCTGCTGCCGCCGTGGGACAGCAAAGTGGGTCCTAAGGAGGAAGGAACAGCCGCCCGAACTCGGAAAGGCGGTTCTCTGCCGCGGGACCGCCCCGCCGGCGAGAGAAAGAGCGCGACCTCGGAAAACTGAACAGCGAGCACGATTGCTGGACTAGGCGGCATCTGCCGAGACAATGGGAGCGGGGAGCCGGACAGGGGGCGGGGCCCGAGGAGGCGCCCCGCCAATGATGGGAAGGAGCCGGCCTGAGGGGCGGGGTCCAGGGAGAAATTAAGCCAATGCAGTGGGGAAGCTCGGCGGGGGTGCGGGACTCGGCCGAAATAAGGAGGTTGGGGGAGGGGCGTGGTCTCTCTCAGGGGCGTGGCGACCCGGTTCGAAAGGCGGGGCCTGGGTGGGACCCAGCCTCTGGAAGTCGAGAAGCCTGATTGAAGGGGCACTACTAGTCTAGTGCGAAGACCCGCCAATGGAGGGAGAGATTGGAGGCAGAGGGGGCGGGGCCGGGGTGGAGCAGGGCCAAAGCGGGCGGCACTCGTGCCCGGGCCCACGTGACTGGGCGGCACGCCTGAGACCTCGTGGCCGCACGAGGCTGCCGGAGCGGCGTGACTGGAACGTGGCGAGCACGAGCTAGGGCACCTCCAAACCTCGCGAGAATTACCGGAACAGAAGTTGTACTCGCGCTTGCCCACAACTGCCCTCGCGCGTTCCCGCGTGTTTCTGGATTCTTCCGCCGCCGGAAGGGAAGGGGCTTACGCCAGTGCTGGAGGTGGGGTGACCACAGAGACCTGAGGGACCGAAGGCGGTGACTTTTCCTCAGCCCTGCTCAGCCGGAAGTCGCTGTTCCAGCTCACACAGTGAGGCCCCTCTGACTCGCGAATACGCCCGCGCACACACACTCTCGGCCCTGAGGAACCCCTCCCCCACCCCGTGCCTCAGTGGCCTCCCCCAACAGAGGCCAAGCGTCCCATCCCCAGGCCCCGAGAGTCTGAGAGTCACTCTCCTGAGCGGTTAGAAGGCTGCTCCTCAGCCCGAAGAAACTTACCCCAGGGTGGGTCACATCCCACCTCCTGGAAAAGTGGTGAAGGCGAGCTTTGCTTTACTCTCTCCGCGATTCCGGCCCTGTTGTAATGGCGCGTCCACCCCGAGTTGTTGAGCGTTTCCCATTCCGTTCCGCGTGGAACCAGGTTCTAGCCTTCTAGAAATGAAAGTCTGCGTGCTTTTGTTTTTCTGTATTTTCGGGGTTTTTGTTTTAACGCGCGAGCTGGTTCCCTTGCACCAGGTGATTGGCGCTTCCGAAGCCCGGGCGAGGGCTCTGCTTTAAGCTGCTCTGCTGTGTGCCTGGCCCTGTGCTTGGAGAGCGGCCCGAAGCCGGGCGCGGCGCCTGGGGCGGGGGAGTCTTTAGTCCCCCGATGCCTTAGGTCAAGACTCTTGGCCTTATATTTTTGTGGGTACTCTCGCCCCCCGAGTTCCAGAGCAGTTCTCTTGGAAAGAAAGGGGCTGGGTGGGGCTGGGCTGGAGAAGTGGTGGGGTAGGAGCCGTCTCCTCTCTCTTCCCCCAGCTGGACCAGCATGCCTACCCTGCGGTCTTCCTCCTCCCTGCCCCAGAGCGCCTCTTCCCCAAGCGGTGTGTCCTCCCCGCTGCGGAGAGCAGTGCGAGGGGAACAGAGGGGCTTGCCTGCGTCTAGTCCATCTGTCACCATGCCCCGTGGTGACAGGGACTCGGACCACGCTCCCGAGGGGTAAGTGGAGTTGGGGAGAAATTGTTCCCTTGTCTGGCTTTCTCCTCTGTCTGCCTGTGACTGACTGTATGAAAACATGAGATGCGGTATTGCTTCAGAACCGTGACCCCCCTGAACTCTGCCTGCTGTTTTTTGGCTGCCCTACGTCGTATAGGCACCAAGAGTAATCATCGTGTTCTAAATTCATTATGCTTTAAGCCTTTTTTGAACCCATTTCTCTGTTCCGCATGTACAACCACTGGTGGGGGCCCGGAGGTGGGGAAGGGGAAGAAAAGAATTCATTATTTGTTGCCTGACAAATGGTATATACTTTTTAGTTGGTGTCTTGTAGTTCCTTTATTTGGGGATTTTGTAAACAGGTCCATTTATCCTTATCTGTTATTGATTATGAGTTTATTCTGTGAAGTTTACAATAGTATATCTTGTGTATTTTTATCTTTGCAGGAAAAAAATAATCTCATACAAGATCTGATTTGTTCCCTGGTTATTTTAATTGGTCTCCTCTGAATCATTTCTGCTTCTGTCAGTGCTACTGTTGGGGACCAGATTATATCTATGTTATAAAATTAACTCTAGTCAATAAGACATGTGAATTTGTTTCAAGGTTTGAAGTTTAACTCCAGGCACATGTTAATCTCCTGTTTATGTATGAGTAATATTTGACTCCCAGAGCCCTGCTGATTTTTCTCCACCTGGCAGTGATTGCTCTGCCTGCTGAAGTGAATGTCATTTGATTTTCTTATTCAGAGAAAATAGTAGGAAGGGGTTGTCTTTCACCCATCTCAGTTCCTCATTCTTCATCTCCATTGCTGTATTCAAGTGCAAGTTTTCTTTTAAGATTTTGTCCCTACTTCCTGGTAACAGTAAGCTTGTCTCTTCTTAAAGAAAATCTGAATATATTTTTCTAGTGGAGAGGGGGTACAGATAGAGACAAAGAGAAATTATAATGTATTTACCCTTTTATGTGGAGAGATTGGGATGTTGTATCTAAGGAGAACCACGCTCCCTCATAGGGATAGTGATTCTTTGTCAGCTGATGAAGGCAGTGACTTTGAAGACAGCTTGAGACGCAGTATGAAGAAGAGAGCAGCAAAACGACCGCTCAAAACAACCCCAGTGAGTCAGTCAGTTTTGTTTTGTTTTTGACCCTGGTCTGGGAAGTGGCAAAAGAAAACTTAAAAGAGGCTCAGGTGATATGTTTGATGAAAAGGCAAGGCTTAAAGATTGTTAAGGAACAGAAGTAGGAAGAAGGCAAATTTTGACGAGAAAACAATAAGATTAGAGGGTGTTAGGATATAGAGGAACAGGAATGGAGCTAAGGGACTTTTTAAAAGGAGACAAAGTTAGAAGTAATCAAGTTCACAGTATAAAAATCAGTTATTTCAGATCTGAGTCAGTAGCTCAAGCTCTGTGGAATTGGCAGCTTCAGTCTACCTGTGTGGTGGTGATGAGAGCAAGTGTTAACATCACTTTCACTTTTTAAAAATATTTGTGATCTCTTTATACTTATTAGGTGGCAAAACATCCAAAGAAGGGGTCCCAAATGGTGCGTCGTGGCCAGAAAGAGTCAGAGCCACAAGCCAGTGATCTCTTTGATGCTGTGAAAGCTGCCAAAAGTGACATGCAGGTAAAACAGTGTCTCACCTCTGTTTCTTGATACCATCTCACTCTCTGTGGAGTAGAAAGATAAGGAGAAGTGTCTAGAAACTTGGTTTAATATGGACATTGTAGTGAATATAAGCTATATATCAGGAAAGACAGATAAGACTATGGAGTGAATCCTTGAAGTGATATAAGGGAGACGTTGGGTGAGAGAGAATGTTCCTTTCCTAAAAGTATCACAGGATCGATTTTGCCTTTATTGATTGATGGAGGAGGCAAGGAGAGATATTGGATAATCTTGAGAGAAAGCTTGGATATGCATGGCAGTTTGTTCACCCTTGTCACGTTTTAGCTCCACTTTGACACTTATACCTAATTCTTTTTTTCCTCTCCACATTTCTTTTTCTGTAATTTTATTGTAATTCTATTGTCGTCTAAAAGTGTGTAAGGCTTACATGTAATTTTAAATTTTTCAAATGATCACCCAGATCTCTAGCCCCAACTCAAGAAATAAGATATTAATAGTACTGTAGAGGCCCTTGTGTATCTTCTCTCCACCATACCCCCACAGTCCCCTCACTGCCCAGAGATGACCACTAGAGAGAATTTTCTGTTAATCATTCCCTTGTCTTTCATTATAGTTTTATCACCAACGAATGTGTTCCTTAATTTAAATAAATCATTCTTTGTGTAGTTTTCTATGACTTAATTATTTCAGTTGTTTGGTGTTCACCCATATTGGTGTGTAATGTAGACTTTTCTGGTTTTTAGGAAAGTTTTAAATTTTCAAACGTATGGAGTTTTTCTATTTCTATTTCTGTTATTGATTTCTAACTTGATCGCATTGTAGTCAGAAAACGTGGTTCTTGAAACTTAGAGAAGCTTTCTGACCTAGCATTTAGTCGATTTGCAAAACTATTTTACACGTGCTTGAAGAGGTTATGTGTTCTCCAGTTGTTGGGTACAGTGTTCTCCTGGGTGAGATCAAAAGTGTTAAATGCAATACTGCTTTGATATTTCTACTGGGTTTTTTTTGGGGGAGGGTTATTCTGTTTGATATATCAATTACAGGGAGAGATGTGTTAAAAATCTACAAAGGTGACTTTTTCAATTACTCCTTTTGTATTTTGTATTCATGCCCATCTTTGCCTTAAATATTTTAAGGCTTTGTTTCCTGGTAAATTGAACCTTTTTTTGTTTTATACTGACACTCTTTTTTTTTTTTTTTTTTTATTTCTTTAATTTTTTTTTTTTGTGGGGAAGATCAGCCCTGAGCTAACATCCATGCCAATCCTCCTCTTTTTGCTGAGGAAGACCAGCTCTGAGCTAACATCTATTGCCAATCTTCCTCCTTTTTTTCCCCAAAGCCCCAGTAGATAGTTGTATGTTATAGTTGCACGTCCTTCTAATTGCTGTTATGTGGGACACGGCCTCAGCATGGCCTGACAAGCAGTGTGTCAGGGCACGCCTGGGATCTGAACACGGGCCGCCAGTAGCGGAGCACGCGCACTTAACTGCTAAGCCACAGGGCCAGCCCCGACTGACTCTCTTATCTTTATACTTTAAGACAAAATATTGTTTTGTTTTAACATATCTATACTAGCTTTGTTTTTGGTTGGTATTTGCCTAGTATCTTTTTCTGTCCTTTTACTTTGAATCTTTCATGTATGTTTGGAGTGACCTGCGTACAGCATATATCTGGATTCTGTTCTTTAATCCATGCTGCTCATTTCTCCTTTAAAGAGAATTTAATTCACTTATGTTTATTGTCACTACTGATTATTTGAATTTATTTCTACCATTTTCTGTTCTTTCACTTTTTGTGTGTGTGAGGAAGATCGGCCCTGAGCTAATATCTGCCAATCCTTCTCTTTTTGCTGGGGAAGACTGGACCTGGGCTAACATCCATGCCCATCTTCCTCCACTTTGTATGGGATGGCGCCACAGCATGGCCTGCCAAGCGGTGCGTCGGTGCGTGCCTGGGATCCGAACCAGTGAACCCCGGGCCGCCGCAGCGGAGCACGTGCAGTTAACTGCTTGAGCCACTGGGCCGGCTCCTATGTGCTTTCACTTTATCTTGCCTTTTCTGTTTCTTTTTCCCCTCTCCTTGCTTGCTTTTGGATTTCTGTCTTCTACAAGGACCTAAGCACATTTTAATTCCAATTGACCCTTCCAACTTATATCATGTTGTACAGTGTTTTAGTTCTGTCCATGCCCCTTCTCTCAATGAAGTAGACATTACTGTTTTATACAATGTTTGTTTATATTTAGCTACATTTTCATCATTTTCTTTTTTCACCATTCCTTCTCAAATCTTCTATACAGAATCATTCTCTTGCTGTTCAAAGTTTATCCTTTAAAATTTCCTTTAGATGGAGTTTATTGACAAACCCATTTTTTTTGCTCATATGAAATGTGTTTTACCCTTGTTCTTGAAAGATTGTTTGCTGGGTATAGAATTCTAAGATGGCTTTTTTTCTCTCAGCGTTTTAAAAAGATTATTTCGCTGACTTCACTTATTGCTGCTGAAAGTCAGCTGTCAGTCTAAGTGATGTCTAATACAACAGTTTGTAACAATGGAAATGTTCTGTATCACCAGTGTTTAGTACAGTATCCACTAGCCATATTTGACTATTGAGGGCTTGGAATGTGGCTGATGTGACTGAAGAACTGAATTTTTAGTTTTTATTTGATTTAATTTTATAATAGCCACATATGGCTAGGAGCTAATGTATTTGTGCAAATATAATTTAATGTTTTTGTTTGTAAGTGTTAAATGCAAATCCTTTGTAAGTGACCGCTTTTTGCTTTGACTGTTTTTAAGACTTTTTTTGCTTTTGTGTTCTGATATTTTATAGGATATTTATAGATGTAAATTTTCTTTTTATTTGTCATGCTTGAGATCCATTAGCTTCTAGGCTTTGCAGATTGGTGTCTTTCAGCAACTATGGAAAATTCTTTTTAAATATTGCCTCTTTCTCACTCTATTCTTCTAGAATTCAATTAGACATCATTAGAACTTCTCTATTCTTCGTGTCTCTTAGTAGCTCCTTCATTATTTCTGTTAGTCTCTATGGGCTGCGTTGTGGATAATTTATTTGACTTAATCTTCTTGTTCACGCATTTTCTGTTCTGTGTCCGATCTGCTTTTAATCCATTCATTGAAGTTTTAAATTTTATTTATAATATTTTCCACTTCTACAAATTTTGTTTGGCCCTTTTCAAAATTGATTGTTGTTCTGCTTTCAAGATTCTCTTTTTATTTCTGTAATCACAGTTAGCATAATAACTTTATAATCTGTAGTAATGCTAGTGTCTGAAGTCTGTGAGTATAATTCCGCTGTTTTTTCTGCTAATTCTTTCAGTGCCTTGTTTCTTTACTAGGTTTTACTGTGAGCTGCTCATTTTCCGTGGAGCTCTATATGTTGGAATTCTTTGGGGCCTGGGTTGAAGGTGGGTTTTAAGAGAGGAACCTGTGTTTGCTTCTGGTAGTTGAGTGGGGACACTCCAGAATCATTTTTAATTCAATTCTCTGATTGAGATTATTCTGATCGTTTAGGTAGCGTGGGCTGAAAATCCAGACTTGAGAGCTGGTTTATGGTTATGAATTCTCAAGAGAGAATTCTGTTTTTCCCCTCCACCTCACACTAAGGTCATAGCAAGCTAGTTTTCTTGCTATCCCCTGCTGTTGTGTAGATTTATTGCTCATTCTTCCTTTTATGAGGATATGACTGTTTGCAGGACCCAACTTTGTGCAGGAGCCTCCTTTTGGACTGCTCTTCTTAGAAAGCCCTCAGGGTCTGTCTCCAGTGTTCTGCATTCCATGTGGTCATCCGGACAGAAAGCCAGAGTTCCCATCGTTTCATGGATCCCTCAGGGCAAAAGTCAGCTTGCTTGTCTCCCAGGATTGCTGCCTCATTTTTGGCCTATATGAAATTCTACCTTTCATTCCAGTTCAGCAATACATTTTAAAAGATGTTTTTAATATTTTAATCAGAAGTTAGGTGCTTCAATTGGGAAGGTCATACAGGATTTCTAATCTGTCATATTTCCAGAAATAAAAATCATCCATATTGTTTTCCTAGTCTTTGGTAGATGAGTGGCTGGATAGCTACAAGCAAGACCAGGATGCAGGATTCCTGGAGCTCATTAACTTTTTCATCCGATCTTGTGGATGTAAAGGTGAGGAAACTCCTACCCCTTTCTAATCCCCAGCTTTTTGCTCCTATGTTATGAACCTTTTCCTCCATTTAAATGAGTAGGATTAGGCATTTCCTAAATAAAGGCAGAAGGTAAAGCATAAGAAAAGTTTGTTATTTAACTACGTTGTGGATTTGGTGAATAAGGAAGTGACCCAGTAGGAAACTATGTTGGTTTGGAGATAAGACCCTTTGAGGAAAAATAACTAATCATGCTAATGCAATGATAATAATATTCACAAATTTGAAAATGGACCATCCAACACCTTTTAGTCTTCCTTTCTCTAGATGAAATATTCTTTTATATTCTTATTCCTTAGTTCTCAGCCACTTTATCCCATATTTCTTTACTGAAGCTGTGGGCCCCCAGATCCCCAGAGTCCATAATCTAATTTATTAAGACACATAGTGTCAAGCAGGTTGTATTATAAGAATCTGGAATCGGTGTAGTTGTATTGCTTTCTTTGGTTTTTGTTTGTTTGGATTTTTTTTTTAACCGTAGTTTTCCACTGATGGTTCCTTTGGGTTTTCTAGAGAAGTTGCCGTATAGCAGATACACGGTTAGATGGTAGCAGATTTATGACTAGGATTCAGGTCTTCTGATTCCCCACCTAAGCTCTTTTCAGTATATTCCCCAGCTCATCTTCAGATGTATGTGTAAATGGTCATGGTGTCCTGTTATTTTCCTTGTAAGTACCTCATCTCCTCCATTCCTCAGGCACTGTGACCCCAGAGATGTTCAAGAAGATGTCCAACTCGGAGATCATCCGGCACTTAACAGAACAGTTTAATGAGGTGGAGGAAGATCCAGGATCCTCTTGCCACTCTTATTTCAAATACAAGGCCCATTATCTCCTCCTTTCTGAGTCTGGGAAATAGGATAACTTTTAGAAGGAGGAGTTCAATCTCTTGGGGGTGAAAGGGACCCATATATATTATCTGAATATACCTCTAGAGTTGAGATTAGCAGGAGATGAGGTATAACAGAGATACATTTTTACTGTACTATTAGATTTTTGACATCAGAAGTCCCTGTGGCTTCATAGACCTGGTAATAAGTTTCCCATTGTTTTCATAAACCCTTCTGTAGGACTCAGGAGACTATCCCCTGACAGCTCCAGGTCCATCCTGGAAGAAGTTCCAGGGCAGCTTCTGTGAATTTGTGAGGACATTGGTCTTTCGGTGCCAATATGGCCTCCTCTATGATGGCTTCCCTATGGACAACCTCATCGCCCTGCTCACTGGCCTCTCAGACTCCCAAGTCCGTGCCTTCCGTCATACTAGCACCCTGGCTGGTAAGCACTCATTTTACTCTGTAAATGTTCTCCTGGGAATTGGTAGGACTTTCCTCTGTTCTGCAGTCCTGAACCTTCTTTCCAATCTGCATCTTAGCTCTTTACTTCAAGGCCATGCTTCTTTTATCCCAGACCTCAGTCCAGTTTCTCACTAGTGGAATTGTAAAAAGGGATGGGTCACAGTGACAATTTCCAGCCTTACCATGTTTCTCATAGCTCGCCACTGGGAATATGCTGAGGATTAAAAGAAGACCAGAAGAGTTAGGTAGGAAAAAAAGTCCACTCCGGAACAGTCAGTCATAGGATTTTAGGGTCACCCTGTTCTAGCTTTTCATTTTCGCTGCTCTTTTTTTCTTTCTTTCTTGAACCTACTGTTCCTCCTCTGACTCAAATAATGATTCCCTTATCTTATTTTTCGTGCCTCAAAGCCATGACGCTAATGACCTCCCTGGTAAGAGTTGCCCGCCAACTGAGTGTGCACAAAGACTACAATCACCGTCAGTATGAGGCTGAACGAAACAAGGGGCCAGGACAGAGAGCACCTGAGCGGCTGGAGAGCCTGTTGGAGAAACGCACAGAGGTGAGAAGTGCTCCCTGTTTCTTCCCTCCCTCTCTCCCAGCTTCCTTTCGTCCATTGCTGCCGCAGCCCACTTTATCAGTCCCCAAGCACTTCTCTCTAGTAAGGCACAGATGCTCAAGCAGCCATTCAGATCACGAATAGTGAAGTCTGGCAATAGTTTAATAGACCCATTCTGTCAGAGGTCATTGCATGTTCATCTTGTTTCTGGGATGTGGGCTCAATAAATCCGCTTCTAATTTAGAGTAGATTTTCTATTTCTTTGTAATTCCACTTTTGCTTGGTTTCCATTGTCTACATTCATTACCGGAAGTGTTTTAAGTGTTGTGTCTGCATCTCATGCAAAGAGTTAAGTTTTGACTTCCTAGTCAGATGTACAGTGTGCAGGTCACCACAGGAAACTAAAGGCCAACCACTGTTGAGGGAGGCCAAGTTTTCAAGGAATGGAAAGGGCACAGGCCTTTCAATTACTCTTGAGTTTAAATTCTGTTCCAATTAGCTACTAGCTCCATGGCCTTATGTAACCTCTAAGCTTCAGTACCATCTCTTTAAAAGGGGGATAATTCCGGGCTGGCCCCGTGGCATTAGTGGTTAAGTTCGGCGCGCTCTGCTTCAGCGGCCAGTGGTCGCCTGTTGAGATTCTGGATGTGGACCTAGCACTCATCAGCCATGCATAGGCAGCAACCGACATACAAAATAGAGGAAGATTGGCACAGATGTTAGCTCAGGGCTGATCTTCCTCAAGCAAAAAAAAGAGGAAGATTAGCAATAGATGTTAGCTTAGGGTGAAGCTTCCTCACCAAAAAAAAAAGGGGGGGAGGATAATTTTACCTTTTTATGAAGATTAAATGAGATGATGAGTAAATTGCCAAGCCTGGCACATAGTAGGTACTTGCTTTGTTTCTTTTTAAACTTAAAGACAACCACTGGAAGACATAAGCCCCAACAAAATCTTTTACACTGATTAAACCTTCAAGAGCTATGTCTATCATGAGACTAAGACTAATCCCCCTGCCTCAGTATCTGAGACTACTCCACCATGAGATTGGCCAGACTCACTAGGTCTTACTGTACCAACTGACTGTTTTCCCAGTCCTCACAAAAGATCTCTTCTCTGCTAAAGCATTAGAGAAGGAAAATTTCCACTTCCTCATTTTTTTTTTTTTTTTGCTATTTTCACTGCCAGTATGATCTTAAACCTTATATATATTAGGTCTGTCTCAGATTTTAAATTATGTTCAGTAATATGAATCTTTTTTTTGGATTTCTCTAGGCTCTTCATCAGTTTTCATTCCCCTTTTTGTCTTTAACCTCTCCCTTCCCACTCTTTTCTTCTCTTCACTTAAATGTATATAGGCCCTTGAAGCTTCCCTTCACTCTTCTCTATGAGTTACTCCATTTCTATCCTTCCTTTTAGTATTTCCTTACTTCCTTAATATCCAAATAAATGTTTTTTGCTACCCAGCTTCTATCCTCATTTTTCTTTGAAATTATTCTCCCCAAACCAGTGACTCCTAATCCTTGTGGCTGATGGCCTTTTCTCAATCTCTGTTTTCCAAACTTCCATAGAATTTGGTACTGATGACCCACCTTTCCTCCTTCCCTCCTTCTTCCTTTTCTTTTAAATATGAAGTTTTTCAAACTTTCAGAAAAATAGAGACACCGGTAGAATGAACACTATGTACAAATTATCTAGATTTAACAACTAATATTTAACCATATTTGCTTCATCTGTTTTTTGCTATTTTATAGTAAATTATGGACATACTGATATTTCAACCTAAAGACTTAAATATGTCTTCGAAAAAATGACGTTTCTGCATAATCCCAGTACTATTTTCACATCCAAAAATATTAACAGTGATTCTCTAATATTTTCTAATCCCAATTAGTATTTAAATTTCCCCATTTGTCCTCAGAGTGCCTTTTATATCTGGTTAATTCCAACCAGGAGTTAATTAAGGACTGCATTGTATTTGGTGGTTGTGTTTTTTTAAGTCTCTTTTACTTATACAGAACTTCTGTCTCCCCCCATTTTTCCCCAGTATATTGATTTATTGATGAGGTAGGGTCAGTTGTCTTAGAGAATGTTCCCTTATAATTCTGCTTTCTTGGTATCTCTTATTCATCTAATCCAGGGTTTCTCAACAATGGCACTATTGACATTGGGAGGCTGTCATGGCATTGCAGGATGTTTAGCAGCATTTCTGGCCTCTACCCACTAGATGGCAGTAGTACTTCCCCCAGTTGTGACAACCAAAAATGTCTTCAGACATTGCTAAATGTCCCCTGGGGTGTCCCTAGTTGAGAAGCACTAATCTAATTTCTTCCTTCTACTTTCATTTGTTCCACTTCTTCTATCAAACAAACTATTAAAAATTCATTTTCCCAATTATTGTTAGTCAAAAACATATGTAACTACCAGCTAGGGCCTCTGAATAGCCAAAGATAGGCAAAATAATCAGACACAGAGGGAATGTTATTTTCTCCAAACACAAAAAAACCTCTGAGGCATTAGTTGACTATAAGGCTTCTTCTAGAATTAGAAGGTTTAAAAAGGCACATAGGACACCACAGGTTCAGATTGTGTCCAGTAATAAATAGAAAGTAGGTGGAAGTCATACTTTTCTATATTTCTGTGGCCTTATGCTGTTGGGGTACAAGAGAAATTGACCTATTCCTCCCTGTCCTTCAGCTTCAAGAACATCAAGAGGAGATTGAGGGGATGATGAATGCCCTCTTCAGGGGAGTCTTTGTACATCGGTACAGGTGAGCTAATGGGTTCCTCTTGTTGAAGCAGCTGGTCCTTGGTTATGGCATCTGTAGAAGTAACAAGGCCCTCTCCTAACCTTGAGTTATTTGGTTAGTCCCAGAGCTGATGCAGTTACAGCAAAAACTCTTTAACAATAAATGTTTCAAATTAGTAAGGTTTATTTTATCCCCACCTGTAAAGGATCTTGTAAGCTCTTCTGGGAGAGAAAATAAGAAGATAAGGCATTGCTGAGTATTCTTCTTCAGCTTTGCCCAAGACTTCCCTTCCCCCATCTTCCTGGAGCTGGAGACTTGGGAGGACAAGAGCAGAGAGCCAAAAGGCAGGGCTTTTCTGAGGGTATGCAGCTTGGCAAACCTTTTCCTAGCCCAGCCTGCTGTTTCACTGTGCTAAAGGCAGGGGAGTTTTACTCTGTTCAAGACACTAGTAGAATTAAGAAGAGCGTCGGTATTTGTTTCTCACTCTTACCTAGATTTCAACTTCTGCCTTTCCAGAACCCTTCTGCTGATTTAATCTTTTCTTGAAGTGGAATTAAATAAAACACACTTGATTTGGCCAACAGTTAAATTAACTTCCAAAATCAGTTTTTAAAAGAGGCATGGAGGATAAGTTCAACCACTTTATGGGCTGGTTACAGAAACTGTTTACTTTTTGATATATTGTATTTACATTGGGAGGAGGAAATGAAAGGCCTGATACATGATGTTTAGTAAAGAAAATAGATTCTTCTATTACAGGGAGATATCTGGTAGGATGGAAAGTGAGTTTGTCTCTCTGTGCCTAGGGATGTCCTTCCTGAGATCCGTGCTATCTGCATCGAGGAGATTGGGTCTTGGATGCAAAGCTACAGTACCTCTTTTCTCACTGACAGCTATTTAAAATATATTGGCTGGACCCTGCATGATAAGGTGAGAGTCGAGTCAGTCTCCTTTCCCCTCTTCCCTGCCCTAGGATGCTTCAGTTTTTCCTGGTCCTGCCACTTAGATGTTTCACTAGTGATCAGTGATCAACCCATCAAGGCACTGAACCTTGAAACTCCCCCAATATTGGGGAGGGGTAGGATAAGGTCGAAGAGAGAAAGACATATCCAGGAGATGAAATGCCTCAAAACCAGAGTAGAGGGGAGAAAGACTTCCCCTATGAAAAAGCAAGAAAGTTATTGATGGATTGGCAATGCAAGTGCGAGGGTGGTAGCCAGAAGATCCTTTTCATCATGATTGCCAAATTCTGCTGTGATCTTTTTGTTTTTTAAATAAGAAGACAGCTGTTCATTGTCTCTGAGACGTCTCAGAGTCCTCGGTGTAGGGGACACCCAGGCCCAGAATGAGTAATCTGAGAGGGGAATATGGAGGCCCAGTAGGGGTGAGTAGAGGAATAGCACTCGTGTTCCCATCCTCCTCAATAGCATCGAGAAGTCCGTCTGAAGTGCCTGAAGGTTCTAAAAGGACTGTACAGCAACCAGGAATTGACTGCACGCCTGGAGCTCTTTACTAGCCGCTTCAAGGTAAAATTGAGACAAGACTCTTGTGCTTGGTTCTTTGTTGTGGTTCCTGTTTCCCCACCTCATCTTTCCACTTCTGTTGCTTTTATATATCTGTAGCTATCCCAGCATCTGCTTTTGTACCCTCTTTTTAGGAATCTTTCAAATTTCAAGGGAGCATGATGTTTTGGGACAGATAAAATGAGGTATTGAGTGATATTCTCCTTCCTACAGGACCGGATGGTTTCCATGGTCATGGACCGCGAGTATGATGTGGCAGTGGAGGCCGTCAGGTTACTAACACTTATCCTTAAGTGAGTCCTGGGAAGTGGGGAGGCAGACATCTCAGGCTTTTTCCTTTCCAGCTTCAGACAGGCTCCTCCAGAGTCCTCTCTCACCACCTATTATAGGTTGACTCTTATGTACAAGTTGAAAGACAGGTCATTCCTGAGTTTTCCGGGGGGAAAGTTTCTTGTCTCCTCTAACTCTCCATACTCCTCTGTCTTCCATTCTTCATTTAAAAGTTCTTTGTGGGGGCCGGCCGGGTGGCGCAGGCGGTTAGGTGCGCGCGCTCCGCTGCGGCGGCCCGGGGTTCGCTGGTTCGGATCCCGGGCGCGCACCAACGCACTGCTTGGCAAGCCATGCTGTGGCGGCGTCCCATATAAAGTGGAGGAAGATGGGCACAGATGTTAGCCCAGGGCCGTCTTCCTCAGCAAAAAAAGAGGAGGATTGGCGGATGTTAGCACAGGGCTGATCTCCTCACAAAAAAAAAAAAAAAAAAAGTTCTTTGTGAGTTAATCCTCATTACTTTTGCCTCTTTTTGTTTCTAGCCTTAGTGGTGCTAGAAGACAGTATCCGTGGCCACCTGCTCTTTCTCCTTTTCTCTTGGCAGGAACATGGAAGGGGTGCTTACAGATGCAGACTGTGAAAGCGTCTACCCTGTTGTATATGCCTCTAACCGAGCCCTGGCCTCTGCTGCAGGGGAATTTCTGTACTGGAAGTGAGTGGACCTCCTTTCCTTTGTTCCTTTAACACCATCCTCTGTTTTTTTCTATCCCTCATCTGCTGCTGCTCTTCCTAAGGACTCTTCATACCTATTAAAGTCTCTTTTGATATCTCCTTTCTCCTCTTAACTCCTTGAAGCTTTCCTTAGCTCTGCACCTCTTCTTCCCTTATATCTCTCCTTGGACTGTTTCTTCCCTCCATGGTAATTTATGCCACTCCTTATTTCTTCCCTTGCTGTGCTCCTCCCCTGTGTCCCTTCTACTAGGCTCTTCTACCCTGAGTGTGAGACAAGAATGATGGGTGGGAGAGAGCAACGCCGAAGCCCTGGTGCCCAGAGGACTTTCTTCCACCTTCTGCTGTCCTTCTTTGTGGAGAGTGAGGTGATGTATGGAAAGGAGCTATTTGGCTCTTGTGCATAAGACCTGCAGGTAGAGAAGGATGAGAGCTGGCACTATGGGAAGGAGAGACCTGGTTAATCAGTAGCCACTTCCTAGAGTTTTTTAATGTGGCTTCAGTAACTTAATGTTTACCTTCTTCCACAGCTCCATGACCATGCAGCTTACTTAGTAGACAGCCTGTGGGACTGTGCAGGGTCTCAGCTGAAGAACTGGGAGAGTCTGACAAGCCTTCTGCTGGAGAAGGACCAGAGTATGTGCCACATGGTAGCCAGGGGAGGGGAACTTGCACCTCCTAGTAGGACACCAGAAGAGATTTCTTTCCTGACTTGTAAAAGACATAGGTGTCATTGGCAGTGGGAGCGCCTGGAGGACTGGGAGATGGAGGGTGGCTAATCTCTGATTCTGTGTTTTTCATCTTCCTGCCAACCCAGACCTGGGCGATGTGCAGGAGAGCACGCTGATAGAAATCCTCGTGTCCAGTGTCCAGCAAGCTTCAGAGGGTCACCCACCTGTGGGGCGGGTCACTGGGAGAAAGGTATAGCATGAAGAGTGGGTTGGGTTGGTTAGCAATACTAAATCCAGACAAGTATTGTCCATCCATATCCTCAAGTCTTGGGTTAGGGTGCCCCTCAAAGAATTCCGTTTCCAACAAAATGAAATCTGAAAGGAGCTGCTCAATTCTCTTTTCCTACCTGGCACATAAGATTGTGGGGAGAAGGGGTACACGTACATGCTCTCTGGACCTGGTGTTTCTCCACGCCTCCTCCCCCAGCCCCAAATGATTCTATTTCCAGGGCTTAACCCCTAAAGAACGTAAGATCCAAGCCAATGACAAAGTGAAGCTGACTGAGCACCTCATCCCCCTGCTACCCCAGCTCCTGGCCAAGGTAGAGCTGCCCCACTGTTCAGCATCTGGAAATGAGTGGGTGAAAGGAATGGCCTCCAATCAGGAATGGGAGTAAGAATTAGCAATGTATCAGCTAGTAAGTAGGTCTCCCTTTCAATCACCAGTTCTCAGCTGATGCAGAGAAGGTTGCTCCCCTGCTCCAGCTTCTCAACTACTTTGACCTCAACATCTACTGCACCAGGCGCTTGGAGAAGGTGAGGAGTGAGGAAGATATATTTCCTATACCTTGCTGCTTTCCTGCTAGAACCAAAGATTCTATTGCCGGTATCTTGTTCTTCTCAAGAACCTGGGTTCCAGAAAATCAGTAAGCCTTCCCTTTTTTAGGCATCTCATCCTTGAAGTTTAATGCTTTCAATCCTGTTTCTTATCTCCCCCGGCATTCCTCCCTTCCTCTCCCCTCCCAACCCAGAAGAGTTGTCCTCCCTACCTCTCCCACAACACTATCTTCTCCCACGTTTTTTTTCTCTCAGCACCTGGAGCTGTTCTTGCAGCAACTCCAGGAGGTGGTGGTGAAGCACGCAGAGCCAGCGGTGCTTGACGCTGGCGCTCACGCCCTCTATCTGCTCTGTAATCCTGAGTTCACTTTCTTCAGCCGGGTGGACTTTGCCCGCAGCCAGCTGGTAGATCTGCTGACTGACCGCTTCCAGCAGGAACTTGAAGAGCTGCTGCAGGTAGGAACTGGGGCTGAATGATGGGACACCGCAAACTCAGATGGGAGAGGACCAGAAGACGGGGAACATGGTGAGTTCTTGGGAAGATCCCATTCATGGACCTTATGTTTTCCTCAGTCATCCTTCCTGGATGAAGATGAGGTATATAGTCTGGCAGCCACTCTGAAGCGCCTCTCTGCCTTCTACAAGTGAGTGAGTGGCTTGCCTCCTGCTCCGTCTCCTATTTGTAGTGGTGTCTGTGGAGTTGGTTCCTCCCATTCTGTTCCACTGTAACGTTTCCCTCTCCTCACCCTCAAGTGCTCATGACCTAACTCGCTGGGAGCTCTATGAGCCATGCTACCGACTCCTCCGGAAGGCTGTGGACACAGGAGAGGTTCCTCACCAGGCAAGTAGACAAGTTGGAGACGTGGAGACAGGAGAGGAGTTTTTCAGGGCCGTGTGTCCTAGGTGGCCAACTCTCCCAGGTGGCCAGTCCCAGGGATGTGGAGTAGACACGAGGGGAAGATCACATGTGTGCCATTTCTTCCATTCCACTCTTGGAAAGTGAACTCTACTTTCCAGTGCCTGAAAATGGGTGTCTTCTCTGGTTTCCTTGGAGTCAAGGATGATATTGAGGGATACTAGGAGACTTCAAATAAATTAGGGAGAGGTGGCATTCCTACCCAGGTTAGAATTCTCTGAAGATTATCTGGATTCAGTTCTTTTCCACCAGAAAAGGAATTGGGTCTATCCTAATCTCATTTTTCTCTTCTTCACTGCTTTTGTCTCTCTTCACTGCTGTGTGTGTCTGCCTGTCTGTCTATCTGTCTCTCTCTCTCTCTTTTCTTTTTCTCCCTCCCAACTGCCCCTCTCTCTCCTGACCCATCCCTCATTTTTGTAACATTTGGTTGTTACAGGTGATCCTGCCAGCCTTGACACTTGTTTATTTTTCCATTCTCTGGACACTAACCCACATTTCTGGATCAGGTGCTTCCCAGGTGAATATGGGTTTGAGTAGGGGGAACAGGAATGGAAGAGCCTGCATCTTCATTCCTTCCCCTCAAGCCACTGTCTCCACAGAAGCAGCTGTTGAGTTTGAAGGGCAGGATGGTTGCCTTCTGCGAACTCTGCCAGAGTTGCCTCTCAGATGTGGATCCTGAAATCCAGGAGCAGGTGAGCCTTTATTCAGGTGGGACTAAGGAGGCAGCTCTCCCCCCATGGTCTGAGGAACCCCATTCTAAGAAGAAATTAGCTATGTAATTTTTATCTTGGTCAATATTCTGTCCTTTTTAAGCATTCTTTTTTTTCTCCAACAGGCTTTTGTCTTATTAAGTGATCTGCTTCTCATCTTCAGCCCTCAGATGATGGTAGGGGGACGTGATTTCCTTAGGCCCCTTGTCTTTTTTCCTGAAGCCACTCTCCAGTCTGAGCTAGCCAGTTTCCTCATGGACCATGTCTTCATCCAGCCTGGAGAACTGGGCAGTGGTACAGGGGCTGTATACCTGGGGCTCAGGGAGGGTTTGGGGTTTGGGCCTGCCTTGGGCATTTAGGGCAGGAGGCCCAAACCTGTGGTTCTGATATTTCCATTCTGTATTTGATGTGAGCCAGGTCATTCCCAGGAGGATCATTTAAAGATAGAGCAGCTGCACCAGCGGCGCCGCCTCCTGGCTGGGTTCTGCAAGCTGTTGATTTATGGGGTGCTGGAGATGGATGCGGCCTCAGATGTTTTCAAACACTACAACAAGGTCCAGTGAGGCACCAAGTTGAACACAGCCGTGACTTCAGACCTTGTAGAGCTACAGAAAGGAGGGTGGGGGAGATGGTGGTATCAAGCTTTAAGGAGAAGTAGGAGGGAAAGGCCAATAGGACTGTAGAATAAAGGGATGAAGAAAAGAGAGTTAGTGATAAATAATTATGGAGAAAAAGCTGTTAGGAGGAAGAAATTCATTGGAAGGGAAATATCTTATTCTTCCTGTCCAGAAATCTTTTTTTTTTTTTTTCCTGTGAACCCAGTTTATGTAATGGGAATGTAAGAAGGAAAAAAAGAATGGAAGAGGGATCAGTCCTCACAAAAGGTTTCCTCAACCCACCATTCTATTGATTTCTGTTTATTGAGCACCTGCTATGGTCCAAGCACCATTCCAGGCACTAAGGACACAGCAGTGAACAAAACAGAAAAGTTTCTGCTTCATGGAGCTTCGTTCTAGTGGGGCGAGACAACTAGTGAAGGGTTCAGTGTTGGAAGAGAGTGGGCCCTGGCAGGCTTAGTACCCTTCTTCTCCAAGAAATGGGCTCAGAGCAGAGTTTCTTCCCTTATTTGTCTAAACTGTGATTTCTTTTGGGTTTTGCTTCTCTTGGTTAGAGATGAGGTCTAGTCTGAGTTATTTTATGCTTAAGTACATTTCCCTACCTGAGGCAATTTGGAAGGAAACATGATTAGGGATGTGAAGGAAGAAAGAAAACAGAAACTGTCTTTTCCTTTGGTCAAATGTTATCTTCTCCATTTCCTCTCCCTCAGTTCTACAATGATTATGGTGACATTATCAAGGAAACATTAACTAGAGCAAGGCAGATTGACCGAAGTCATTGTTCCCGAATCCTGCTGCTGAGCCTCAAGCAGGTACTCCCTTCTGCCTAGAGTGCCTGTCAGACCCATGACGTGCCCCTTCCCGTAGTCCACAAACTCTCTGTCCACCCCCAGCCGTGTAGAGTGTGAGATCCTTCAGAGCAGGAACTTTCTAATTTATTTTGACTCTTACTTTACATGACAATCTCCTTCACAACTAATAGACCCGCAGAAAGTACTTTTTAACTGACTGGGCAGTTTCCACTCCAACCCCATAGAAATCCAGCAGTCACTTAGGACATGGGAGCACCATTAATAAAGTGATAGGGAATTCCTGATTTTTTCCTGGACTGTTCTCTCTCAGCCTCTTCAGTTACTACAGACATTTTTATTTATTGTTAAAGAGCAGGGGTGAAGGCTTTCTCTGTTGGAGGGGGTCAGGGTTAAGGCCAGTGTCTTAGAGGAAAGAGTAAAAATAGCAGATGGCATCCCAAGCGCTTTAGAATTTCTGGGCAGAGAAGGGAATGCTGTTCTTCTCTATTTCTGCCTTGTTCCTCTCTTTCCCGAATGTACCATGTTTCCTGGATCCAGTTATATACAGAACTGCTGCAGGAACAGGGACCCCAGGGCTTGAATGAGCTTCCAGCCTTCAGTGAGATGAGGGACCTGGCCCGGAGGTTTGCCTTGAGCTTTGGACCCCAGCAGCTACAGAACCGTGACCTTATGGTCATGCTACACAAGTAAGGAACTATTGATTGGAAGTCAAGGTACTTGAATCTTCCTGAGAGGGCTGAGCCAGAGGCTCGGGGAGTGTACAGGGAGAGCTGGGTGTGAGGATAAGCATGTTGAGAGGTAGAAGTTGGGTTGGCAGGTAGGTATGCTGTGGGAGGCAAGCTGGGTACAGGGGGAGGATGCACTTGGACAGGATGCCTCAGCCCTGGGAGGGAAGTGGGAAGGGACCATCTTCCTAAAATAATTCTGTTCAACCAAGGGAAGGCATCAAGTTCTCCTTGTCCGAGCTCCCTCCAGCTGGCTCCTCCAGTCAGCCCCCAAATCTAGCATTCCTGGAGCTCCTTTCAGAGTTTTCCCCCCGACTCTTCCATCTGGACAAGCAGCTACTGTAAGTTAGTAGGTGAATGGATAAAGGTGTGGATTAGGGAAGAAGGGCCTGATGAGGGCCCAGTGACCACTTCATCCCACCCCTTCCTTAGACTCTCCTACCTGGAAAAGTGTCTGCAGCAAGTCTCCCAGGCACCTGGCCATCCTTGGGGTCCAGTCACCACCTACTGCCGCTCCCTCAGCCCTGTAGAGAACACAGCAGAGGCCAGCCTTCAGGGCTATCCCCGCTCCAAGAAGAGGCGCATTGAAGGTAAAGTGCTGTGTTATGTGTGCTGTGTGTATGGATATCAGCATACTCAGCACTACTTCTTTTATTGCCACTACCTAGATAAGCAGTTTGTGGTCTTTTACCTCCTTTGAACTTTTGCCTTTGGTCAAATAAAAAATATTTCAAAGTATTTCTGCTGTCATTATGGGTACTCATTTCTTCAAGGTTTATCTAGTCAACTAAAAATAAGAAACCTCTATGAAAAATCAAATAGAAACTAATGATAAAACCAAAGATTGAACTAAGAAATCTGTACATTTAGAAATCTGTACATTTCCTTGACATCATAATCTGTTATTTATCAAATTTTCAAGATTTTACACAACCTTCATGATTTTTTACCTTCAGATCACTACCTGTCTTATAATTTGCCTGAGATTTTTTCTTTAAACTGATTTTCCTTTTTTATGTAGTCTCATCTTAAGTGATAATATCCTAGAAATCACAAGTTTGATGTGTTAGTATGTTTTCTAGTGTACATTTAAAAATATCAGTTGTCATTCTCCATTCTCCCTGTTACCGAGCAAGGGCTCACTGCCTGATGCACATAAAGAGCCAATTATTATAGCATCAGCCTTTGAGAGAAGAAAAGGAGCTTTATTTGCGAGATCTATCTGCAAGGAGATAGGAGAGATGTGCTCTGAGATCTGTCTTAATCCGGGGCGTGGGGCAAAATTTATGGGAAGAAGGGCAGGGCGGTCTGAAGTGTGGAGATAGATGATTGAAGGTGAGGAGAAGTGAGGTAATTGATGACCTGCACAAGCACAGTCAAGCTTTGTGGCTCTTCCTAGGATGCATGTTCCCAGAGCGGTGGTGGTAGCATGATCTGAGGGTGGAGTTTTTAGCTCCTTGACTTCAAAAAAGTAAGTTATTGAGCATTTGCACAGTATTTGATGGGTTGGTGTCAGCTGGCCTGAAGTGGACAAGGAGGACTCTCAGTTCCTGAAAGACAGCTCAATTACTTTGTTGATAAGATGGGGTCAGTTGAACTGATGCTAGAGGGCCGGTGGTTACATCCCCATTCACTCATCTCCTTCCTATCTTTGGATTTGCCTAGACATTTCATGTAAATGGACTACAGTATGTGGCCTTGTTATCTAATTTCTTTAACTCAGCATAATGTTTTCAAGGTTTCTCCATGCTTTAGCATATATCAGTACCTCATACCATTTTATGGCCAAATAATATTCTAGTGTACGGATATGCCATGTTTAATTTATCTCTTCATCAGTTGATTGACATTTGGATTTTTTCCACTTTTTGACTTATGCATAATGCTGCCATGGACGTTCATGTACCAGTTTTTGTTTGGATATATGTTTTCAGTTCTCTTGAGATACACCTAGGAGGGAAATTACTGGATCATATGGTAACTCTGTGTTTAACTTTTTGAGGAACTACCAAACTGTTTTCCAAAGTGCCTTAATCATTTTGCCATTCCAGCAAAAGTGTGCGGGGGCCCCAGTTTCCCCATATTCTTTCCAACACTTGTTATTATCTTTTTTATTTTATTCATCTCCTATGGCTGTGAATTGGTATCTCGTTGTGGTTTAAATTTGCATTTCCCTTATAACTAATAATGTTGAGCATTTTTTCACATGCTTATTGGCTAATTGTATATCTTTGGAGAAATGTCTTCAAATTGTTTGCTTGTTTTTAAATTGAGTTGTCTTTCTTTTGAGTTGTAAGAGTTCTTGATATATTTTAGATACAGATCCCTTTTCAGATATCTGGTATACAAAAATTTTCTCCCATTCTGTAGGTTGTCTTTGTTTTTTGTTTTTTTTTTGACGTCTTTTTTTGTGTGTGTGTGAGGAAGATCAGCCCTGAGCTAACATCCATGCTAATCCTCCTCTTTTTGCTGAGGAAGACCAGCTCTGAGCTAACATCCATTGCCAATCCTCGTCCTTTTTTTCCCCCAAAGCTCCAGTAGATAGTTGTATGTCATAGTTGCACATCCTTCTAGTTGCTGTATGTGGGACGCAGCCTCAGCATGGCCGGAGAAGTGGTGCATCCGTGCGTGCCCGGGATCCGAACCTGGGCTGCCAGTAGTGGAGCGCGCACACTTAACTGCTAAGCCACGGGGCCGGCCCTGTCTTTGTTTTCTTGATGATGTCCTTTGAAACACAAGAGTTCTTAATTTTGATAAAATCTATTTTTTCTTTTGTTGTTTGTACTTTTTGTGTCATATCTTAAGAAATTATTGCCTGGGGCCGCCTGGTGGTGCAAGCGGTTAAGTGCAAGCGCTCCGCTGCGCTGGCCTGGGGTTCGCGGATTCAGATCCCGGGTGTGCACCAATGCACCGCTTGTCAGGCCGTGCTGTGGCGGCGTCCCATATAAAGTGGAGGAAGATGGGCATGGATGTTAGTCCAGGGCCAGTCTTCCTCAGCAAAAAGAGGAAGATTGGCAGATGTTAGCTCAGGGCCGATCTTCCTCACAAAAAAAAAAGAAAAAAGAAATCATTGCCTAATCCCAAGTCACAGAGATTTACTCCTATTTTTTCTTTAAGAGTTTTCTTGTTTTACCTTTTACATTTAGGTCTGTGATCCATCTTGAGTTAATTTTTGTATATGGTGTGAGGTAGAGTATGACTTATTTTTCATGTCTTCTATATACCGCCTAAAATTATCCCTTATACCACCAGGAAGCTTTACCTTTAGTCAGTTAACCAAAAAATATTTGTTAAGGGCCTACTATGTGCAAGATACTGTGTTAGGTGTTTTGAAGGCCATGAAGGATCCTCAAGCAGCTTTTGTAATAGGAAAGAGAGAAAAAACATTTATAGAAAATCTGAATTATGAACAGTCACTAGTAATTGATAGGATTTGAAAGGGTTTGACAGATGAATGCTATAGAATTCAGGGAAGGAAGGGATCACTTTATTTAGTTGATTATGAAGACTTTATCAAGATGATGGAATTTAAGCTGGTGCTTGAAAAATCTATTTATAAATAAAATTTATATAAGCTGAACAGAGGAAGAATGAGTATCATGGGCTAGCAGAATAACACAAGCAAAACATAGCAAGGTATACGTTAGCCAAAGCACCCAGATATGTAGATTGGTTTGTCTAGATCAGAGGGTTTGTCAAGGTAGGGTAAAATTGAAAAGATTAGATCCATTGTTCATTCAACAGATATTTTATTGAGCACCATGTGCTGAGAACACAGCAGTGAACAAAAAAAGTGGTGAGAAGTGGCCAGATTCTGGATACATTTACAGAATACCACTAATAGGACTTTTTGACAGACTGGATGTGGGGTGTAAGACAGAGAGACGAGTTGAGGATGACTCCAAACAAGGATTTTAGCCTGACAGTTGGAAGGATGGAGTTGATACCAACTGAGACGGGGAAGGCTGTAAGAAGATTAGGGCTTTGGTACTGGCCATGTTGGTTGGAGATGTTAGACGGACAACTGGGGACTGGAACCTCGAGTTCAGGGGAAAGGCAAAAGCTTGAGATAAATTTGGGAGTTGGTATTTAAAGGTATGAACCCGAATGGCTAAGGAAGCCAGTGAAGATGGGGAAGAGGTAAGGTCCAAAGGCTGAGCCATGGGGCATTACACCGTTAATAGGTTGGGGAGATTAGGAGGATCCACCTGCAGGCCCAAGGTTTCCTCTCTGCTCATGGGTGTGGCTCTTATCTGTTTTCTGTAGCTCTCTGCTTAAACCAGTAGCAGCACACTTTCCAATTACTGGTTTCAGTTGCAAACACGGCCATGGGGAGGGACGGTAATTGGGGATGTGAATATTTACAGTTGACAGATATTGATACCAATTTGACTTACGTTTTAAAATAGCATTACCTGGGTTTTCTGAGACATTTTTGGATTCTTTCTCCTCCTCTGTCTTAGATCACTGCAGGAGGGAGTTTCTTAACATTTTGAGCCCCAGGTCTTCCACTTATCCTTCATATCAGGACTACGCTGACATTGCAATCGTCTCATTTTTTTTTTTTAGCTTTTAGAAAATCCAGTCTTCCATTTTTCTGTTCCTCCTTAGCCCTCATGCTTCCACCCTAGCTTCAGGTCCCAAAACTCTATTGCTGTTTTAAGCTTTTTCTCAAAACATCTTGAATGACTAGGACCTCAGATGTCTTCACTGATTAGCTGACACCTCTCAGTCTTAGAGAATCTGTCCTCCTCTCACATTCGTGTTCATGTGTTACTGTTTATCTGTGCAATGTATGTTTATATCTCTTCCCATCTTTTTTTTTTTTTTTTTGTGAGGAAGATCCGCCCTGAGCTAACATCTGCCAATCCTCCTCTTTTTTGCTGAGGAACACTGGCACTGGGCTAACATCCATGCCTATCTTCCTCCACTTTATATGGGACGCTGCCACAGCATAGCTTGACAAGCAGCACGTCAGTGTGCGCTTGGGATCCGAACCAGCGAACCCCAGGCCACCGCAGCGGAGCGCACACTTAACTGCTTGTGCCACCAGGCCGGCCCCTCCATCTTGTTTTTTAAGCTATGTAGTAAGTTTTTAACTTGGACAAGTCCTAGATACAATTCTGTAAGCCTTACTTTTTAGTACATGGGCCTATACATTTAGTACATAGTGCTAAGCTCATTTGTTAGTCATAACATAATTGAGACCATATGGGTTTTCTAGTCTCTCCTTTCTTAACTTTCCCAAACCAAATCCTGGGCAGGTCTTAAAAAAGTAAAAACATCTGTGGTGGTACTTGGTCTACAGTTAATATGTGCGTCTGCTTCTTTGCAGGCCCTTCCAGGCGACTCAGAGGGGACATCTCTTCATCCCAGGAGGAAAGCCTACAGCTGAACAGCATCCCACCCACACCCACCCTCACCTCCACAGCTGTGAAGAGTAGGCAGCCCCTGGGAGGGTTGGAAGAGATGGAGGAAGGCGGCTCAGAATTGGAGTTTACCCAGGGGTGAGGGCCAAGGGGAGAATATGGGTGTCTGATTTCCCGGTTTGGTGTCTTGCCATCTGCATCTTGCTGTTTCCGTTCTGTTGTTCCCTCCTGCAGCTCTCCCTCATTCTCAGGTTCTTCTCCAATCCTTTTCCATTTTCTTTAGGTTTAAATTTTCTCTTTTTCCCTACACTCTGAGCTTTGCTCCCCTTTAACGCTGGCCACCTTATCTCCTCTTCTTACCCTTTACGTTTATCCCGTCACTGATCCTACTTCATTCCCAACAGCCAGCCCCTTTCAGGCACCCAGAGGTCAAAGTTCTCAAGCCCACAACATTTCCAGACTCCACTCAACCCTTCAGGTCCTGGTCTGGGCAACCAGCTGACTCGGTGAGCTTTTCTCATCATCTTCTGTCTTCACATCAGGTCTTCACTCACTGTGAGGGAATTCTCCCCTTATCCAATGCTTCTGTGCTGGTGCTTTTGGGACTTGTTTTAACCACAGAACACCACCTTTCAGGATCATGTGGAACCCTAGTATGTAAAACTGATATAAGTAAGGCTGCTCTGATTGAAGCAGAAGTGGGAACCTAGAACCCTGCTCTACTTGCTGCCCACCCCTGTTCCCCTGGGGTGCCTCAGGGGTCCTTAAAGAGCAGTTTGAAAAACTCGACTCTTTGCCACTGCCATCAGACTCAGCCTTATGGAAGAGGACGAAGAAGAGTTAGAAATTCAGAATGAGTCAAGTGAAGAATGGCAATATACAAACAAGGTGAGTGGACCCAACATCCCCTCTCCATCTGGAACTAGAGGCAGATGTGAGGAAGAGAAATTAGAGTAGTTCTTCTCTATCAGTCCTGATGATGCCCGTGTTTCTGAAAGCAGCTTAGGACTTTTTGAAAGAATCACAGTAAAAGAGGGAGGTTTGTAAGTTGCTTTGCACTTTGCTTGGACTTTACTTTTAGTTATTAAAGAAATAGGGAAAATAAAAATACCAAAAAGGACTGGAATAGCACTCACCCTCTCAATCCCCAAGTAAGTATTTTGCCTCAGACTCTTCTAAGAATTGAAGGGAGTCCTAGAGCTAGAGATGAAGGGGTCATCTAGTCCAGCCTTCCGGCCCGTTGAGTAAGTCTCTTCATAAGGTGCACACAGGCGCACCCCTGCCTTTCCTCCTATCTCCTTAGAGGCCTGTCCCAGCCGCTTTTCCTCCACTTACTCTCTATTTTGCCCTAGCTGCCTGCTTCCCCAGGAGGAAATGCTGCCAGTCAGGTAGGAAAAGCATGGGATTTGAGTGAGGTGACCTGAGAGTCCTCAGTTCCACCGCTTTATCAAGCTCATTAACCCCTCTCAACCTCATCTTTAAAATGGAGCTTTTCCACCAAATACAAAGTGAAGGCACCTTATAAACTAAACAGGGTTATGTGTCTGCTGTTGTTCTGCTGCTGCCTTCTCTGCTCTTTGAGGAGGGGAGAAGGATGGAATTGAGCAGACAAATGTAGGTTTTATGCTCAAAAGGAAAAACCAGACAATGACATCTTCAAACTGGAGACTAGAGAGCAAGACCTCTATTAAAATAGTCTACTCCTCAGGAAAAACCCCATTCTCTGGTTCCAAAAATGAATGAATTTAAGGGGCTCAGTTGGTAGGCTAAGAGAGAAGACCCTTCTCTGATGACTCCGGGAAGTCTAGGCCTGAACCTTTCTGCTCACCCTGCCTTTGCTACTCTTCCCTCCCTGACTGCTCCAGGGACCTACCATGGCCCTCGCACTTGTTAGTGTGAGACTGGAAAGGGAGACTGTTCGCCATGTGAGGGAGTGGGGAGGCTTTCTGACTTTTGACCTCATTCTCTCTAGCACTCTTCCTCCAGTGAGCACGGGCGGGACCTCTTAGATTCTACAGAGCTGAACGTTGAGGTGAGCGACCCCAAAACAGACTCTGGAAGGCAGGTTAAGAGGAGTTATATATCCTTGGGAGATGCTGGTAGGTAATCCATGTACCTGTCAAATAGGTGGAAAGAAAGACCACGGCCCAGGGTCTGCTGTCTCAACTGTCTCCAGAGGTTTAGGAGTAGCTGTGGGGGGAGGGCAGGAGGAGAATTGTCATCTGGAGGACCTTGCAGTCATCTCTTTGCCCTTTGGTCTGTTGCTAACAACATTGTTTTTTCCTTCCATCTTTCTTGTTGCAGGATTTCTGACATGACTCTGTGCCCCTCCTCATCTCCACACTCCACCCCAGTGACATGACCGCTTGGAAAAGGCAAACAGGAGAACAGAGCGAAAGGAACCATTACTTCCAGGCCTCACCCTGGTCTCTGAGGGGAAGGGGAGGTGGGCTTTGCCTTTCTGATGTAACCTTTCTCTGATGATGTTGGGATAGAGAAGCCTGAAGCCCCCTGTCCTGCTTAATGCACCATGGCTCTGTCCCTCTATGTTTGAGCATACTGCCTATTACCTGCTGTGTTTGGAGGGGTGGGGTCTTCACCTCAGTATTAGAGAGGGGCACTGCCTCCCTATGTTGAATGGAAATAGCCCAGAAGTTTTCCTGTATTTTTGGAACATCTTTCCAAGCCTCTTTTGTGCCCTAGTGATTAGCTCAATAAATATGTTTGAATCAGCTTATTCCCAAGGTGTGACTTGAGATTGTTAAACTCATGGAGATCAGGTTCTTTGCCGGTATCTTAAGCGCTCTGCGTAGCCCCATGGCCCAGTATACAGATGCCGGCACTGCACACACCCCCAACCCAGGTCCTTTGTATACTGGCTCTCAAGAGTATGTGGCTTAGTACCTCAGAGACTGGGTGGGGCAGAGGAGTTAGGGAGAGACTGACTGCTTTTGAGTAGTTTAGTGGAAACAGTTTAGGCCAAAGAAGGAAGGTAGTATTCTGTATTATACTATATTATATAAACATTTACTACTTGTTTTATTTATTATACATTAAAAATGAGTAAGTTGATGATGAAATAAATATTTAAATTTTATTGGTTAACAGTACAGTTTTTTGCTCTAAAAAATATTTAGTGAGAGCAAAGTGAGAAACATTTTTTAAATCATGGTTTAACGTTTTCTGAAGTTCTAGTTGCAAGTTCAGTTTATTTTGATAGTTTTAATGACCTTCATAACTGAAAAGAGTACCTCTCAACAACATGTAACTCCAAATGGAGCAGGTTCTTCTTTGGCTGTATTTACTACCTTTTTAAAGATGAATCAAAACCCATTGAAATTCTTCATTTGGAAGACTTGTAAACAGGTCAGAAAATTATTTCCAGGTGCAAATAACAGCATTCTCAGAGGGGATATGCCTTGTTTGGGAGCACAAAACCACTGCATCTTGTAGCATGTAAATTGCTAGTGACTGACCACAGGCTGCTCTCACTGCAGCAGGACTTGGGCTGTGGCTGCAGGGATTTTACCAAGAAATGTCAGAGCAGGAGGTGGCCGTTACCAGACCCGTATTGTCTAAGTATCTCCGGGCCAAAGAGGGAGGAGGCCAACCATGCTGGCCTGATGATACAGGGCTTATGTTGCTAGGTTTAATGACCTTTTGTGTCCCTGGAGCTCAAAATTCTGAAGACTATTCAGGAATAGCCAATAAAGCTCTGAGAAAGGACAAGGGCCCTCACATACATCAAAATGTAAAAGCATTCTACTTAGGACCATGTGATATTGAAATAGGAATAAGCAAATCGATAGATTAGGAAAGAGAATCTAGAAGTAGACCCACTTACAAGAATTTATGATCAAGGTGGCATTTTGGAACAGTAGGGAAAGAGGCTATTCAATAAATGGTTTTGGGACATCTGGCTCTCCATCTACAATAAAATGTTACACATTATACACAACCCCCAAATTAAAATTCCTCATGGGCTAAAAATAAACCCTTCATAGAGTTAAGCATAAAAACAAAACAAATTATTTTTATAACTTGGCCTATCTAAGCAATACACAAAATCTAGAAATGATAAAAGATTGACAATTTTAATCTCATATAAATTAAATTGGAGAGGGGAATGAGAATGAGTAGGCTGGTGAAGGAGAACTTGAATGTTTTCTATTCTGCATTGTATGAGGCTTATACAATGAGAACTTACTGAGGGGACAGCAGGCCTCAGCACAGGATAAGACAAGACGCTGATGGGGTTCAGGGCAGGCCACCCCAAGATGTGCCACTCTGGTATGCAGATTATTTCGAGCTGAAGACAATAAAGGCTCAGAAGACTCAGGAAGAACATTTTGCCTTCCCCCAAACTGCCTAAAAGAGTTTAAGATAGAAGGCCTGTCCCCAGGGCAAGCCATCACCATAGATAACTCTGGGTATGGATAAACTGAGAGGGTCCCTGCTAAGCCCATTCTTGTTGAAGCTCTGAAAACCAAGTACAAGAAGTTATCCTTGGTAAGAGACATTTATAAGGGAAGTCTCCACTTCTAAATGTATCTCCCTTTCTGTACAGGGAAAAGCGGGGATGACCTTGTCTCTAGAAACTCTTATCAGTGTGGAAGGCAAGGACTTAAATCTGCATATTAACCTTACTCTTGTTTACTGTGCTTTTCTGGTAATCTCCCATAGCTGACTCTCCCCCGCCCCTTGTCTTTACCTGAAGATAGTATTTAAGATGAGAACCTCCACAATTTTGTTGTTACCCAGTTTTTCCTGGGTCTCTCCCATGTATGCATGTTATAAAGCTTTGTTTGATTTTCTCCTGTTAATCTGTGTTGTGTCAATTTAATTTGTACCCCAGCCAGAAGGACCCAGAGTAGGTAAGAGGATGTGTCATTCTCCCCTACAACACAAAGACTGAAAAAAAAATTGAAAATATTGGTGGACAGTTAAGTTCGTGCCATGGCTTTTCCTCTGTTGATCACCAAGTATTGGGTTCCCCCTATGTACTTGGACTGTGTGGGCATTGAATAAAAGACAGCCACCACTCAGGGCCTACCATCTGTGCAACTGTTGTCCAAAAAAGAAATGTTCCCACAGGGACAGCTTCCTGGTGGTGGTGGGATTTGAGCTGGGCCTTGCAAAGTAGGGAAGGTTTCAGTGGATGAGAGACAAGGGTCTTCCAGGCTGGGGAGGCTGAGGCCAGCAGCCCCATATGCCCCAGTGCCCTGCACCCACACTGGGCTGGGCCACCTTGAACTGGGTCAGCTTTGCATGGGTGTCACACTCTGTCAGGGGAATGATAGCAGAGGAAGTGGTGAGCACAGGTCTCAGTCACGTTTGGAGATTACTCTATCAGGCCTGAGAGAAGGTCAAAGAGTCAAGAGGATGCTAACTGGGCTGGGAGCAGTGAAGTGATAATCTGGAGGCCCTGCTTATCCAGCCTCTCAGGTGTGGATGGAGTGACTGAGTTTGCCCAAGAAACTGATTGGTTTATGGCTAACACTACAGGATTAAACAGATGCTGAATCAAGGGCATATGGGCAGGCCAGCCCTCTGAGAGGTGACCACAGCCTGGGGGCCACCTCTCAGTTCTTACTACACGCTGGACAAAAGAGTCCTCAACACGGGCCCTTGGCTCTAACCCTGAGCTCACCAAGGTACTGTCCAGATTCAAGCTAAGCACCGGATAAGACAAGATAACAAAGCATTCTGACCCCTGGAAGGGGTCACCTGTCACTGCTTATACAACAGCATTCTGGTTGGTTTGTGTTCTGTAAATGAACATAAACAGGGAAGCAATGGAGCAACACTTAGAAAGAGATGGCTTGGATCAGGCGGGTGGCAAGAGGGGTCAGGTGGTCAGGCTTTCCTGATGGGCTGGAGACGAGAAGAGTCACAGATGACTATGCCCTTGGCCTGAGCAGCTGAAAGCCAGTTGCCCTCAACTGCGAGGGAGAAGGCTGCACATGGGGCAAGGTTCAGTTTGGGGTATGTTTGTGATGTTAGGCATCCAAGAGACTGTTAAGTGCGTCAGCTGGATATATGAGGCTGGAGTTCAGGAGGAAGGTCTGGGCTGGAGATTTAAATGTGGGACTGGTTAGCATAAAGGCAGTGTGGAAGGCTGCTTCAAGTGTCCTCAGTAGATAAGTGGTGGGTCAAGCTGGGTTTGGCTCTTAGCTAGTCTCGCTGCTGACTTTCCTGTATACAGGTCTTCCTCTTCCCAAGTTCTTCCACATTCTCTACCTCTTAGTGGGCAACGGCCTGGGGTCAGAGCCTTCTTCCTAAGGAGAAACCAGAGGCCCCTGGTTCTTCCCTCCCCCACCCCTCACCTCTTTCCAAGACCTGGCCTGCTACCCACAGACAGCACTGGGCCACCTGCCCTGCTCACGCTGAAGCGCAGCATGGAGACAGGGAAACTTTGTCACTAAAGATTTAAGTCTCCTGAGAAAGGAGGTCCATCGCCCAGTGTTCACCACACTGAGGTAACAGAGAGAAGGAAGTGGGGCAGGGTGCGGAGAGCACCGAGCCCAGCTGCTGCCTAGGCCTGCTCACGTGTGAAAACTTCCTGCGATGAGAACGGAAACAGGTGCCGCCCCCGCCACAACAGCCCCCAGAGCCCGGGCCAGAGGGGAGCCATGGACAGGCCCCGAGCCCTGGTCCTGCTCTTGGCGCTGCTGACGCTCTGCGTCACTGCTGGTGAGTGGAGGCCAGAGAGAAGCAGAGGCTGTGGGGGTGGGGTGGAGACCCAGTCCTGGGCTCTCTCTATGCCTGTATCTCACAGGAACCCCCAAAGTGTGGGTGCAAGTTGAGATGGAGGCCACCAAGTCCTTGTCCTTCACTGTCCGCTGTGGATTCCTGGGATCTGGCTCTATCTCCCTGGTGACTGTGAGCTGTGGGAGGCCTGATGGTGCCGAAGGGACCAGCCTGGCTGTGTTGCACCCAGAATTTGGCACCCAGCTGAGGGCCCCAGCCCACCAGGCCCACTGGGAAACCAAAACCAGCATCTCCCTCACCCTGGAAGGATCTGAGGGAAGAAGCCCCAGTCCCAACACCACCTTCTGCTGCAAGTTTGTTTCCTTCCCTGAGGGCTCCCAAGAGGCCTGTGGGAACCCCCTCCTCAGCGCAGACCAAGGTGGGGCTGATGAGGAGAGGGGTGTAGGGAGGGACTCCCAGCACCGGCCACCCTTCTGGTATGTCTCTCTCTTTGTGCGCAGGGCTCTCTGCCTCTACGCCAGCCCCCATACTGCGGGCCGACCTGGCTGGGATCTTGGGAGTCTCAGGGGTCCTGCTCTTTGGCTGCATCTACCTCATCCACCTCCTGCATCGGCAGAGGCACTGGTGAGACCCTGCCCCTGCCGGGCCGAGTCTAAATCCCCACATCACGGGGCTAGCCGCTTGCTTTGCCCCTGACCCTCCTAACTCTCTCCAAGGTCTGTCACGAAGCTTCAGCCGCCCCTCAGCAGCCCCCAGGCACAGACGCCAGCAAGGGTGAGGGTTAGGGGATCATTTTGGAGTGATAATGGGGTGGGCTGGAGCTGGGAGGCCGTGAGGTGGAGCCTCACTTGGGCTTCCTTCCCCATCACCCCTGCAGGCAGCCGGCCAAGCCTCCCTGGCCTCTCTCCACATCCCCTACGCCACGGTCAACTACTTCTGCCCACCAACTCTGGACACCGTCCTCCCGCCCCAGCCGCTGTCGAGGTGGGCGCCGCTCTCTACCCACAGGACACGCCAACCCCAGACACCTGCCGCCTGGGCCCCCCTGCCAGCCCCTGCTCGCAGCAGTTTCATCTCCATCGAGAATGGACTCTATACTCAGGCAGGAGAGAGGCTTCCCCACGTTGGCCCCAACCTTACCGCTTTCCCTGACCCTCTGGGGCCCAGAGCCGTGGAGGGGCATTTAGGAGTTCGCTGAGAAGAGCCCCAAGTCCACTCAGCCTTCCTCCCCTCCCAGGCCTCTGGGACCCCCTTCTGTCGAGTGTCTGTGTCCTGGACGCCCACTGTCTTTGCTCATCTTGTTTTATTCTTAGGCCTCCAGTAAGTGTCTCCACACACGCCTGGCCAGGGCGCACTTGCTGCGGATGTGGTCAGCGTGTGTGCATGTGTGGGCACACGTGTGTGTGTGTGAGGTGACAAACCCCATCCCAGGTGGTTTCCTGTTCTCAAGTCCCCAACTCTCCCAGGTCATGTCAACAAGTCAACAAAATGGTATCTCTGACTGGAGCCTTGGCTGGGCTGTTTCTCTTTTGGGAGGTTAAGAGGTTAGAGGCAGTTTCAAACCCTGGGAGGCAGGGGTCAGGTTAGAACTGGAGGAAGACGGGGCCTTAGCATGGGAGATGGCTCCCCTGCCTGCCCCGGACGGGGGTGTTCCTGGGGCTGGGGTGGCAGTGTCGGGCAGGGGGATTCCTGGGCCTGCAGACCTTGCGGAGGGACACCAGGTGGGAAGACAGGATGGGGGGGTCTGGTGACCCCCAGGCAGGATGGGGTATACTCAAATCCCACCATGTCCTGGGACAGCAGCAAGAGTTTCTGGTGCTTCAACCTGAGAAAAGTCCCTGTCATCTGACATGGCATTCCTATGACAGGGCCTCCCTGAGATGGCCTGGGGGTGGGGCCCTCGTGCCCTCCTTCCACAGAGTTCATATACAGGAGTGGGGGACACACCTCAGATCTACCCACGGTGGCTTCCTCTATCTCCTGTCTTATCACGAGGGCACCAGGACTACTCCCCACTGGCCATTGTGAGGGCAGGCAGGGGCCTGCTCAGACATCGGCTGAACACACCCTCCCCCACCTGCTAATCTTCCCATCCGGGAGCCGGCCCCCCTTCTGTAAACAGGCCTAGCAGCCCGGGCTTTATCATACCTTTTCCACATGAGATAACATGGTGAGAGAGCTCTGTAAGCTGCCAGGCTCCACAGGAGCGTGGCAGGTTCCGGGTGGCAGGGGACAGGCAGGAGCCAGGCTAAGGTAGCACCCCCAAGCAGGGTGAATGCTAGTGGGGGGGGCACACCTGCCACTCAGCCCCTTCCATGGTCCTGCATGTGGGAAATCCCAAGCAGTGCCACCTGCCAGGCCAGGAACCACCCCTCCACCTGGCTCAGGGAGGGCCTGCCCAGAGGCAGTGTCCAACCACGGACTCTTCCAGAAACTCAGCTTACTGTTGCAGGCATGCTCAGATGTGGCCTTCCAGGACCCATCCCCATCCAGCCACCAGGTCTACACTGCACTGGGGAGAGGGTAGACCAGGCAGGGTGACGGGGTGGTTAAGGGGTCCTTGGGCCTGCTTCCTCAGCCAGTACCAGCCTCTGTGAAGCCCTCAGCACTGCCCTAGTCAGCTCAGAGGTCCCTGCAGGGCTGGGGGCTCAAGGGAGAGAGGGGAGGGTGCTGCGGTCAGGGGCCCAGCAGCTGTGGGACCATGTCAGGACCAGGGACAGTGGTGTGGGGGGGTCATTCGGGCTTGCAGGGTTTCAGGGGAGGCCCCGGGGAGTGGCTCCCCAGGAAGCCTCACTTCTCTAGGAAGGGAATGTTCGTGAGACAAGGGAGGGAGCTCTGAGGGCCCCATGGCTCCCAGCCTGGCTCTCAGCTAGGCCACTTGCCCATCGTGGAGTAAGGGGAGGGCCCCCTGGCCTGAGCCTTCCACAAGCTCAGGAGGCCACAGCCCAGCCTGGTCCCTATGCTACGTGAAACCCAAGAACTCGGGACCTGAGAAGGCTCTGCAGCTGGCCTGCTCCCCACTGCCCAGCCCACATGTGAGAACCAGCAGCCCTGAAGGGACCAGCTGGGAGTGCAGAGTTGTGGTGCCGCACTGGACACGGCCCTGGAGATCCGCTGTCCAGGGCTGTTCTCAGAGCCCAGTCTTGGAGATCATGCTGTATCATCTGTTCATTCAACAAGGGTGGAAATTGAGGCCCGTGAGAGAGGACTCACCCAAGGGGACAGAACTGAATCAGCCCCAGCAGCTCCACCTGGCATCCAGGACATGCCCTACCGGGATAGGGCTTGTGCTTTTGACTGACCTGGGTTTGAATCCCAGGGGCCATTCCCCGGGTGTAGGGCTCCCAGCAGGTTCTTTATCCTCCCCCAGGCTCACTTTGCTGATAAAAAGGGTGATAAGGCCCGAGGCAGGGGTGTGAAGATTGTAAACCAGGACTAAGTACTAAGCAACTTGACACGGAGTATCTTATTTAGGACTTACAACCCCCCCAAGCGGAAGGAATTTTCAGTAAGTCCATTTGACAGATGTGAAGCCTGAGCCCAGGGTCACAGACCTAGAAGGCAGAGGTGCCTTAGGCGGAAGGAGAGGAGGCGCGATGCTAGCAGCCTGGGCCTGCATGCATTCGCTGGCCGGCTCCGCGGCTCCGCTCGAGGCGCGACCTCGCTGGGGCGGCGGAGAGAGGCCGAGCGGGCTGGTGGAGACAGACCCTCGGGAGCCGGGCCGGGCGGGAGGCCAGGCGTGCGGGGACCACTAGGCGGCGCTCCGCTGGCGGCCGCGCTTCTCCGGCTGCGCGCAGGGAGCTATAGAGCCCCCAGGTGGCGCCGCTGACGCCTTTCTGCGGAGGGGCCCGACGGCGTGACCGCCTCCGAGCCGTCTCTGGAAGTCCCTCTGCAGGAGACGCCAGCCCTGCCGGAGAGAAGAGCGTCCTCGGAGGCGCTGCAGGGGTCGCGGGGGAAGAGCTGTGACCCACCTGCGTCCGCGACCCCCACCCCCTCCGTAAGCGGTCCCGCAGCCCCCCCTCGCTCCCCACTCCGGAGCCGGGGACCCGAGCTCGCCCGTCCCCAGACGGCCCTCAGGACCCCGCACCCCCATGCTCGTGACTACCTCCACCCGCGGTCAGCTGCTGCTTCTCCCCCCAAACCTCGCCCCACTGGAGTTCAACAGTGGGTCCCCAGAACCCTCCCACCCCCACCGTCTGCGTCCGCCCCTCAGTGACCCTGGAGCCCTCCTTCCGCAGTCCAGCCCCCACCCACTCTCAGGCATTTTCTGTTAAGGACTAGAAGTTTGCATTTCACTAGACCCTCAGATAGTGAACTAGAAAAAGAGGAACTGCCGTGAAGAGGGAGGTAGTGGGGATTCATTCTTCAGCCATGGCTTTAAAGAAAAGAATGAAAAATATCTCCCCAGAGCATCCCTGAGAGCTCATCCACACTCTCAAGGGCTTACGCCAGAATTCACGTGCCTGTGAAGCTTGAAAAATACAAAACCAGCCATGTAATTTAAAGTGACCCTCGATGGATAGTACACCTGCACGCAGCAGATGTAAACACAGATCCTCTCTGGAGGAAGCCACTTACACCTGGGCCTCAAAGAATCCCTACAGATTGAGTTCCAAGTAAAATGAAATCTCAATTTTAAAAAAATCATCAAACACGACAAAACCAGTGATCATGAGCAAGAGAACTGCAGAAACAATTAACTGCAGAATTAGACCCTCAAAGACAGCTATGAGAATTATCTGACACAGATCATATTATAGTATGTTTAAAGAAATAAAAAAAGATATTGGCAGTATGATGTAACAAGAATATGTAAAAATGACCAGGCAGAAAAAAAAAGAAAAAAGAAACTCTAGTAATGTAAAATAGAAACATTGAAATAAAAAATTAAATGGATAAATTAAACAGCAAATTAGAAATAGGAGATAGGTCCAAAGATATTGTCAGAATGCAGCATGGAAACACAGGGATGAAAAATATGAAGAAAGAAAAATCAGACTTAAAAGACAGAGTTAAGAAAGTCTGATGTGTCTAATAATATGACTTCAGAAAGAGAGACTAGAGAAACTGGGAAATAAGCAGTATTTGAAGACACATGGCTAAGAATTTTCCAGTACTGATTCAGGAAGCCTGGTAAATTCCAAACATAATAAATAAAAAGTCCACACCTGAAACATTCTGGTAAAACTGTAAAATACCAAAGACAAAGAGAAGATATTAATAGCAGGCAAAATGAAAAAACAGTATCTACAGAATAGTGACAAATAGACACAGCTGACTTCTCAATGGAACATAAAAGACCGTGCAATGTTATCTTTGAATTGTGACGAAAAAACAATGTCGGCCTAGAATTATATACCCAGATAAATTATTTTCTAGAACACTAGCAAAATAAAGACATTTTCAAACAAAATAAAAGTAACACAAAGAAGTAAGGTCTGAGGTGCAAAAGGGAATAGTGAGAAAAAAGCAGTAAGCATGTAGGTAAATCAAAACAAATATTGAGTTTATAAAACAATGACAACAATGCCTATTTTGTGGGATTTAAAATATCAAGGTAGGAATCCCAGTTCTGGTTAAGATGAAGTAAACACACCCCACCCTATCTCCCCACTGATTACAACTAAACCCTGTGCAGAATACATAAAGCAGCTATTGGGGGACTCTGAAAAGTAAGTCACAGCAGACAGATTGGAGAGAGAAATCAAAACTCAAGGAAAGATATGGCAGTGAGTTTATGGTTTTGTTTTTTATCCTTCCATATTTCCCATCTCAGGCTCAGAGCATCCTGAATCCCAGAACTGCAGAGCAGGTACAGGAAGAAGAAGCTCCAAGAGAAACTCTTTTTCTGCTCAGAGGACTAGGACAGAACGAATAGAGGGAAAACCCTGGTTTTATTTTTAATTCCCCTAACCTTGCCCTGAGGCAAGACCCTGTCCCAAAGATGCACTCTCATGGCAGAGATAGCAACATAGCAACAGCAGCAGACATGACCTCACTGACAGAGAAACTAAGAGAGGGGAAAAAATCCTTCTCTCTGACCATAGAAACTGGCAAAGAGAGCCCTTGTGGTCGAAAGAGTGTGGGGGGAATCCTCTTGCTTTTTTCTCTCCCTTTCCTCCCACTGCTTCCCTTTGAGAGGCAGATGCAGTCACAGGAAGTGCATGAGGAAACTAAAACTTTGGCTTTCTATCTTTAAGAAGAGGAAGCTTGAGAAAGGGATTCCATAAGCTGCATATGAAGTCCCAAGCCCACCTCCAAGATACATGTACATGGAACTGTTCCATAAAAACATACCAAAGCCTTTGAAAACTAAACTGTGATGTAGATCCCCACCCCAGTCTCAGAATGGCCCATGGGCAGTGGAGGCGGGTGGATGAGAAGGCAGGGGGTAGGATGCATACGCAGGACAGATCCAAACACCACAGCCAAGTTTTTGAAAATGAAAATGGCATTGGAACCACAGCCCACAGAAGGTGTGTTGGGACTGTGGTCTAAACTTTGTCAGGTCAGTTGTCTGCCAAAACAGAGATATCAACATCCTCCAAAGGATTTTAATAAGACCCAGCATCTCATAGAATAATACTTAAAATGTCCAGGATATAATCCAAAATTACTCAACATACAAAGAAACAGGAGAATCTCAACAACCCACAAGGTGAAAGACACTAACCCTAAAATGACACAAATGTTGGAATTATTAGACAAAGACTTTAACACAGCTATTTTAACCATGCTCCATGAAATAAGGTGAATGATCTTGAAATGAATGGAAAGACACATTCTCAGCAGAAAACAAAAGCCATAAAAAAGAGCCAAATGGAAATTTTAAAAAGCTGACAAATATGGTATCTGAAAGAAAACGTTAATTGGAAGAGTTCAATAACAGAATGGAGATGAGAGATGAAAGAGTGAGTAAACTTAAAAATAGACCAAAAGAAATTATCCAACCTGAACAGCGAGGAAAAATAAGATTTTAAAAAAATGAATAGAACCTTAGAAACTCTGTCCCCATGGGACAATATAAAAAGGTATAACGTGTCATTTGAGTTCTGCAAGAAGAGGAGATAGAGATCAATGGAGAAAGAAATATTTGAACAAACAATGGCTGAAAACTTCTCAAATGCAATGAAAGACACAAATTTAAAGATTTAAGAAGCTCGGTGTGGGGCCGGCCCCGTGGCTTAGCGGTTAAGTGCATGCGCTCCACTACTGGCGGCCTGGGTTCGGATCCCGGGCACGCACTGATGCACCACTTCTCTGGCCATGCTGAGGCCACGTCCCACATACGGCAACTAGAAGGATATGCAACTATGACATACAACTATCTACTGGGACTTTGGGGACAAAAAGGGAAAAAAAAAGGAGGAGGATTGGTAATAGATGTTAGCTCAGAGCCAGTCTTCCTCAGCAAAAAGAGGAGGATTAGCATGGATGTTAGCTCAGGGCTGATCTTCCTAAAAAAAAAAAAAAAGCAGCAGCAGCTCAGTGAACCCAGACAGGATAAACTCAAAGAAAACCATGTCCAGCCAGATCATAATCAAACTACTGAAAACTAAAGATAAAGAAGTAAATCTGGGGGCCAGCCCAGTGGCATAGTGGTTAAGTTCGTGTGCTCCACTTCGGCAGCCTGGGGTTAGCAGGTTTGGATCCCAGGCGTGGACCTACACCCTGCTTGGCAAGCCATGCTGTGGTGGCGTCCCACATATAAAGTGGAGGAAGATGAGCACGGATGTTAGCCCAGGGCCAATTTTCCTCAGTAAAAAGAGGAGGATTGACAGATGTTAGCTCAGGGCTGGTCTTCCTCACCAAAATAAAAAAAGAAAGAAATCTTGAAAGCAGCCAAAGAATAACAAAGCATTGCATACAGGGGAAAAGTAATTCAAATGACTGCAGATTTCTCATCAGAAACTGTGGAGGCCAAAAGATAGCAGAACTACATGTTTAAAGTGCTGAAAGAAAAGAACTGTCAACCCAGAATTCTATATCCAGCAAAAACATCCTTCAGTAATAAGGGTGAAATGAAGATATTCTACAATGAAGGAAAACTAAATGAATTCATAGCCAGCACACCTGCTCTAAAAGAAATACTGAAGGAAGTTCTTCATAGGGAAACCTGGAACTTCAGGAATGTAGGCCACGCAACAGAAATGGTAATTATCCCAGTGAATATGAGATTATTTTTGTCCTTTTAAATTCTTTAAAATATATATGACTATTGAAAGCAAAAATTATAAGATTATCTGGTGGGATTTTTCCCTGATTGTAGATCTAATACCTATGACAATTACAACATGAAAGGGAGAGGGTAAACACAGGTATATGGTTGTAAGGTTTCTTCATTTCATGTGAAGTGGTAGACTATTAATTCTAACTAGACTGTGAAAAATTAAGTATATATATTATAATCCCTAGAGCAAGCACTAAAAAACTACACAAATTCTTTTCAATAAATGGTGCTGGGACAACTGGATATCTACATGCAAAAGAAAGAAGTTTTTGTCTGGGGTAATGGAAAGTTTTGTAAATAGATAGTGGTGATGGTTGTACAACGTTGTGAGTGTAAGTAATGACACTGAATTTTACACTAATAAAATGGAAAATTTTATGTTATGTATATTTTACAAGTTTTAAAAATTAATAATGTAATATACCAAAAATCAGTCAATTGTACACTTTAAATGAGTGAATTGTATGGTATGTGAATTGTAGCTCAATAAAGCTGTTTTATTTTAAAATGGGACAAAAAAATCTTAACCCTATGTACTTAGAAATGAAGAGACACCCTCTTAAATAACTCTTGGATCAAAAAGAAGTTAAAAGGGAAGTAACCAACCACTCGGAAAGCAACAAGAAGGCAAACATGTCCTACCACAACCTGGGGGCACAGTGAAAGCTGTATGCAGAGAAAAGTGTCCTGTCTTAAAAGCAATCGTGATTACAGAAGAAAGGTGAAAAATGAAATAAAGAATGAAAAATAAAGTGTGGGGGTTTGGCAGAGACTATTATGTGTTCCTCAAAACCTAGATCCTTTTCCTACCAGACACACACAAGTATGGGCTCCTGTATATATGTTTTCATGTATTTTTTTTTAAGACATTTTTTGTGTGTGTGTGAGGAAGATCAGCCCTGAGCTAACTTCCATGCTAATCCTCCTCTTTTTCCTGAGGAAGACCAGCTCTGAGCTAACATCTATTGCCAATCCTCCTCTTTTTTTTCTTCCCCAAAGCCCCAGTAGCTAGTTGTATGTCATAGTTGCACATCCTTCTAGTTGCTGTATGTGGGACTTGGCCTCAGCATGGCCGGAGAAGCGGTGAATCGGTGGGGTGGGGATCTGAACCTGGGCCACCAGTAGCGGAGCACGCAAGCTTAACTGCTAAGCCACGGGGCGGCGCTGTTTTCATGTATTTTTAATGGTTAATTTTTAACAAAATATTAAAGAGCTGATAAAATACTGAAAAATTGAAAAGGAAGTCTATTAAAACCCACAACACTATTTTAGTTTAAATATTTTATTTATACCAAAAACAAAATTTATTATAAATTTACCTTCCTGGCTTTAATGGAAGCAAACTCAATATACGTTTAAAATCGCCTAGGTTTTTGGCATCCCCTTAAATCTTCAGTCTGAGCCGAGTGCCTCGTTGCCTCCCCCTCCCTTACAGGTCAGTGGGGGTCAGACAACGGATTTCTGGCCAGTGCAGTGTGGGAGGCAGCGGCGTGTGTCACCTCCAGAGGAGTGCTGGAAGACCCTCTCGCGCAGTCCTCCACGCTCTGTCTCCTCACTTGCCAGGTGAATGGAGAGGACCCTAAGGAACTCGAGGAGGTGAAGCTGCAAGAGGAAGGAGCCTGGGTCCCTGAATCACCGACTGGAGGAGAGATGCCCAGGAAGCCTTTGACCAGGAACGTCCACACTGGAATGCCGTACGATCCAGGACGGAACTTTCACTGTGTTGATCCACGGGCATTGGGGCTTGTCTGTTACAGCAGAACTGGGATTTACTTTATCCCGTGCGCCTCGGGTCCGAGAATGAAAAGATACAAGCTATTTCTTTTGTTGACTATAGACCCCTTTTCTTCCTGTCTACCTTGTGGTTCTGCTCTCCTGTAGCGGGCTTTTCAGCAATAAACAGAACAGAGAGCCTCGGGGCACTTCTCCCTTTGTGTCGGCCGCACGGCGGCCACAGCGCATTCCCGCTCCGCATGCCCTGGTCCAGCCGCGAAGCAGGGCGGTCCCGGCCGGAAACAGACGGCTCTCTCAGACGAAGGCAATTGGAAGAGAGCTCAGGAAAGGGAATACGTATAGAGGAAGGGGTGGGCAGGGTGCCGGAACACTGGAAGGGACAGAGTGGTGGCCCAAGGCCCGTCCAGCAAGTCTGCAGTTATGTCTCCAGGTCGGAATCCCGACAGGAAGAGGGGGAGGGGCAGCGGAGAGGGAGCGCGCTCCAGGCAGAGGGCTGCTTGACCGGGCCGTGACCGGCACCACCCCGAGAGGCAGACAGCAGCGACCCTGCCCTGGCGCCAGGCTCCAGAAAGTCTTGAACGTAAACGCACAAGCGAATTTATAGAAGACACATGAACATCCGGGTCAGCTGCAATCCAGCACCCAATGCTGCCCCGGGAACCTGTCACGTGTAAGGAGGGATCTCATGCCTGACACCCTTCAAGCCCCAGAGAAGTGCTTCTCCCCACAGCTGCCCCGTGTTCTGGCGCAAAGGGGAGTGGACCCAAATGCCATAAGGGTCTGGGGGCTGTGCCCTCGCTGACATGGAAGACTGTCTTTGCATGGGCCTGTGTGAAGGAACCGAGCAGAGGAGGTACGTAAGTAACAGAAAAGACAAGTTAAGTAAGTTGTGAAATCTTTCCCTCAGATAACTTGAATGCAATAGATTTTGCATAACAAATCATTGTCTCCTGAGCCCGCCCCGTGGCTTGGCGGTTAAGTGCGCGCGCTCCTCTGCTGGCGGCCTGGGTTTGGATCCCAGGAGCGGACCGACGCACCGCTTCTCCGGCCATGCTGAGGCCGTGTCCCACATGCAGAAACTAGGAGGATGTGCAGTTATGACATACAACTATCTACTGGGGCTTTGGGGAAAAAATAAATAAATAAAATTAAAAAAATAATAATAATAATTGTCTCCTAGTTGAGTCAAACATCTGCTTTCTTTCTTCTCATGTTTCAATTCATGGTTCCTGAGACACAAATTAGCATGCTGTGCATAACAACTGCAAATGGCAGCCGCAGAACTTTAAACAATTCTTATTACATATCTATATATATGCATATGTGTGTACATATATGCATTAAATAAGCATATATAATACATATGGGTTTGACATATCATGCATGAAGCAAGCTACCAACGTTGCTTTAAAAAGTGGTTAAAATCATGATAGAAGTGATAATTTAAATCATTACATTAAAACATTTTGTAATATTTTCTGCAATATCAATCACTTCTGATATGTGACCCCACTGCAACACATGAATGTGTTGTGCAAAATGCATGACATTTCCAAATCTGAGTATTCCTTTAAGAATAGAATTGACAATTCCAGTTGTCGCTGCCTAGACAGAGAGAAAGTTCTCCAAATGGAAATTAATAAAACAACTTCAGAACTACAGTGATTCATGAAAGCCTGTCTAATTTGGCATTACTGACAATAGAAAACAAATTATGTGAAAATATTGATTTTAACCACGTATTTAATGATTTTACTGATGTAAATGCACAAAGGGCACAATCTGCTTGCGGTGAGACAAAAGCCAATCATCAAGAGGCAAGATAGTGGCAGAGAAAAGGCAGTTTATTACAGCTTGCTAGTAAGGGGGAAGATGGCCAACTAATGTCCAAAAGAACCATCTTCGGGGGCACAAAATCTTACAGCAGTTATATAGGCCGGTGGGTTATAGGGGAGGGGGTTAGGAATGTTGACCTTCTGGTGTTACAGACTGGGAGTCGCCACACCAGATCTTTCAGTTTTCATTGATGATGGCTATCAGCATAGACTCCTTGTTCGGGGGTCATCACATTCCTAAAGAACTCAAAAGAACGAAGTTATCATCTTATTGCAGCTGGGAGGTACATGCACAGCAGCGGTCGTAAAATCTACAAGCAGTTAGATCTCCTGGAGGGTGCATATCCAGCTGGGTTAGTTTGTCAGAGGTCATTCAAAGTTACCATAGAGTTTCTTTTCTACGATATGGCTTCCCTCATGTCAACCTTGTCTTGAGCCAGTATCACTGAGATAAGTTAAAAAAATAATTTTTACAAAATATATAATAGTTTAAGAATTCCATATGTCTTTAAAATCCTGCAACTATCACCAGCCCATTAATAGACCATCCAGTCTCCTGGAATAATAATTAAATACAGTTGTCTTTGTTTTGCTAACTTTCATGCTTAAAAAAACACATATTTCTCAATTTCGTATTGTGAAGGTATACTTCTCAGGGCAGACAGATAGAGCATGTGATTAAGCAGATTATGAGCTTGATTGATAACTTTAAAATATTTTGACGTAAGGTATGTGGGCCTCTGGCTGTGCTCTGGCCTGGGTCCCACTGGTAGGGCAAACCTACTGTCCAAAAGGAAGGTGCCCAGCTCACAGTGACCCTGACCACAACCTTGCAGGGCATGCCCAGGCAGGGGGCCAGGACACACCCTCGGGCCACTTCCCTCCACTGCCTCCCTCTGATCAGGGTCCTGCCCTGGCTCCCATTGTCTGAGCACAACAGGGAGTCAGTCTATGAGCCCCAGAAAGAGCAGGCGGGACAAGCGTGCAGGGTCGGAGTGGGAGGGAAAATGGGCTACATCCAACACATCACAGCCAGGGATGTCATCCAAGGTGGAACAGGGGGACTTGTACCCTGTTTTGCTACAGGAAGCACAACTCTGAGTAATGCCCGGTGATTTTCGTTATCTTCACCTTTAGAAACAAAATTTACCGATTTGTACTGAGGAACATTGCTTTTTGCTTGCACCAAATAATTTTCTACAGAGACCACAATTTAATAAAGTCCTATGACAGATTATGTACTGGGGACAAGGATGGCAAGGGTGCTAACTTCCCATTTGCAGAGATCATCCCTGGACTTTGGCGAAGCCTTTTTCCTTACTCACTCACTACTCCTCTCAGCAGATACAACCTCCCTCTCCGTCCTCTCCGGATCTCTTTCACCGTTACCTGCATGGCGTTGTCTGCATTTCAGTGTTAACTATTTTCCTTGCAATTCTTATTTACCCTTCAGTATACCGGTAGCTCTAGAGCCATTGGTCCACTTTTGTGAACTGTGAATACAGTGAAGCCCAGTCGTAACACTAAGGAGTAGACGTGGGAGGCAGAGCGTGAGTGATGCATCTACAAGCCAAGGAATGCCGAGGAGTACTGGGGCCACCAGGAACGGGAAGAGGCAGGAGGCATCCTCCCCCAGAGCCTTCAGAGGGAGCGCGGCCCTGCTGACACCTTGATTTTGGACTTCTGGCCTCCAGAATTATGAGAGAATAAACTTCTGTTTTAAACCAAAAATAAATAAATAAATAAATAAATAATACGAGGGGCCAGGGGCGTGCAATGCCATGAAGTTCACTGGCTGAGATGAACTGCACTCTCAGCTCAGATGAGACCCATTTGCCAATCCAGGCCCCGAAAGGACATGCTCAGCCTTTCAGAGTGAAAGTTTACTAAAAACATATCGCAAAGAAAGAAAGGAAAAAGGGGGATTTACATGTCAAACAATTCATTTAAATTTGAATTCTGTGAAATGCACATAAACAAAAGCATTTCACGGCTTTTCCTTCATAAATTTGTCAAGCCACCTGAGGACCACTTGTGGGACCCCACGGACAGGGGTGTACTGAAGCCAATTTTTAAATTTTGTGTAATGTTGTGAGCCAGTTATTAACCAAAACCATTATTAAAAATTAGATAATATGTGCACAACAATCTGAATGTACTAATGCCAGTGAACTGTACACTTAAAAATGGTACAAAGGTAAAATTTATGTTATGTATATTTTACCACAATAAAAAATTTTTTAATCAAGAAAAAATTAAATAATATACACTTACAATTAAATAAATTTTATAAAAAATGATGGAACCCATGACTTCCTGCTTATTTTACCATATTTACTATTTTCTGTGACTAGAGGTTATTATGCTTGTGTGTCTGCACAGTGGAAACACTAGGTAATGGCGTGCTACTGCACATCCTGCCAACTCCACATCCAGTGACTTCACGTTGGTAGTTGTGTTAGTCTGCTTGGGCTGCCATAACAGAATACCACGGACTGAGTGGCTTAAGCAGCAGAAATTTATTTCTCACAGTTCTAGAAGGTGGGAAGTCCAAGATCAAAGTGCTGGGAGGGTAGTTTCGTTCTGAGGCCTCTTCCTTGGCTTGTAGGCGGCCGCCATCTTGCTGTGTTCACATAGCCTTTCTTCAGCACACGCACATGGAGAAAGAGAGAGCAGCACTCTGTGTCACTTCTTATAAGGACACTAATGCTAGTGGATCAGCCTCCCCCTGACCTCATTTAACCTTAACTATTTCTTTAGAGGCCCCATCTCCAAATACAGCCACACTGGGGGTCAGGGCTTCAACATATGAATTTGGGGGGAAACAAACATTCAGTCCCTACAGGAGTTGTTATCAGTATTGTGGGAATATTTACCCCACGGAAACTGGCAAATGCTACAAATCAGGGCTGCTTTTCTGGAGAGCTGTTTGTTGGACATTTACGAGCACACCACTGCTCTGAGGGGAAGGGAGACGACCATCTCTTGTGTCTATTCTTTGTGAGTATCTTTTCTCTTCTCCCAGCGTGGGAGCTCAGCAAGGTCAGGGGTCAGCCTTGCTTCCCAGTCCTCAGCCCTCTGCTCTCATCTTCTAGAAGCTCAGTCAGCATCTGTCAGATTGATCAGGAGCTGAAATGCAGCCTGGTGGCATGAGAAGGAGGCTGACAGGTGAGGAAGTCTCGGTTGCACGACAAATGAAACTTGTGAAGATGACAGAGGGAGAAACCAAGGTGGCAGACTCTGGAGTCAGACTGCTGGGGAAATGACTTCCCTTCTCCGAGCCTCAGCTTTCTCATCTGCAAAGGGGGGATAATAACAGTACCTCCCTTAGAGAGTCTGAGTGAGGACAGAGTGAGGCAACACAGACAACGCTGCCCCCTGCCTGGAAAGCTACGTGCATCATCTTCACCTGCTACCCACCCTTTAAACGCCTCTCCATTCTTTCTCTCCACCCACACTTGGTCAGCACTGACTGCCCCACCAGTAAGCCAGGTGACAAGGACGCAAAGCTGCATGAGCCAGTGCCCCAGTCGGTCCTCAAGCATCTCCCTGTGTAGCAGGAAGACAACACAGAAAAGGGGACACTCACTGTTACTGTGGCCCAGAGGACTGTTGACTGTTGTCACTGCACAGGGAAGTGGTCAGGAGCACGGGCTCTGGGCTCACACCCAATGCCACAGCAGATGTTTACTGGCAACGTGAGCTCAGTCAAGGCTCATAACCTCACTCGGGGCCTCAGTTTCCTCTTGCGTAAATGAGGACCATAACAGACCCTGCCTGCCTCCTGGGCTTGTTGGGAGAGTTAAGCGCTATTTTAAAATACAACCTGGATTTGTTTAAATCGAGTGTGGTAAGATGCACGGATGCAGAAATGACTGTAATGAAGGAAGGAGTTTATACTCAGAGATCCCTAGAAATGGGAGGCACAGCACTCCCTGCAGGACCGTAAGGGGAGGCACCAGGTCAGTCAGGAGGCAGAGGGAGTGAGGGGAAACTGCGGAGGAGGTTTTGTTGTAGTTTCCATGGGAAAGGCAAGGTGAGGCTGGGTAGCAGGTGTGGGATTAACTGGTTAGAATAATTTCTGTGGGTTCTGGGGATTAGGGGCTGTCCCTAGTCGTCTGGTACCTGGCCCTGGGGTGAACAGGGCAGAGGAATATTGGCCTCCTGGAGCATAAGAGCCAGATAGAGGAGGTGGTTCAGAGTGTGGGCTCTGGATGGGTTGGTCTGCATAGGAAAGTCATGCTGCTGGGCAAGTCAGTTGCTATCTCTAAGAATTCACTAGCCCTAGGAGGAGCAGTCTCTCCATGGTCAGTGATGCCCCAGATTCAGAGCATCAAGAATACAGCAAGTAAGAGAACACAGTAAATATAACTGCAAAGCACCCAGCACACGGAAGTGGGATATGTCATTCCTGCCTGTTTCAACATTAACTTCACGGGTCCTGAGCCTCCCTCTACTTGTTTCACACGAGGGTCTTCCCTTCCCAGCTGGACTCTGATTCCTGGAGGGCTCACTGCCTGCCTGCACCCAACCAGGGGTAAGACACATCCTCTCTGGGCTCCTCCTCCAGATGGAAAACAGGAAGAACTAAGCAGAGTACTGATGTCAGCAGAGGCACACAGATGGTCCATGAGGAAGGGCAGAGACCAAGGCTATCCTCCCTCCTTGTCCTTTGCAGATCACTTGTCATCTTTCCATGCTTCACGGCCTGCCTCGCCTCAGGGTCATGCTCACATCCCTCCTGCCTTTGCTTCCCCAGGCCTTGATAAGTGGCCTGCTGAATGAAGGACCGATGAATAACCCTCTCTGGGAACGGTCGTGGGAGGTGACGGGAGGAGAGGGAGGTTAAACTGTTGGGGGTAGGGGCGATCATTTGGGTAAGCAAACAGACCTCACAAGGCAGACAGACCTGAGTGTAACCCAAACTCGAGACCTGCCCCATGGAAGGAACTGGAGTAAGCGAGGTGGCCTCTCTGAGCCTCAGTTTCTTCCTCTGTCAGGTGGGAATAAATTCCTTCATCTTGATTGAGGCAGGTCCTCAATCAGTGTCGGTGTCCTTGCCCCAGGGCAGTGGTCCTCAAACTTCAGCAGGTTGAGGTGGAGCCTGAGAATTCGCATTCCTCACAAGTTCCCGGGTGATGCTGACTGCTAGTCAACACCGTGATACCTGTCACTGGTCTGACCGGGTCACGTGGTGGGTGTGGGTTTAACTTTGGAAGGAATGGCCAAAGTAGTTGTGCTGTTTCACAGGCCCACCAGCGTATCCTCCACATCCTCACCAACAGTTAGTATTGTCGGTCTTTTAATTTTAGCCATTTAATAGATGGATAATGGTATCTCACTGTGGGTTCATTTGCATTTCCCAAATGACTAATGATGTTACACAATTTTTCATGAACTTATTGGTTACCCACATATCCTCTTTGATGAAGTATCTATTCAAATCTTTTGCTAATTTTTCAAATTGGGATTTTGTTTTATCAAATTTTGAGAGTTCTTTGTATATTCTGGACACAAGTCCTTTGTCAGTTAGTTATGTGATTTGCAAATATTGTTTCCCAGTCTATAGCTTGTCTTTAAATTTTCTTGACAGTATCTTTTGAAAAACAGAAGTTAATTTTGATGATTATCAAATTATCAGTATTTTTTTAATGGATCATGCCTTTGGTGTTGAATCTAAGAAATCTTCACCTAACCCAAGGCCACAAAGATTTTCTCCTATGTTGTTTTCTTGAGTTACATAATTTCAGAACTTACATTTAGGCCTACAATTCGAGTTAATTTTTTGTTTAGAGTGCAAAGTAAGTTAATTTTGTGTATAAATATCCAATTGTTCTACCGCCATTTCTTTGAAAGACTGTCCTTTCTCCACTGGAGTGCCTTTGCATCTTTCCTGGAAATTAATTGACCATATATGTCTTGGTCTATTTCTGCACTCTCTGTTCTTTTCCATTGATCTATGTGTCTATCTTGATGCCAAGATATCTGGATTACAGTAGCCTTATAATAAGTCTTGAAGTTGTAGTGTAAACCCTCCAACTTTGTTCTTCGATTTCAAAGTTTTTTTGGCTCTTCTAGGTACTTTGAATTCCTATAGGAATTTTAGAATTGCCTTGTCAATTTCTACAAAAAAAAGACCTACTGGTATTTTGATTGAGATTGTGTTAAATCTACGTATTAATTTGGGAAGAATTGACATCTTAATAGTATTGAGTCTGCTCATGTATGAAATCTCCATTTATTAGTCTTCTTTAATTTCTCTCAGCAATGTTTTGTAGTTTTCAGTGTTCAGATTTTGCACATCTGTCATATTTATTCCTATTTCATTATTTATGATGCTCTTATAAATGGCATTGTTTTCATTTCAATTTCTAATTCCTTGTTGTTAGGATATAGAAATACGATTGATTTTTGTATATTGATCTTATATCCTGCAACCTTGCTTAACTCACTTATAGTTCTAGTGCCTTTTTGGAGATTCCATTGGGTCTTCTCCATAAACAATCAAGTCATCTGTGAATAAAGACAGTTTTTACTGCTTCCTTTCCAATCTGGATGCCTTTTGTCTCAATTGTTGTACATCAGACTAAAAAGCTTTTTCAGGGCAAAGGAAACCATGAACAAAACAAAAAGACAACCCACCAACTGGGAGAAAATATTTGCAAATCATATATCCAACAAGGGGTTAATTTCCAAAATGTATAAAGAACTCATACAACTCAACAACAAAAAAACAAATAACCCGATCAAAAAATGGGCAGAGGATATGTACAGGCATTTTTCCAAAGAAGATATACAGATGGCCAACAGGCACATGAAAAGGTGTTCAACATCACTAATTATTAGGGAAATGCAAATCAAAACTACAATCACCTTACACCTGCTAGAATGGCTATAATTACCAAGAAAAAAAATAATAAATGTTGGAGAGGGTGTGGAGAAAAGAGAACCCTCATGCACTACTGGTGGGAATGCAAATGGGTGCAGCCACTATGGAAAACAGCATAGAGATTTCTCAAAAAATTAAAAATAGAAATACCATACGATCCAGCTATCCCACTACTGAGTGTTTATCCAAAGAACGTGAAATCAACAATTCAAAGAGATCTATGCACCCCTATGTTCATTGCAGCATTATTCACAATAGCCAAGATATGGAAGCAACCCAAGTGCCCATCAGCTGATGAATGGATAAAGAAGATGTGGTGTGTATATACAATGGAATACTACTCAGCCATAAAAAAAGACAAAATTGTCCCATTTGCAACAACACGGATGGACCCTGAGGGTATTATGTTAAGCGAAATAAGCCAGACAGAGAAAGACAAACACAGTATGATTTCACTCATATGTGGAAGATAAATGAACACAAGGATAAAGAAAACAGATTAGTGGTTACCAGAGGGGAAGGGGGTGGGGGGAGAGCAAAAGGGGTAAAGGGGCACATATGTATGGTGATGGATAAAAACTAGACTATTGGTGGTGAGCACAATGTAGTCTATATAGAAACTGATATATAACAACGTACACTTGAAATTACACAATGTTATAAACCAATATGACCTCAATAAAATAATTTTTCTAAAAAATGGATTTTAATTTATAGAGGTGACTGAGTGATGACACAGAGAGGTTCATGCCATTGAAAGAAGGTTTTTATTACTTACATTTCCCGAGGGGAAGGGGCACACCACGCCATTCAGGGTCATCTGGGGAAGCACAGGAGACAGAAGCAAGAAGGAAGGGAAAGCACAGGCCATAGCCTTCATGGTGCTTTCTGCTGGAAAGGCACGGCAGGACAGGGCAAACAGATCAGGACTGGCTAGTTTGACTAATTCTGGTGGGCTTTGGGCTATCGATGCTGTCTCTAGCTGCCTGGTACCTGGCCCGGAGTTGATTTAGGGCAGGGGAAATATTGCCTTGGTGTGTGAGTTACATAAAGGAGGTGGTTTAGACTGTGGGCCCTGGATTGGTTAGTTTGCTTATGAAAGGCATGCTCCCAGGAGAGCCCTCTTCTGTCTCTAAGAATTGGCTAGCACTTGGAGGGGCAGTCTCTCCCCGGTCAGTGAGGGCACAAATGGCAGAGCATCAACAATACAAAAATAAGAAAAAATAGTGAATACAATTGGTCCTGTTTTGAATGGATGCCAAATACATATATACAGAATATTTCTTTCCCCCTTATTGCATAGGCTAGATCCTTCCACACAATGAATGAAGGTAGTGAGAGCAGGTGTCTTCAACTTACTCCTGATCGTGGGGAGAAAACAGGAGAGGGTGAGGTGCCGTGACAGGAAAGGAGCTGGGGCAGTGATGGATGTGGCCAATGAGGAAGGGAGAATGGAAGCTTGGGAGAACTTGGCGAAGATCTAAGACACTGGTTCTCGAAATGTGGTCCACAGCTCACGCCCTCGCTCTGCCCTGCTCCTGATCACACTGCTTCTGACCCCTCTCCCATGGGCACCCGCTGGCCTAAAGGGCTGCATTTAGGCGCCGTCCATCTCTGAATCACAAAACTCCAGGCCCTCATCCTCCTGGAAGCCCCCGTTGCGAGCAGAGCCACAGCTCAAGGCTGATTCCCAGGCCCTCTCATTTCTGCTGGTGGAAGGAGGATGAACAAACCGGGAGACCACACACCATCCCTGAGCAGAAATCACGCCTCACGATTTCTAGCCTCATGGGATCCAACTGGGTCCAAGGGCCTAAACGTGACAGGAAATGTGCAGCCTGTGTCTAAGGAGACCGTACGTGGGAGCGGCAGGGCCTGAGGCCCCTGACAGCAGGCACCATGTGAAAGTTATCCAGAGCGTCTTCTGCAAAAGTTCTGTGCTGCTCAAGGGAATGAGCAGTGACGCCCCCTGGTGGAGTCAGCCCCCTCCTAGGATGGCCTGGCAAGGAGGACACGGTCCAGCCAGGTCCCACAGCTAGTGGGGCAAGCAGGAATGGAACCCAGATGTCACTCCTCAGACAGGGCAGGCTACCCTCTGGAGGTCCTGCCGAGAAACCAATGGTTTCCTCTCTTCTGCCCACATTTCCAGCTGTTCCCAGTTCACCCAAGCAGCTTTCACAGCCCAGAGGACTCCACGACAATAATGATCTGTGCCTCAGTTTCCCCATGGGTAAAATGGAGGTAATGATATGTCCACCACAGAATGTTCTAAAGCTGAAAATGAGGCAATGGATGTTTAAGGCCTGACTCAGACAAGGGGATTCCATGAAAATGCAGAACCTCTCTTCTCAGGCCTGGGAGGAGGGGCAAGAAAAGCAGACAGTGAGAGAGGGTGGGGGTGCCTGGCTGGCTGTGGGAAAAGTGGGGAAGAACACTATTCAGAATGGGCAAGAAACTGAGAAAGGGAGAAAGGAAGTCGGTCTGCCTGTTTCCACCTCCAGAAGACTGAGGCCACTTCCTCTGATGAAATCAGGTCATCTCACCCCCACCGTCTACTCAGTAAGCGGATTCCAGCCTCATCCTGGGGAGGGGGTGAGGCAGAGCTTCCTACAGAGCCAGCCCTGTCGGTCACCAGTGGGCCCAGGCCCCAATCTCTCACCCCGGTCCACTACTAGTCACAGGCTGGCAGTGCCCTCTGTTAGAGATAGTCCCAGGGACTGTCACCAGGGTGACTCATTGCTGCTGTGAGCCTTCATTTCCCGCTCTGTCCAGGGAAGGCTCTGGATTAGCCAGGACTCTCACAGCTGTGAGTGGAGTCACCTAAGGAGCACTGTAAACATTCACCCCCCAGAACTCTGCATTCGGGAGCTGAAGCCCAGAGATTCTGTGGTGCAACCAGGCAGAAGCGTCCAGAGGGAGCAGGAGGCTCTGTGGACTCAGCAAAACTGGAGTTCGAGTCCTAGACTGGCCACTTGGGAGTCATGAACCAGGGGCAGGCTTCTGTGCACCTTGGTCTCCTCGTCTGCAGAGAGGTGAGGACAGAGGGACCCGCAGATCCAGTCTCTGATTCTGTGGGTCGAGGTGTGGTCTCCAGAAGGTCCACTCTCTGGAGAGGTGGGAATGTCGGCCTACCCTCACCTCTTAACCCCAGGGAGGGTGTGAGACTGCACAAAGGGAGCAGACCAGGGGCAGGAAGGGGCCTGGTGGGCCTTGGCTCTGCCTGGGGACCGTAAGGGATACCCTGCTGGCACTGGTGCTGGGGCTGGGGGCTGAGGGCGTCTGACCACAGCATCCTCCTCCTTCTCTCTAAGGGGCTGTAGCTGGGCAGAGGCTCGTGGCTGCTTTCCTCTCCCTGCAGAGCCTGAGCTGTCCTGTTGCGGCCCCTTCCCCTGGGATGAGAGAGAGACAGGGCCTGGGAGACACTCAGAGAACCAGAGAAAAGGAAGAGAGAGTGAGAGACAGAGACTGACTCCTAAGGAGATGCCGGGGGGCGCTGACAGAGGCAGGGAGCTGAGGTGGGAGAGCAGAGGCCTCAGCCAGCCAAGATCAGGACCACGCTCCTCAGTACGAAGATGGGGGCTGGGGACCTGTATCACGGCTCTCTTTGCACTGACCACATGGGAGGCCCTTTTGCAACATAGGAAAGAGGAAGCCAGATTGATGAAGGAAGTGCTGGGTCACTTGGGGTTGGGTGGGTTTAGGGAAGACTCTCATCCTCCCTCTGTCCTCTGAAGGAGCCTGATCGTCACTCTCTAGGTGCCCAAGAGTTCCCCGAGGTGGCCCCTCCATAGGGCCTCCTCTCTGTCCTTGACGGTGCTGCTTGTCTGCTCAACCCCCTGGAGGAGAGCAGGGCGATGGGGCTGCCCCTGCTGCTGCCGCTGCTGCCCCTGCTGCCGGCATCTCTGCAGGCTGGTGAGTGGCCAGGACCATGCTGGCTCTGCCCAGGGCCACGGGAGGAGCTCCCAGGAGGGGCTGTGGCCGGATGTCTGGAGAAGGGGTCTGCTGGGGTAACTGGCCAGGCCTCCCATGCCTAACCAAGGGCTGTTCCCATAGTGCTGGGTCCCCCCAACCCCTCACCTGTTCCCTACCCCAAGCCTGGAGAGGGGGACACCCAGGCCAGAGGGACAGTCCTACCACCTGTCACACTACTGCCCGTGGGTGAGGGTGCCAGATGATCTGGGATTATCTTCTTTGTCTCTCCCGGTGGCTTCAAAGTCTCTCCCTCTCCCTCCCACCTCTAGGTTACTGGGCAGAATCCAGTCCAAAGGTTGGCTCTGGGGTCAACCAACCAGAGCACCTCTCAGCCCCCGAGGGTGGCTCCATCCACATCCCCTTCTCCTTCTATTACCCCTGGGAGTTAGCCAAGGTTCCCAGGGTGAGTATAGCCTGGAGACGGAGGCACTTCCATGGGGAGTACATCTACAACACCACCCCGCCTTTCATCCGTGAGGATTACAAGAACCGGCTCTTCCTGAACTGGACAGAGGGTTGGAAGACCGGCTCCCTCCTGATCTCCAACCTGCGGAAAGAGGACCAGACTACGTACTTCTGCCGGGTCCGGTTGAACACACTGAAGTATGGCGAGCAGCAATGGCAGTCCATCCCGGGGACCACACTCATCATCACCCACGGTGAGTCCTGCTGCCCTGGCCGCTGCCGCACCCACCAGAGGCTCTTGAAGCCCACTGGCGCCCTTGTCCCCCAGGCCTGGCCCAGGCCCCCCTCTTCCTGACCCTTCTCTCAAACTCTTCTTCCTTCCCTCCACTCCACTGCAGGCCTCTGACAACTTTCCCCTTTTCACCTTAATCTTCCCCAAACCTGCCTTCCTTGCCCCTCCCGCTCACTGCTCCCTCCACATCCAGCCCCCACCCCCCCTCCCCAGGCCTCAGCATCTTCTGGGCTCCCCAGTTATCCTCCCTTCTTACTCCAAGCTGGGACTCCAGCCCTGCCCCCTGCCCTTGCCCCACATTGGGGGACTTGATTTCTCCAGATGTGGCCTGCCTCCCCTTGTCGTGAGTCCATGTGCGGAGTCCCAGCTCACCCCATATCTATATCTCTCTACAGCCAGGAGCTCAGCCAGACACACACGGTAGGCCTGAGGAGCCCCCATACCCTGGCAACGCCCATCACCTGTTACCCAACCTTCTCGCTTCCTCCTCCCCCCTGCCCCCCAGAACATGGCCCTCAACACTCCCACCTCCTCCCTCCTCTATCCTCTCCTTTCCCATCTCCTTCTTCCCCCATCTCCATCCTCTTTACCCTCCTTGTCTCTCACCACCCCCAGCCCCACCTCTCCCTGTGTTGCTCAGTCACACTGTCCCCATCGTCCACGGTGATTCTGCTCCTCTGTCCTGGTCATTAAGAGGCACATCTGCGGCAGCAATAACGGCAGCTCCCGCTTACTGCGCACTGTGTCCCTCTGAACATCCGGGTGTGTATCACCCCAGTTAGCCTGCACCATGACCCCACAGTAACAGTAGGTGCTGCTCTCATCTTCCCTTTACAGATAGGGAAACCGAGGCTCCCAGACCTAACACCTGCCCAAAGTCGCCCTCAGGGTGCAGGCGGGATCTGAACCCAGTTTAACCCCGGAGCCTCCCCTCTTAACCATTAGCCCCTCGGCCTCATGTACTGACTGCATTATCTTGTCGTCCTGACCTGTTTTTAACCTAATAATCCATGTGTTGCATAACAGATCTTCCTCTATTTCTCAGTGGGGCATGGGAACTTGAACCTGGGTTCATCTGTCTCCAGAGCAGAGAGGGGAAGGGGGCTCTCTTCCAGGGGCAGGAAATAGGGGCGCGTTGTCTGTAGAAAATCTTTTAGAAAATAAAGATCCACTAAGTTGGTTTGCTTTTTATAATCACTTGTGCTGCCAATTCTAAACGATGTCAGGGCTGCATTTCTGCTCCCGTGAGGACACTCTCTGTGCCTCCCCCTTGGTAAACCCCTGCCCCGTCTGGACCACCAGGCTGGTTTTAGGGCAAATAGAAAGTGGCTCACCCTGAACTAAGCCAGACAGCCTTGGATTTACACTGCCCGCCCCTCCCTGTGTTCCCTTAAGTGGCCTCTGAGACATGTTGCCTCTCCTTAGATCCTTCTGCCTCCTTCCCGATTCTTCCTCACTTTTCTCATTTCTCCTTTCAGTCACATTCACTACAAGTTTTTCCATCAATAAATTTACTTTTTCAGGGCCGGCCCTGTGGTTTAGTGGGTAAGTGCGCACGCTCTGCTACTGGCCGCCAGGGTTCGGATCCCGGGTGCGCACTGACGCACAGCTTCTCCGGCCATGCTGAGGCCGCGTCCCACATACAGCAACTAGAAGGATGTGCAGCTATGACATACAACTATCTACTGGGGCTTTGGGGGAAAAATAAATAAATAAAATTATTTTTAAAAAATTAACTTTTTCAGTTAATGCAATTAATTGGCATTATTTTTACAAAAATATGGGAAAGTAATAAAAAGAAATGTTTTTAATCCAAGTGAAGCACCACCGTGCAAGGACATCACACTAAAAGAAGATTTGCAGCAAATACAACTGATAAGTTTGTGGTTGGCTTGTTGATTTTTTTTACATACAGATGTTTTATTTTTTTAGCCAAATGTAATTGTTCTCCTTTGTAATTGTTCTCTTTTATTTCTAAGCCCAAAATCCCATACCCCAGTAGGGTTTGAAAATATTTTAATTTCTTCTAATTTTTTAATGATTTGATTACTTTTCACAATAAAACTCTTTAATATAGTGAGAATGTCTATTGGTATATGGTGTGAGATAAAGAGTTAAATTGATCTTTATACCAAGAAACAAATCAATTTTCCCGAATCCATTTACTGAATATTTTTTTCTCCTCTCCATTGATTCATAGGCCTGGTTTTTAAATTCTTTTGTAGAATAGCACCATTTCTGGTCTGTCTCTTCTGTTTCACTGGTCTGTCTTCACTTATATCACTCTGTCACTGTTTTAGTTATTGTAACCTTATCATGTTTCAGTGGCTGATAAGACTATTTCAATCTCAATCATGTTACTTTTTCCTCAAAAATTTTATTATTGGAGCTGGCATGTTGGTGTAGTGGTTAAGTTCAAGCACTCCCCTTTGGCAGCCCAGTGTTTGCAGGTCCAGATCCCAGGCACAGACCTACACATCACTCATCAAGCCATGCTGTGGCGGTGTCCCACATATAAAGTAGAGGTTGACTGGCAACAGATGTTAGCTCAGGGCTAATCTTCCACACCAAAAAAGAAACAAAAAAAAACTTTATTATTGTTGCCTGCCTGATCTTTCACATAAATGTTAGAATAAATTTGCCAAGTTCTGAGAAAAACACTCATGAGGATTTTGTAAACCAGAATTGCATTAAACCTATAAAGCAATTGACAGAAATGGAAATCAGTGTAATATACAATCTTCCCACCCAGGAACAGGTCCTCTTTTATAATCCTCAGGAAACCTTGGGAGTGTTCTTCTAAAGATCATGTAAATGTCTCTCAAGACTTTTCCCTCTATATTCTTTATTTTTATTATTAACCTGCAACATTATTTTTTGAATGTTTATTTTTTATAATTTTCACTGTAAAAGTAATGCATAAATTCTGTCCAAGCTGGTGGGTTACTTGCACATGTTTACCTCCATGCCTCCCAAAATCTACTAAAATGACAGCAAAGGGAATTTTTGAAGACAAAAATCCACAAGGACAAAAAATATGTGAGCTAGACTGAAAAGAACAAGATTTGGGGAGCTGGACACAGATAGTAATGTAACTGGCTTAGGAGACCAGAGGAACTGAACCCTAAGCCAGCAGTGGGAAAACCCAGAAGAAAGGTGATTTACACCACAAAACCCCCCGCAGGGAGGCAGGAATGGCGGCCCCAAGGACCCCTGGACGCGGGAGTGAAAGGGTCTGAGAACTGGAGGACCAGTTGAAAATTGATTTAAGAAGCAGGAAACCTCCATCCCCTACCCCCACCCGGCAGAAGACTGGAGATTTACTTTCCAGAAAGGATGAACCAGAGGGACACTGGGGGCAAGGGTTCAGTCCTTCAAACTGGAGACTTGGTGAATTGATAAACCCTAAACACCTTGACCCTTCAGATGCCTCCCAGGACTCAGGCAGCCAGGCTGGTATCCCCCCACCGTGGGCAGAAGACCAGGGAATTCTTCTCTGGGAAATCAATCTGATGGACCCAAAAAAGATCTAGAAATCTAACAGATCACCCTACAGCCCACTAACTGACAAGCACTTTCTCCCATACCACACACACAGCTTCCAATCAGCCAGCGCTCTGCATGCTGGGAGCCAAGGGTGCAGGGGAGTGGGGTCTCGGCCTCCCAACAAATCCCCCAGCACTGAGGATGCACCCTCATCTCAGCTGTGCCTGGATGCTCAGGTTAGAGACGCCATTTTCAAATATACTTAAACTAAACATTTAAGGAAAACTTCTCCCATGAAAGGCAGAGAGCAAAAGAAATGGGGGTGGGGGGAGCTGGAAAAAAACAAAACAATGGAGGGAGAGTAAAACTTTCAAATAACTATCATTCTCAGGAAATTAAGAGATCGCATTCATGTCACAAGAAAGAGTGCTTTACAAAGGAGCTTTCCAAACAGTAAAAGAACTCTTGGAAATTAGAGACGTAATAGCACAGATGGAAAACTCAATACAAAGATGGAAAGAGGAAGTTTGTGGAAATCTCCCAGAAGGTGGAACAAAAGGTCAAAGATTTGGGCACTGTAGTGGGTTGAACAGCAGCCCCCAAAAGATATGTCGACATCCTAATGCTGAGAACCTGTGAACGTTACCTTACATGGTAACAGATGTGATTCAGTTAAGGACTTTGAGATGAGGAGGTTATCTGGGGTTAACTGGATGGGCCCTAGATGCAAACACCAGTGTCCTTAGAAGAGAGAAGCAGAGGGAGATTTGACACAGCTGGAAGAGAAGGCAATGTGACCACGGAGGCAGAGAGTGGAGTGATGCAGCCACCAGAGGTTGGAAGAATGAGAAACAGGCTCTGCCCCAGAGCCTCAGGAGGGAAGGCGGCCCTGCTGACACCTTGATTTCCAACTTCTATCCTAGGACTGTGAGAGAATAGACTCTTGTTTTAAGTCACCGAGTTTGTGGTAATTTGTTACAGCAGCCACAGGAAAGTAATACAGAAACTATAAGGAAAGATTAGAAAAATTGAGGATTGGTCCAAGAGGTCCCACCTCTGAACAATGGAAGTTCCAGCAACAGAGACGAGAGAAGGCCGTGGGGAAGAAAATATCAACAAAATTACTCTAGAAATTTTCAGAACGAAAGAACCCAGTGAAGGGGTAAAAGTAAAAAGACCTAGCTCTAGGGCACAGCAACATGAAATTTCAAAATGCCACAGATAAAAAGAAGATCCAACCATTTTCCAAGGAGGAAAGAAAGAAGCCACATATGGAGATTCAAGCATCAGAATGGTCTCAGGTGTCTCAACAGCAAGAAGGGAAGCTGAAGACAATGGTTGAAAGCCTTGAAATTCCAAGGGAAAGTTATTTCATTCATTCATTTAACAAATACTGATTGAGGGCCTACTGTGTGTCAGGTGCTAATCTGGGCACTGGGAAAACAGAAGTTAAAAACAAAACAAAAGAAAACAAAAATGTCCTCAATGATGGAATACACTTGAGTGTGGGAAGAAGACTAAAGAAAGCAAAGAAATTAATTCTGTCTGTGTGTCAGGTGGTGGTGAAAAGAGAAAAGGAGAAAGCAAAGCAGAATCGGTGGGACAGAGGTGGCTAGGGTGTTATTTTATACAGATGGGACAGGGAAGGCCTCTGGGACATTAGTCAGAGTCCTGGCAGGAAGAGCCACTCAATCAGGATAATGGAAGAGAGTTTTGAGTGGGACACGGGGTAGGGAAACCAGTCAGGATGGTGAGACCCCTGGGAGCAGCACAGGCCTAAGGAGCAGGGGAGGGAGAAGGTATTGGAACCCGGAGAGGACTGGAGTACACGAGAGGGCCCAGAGAGGAGCTCTGGCCTCTGGGGAGATGGAGTCAACATGGTGATTAGTTTTAAGTGTCAACTTGACTGGGCTAAGGGATACCCAGATAGCTGGTAAGACATTGTTTCTGGTTGTGTCTATGAGGGGTAAGAAAGGGATGAGCAGTGGGTGGGCATCATCCAATCCCTTCAGGGCCCACACAGAACAAAAAGGTGGAGGAAGGGCAAATTTGCTCTCTGCTTGAGCTGGGACATCAGTCTTCTCCTGTCTTTGGAAGTTGAAGCTCCTGGTCCTCGGGCCTTCAGAACCGGACTGAGACTTACACCATTGACCTCCCTGGTTCTCTGGCCTTCAGGTTTGGACTGAAACTATGCCATGGGGTTTCCTGGGCCTCTAGCTTACAGGCAGCAGATTGTGGGACTTCTCAGCCATCATAATTGCGTGAGCCAATCCCTCATAATAAAACTCTTTCTAGATCTCTGTGTATCCTCTTGGTTCTATTTCTCTGGAGAACCCTGACTAATACAATACCTGTCAGGGAGGGGGCCAAGGGCTATGCCCTGACCTACCCTCCCCTCCCCCTCTGTCTCTTGCTGGTACTCCCATTGGCCACTGAATAGGAACCAGCCAGCAAGAGAGCCCATGGATAGAGTCCACCAAGACCAGCCTTCAAAGGCACAAAGCAGGGTAGAGAAGACTTGGGGGATGGATCTAGAGAAGCCAGCAGAAAAATCCAGCCTAGGCACAGATCTGTAAGAAGTGAGGGAGAGGTCTGGGGAAGAATATTCCAGTCAAGAGGGAACAGCAAGGGCAAAGGCCGTGAGGTGGGACAAGTGTGGCTGAAGCAGATGAAGAGGCTGAGGGTGGCAGGAGGCGAGGTCAGAACAGCAGTGGAGGCCGGTCCTGTGTGGCTTTGAAAGCCAAGGAAAGAACTTGCACTCTGAGTGCGATGGGAGCTAGTGAGGGCTCCCTGCAGAGGAGTGCCGTGATCTGATCTACATGGTAAAAGTGTCACTCTGGCTGTCGGTGGAGAGTAAGCCTGTCACCGACTAATTGCCCACAGGAACTCAAGGGTGGGTTCAGAAGCCTTTAACTGTTTAAGAGATGCAATCACCAGCCACCCTGAACCAGACCAAGCCTCAGCGCAAGGGCAACACCCATGACCTTTGCCTCATCTTTAATGCTAAGATCTCCACTCTGGGAGGAGCTGAGGCCTTATTACCTGCAGTGTATGTGGAAGCATGTTTTCCAGCTGAGCCTGTGCAAGCGAACAGACACCTCTCCCTTTTGAGTATTCATTCCCCATCCGAAATAACAAGTCCCTGCTTCCCTTTGTTTGGGGACAGCCACGACTTTGGAAATGATTCCACATGGCCTCCTATTTGCTGCAAATAGGTTCTATTTTGTGTGACAACTACTTCTGGTCGATAGTCTGATTTTAACTCCCCAGGAGGTGAACCCACTTTTGGTTTGGTAACAAGACTATCCAGATGAGCAGCGTCAAAAGCAGGGAGATTGGTGGGAGACAACGTGGCTTGAACAAGGCGATGGCAATGGCGGGTGAGATGTGTCCAGATGCTGGTGATATTTGGAAGACGGAGCAGACAGGATCTGCAGGTGATCGGATGTGGGGGGTGAGAAAGAGAGAAGAACCAAAGATGATTCTAAGGCTTTTGGCCCGAGCAGCTTGAAGGATGGAGTTCCCATTTACCGAGAGGGAAAATGGGGGAGGAACGGGTCTGGGAGGGAGTCCAGAGTTCTGTTCAGGACATCTTCAATTTGAGATGCTATCAGACAAACGGACGGAGGCATGAGTAGGCAGTGAGACATGAGTCTGGAGCGCAGGGGGAGATAAGGCGGGACATGTAAATGTGGGAGTAATCAGCATATCGCTGGTACTTAATGTCCTGGGACTGGATGAGGCTTTCTGGGAAGTGAGTGCAGACAGGGAGGAGCTCCTAGGACTGAGCTGTGGCTGTACAGGTGGGAAGACAAGGAGGAACCAACAAAGACTCTGAGAAGGAGCTGCTAGGGAGGCAGGAGAGGAGCCAAGAGAGAGAATGGTGTCCCGGAAGCCAAGTGCAGACCCATTTCATGAAAGGGAGAATATCAAATGCTGAGAAGTTGAGTAAGATGGAAAATATGGGAGAGTAAGAGACCGAAATCCTCAATTTCAGTATTGGAAGTGAATAGATATACCTAAAACAACAAAATCAAGCAACAGCAGTGTGTGCATGTGATCTAGAAATATGAGGTTAATGCCAAAAGAAATAGCTAAACGTGCTGAAAGTTGTTGCCTCCGGGGAACAGAGGGAGTGAGGAGGCTTATGCACGCTTGCTGTTTTTATAAGCTGCGTGGAATTTGTTGACTCCTTAAATTATGTGCCTATACAACTTTGATAAAAATAAATGTTTCATTTTAAAAATAATAAAGGTACTGGTAATACTTGCACATAATAAAAAAATGCTCAAACAACACAGAAGGGAGTCAAATGAAAAGTAAAATCCTCCCTCTCTCCTTTATCTCCCCAGCTACCGCCTCTTTCTTGGGAAATGTTCATCTTACAGATGTAGACACAGATGTAGATGTAGATATGGACATAGATATAGACATACAACACAGTAGAATCAAACTGCACACTGTTCTGCTCTCCAACTTGCTATTTTTACTTCACGTACCTCAAGTATCTTCCCATTTCAGTACACAGACATCTGTGCCTTTTTAAACAATGGCCGCCTGGTATCCCATTGTATGATGTATCATAGTTGATTTAATCAGTCTCCTATTTAAGGACATTCAGGTTGTTGCCACATCACAAACAAAGCTGCAGAGAGCACCCTTAAACACAGGCCTTTGAACATGAGCGCAGCATTTCCATAAGAGAAATTCCCAGCACTGAAATCACTGGGTCAAAGGGCATGCACGGGTATTCTACATTTTGATAGATATTCCCAAACGCATTCCCAAAGGCTGTGCAAATTTATACTCCGGTTGTGTGTGAGGTTCCTCTTTCTCTAAACCCTTGTCAGTACTGGGTATTCTCCTCCACCCAGCTCAGTAAGAAAACTGGTCCCTTGTTTTAATCTGCATTTTTAAAAATTATGAATGGATATTAGCATCAGGGTTATGTTATCATTTTATGAAATGAATTAGAATTGCATAGTTTTCCATATTTCTCTGTGTTCTAGACTCTTCTATGTGGGAAGTATCTGTTGCTTAAATTTTGACAAGAATTTACCCATAAAACCTCCTGTACTTAGAATTTTTATGAAAGGTAGTTCTTTCATAGTGTTCTTAACATCTACTTTGTCTATCTATCAGTTATAGTTTACTACTTCTTAAATCCACTTTTTAAAATTTTTGTTTCAGAAAATCATCCATTTCACAGAATGAAAGTGAGTGTAGACTCACAGAGGTTTTTAGATTTGCAAACCTGTGATTGAGCATACACTCACTCATGATTTCAATGGACTTTTTCATTTTTGTCAGGTTTGCAAGAGTCTTGTCTGTTTTCCTGGGGTTTTTCCCTAAATAAGCACTTCCTGCATTTATTATTCCTACCACCATTCTGTTTCCTAATAAAGTTATTCCTACATAGGTTGTCATTACTTTCCAACTCTGAGTTTCCTTAGGGCTGGCTCCTTTCTGGTTTTGGTACTTTTTCTTTGGAAATTGACTATTTCATCCATTTTTTGAATCCTTTCCACTTTAAATAATGAAAGCATTTAATACTACGAATTTATCTTAGAGTGCAGCCTTAGTCATATTCCAGGAGGTTTTTTAAAAATATGTATTACTCTGGTTTTTATTTTCTAAATAGCATGTTATTATATATATTTCTTTAAGTAATTAAAAATTTTTATCTCAATTGAGAGATGGTATCTACTCTTCTAGTATTAATTTCTAATAAAAGTAGACAGAGAATTTGATTCACACTAACATGAAGATCTTACTGAAGTTTGGTTTTTTCCTGTGGCTTAGTATTATGTCAACTTTTTAATGGTGCATTAAACATCTACAAAGGTATAATGTGTTTGTAGGACCTATAGTTCAATATATATTAATTTAATCTTAAAAATATATTTCCAATATACACTATGTGCTTTACAGATGTTTTCTCACACATTAAAACAATCCTGTAAAAAGACAAATACCGTTTGATTCCACCGATACGAGGTCCCTAGAGTCGTCAGATTCAGAGACACAGAAAGTAGAATGGTGGTTGTCAGGGGTTGGGGGAAGAGGGAATGCAGAGTTAGTGTTTCATGGGGACAGAGTTTCAGTTTGGAAAGATGAAAGAGTTCTGGAGGTGGATGGTGGTGAGGGTTGCACAACAATGTGAGTGTACTTAATGCCACTGAACTGTACACTTAAATATGGTTAAAATGGTACATTTTATGTTACATATGTTTTACCACAATAAAAAAAAATTTTTAATCCTGTGATTTAGCCATTTCATCCATATGTGTAGGTGATAAAATGAGGTTCTGAGGTCACACTACTGATAGGTGGTAGAGTCAGAGTTTAACTGAGTGATCTGTGTCTTTTGATTGGCAAATTCAATCCATTTACATTTAGAGTGAATAGTGATATATGAGGGGTTAATACTGCCATTTTATCTTTTGTTTTCTGGTTGTTCTATATATTTTCATTGTTTCTTTTTCCTTACATTCCTGTCTGCCATTTTAGTTTGGTGGGTTTTTGTGATGTTTTTCTCTATTTTCTCTTTATGTATGCTTTGTGACTCTGCTCTGATTTTTTTTGTGGTTACCATGAGGTTTGCATAAAAGATCTCATAGATGACATAGTCCTTTTTCTGATAGCCTCTTATCTCTATTAGTCTATGCAGGTTCCGTCCCTTTCCTCTTTCCCTTCTATGTTTTTGTTGTCACAAATTATTCCTTTTTGTGTTGTTAGTTTGTGACAAAATTGTATTTGTTATAGTTATTTTTGATGCTTTCTTCCCCTTTATCTTTTATGTTATAGTTTTTTGCTAACCTATTCTGATAGAGAGCTGCAGTTTTCTGATTCTGTCTATCTGTTTATCTCCTTGCTCAAGGTTTTGTAAACCTTTGCTTTTTAGTTTCAGATGGGAGGGCTCCTTTCAACATTTCTTGTAGGGCAGGTCTAGTGGCAATGAACTCCCTCAGCTTTTGTTTGTCTAGGAAAGCTTTTATTTTTCCATCATAACTAAAGAATAATTTCACTGGATAGAGTATTCTTGGCTGATAGTTTTTGTCTTTCAGTATTTTGAATGTATCATTCCATTCTCTCCTAGCCTGTAAGGTTTCTGCTGAGAAATCCACTGAAAGCCTGATGGGGGTTCCGTTGTGGGTTATTTTCTTCTCTCTTGCTGCCCTTGATATTTTTTCTTTGTCATTGACTTTTGATAGTTTTAATATTATATGCCTTGGAGAAGGTTTCTTCGCAGTGAGGTAATTAGGATTACCTAATTGGCTTCCTGTACTTGTGTGTCCAGTTCCTTCCCCAGGTTTGGGAAGTTCTCAGCTATTATTTCTTTGCATAAGCTCTTTACTCCTTTCTCCCTCTCGTCTCCTCCTGGGATACCTATAATCTTTGTTAGTTTTCCTAATTGAGTTGATATTTCTCTAAGAACTTCTTCATTTTAAAAAAATCTTAGTTCTCTCTCCTCCTCCACCTGAATCATTTCTAGGTTTCTATCCTCCAGCTCACTAATTCTCTCCTCCATATGGTCTGCTCTATTTTCAATTCTTTCTACATTATTTTTCATCTCATTAATTGTGTTATTCATCTCCAGAATTTCTGTTTGGTATTTTTTTTAGAGTTTTAATCTCTGTGGTGAAGTGCTCCTTCTGTTCATTAATTTTGTTCCTGAGCTCATTGAACTGTCTTTCTGAGTTTTCTTGTAACTCATTGAGTTTCTTTAGGACAGCTATTTTGAATTATCTGCCAGTTAGATTGTAATCTTCTGCAACTTCAAGTTTGGTTTCTGGAGAGCTGTCATTCTCCTTCTGTTATGCTGTGTTACTGTAGTTCTTCATGGTGTTTGATGAACTGATCCTCTGCCAGCACATTGTGGTAGTAACCACCTTTCTTATTTGGATACAGCTTTGGTTACACTGGTTCTGTGCTGCTTTCAGTTATATTTGAGAGCTTGTACTTTCTACCCTCCACTGCCTCTGCCAGGGGTGTTGTCAGTGCCATCTTTGTGCTGCTTGTGCCTCTGGGGTTGCTGGTGCCTTGCTACTTACAATGTTGCTTTAGTCTCAAGTGTCACCACCAGGATCACCAGGCTGCAAGCACTTCTACTGCTTCTGGGGTCGCCTGGGTCTCATGTTCCTCCACTGGATCTCTGCAGGCTCTTCATGGGCTCAGGTGCTGCTGCCCCATGCACCACTTGTGCTGCTGCTCCTGGGTTGTCTGGGGGTGCTGGCTGCACTGCTGCCAGGGGTGCTGGGTTCGTGAGTGTCACTGTTGCTGCTAGAGGCACAGGGACCCAGAGAATTGTATGCAATTGTATGCAACCGCTGCTGGTGCAGTTGTTGTTGGGGGTTCTGCTATTGGGGGCTGGGTCACCAGTTCTGCTGTGGTTTCTGAAGCCCCTGGTCACAGGTTCCACCTCCCACTGCTGGGGGGAGCAGGGGCTAACTAGGGAGAGGTTTTTGTTGTTGCTCACTGTGTAGCCTCTGGTCTCTGGTGCTAGCCAGTGTGTTTTGAAAACTCAGTGCCTCACCCAAGCCAGAAAAATATGAATTTTGTATACGATCCCCACTGTTGGAAAGACCTGGCCACTGCCAGGGGAAGAGAAGGAGGCATACACACTGTATCTGCTGGTAGATGGGCAGGAAGCAAGCTGGCTGCCTCCTCTGCCTCCCTTGGGACCACTCACAGGCAAGCAGGCTGGGTCCATTGGAAGGGAGCAAGCCATGCCTGTTTTCTCACAGGCATGAGGACCAGTGAAATGATCTGTGCCCTGGATTGCTGCTGTGGAGGGAGGAGGAGGGGGCTGCTCCCCTAGTTCCACTGCCTCCTGGGGATCCAGTCCACCCAGCTTCAGCTGTATAGATGCCTGGATCTCTTATACATCCTGTTGTGCTGTGTAGAGAGTCCTCTGTTGGGCGATGGATGTCTGATTGGTTGTAACTTAGAAGGGAGAGACAAAGGGAACAAATGCACTCCACCATAATGCTGATGTCACTCCTTAAACTGACTGATCTGGATTCTAAGCCTTCAGCGTTTCCTGTTACTCTCCTCCCTGTGTGAGAGCTTCAGAGAGTTGTTCCCCACCCTCAATATTCCCCAAACTAGGGAACAAGATGTGTTTCACCCAGATACCTCTGTTCCTCCAGAGGAGAATTTGCTTATTTCTCATGTCTCCTCAGCTGTCAAGACGACCACCCTGGGCCCCACCAACACTGCCACCACCACCACAGCTGGCCTCGGGGTCTCAGAGGGCAAAAGGAGCTCAGAGTTTTGGCCCCTGAGTCTGGGAGCCATGATTGGGGTGGCACTGGCCTGCGCTGTGCTCATAACTGTGATTTTGGGACTGATGGTCTACCTCAGGTGGAAGAGAAGGAAAGGTAAGTGGTCCAGCAGCCCCGCCCTCTCCGAGCTTCCCAACTGGGTGTTTCTCAGAACCCACCTGCATCAGAATGACCCCAGGTGCTCGATAAAAATGCAGATCCTTGCTGGCTTGAGGTCTGGGCTTGGGAATCTGCATTTTTAATGGTGTCCTCAAGTAGAGTGTGTGCATGATCAAGTTGGAGAACCACCGATCCAGACCAGGCCCTCCCCACAAATCTGATCATTTTCCAGCTCTTGTCTCTTGACTTAATCGTTTCTCATCAGTCCTCACCTTTTGGTTCATGGGGAGGGGAGGGTCTGCCCTGGAAAAAGTAAGGAGAAGCAGAAGGGACAGGAAGTTGGCTCAGCTAAGCAAGCATTGGTTGAGCGCCCGTTTTCCAGGGCCTGGCTTGTAACTGGAGATATAAAAGTCAGTAAAGCATAGGCCCTGCTTTCAAGGACCTCAGCGGGGCAGGGAGGAGGAGGGAGCTGTCTCGAGGGCTAATTGCCTCATTTGGAAAGAGCTGTGGCAGATTGGGAGGAAGAAGCAGAATCAGAGAGGCCTTCCCAGAGGAAGTGACACCTGCAAAAAGTCTCAAAGCACAAGAAAGAATTAGCTAGGCAAGTGGTGAGGGTGCTGTAGAGGTCACTGTCCATCAGGTGGAGGAAACCACACTGGGACCTGTAAGCAGCTCAGTGCCACGGAGGAGGCAGGAGACGGAGAAGACGACCTTGTGAATCATACCCAAGAGCCTGTGGTCCCAGAGGCCACGTCAAGCAGTGAAGTCGCAGCCTCAGCTTCGCCTCGCAGACACTCCAGTCTGTGGTGGAGGGGCCGGAGGTGGGCCAGGCTGGGGTCAGTCCAATGCACTGGCGGTGCAGACGGAGGGAACGGCGAGATCCTGGAGAAGCTGAAGAGGGGAAACCAGTGAGACTTGGTGACTGGATTGATGTGGGGCAAGGGAGTGAGGATGAGTGCCATGTTTTCAACTTGGGTGAATGAGGCTGTGATGGAACCACCAAGCATCCTAGGGAACATGGGAGGTCAAGAGAACGATGATTCTGCAGTTTGGGATGTTATGTTTGAGATACCCGTGTGGCATCTGAGCAGAGATGTCCATCAGAAATTTGGATGTATGCTCTCACAGCTCAAAGAGAGGACAGGGATAGAGGCATAAATTATTTATACCCCAACACCCTCCAAAATGGATTTGAAATTACTTGAAAGAAAATTTGCAATGAGAGGAGATTAGCTCCATCAGATATTAAAGCGCAGAGGTGATCAGCATAGAATGTGAACCGCCTGCAGTCAATCCTGCCTCACACCCTAGCGGGGTGCACTCTGGCACACGCTATTATCTGTGCCTCAACTTACTCATGAGTAAAATGGGAATAATAGTACTTACCTAGGGGTTGTCGTAACGATTAAATGTAATGCACTTAGAATAGATCCCGGCACAGAGTAAGCACTAGATGAGCATTACAATTGTAATTATTACGCTACAATAATTAAAATGATTTGACACTCTCATATTAATACACAGATAAGCCAATGGAGGAAAAGAGAAAACCCCAAATATAGGCAAGATGTAAAAAGACCCATATATACGCAGAATTTAGTAGGTTAAAAGGTAGCATTTCCAATCAGTGGGGAAAGATGGTTAATTAAATAAATGGTGCTGGAACAATTGAGTAGCCGTCCAAGAAAAATAATGTTATCTCCCACCTTAGAATTCGCACCAAATAAATTCCATGGAAATCAAAGAATCAAATGAGGAAAAAACTAACCCTAGTTCTAGAAGAAAGCATGTGAGACTATCTTATAACCATGGAATGGAGATGACCATCCTAATTATGACATAAAACCAAAAGCTATGAATAAAAATATTGATAAATTTAACTACATACAAATTGTTTCCTTAATTCTGCAGAGCAAAACCCACCATGGTTGTCCTCTGAGAGTGAGGATAAGGGCAGAGATGAAGAAAAAATGTGACACAGTCACTCAGGATACAGGAGGTGGTATTTAAGGATTTAGCTTGGAAGAGAAACTGTAAATCTGTAAAAGCCTCATTGCATGTGACTGTGCTTTTTCCCAGCAGTATTCAACCATGAAGGTTTAGAATCCTTTAGGACTTGTTGGTTAGGAGTTGTGTTCAGCTGCTAGCACCACAGACCAGAAGTAACATTGGCTTAAATACACAGAGTTTACTTTTTTCCCCTCATATAAAAGGATCCGGAGGCAGACAGCAGAGGCCACTGTCCTTAGCACTCAGGCTCCTTCCTTTCTGCTCACTGTCCTGGATACTGGCTTCTATCCTGAAGGTTTCCTCATGGTCCAATATGGCTGCTAGGACTCCAACCATTATTTCTGGGTTCCAGGCAGGACAAAGGAAAGGACCAAAACAATTATGCCACAGCTGTCTGTCCTCCTTTAAAAGAGCCTTCCAGAAAGTCCTAACCACAACTTCCCCCTATATCTTATTGGCTGGAGTTTAGTCATGTGTCCCACATCTACCTGTAGGGGAGCACACTGCCACTCTAAATAGAATCAAGGCCCTGTACCTGAGTAAGAAGAAGGGAATGGATATTGGGTAAGCAAATAGCCTTCGCTGCCACGGGACACGTCCAGGATTGGAGATTTGTCAGCTAGGTGAGGCCTAAGGACACGGAACACGGGAGGCCAAGGAGCTAGTGAGAGCAGGGCTGGAGAGTGGAGGGCTCAGCAGGGAGCCTGGACGACCTGGGAGAAAGCGGATTATCAAGGAACAAGAGTTCAGTGAGGCCAAAGCACAGGGATGGCAGCCGGATGACGAAAGAGAGCCAGAAGGAAAGAAAGCTGTAGCACAAGGATGGCACCAGCACTTATTATTTCAGAGTTCTTAGTCTCGGTGATCAAAAACAAAGAGCAGGGTGTGGCTGAGTGGAGTGGAGGTGGCGGAGGTGGGGGCACGGCCAGCAAGCCCAGTGTGTTCAGAGGGTTGTCCCCGTGGATGATGAGACCTCCCAGGAGGGCTGAGAGGTGGAGAGGATGTCTGTGAACCGGGGGCCGAATCCCTGGGAAACGCTGCAGAGAGACTTGACGGGGGTGTCGGGGAGGCACATGGGGACACAGCAGAGGTCAGGGGAAGAGGACGGAGAGGAGCGGGCTGCCCTGCAAACATGGCCTCCAGTCAGAAGGTTCATGAGGTGGGAGAGAGAAAGCGTGGCACTCAGAGGGAAAGGGCAAGAAGCTGGAGTGTCAGGGCAGGAGGGAGGGGTGGTGCCTGTGACAAGGGGAGGGAAGGAGAGGGTGGGTGGGCCAGGGCTCAGCAGTGGAAGGAGCAGGTTGGGGGATGGGCCAGGAGATAAAGGAAAGAAGGAAGCAGAAGGAAAGGTCAGAAGAGTGGGCAGGGTGGAGGGGGCGCAGGGTGCAGAGAAGAGCTGCTCTCCTGATTTGGTGTTGAGGACAATCACAGGACGCGAGTGGGCGGCCTCAGGGCGCCAGTGGGTGCCGGCTCTGAGTCACAGGCCCTTCCCAGCTGGGTTTCAGCAGAGCTGCTCGCTGCTCTGGTCTCTCCAAGGATGGTCTCAGAGTAGGAGAGAGCAGAGAGAGCAGGAGGAGAGACACTGTCCGTGGATGGCACACTGACACCCTGTGTGTCCCCCCACAGGTCTGCGCACTAAAGCCAGAACCCCAGCCAGGTGAGTGCTTGACCTCCAAGGGGGGCGGGGTGGGCAGGGGGCACTGGCTTGGAAACAGGAAGTTTCCTATGAGGACAGCAGGAGGGAGCCTTTCACAGCGGCTCTCATCCCCGACTCTGCCAATCCATGTCCTCATATGTCCCCTAACAGGCCAGGCTCTTCACTTCCTGAGGCTCCACCTGCTAAAAGAAACAAACAAAAGAACATGGAGAACAGTGGACCTGAGAGTTCCAGCACTTTCTCTGATTCTTTCCCAGAATGTCTCCCTTTCATCTTTCTCTGGTGCCCCCTTTCCTCTCCCTTTCGTCACCATTTCTAAGCTTTTCCTTCTGTTCATCCTGGCTTCTCTCCACCTTGAACGTCATCCTTCCCGAGCACATCGACCTCTTCCACATTTCTGCCTCTTTCTGCTCGTCGTCCAGTCTGTCCTTTCCCTGTGACGTGGGCAAAGGGCCACAAGGATCCTCTGCCTCCAGCCTCTGCCTCTGTCTTTTCTCAGAGCAACTTCCCTCCTCAGCTCCCAGCCTCGCCTCCTCTCCTCTGGACGCCAGGCTCCCCTTCCTTTCTGAGCCCTGGTCCTCCTCACCCTCCCACCTCTTCCTCTTCTCCATCCTTTCTTCTCATTTCCACATTCTCCCTTCCCGAGCCCCCTCCCTTCTTTCTCTCCCTCCCCCACTCTTGCCACCTGCCTTCATCGGGTCCCCTCCCAGGATGGCGTCTCCTCCCAGGACCAAGGCCTGAGCACCCGCCCAGAGGACCTGAGATTAGCTTCGCTGGTTTTCATTCTCCAGATTTTAGGGAGACAGTGCCAGCAGAGAGGACAGGAGCTCACCCTGCCAATTTCTCCTCTCTGCCCCCTTCAATAAAAGCCACTTCTCAAGAACAATCCACTTTCAGTAGGCACTCAGCGACCTCTCCTGGGCTACACTGCACATTGCTTCTCAGTCCTCTTCCAGGCAGCCTCCTGAGAGCCTAAACCACTGCATTCACCTTCTGAGCCTGTCCAGGCAGGTCCCAGAGCCTCCCACAAAGAGAACCACCCCACACGGGTTTTAACTCTTTCCTGCCCAGCCTCTAACACTTTTCCCGCCCTCTTGTTCCCATGCAGGGGATCCTTCCAGAACACTGAGGAGGAGTACGAGAATATTGGGAATAAAGGTAAGTCCTACCGCCATCACTCCCTACTCTCCACTGTGGCCCTTCCTTCTCCCCCACACACTCCCTACCCACACAGCTGCCCCCAGTATTTTCCTCTTTCCTCACCCACCCTCCCACATGACCCTGGTCCTGACCAGCAGATAACCTCACTACTGGAGCCCCCTGCCCATTTCCCTACGCTGGCTGCCATGCCACCTGACCCCAGCACATCTTGATTTTTTCTAGGACAATATACAGACCCCAAGCAGGACCCCAAGGTAGGTGGCTCATACTAGGGCCTGAAAGAATTAAGGAGAAGCTGGAGAAGGTGGGGTGGAAGGACTAAAGGGACTGTGGTTCCGTGGGCACTCAGGTGTGGGATCGCCGCTCTAAGATGGGGACAGCCCCCCCTCCACTGGCTAACCCCCTTCTCTTTGCTGCCCAGGATGATGGCATCTTCTACGCCTCCCTTGCCCTCTCCAGCTCCACCTCACCAGCAGCACCTCCCTGCCCCTCTCTCAGTGGGAGCCCCCAAGAAGAGACCCTGTACTCTAACTTAAAGGCCTAAGGAGTGGACTGAATGATGACCTCCTTAGAGTGAGCTGTGCAGAGTGTCTCAGCTTCCAATAATAACCTCGGCCAGATACACGACTCAGAAGCCAGCAGGGGTTGAAGGACCTGAGAGACAGAGCCATCTGCTCCCACTCCCTCTTCGACTTCCTAGCCTTGCCCACAAAAATAAAAGTACCCATAGAATTTGCCTGGATGCATATAAGGAGAAAACTGATGTCACCTTCGACTCCGGCCCTCTCGCCAAAAATGAACTCTAGAGAGCTCACACCAAGATCCCTCCTCCAGTACTTCTGTTCAGCGACTGCCTCAGGCCAGGGAACAATAATCCCCAACACTGGTAGCCAGCCCAGAACCCAAGGGCCACCCCCAATCTAACCACTCTCCTTCCCTTACGATAATAAGTAGCAGGCATCGTGTTAAGTGCTTCACATGCATCACCTCATTTCAACATCATCAACAACCTGGTATTGGCTATGCTCACTAGAGGCATGAAAACAAGAACCAGAATGTTACAGTGCTTTTCCCAAGGCCACATAGCTAGTATGTGGCTGAGCCAGGAGTTGAACCCAGACCTGCCCTTCTCCATGTCCTTCCCAGGACTCAGGTGTCACTGCCTTCCCAGATCCCTACACTGTGCACGCCTCTCCCCAGGAACAATGATGTGACACAGTGACATGGAGGAGGAGGGAGAGAAGCCAAAAGGAAGCATCTGGTTAGACACGAATCAAACTGATTAAACCATAACCTGTTTTATTAACACATAAACTGTACCACTCTGACTTTAGCCAATTAACCTTGTGGCCAATGAACAACCTCAACACTTATCAGCTTCTCAGGGACCCTCTGAGAGGCTGC